>NW_027072034.1:13052445-13681195 GCF_038088225.1 Cyrtonyx montezumae
ATTACTGTAACCTGTAGACAGACATCACTTCACCAGATCAAAGACTTGACAAGAATTTCAAAGAAAAGGAGATTAAAGTTATTATACAGATAGAACACAGTGTAATTTGATATTTTCTGTGATAGTATTTATTTTCAACAATCAAAACCTACAATGTTCCTTTAAAATGGAAGAATTACTAATGCTTAGTAATCATAGAACTATAGAATCATCCTGAGCTGGAGGAGACCCATAATGATCATCAAGTCCAACTCCTGACTCTGCACAAGACCACCCAAAAATCAAAACATATGTCAGAAAACATCATCCAAACACTTCATGTGCCCTGGCAAGCCTGGTGCCATGACCATTTCCTAGGGTGGGGGCCTAGCCCAACACCTGACAAAATCACGGAATTGTAGGGTTTGGAAGGGACCTTTGGAGATCATCAAGTTCAACCTCCTGCTAAAGCAGGTTCCCTACAGCAGGTTATACAGGAAAACATCCACATAGGTTTTGAATATCTCCAGAGAAACAACATCTCTGGGCAGCCTGTTTTAGTACTTTGTTACCCTCAAAGAAAATATTTTTTTCCTCATGCTCATATTGAGCTTCCTGTGTTCCAGTTTGTTACCATTACCCCTTGTTCTGTTACTAGAAACCACTGAAAAGAGCTTGTCCCCATCCACTTGGCACCTACCCTTTAGATATTCATCAACACTGATAAGCTGCCACCCCCAACCCAGTCTTCTTCAGGCTAAACAGTCCCAGGTTTTTCAGTCTATCCTCACTGGAGATGCTTCAGGCCCCTCATCATCTTTGTGGCCCTCTATTGGACACTCTCTCGAAGTTCCCTGTCTTTCTTGAACTGAGGAGCCCAGAACTGGATGCAATGTTCCAGACATGGCCTCACCAGGGTGGAGTAGATAGGAATGATCATCTCCCTTGACCTGTTGGCCAAGCTCTTTTTAATGTATCCCAGGATACCACTTTGGCCTTCTTGGCCCCAAGGGCATACTGCTAGCTCATGACCAAACTGTTGTCCAGCAGGACCCCCATATCCTTCTCCACAGAGCTCCTTTCCAGCAAGCCAGGCCCTAACCTGTACCGATGCATGCAGTTGTTCCTCCCCAGCTAGGACTTCACACTTGCTCTTGTTGAACATTGTAAGATTCTTCTCTGCATAACTCTCTAGTCTGACTAGGTATCATTGAATGACAGTGCAGCCTTTTGCTGTTTCACCCACTCCTACCAGCCTTGTATTATCAGTAAATTTGCTGAGGGTGGACTCTATCCCTCCATCCAGGTCACTGATGAAGATGTTGAATAAGATCAGACCCGGTACTGACCCCTGAGGAACACTGGTAATTACAAGCTTCCAACAAGACACTGCACCACTGAACACAGTTCTCTGAGCTCTATGGATCAGCCAGTTCTAAAATCACCTCACTGTCCCTTCATCTATCCCACTCTTTCAAAGCTAGTCTACAAGGATGCTACAGGAAGTAGTATCAAAAGCCTTGCTGAAATGAAGGTACACAACATCCACTGCTTTCCCCTCATCTACTTGGCAGGTCTTGACAATCATGGAATCATACTGGACCCACATTTTTCCATAACCTTCCCTTTACTACTGACATACTTAAATAAATCTTTCTTGTTGTCCTTAACCTTTCTCATTGGATTTATTCGAAGTGGACATTAGCCTTCCTGGTCACATCCCTGCATATATTTACATGTTCCTTTATTCCTGCCAAGGGCCAGACCTCTTATCTACACTGGTAGACTTCCTTCAGTTTGTGTTTTTCCATTGGTTTATTGCTCATTTATGTGGGTCTCTTGCCAACTTTGCCTGATTTCACACTCTCACAGGTTTACTGATCTTAAGCTTGGAAGAAGTGGTGCTTGAATGTCAACCGTCTTGAGATCACAATAATTTTTTCCACCTCCTGTGATATAGTGGTGATACTGTGTTTCATGGCATAATTTGTGCAATGCTTTGCCTCTGAGAAGTTCTGTACCTCATCTGAATCATAAGAGTAGTTTTTCAGGAATGTAAACATTTTCACCTATGGATGGTTAGCTCAGACTGCTCATTGTAATAATTTGTCTTCAGCAATTCTTTCCACATTCTGCTGAGAGCGACCATTTCAAAGAATTATTCAGCTATAAAGAAGCAGAATTACTCACATGCACTGTTGAAGCATATCTTTCTCTCATATGGTCATTTCATGCAGCCAGGAGATATATTTGAAGGACAAAACCCTCTGGCTATTAAATATTTTTACTTATGCATTGCTCTCTGTCATACCATTAGACAAATTATACTATATACACTGATTACTTGGACCAACAAGCAAAAAACATCAAAAAATAGATGTATTTTCATGTCAAATGGTAAGTGCTTTACTTTAAGACATTGCATGGACTTTGCAAATCCAAAGAAACAAATATGAAAATGACATTTTCAATTTATTATTTTCAAAGCTAGCTCATTTTGTTTGCATTGTTTCCATAGAATGAGCTTCTTACCAAATTGGAGGACGTTTATATAAGTATAATAAAACTGTTTGATGTTGTAAGACATTTAAAATGTTAATCAAGAATAAACCTCTAGTAAATTATAGACAATGGAAAGGGAGTCGGGAGAGTAACGGAGATTAAAACCTTCAGCTGACATGCATAGATACTACTTCATGTACATGTCTTAAGAGGAAACTGACTCCAGCTGAGGTTCTGTCTTATTTTGTTGTGAAATACAATGTGAAAAGTGAGGATGGACATATATAATCAAAGCTTTGCTTGTAAAATTTTAAAAGCACCACGAGAGTCACTGGTTATAATTTTCTTGTTCTGCTAGTATATCTTCTCAGAATGTCTGATTGTTACACACTCAGGGAATTGTCCTAGCTGCTTTTGATTAATTTTATGAATCTTTATGCACATATCTAACTGGTGAAATCAAAATCTTCAGCTCTTACTAAGAAATTTCAAAACTGTAAAATGCTTCAGGCAGTAATAATCAAAAATTCAATTCAGTAGAACATCTTATAAGACTGCAGCTATCCTTTTTTTCACCCGTACTGAACTTATAAAGTGAAAAAAAGCTTTCTGATACTGAAATTAGTCAGCATATATATTCAGCATATATAACAGTGTTCATATATATATATGTACATTTTCAGATTTGCACAATATTAATACCAAATATGTGATAACATACATAAATTCTCTATATATATTGAATAGGTTGCCTGTTTTACAGTGATATTCTATATCAATATCTTCTTCAGCTGTATTGCTCTCAGTAAGTTTGCAGATGAAACCAAGTTGGTTGGAAGTGTCCATCTGGCTGGAGGTAGCGAGGCCCTACAGAGGGATCTGGACAGGATGGATTTCTGGACTGAAGCCAATGGGACGAGGTTCAACAGCACCAAGTTCTGGGTCCTGCACTTTAGCCACAACAACCCCAGGCAATGCTACAGGCTTGGGGCAGAGTGGCTGGAAGACTGTGTAGAGGAAATGGATCTCGGGGCATTGGTCACTGCTTGGCTGAGCATGAGCCAGCAGTACCACAAATAGTGTTGCCAGCAGAAGCAGGGAAGTAATTCTCCCCCTGGGACACTGCTGAGGGCACACCTCAAGTACTGTGTTCAGTTTTGGGCCCCTCACTGCAAGAAAGACATCAAAGCCCTGGAGTGTGTCCAAAGAAGGGCAACAAAGCTGGTGAGGGATCTGGAGCACAGGCCCTCTGAGGAACGGCCGAGGGAGCTGGAATTGTTTAGTCTGGAGAAGAGGAGGCTGAGGGGAGACCTTATCTCTCTATAACTACCTAAGGGAGGCTGTAGTGAGCTGGAAGTCAGCCTCTTCACTCCTGTAGTTAATGATAGGACTAGAGGGAATGGCTTCAAGTTGCACCAGGGGAAATTCAGACTGGATGCTAGGAAATTCTTCTTCTCTGAAAGAGTGGTTAGGCACTGGAATGGGCTGCTGAGGGAAGTGGTGGAGTCACTGACCCTGGAAGTATTTAAAGAACATTTAGACATTGTGTTGAGGGACATAGTTTAGAGAGAGCTATTGGTGATAGGTGGATGGTTGGACTGGATGATCCTGTATCCCTATTCCAGCCTTGATGATTCTATGATTCTATGATCAATATATTTCTAGTGTTTCTGCTATTGCTTCATTCTCTGCTACCTGAACCTGTATTTTTTTAGTTTCTTTCTCAATGGTCGTAGTATTTTTTTGTTTATCCTCTTGTGTAAATGTTTTGAGAAGAACTGTGAAAGGAACAAAGTTTTAAGATGGCTAGACTGTAAAATCTGGAAAAATAATTTAATCATTTTTACCATCAGAACTATCTCTTACCTAATATCTTATCATGACCTCATAAATCTACATATTATAGAAAGTGTTAGCATTAGAGTCCACACTGGAGAAAAAAAAAAAAAAGAAGAGAGAGAAAAAAAAGGACTGCATAACAGCAATGGCTTAGTGTTATAAGTTGCCTAAGTAGGATTGATCTTGAAGGACATCTAAGACAGGAGGAACAAAATTACAGTATGCACATTATATATCTGAGCAGGAGAGTGAGCTAATCATCTAGTAACATAAACAAACTACAAGGACAGCAAGCAAAATGTGCAGAAAGGGATTTACAGTGGGCATCAGTTTTGTTGTTGCTGTTGTTGTTGTTGTTGTTGTTGTTGTTTTTTCTTTTTTTTTTCTTTCATTAAGGACTTCCTGGAATTACTGACTGTTTTCTGTCAGGTAAAAACATTGTTAAAAGTGGTAGATGTGAAGTGAGTAGCATGCTACAATTTCACAATCTGATCTTCAGTGTCCTGTACACGCGTCTGCAGCTTTGCGTTTAGTAAGTTAAACAACACAGTGATCCCAACATCATGTTTCCTGCTAACACAAAACATAAATTCTTCCAAGAAATTGCACCTTTTGTAACAAGCATTTTCCATGGTCCTGTCCCCAGGTGTGGTTGAAACACAAGCTAGTTAATCTCATATCACAGGGCTGATGTTCTGAATCCACATCCCTGCAGACAAGCCGGTCCATGTTCACCCTCCCCAGTGCCCTCCAATTCACACACTCTGCCCCACTCACAAGACAGTCAGAAAAACTGTTGTTACAGACCTTGTATTTGTCTGCCCAGCCCAGAGTGACTTTTCCTGTGGAAAATACTGGTTCTTGCATCCAGCTGCTTCTCATGACATTGCAAAGCTGAAGTTAGTGCATGAGTAGCTATAAATATTTGTTGTATCTAAAACAGGTGGTTAGAAAAATACGTAGTGTATATATACATTAATTACCTAATCACGTCAGTGGTAGAAACCCCAAGAGATGGAACATGGTGTTGCAGCAGAGTATGCAGGAGAGGCATGCTGGGGCTGCTGTCCTTTCTGCCAGGGCCAGGCACACTCTGCACCCATGGTACAGCTCCTAATATATTCTTTTTTATGCTCTGGGTACTTCTACCTGGTGTAAACATGAAAGCCAAGATGAACAACAGCTACCTTCATAGCATGTTATTATTGTTATATGACTTATACAAATATGTTATACATTAATCTACAACATTTATATAAATATAAGTTATAGTCCAAAATAACTCAATGTAATTTATAAACTTGGGAGAACAAGAAATCTCCAACCTTTCTGTTCTTCTTAAAAAGCAGTGGATTTAGGTGTTCAGCTAAAATCTCAAAGAATTTGACTACCTGCGTGTGGTGGTGTTTTTTTGTTTGTTTGTTTGGGTTTATTTTGTTTGTTTGTTTGTTTTGTTTTGTTTGTTTGTGACAAGCTACAAGTCTTCTTTATTTCATTTTAATTTAGCCTATTTTATGATGGGATAAAATAATTTCTGGTTAATAGAAAAAAGATGGCATTAACGCCTGTATCCCTCCACACTAGAAGAAAATTAACTTGAAACTAGTGAGCCAGAGCTTCAACTGCTATAAAATCTCCCTTTAAAATCATACTGAAGTCTTACATTTATGCACTTAAGAGAAATTAAAAAAACAAAGAAAACTTTTAGGATGATATAGTTCTGCTGCACACATGCACTCATGCTCTGTCATGACAAAAAGTGTGTCCTAACCAATAGACTTTATTGTATTAAACCATTGCAGCTTCACTAGTGAATGCCGAGCTTTCATAAAGTTTGTTTAAATATTTATCTCATGACTTACACTTCGCTCTAGGTCACTAGCTATAGTTTAAATTGTACTGTGGTCTTTCCATTCTTCCCATGAGAATGTCCTTGCTTGAGTTGATTGATTGCATATTTTACTTAACTGGAAGCAATTCATTCTTACGAATGTCAAGAAACTAATTTCTTCAATTACTTCTTCATCAGTGTCATTATTTTACTGTATAGCCATCACTAATCACAATAAAATCTCCTAACACTACTTATTATTAACATCAAGTGCGGTGAACTTGATTGTCTCTAGAATTTAATGAAAATTACACTGGATTCAACTTGACTGACAATTTTCAGCTTTCTATTAAACATCATTTTGAATAGTTTCTTTCTTTTTATTTGTTTGTGTTTTTTGACCCCTACATTTTACATGATAAGTAAGTGTGCAATGAGTTATACAATACCTACCAATTTAAACTAGGTTGTTTAAAATATATTTCTCAGTTTTCTTCTCTGTTTAAACAAAGTGTATTCTTCCTTCAATTACCCAGGATGATGTATTCTTCATTCAGAATTTTTCTTTTAAGGAAAAACTCTTTGGTTATGCTTTCATAAATGCATACACACTCCTTTTGAAGCAATTGAGGAAAAGCTGTAAAAGTAGCATGGTAATCTGTAGGCAATTCAGAAGGCTCCTGGAATGTATCAGGTTTAGATTCTTGAGCCAAGCTGCACAAGGAGGAGTACAGTGATAGACTTGAGCTCATTAGCTCAAGTGAACTGATTGATGACATTAGAATTGGAGGCTGCTTGAGCTGTAGTGACCATGCACTGGTGCAGTTCACATTCCTGAGAGATATCAAAGAGTCTACTGAGAATTGGAGTCACATCATCTATTATTCCAAGAAAATATGGTTCTGTCATCTTCACTAAACAAGAGTTTTGCAGGAATAGCAGACTGGGAACTTTGTTACTTCTGTCTCTTATTTTCCCTGTTTCATTTGATCTGGATTGGGTTATTTAATGCCAAATTCATCACAGAACTCTCATGAAGTGTAGGATTTTCTGATGACCTGGGAACTGCTGCTTCCAAACTTCTTTATCCTTTTCATGTATGGCAGACTCTTCACAAAAAAAGAGTATCTTATTGCTGTATGTTTCTACAGTGTTTTCATGTGAACCTTCTAACAGTCTTACTCTAACAGAGTCTCATTAGTATGCGGGAAGTAATACGTTATCAGTCAATGGTTTCATAGTAACGCCTTGAAACTGAAAGCAACTTGCCAGCTGGTATCAAAAATAGCCAGGTCTTCTAATACAAATATAATTCATTTTATACCTGCTTCTTTGCTTGTTTACCTAATAGATCTCAAATAACACTGTATTTTAAGGATGCCTTCATTATATAAAACTGCTCAACCAAGAGTTTCTGAAAAGACATTTCAGACAGCAATGTTTGTTTCTTCTTTCTTCAATATTCCTTGTATACCTTTTAATATATTCAACTGCTTGAGCTGATAACTGAATTTTTAAACTAGACTATACAGTGAAGCCTTTCTGATGTGACTTTTGAAGCAAATAATCACAACCTACTAAATTTAATGAAACTTTGTGAATCTGCAAACAGATGTGTCAAGTAGATAGGTACATGAATGTCTGCTCTGTGATCTCAGAAAGTGCTAATAGTCAGTCTCTTTATCTACAATTTCATCTAAATTATTATTCACATCCTTGCATTGAAAACAAAAGAAAGTTTCTCTTAAATGTTATGTGAATTACAGTCTTTTCTGTCAAAAGTATTTTTTTTCATCTTTTCTATATCTGTCTTCATACACTGTTTGTAGTCTTAAGAAAGACACTGCCAGTATCTGAAGAGCTTTGTACTGAGACTCAAAAATCTAGTTTTTGTTGTTGATTCATGACTTTTTGAAATATCATATGCTTCATTATTGTCTTTTTCTCTGCTTAGAGCAACCTGGTCTCTTTGTGGAAGCCTGTCTAGAGGGAGGTGTACCTGCCTGTAGCTAGGGGTTTGAAACTAGATGATCTTAAAGGTCCCTTCCAACCCAAACAATTCTATGGAGTCTTCTCTCCAACCATTGTAGTTCTTGCCTTCTTATCCAATCATACATCACATATAATTCTCCCACAGCCAGAGTTGGGTTTCCCTATGTAGCTGAGATACTGATACAAACCTTGATAGAGTAAAACATTCCCCTTGATTTTCTCATCTCCTGTCAATGCCTAGTGGAGGGCAAAACTTGTAGAATATTTGCAGATTATAGGAACTAACTTCCAAACAAAAATACTTTTCTTTATATTTTCAGTGAGGATTATACTCCAGACAAGCCCAGAAAAGCAAGAAATACTAAAGTTTAATTTGTACTGAAAGTATGCATGTTTGATGCATTAGGATGATATTTATAAATGTTTGGTTTTCTGCAGAAACATCCAATGACCAGGACTTGATCCTCAATGGGCTAGGCATTGTACTTTTGTCACTGATTTAAGAGTGAAGTCATCAGCCTAGGCAATCACAGAATTGCAGGAGTTGAGAGGGATCTCTAGATATCATTTAGTCCAACCCCCCTGCCAAAGCATCTCCCTTGCCTGAGTTGCACAGGTAGGCATCCAGGCGGGTCTTGAAGTCTCTAGAGAGGGAGACTCCACCACCTCTCTGTGCAGCCTGTGCCAGTGCTCTGTCACCCTCATTGTGAAGTGAGGGTGAGGATGAGAGATCACCTTGGGGAGGACGAGAGAAATCCTTCTCAATATTGTTTTTGTATTATTTGAACAAAAATACTGATAAATAGGAGAGAGTTTGTGTATTTGTACATTCTTCCAGAAGGAGGTGGATTGCAACTTACAATTTTCCATCACTGACATGTATTTAAATTATCCAAAGTTAGTTATACATGAAGAAACAATGAAGAAGGGACAATAAAAACTAATTGTTCTCTTTTCTAAGAGAAACATTAATGGCAGCCTTATTGGTTTTGCATTTAGTTTTAGTTGTCTTGAATTCCTGGTAATAAATAATTTAATCCAATAAAGCTATCATTAGAGTTACTGACACCATAAATCACTGCTTTTACAATGGATATCTAAGCAAGCAGTTTTTACTCTCTCAGTATTTTGAATTAACTGAATAAAATTTAAAAGCATTTCCCCTAGAGATTTACTATAGAATTGGATTTGGCCTTTGTAAACAAAAAATATTGTCATATTAAAAACAAAAAAAAGTATTTCCATCTGCTTTATAGATATTAGCACACACATGAATCTCAGAAGGTTTCTCTTAAAATGTGAAGTTGTGGCCTTAATACCAGAGAAAGAATGAGACAAAGAGAATCTGGGCCATTTTCTTTTCCCAGGCTCCACAAAGAAAACCTTTGGCAAGAGAGCAATGGAAAGAGACATGACTGACTAGCAAAACAAATATGTTTGCTGCTTTGCTACCTGTACAACAGCTTCTCAACATTCCAAAGAATTGAAGAAGGGAACTGTATTAAGTTATGCATATTTTAAATAGAAACTTACAGTTCTGAAAATATAGATCAATAAATTCATTATATGCAGGGCCAGAATTTCACACCTAAAAATCTATAATTATAAAAGCAAACAGTTAAGTTCACTACCCATCCAGAGCAGTATCTAAACATGAGCCAATTATTTCTTACTACTCCTGAGAGATAAGAGGGAGCTGAATTTTTACTTAAATCTCAGTTCAAAGGGGATAAATCTGGGGTAGACAAGAAAGAATGTTTTTGCCAAAATGCACTTATTCTTCTGGACTACTATGCCACATATGTGGAAGATAGCATCCATTCAGAACTATGAAAAAAGGAAGCAATTGGATTCCAGGTAATCAGGACTGGAATTATTTTCCACAACTGGAACGGAAACAGCTGTTAATAGACCACCTGTTCACCACTGAAGTCTAAGGCAATTTTATGCCACTGACTTCAAATGGATCACACCAAAGGTTGAATAATAGTGCAGTATCTTAGAATATGCCATTTTCCTTTTCTATATTCCTTTCCTTCCTGTGAGAACATATGAGTAAAGCCTTCTCCTGAAAACAAGCATACTGCAGCTGGTCTAGACAGCTCTCAGGAAAAAAATGGGAAGAAGATAAAATTCCCAGAATACTAGGTGTCTCCATTAGAGAACTTCTCCTGAACTAAGCATACCCATGAATGGCCTCATTTGCTTCCTTCATTTATTGTGAATTGATATCATAAAATAGAAGTCCCCTGTGCAAAATCACAGTCGATGCACAATGTTTTTAGTTTAAACTTGTATAACCATGTCAGAATTGCAATCAGTATTCAATCATGTATAATCAAGATTCTTCAGGTGGGTCCTCCTAAACACATCCACCATTTGAAGCTGAGTCAAAACTTTAGTTTTGATCACATTAACATAAAGTTAGAACTCTTCAAAAAAAGGAAATTAATTACATTATTTATATTACTGATATTTCAGAAAATCCTTAAGTCAGGTAGTCACTACCAGTTTTCATGTGTATGGAACAAACTTCTCAAAAATACAGATAGTATTGGAATTACTAATATTACTAAAATTCTGTATTTGGAAATAAGCAATCCTATGAAAATTTAAGGCTGAAAGCATCCTCACAGGGACAGAATCTGACAACAGAGTGGTACATCATGAAGTACCCTTTGCAACCAGGAAAAATATAGATGGGAAATTTGGCAAGAGATTGTATGTATTTTATTCTTCCTAAGGCCCTTTTCTTCCTGTCAGAAATGCTGAATTATTTACACTATGCTAATAAAGTTCATTTGAGTCATCTGAGCATTCTCTTGAGTTTATTAATAAATTATTTAATGCAAGAGTGAATTTGGTCAAGTTGTTTCTGAATTAGACTAGTCAGCAATATAATGATAATCAGTTAAGAAATAAAGGTGAATTGCAAGAAAGAGAACAGAAATGGAGTTGTGCTGGGAAATGAGACCAGTACTTCAGTCTGAAAGGCTTTTTGGGTACTCAGATGACAAAACTTTGAGAAAGCAAGTATGCTCACCTCAAGGTGCAAAAAGCTGTTTGATGCAGGGAGACAAAATATGGTAGATAGGGGTCATTCTGACAGTAACATCATTGATGTTCTCAGACCTAAACCTCCCAGAGAATCAACAGATATCTCTGCCAGAACAAGTATTGCAGGGGACACTGATCCACAACAAAAAAAATATAAACAGCCTAATTTAAACTGATATTCTACAAATACATCTGTTCTTTTCCCATTTTGAAGCAGATATTTGTATCCTATTTATTACAATACTGAGAAGATTTCATCAGCTTTTCATTTGTCCAGCCCTCCTCTGTCTGTATAATTCCATCCAACTCACATTTTTAAACAAGATTAAATACAACTTATTTTCTCTGCAGCCCATAATTTTTTCATCATTCAGTCCACACAGCTCTTTGTAATACCCCAGACGAAGCTGCAGCTTTTTCCTAAATATTCAAGTCCAAGAAATTTTGTAGATATACCTAAGGACATATCTGCCTGAAAGACTGAGTTGCTTTACAGATCATACTATTATTGAAGCAAAACAGCAAAGCTCCTTGTTTTAAGAATGGTGTTCTCACTACAGAAAGTTCTGGTACACCAATTCAGGAATCTTTTAAATGCTCCCTCTATTACTTATTCCACAACAACTTGAATTAGGTAACCTTCCAGTTGATTGTCATAAATTTAGGATGAGTAGTAGAAGTAGGAAAAGAAAACAGAATATAGAGATCCATTTTAACTTAGATCACTGTTTTTGATGGGAGATAAAGGATAAGGAGAAGCAACTGCTATATTCTCTGCAAAGCAATTTCATAGTCTTTTTTTTTTTTTTTTTTTAATTTCATTCTGTGTCTACAGAACTTGACCATGGAGGGATGTTATGAACTCTTGAACTTCTAGAAATTTTGATTATGTGCCTTAAGATCACTATGTTGGAAAAAAAACACACTGTTCTCTGGGGGAAGCAGCATAAGAGGTCTTGAAAAAATAGCACTGAATTTGCCTTTGAGTAAGAAAGGCATCAGTCATTCTGCCAACATTTCTTCTGTATCAAATAGAAATGCAGGAAAATATTCTGTGTTCAGAGAAATCCTGAATTTGTGTCAGAGTCAGAGAAGGGATTCCACATCTTTTATATATGTTGAGAAGACACCTCTGACATATTGGAAAGTCATGCACTGAGTCCACAAATTCTTAAAAATGTGTCATATCCATTGTTCATGGGCTGAAGAATAGATATCAAGTACTCAAGCAGACAGAAGAAAAATGGCTGCTAAGAAAGGCCACTAGAAGTTTCTGAGTAAGACTGAGACATAATTTATCTAATATTTTCCTGACATATCTATGATGTTGATAAGAATTAAAACAAGTTATTCTTATTTTGACTCTAACATACAGGCAGGTGAAAGGACCTGATGTACATATGATGAGAGGTAATTTTGGCAATATTTGTAATGCATTATCCCAAGTTATTGATTCTGAAGTGTGATATATTATGAAGACAGTGTTCAATCAATTTTTATTTGTGCATTTACTTAAATATATCCAAGATAATTAGTGACTTTAGACATTCTTGTATTTCTGCAAAATGCTTTCAATCACCAATGCAAAATAATACACTAATTACTTATGTTAGCATTTCAACATTCAATACTGTAGACCTTGTGGACTGAATGCTAAAGGACTTAATTTAGTAGTTGGGTAGAGATAGTGATAGGAGGATGGTTGGACTAGATGATCTTATAGGTCCTTTCCAACCTTATGAACTTATGAACTTATGAATATTAAGATTTAGGTAACAAGGAGCACAACAACTTGTGATAGTTTAGACTCTTCTTACCTCACAGGTTCTGTGTTAAAATAATTGCCTACTGGTGTTCCTCATAATTAATTTGTATTATGTTTAATGAACATAGCAACATCAATTGATTGTTTTAATACGTGACGAGTAATCTGAATTTTGACTGACAACTTTCATTTATCCTATTTTGCTCTTCAGTATGGACATCTGCTAGCATTCACTGATATCTGCACATCACTATTTATGGTGTGGGATGAGATTTGTACAATTTATAACCTTATGGTTATTTTACAATGAGGCATTAAAAATATGTTTGACATAGCAAAAGGCTCCACCAGCTCTCTAATCTTATCCAACCAAAGCCCTAAGAACTAGTGGTAACCTTGACTGCAGATCCACAAGATGTAGCATTTTGTTCAACACGTATCTCAGCAGGAAGTGCCATATTCAGATATTGGTTCTCTAATCTGATTGCTTTAATTGTTCACATACATGAGAAGGAGCCTTTACCATGAGTCCAGCAAAAGTCATGAATTTATGTCTATAATATACTATACCACACTGTTGCTCCTGATTTTTCAGATCCACAATCAATTATTAAAATATTCCTTTATTATATACAGATACAACCTTCAAACCTCTGTCAAGTGTTAAAATATATATAACCTATATGGACAATTTGAAAGGTTTATAAATATTTTATATTAAGTTATACAGAAAACACAAGCTTTTTCCTCATTAAATATACTAAAAATATGTATAGCTAATATTAATCTAACTAAAATATATTTATATAAAATGCTTTTTTTTCTTTCCCTGTTAATCTAATAGACACATCCCTAGAATCAGTCCTTTTCAGGGTTATTACATTATTTGTAGTATTTCACATTAAAAATGTATTACGTCCTCAGGTCTCTTCATTATGATATATTTTATACAATCTAGGTTACCATTAGTATCACAATATGAACAGTACTTTAAAAGTAGCATATGTCTGTGCAATTCATAGACTGAAATATGTATATGAATTATACTTATTTGATCAAAGGAAATTGTAAAAGATTTTGAACATGATTTTATTTAAAATCTGTGAAGGCAAAAGAACATTATTTCTTATGGATTTGAATTTTTCTTTGTGAAACTATATACAGTATCATTCACATGTACATTTTAAATGAACGAGAGGTGAGAGGCTGTTCAACATCCTCTGCCTTCCCTCTAGTACAGTCAAAGTCCCATCTGTTCCCCAGGCCAAAGTGCTTACATTTAATCATGGTGGACAGTTGTGTCCTTGTTGGCACACCACACTCTTGGCACTCAGAGAGTGAGATGATAAAAACTAGGTAGCAATGCTGCACAGAGGGAGGCTGTAATAGCTTTTATCCACTCACTATGAAGAGAGAACTGTAAAATGCCCTTCACAGTGTCTTAAGCAAAAGCTTTTCTTCTCAATAAGCTTCTTTCAGATTTTTTTTCCAAATTGAGCTCTGTCTCTGCTAACTGCAAAACTTGCTGAAGTAACAAAACCCAAATTAGCTTACTAAAACTTAAAAAAAAAAGTAAAAATCTATGCTACCTTCCCTCACTAGTCTCAAAGACTTTCTTTTTTCTTTTTATTTCTTTTTTTCTTCTTTTTCTACTATTATTTGAATTGAAAATTTGATGTTAAACTGAACCTCAAATGCATTGGAGAAAGTGGTTATATCAGGAGGTGTTTACATAAAGGAAAAAATATCAAGGTAATTTAAACCAGATGGTACACAAGACAGACAGCAAGTTTTAGACAAAAGGTATGATGAGGAGGGACTTTGCCAAGGTCATATAGGACATCAGCTGCAGAGCAGAAGCTAGAACCTTTCTTTCCTGATATACAATCTGATCATGTATTTCTCACTACTAAAATTTGTAAGATACTGTATGCAAAAAAAAAATCTGTTTATGTATGGTATTTCCATAGTGAGCAGGGGCAAATAAAAGATCAATTATTTAAAGACTTGCTTAATAAGGAGAGTGTGTTTCAGTAATTACTGAGGCCAACTAGTGGGTTGAAGGTCTTATAAACTGTATGATATTTTCTCATTGTACAGGCAAAGATGTTCTTGATTAGCCCTCTTGTGGTTTGTTTGCAGTGCCTCTCCTATAATGAGAATGGTGAATGCACATGGTACTGATTGACACATGGTTCTTACATGTAGATCTTTAAGGTTGAATTTCATTTCATTTGCATCAAAAGCATTTTATTTCTATTGTTTCTGTGAGTCTTAGGGGATGTTATTTTAGAGGAAGATTTGCTATTGAAGTGGTAAATTTAAGAAAATTATGTTTATATTTGGATGACAGGAAAAACACAGAAATGAAGGATAAATATCTATGATGATCTAGTTTTCCTTCTTGCTTAATTTGGACTTCAGTATTTATAAGCATTATGTGTTCATTCAGCTATATCTTTTGAAAGACCAGTTGTATATTTATACACAGTGAGTAAAAATTGAGCATAAAAGATAATTGTACCTCGAAAATGCCTGAAGAAAGTGTACAGTGTTAATAACTGAAAGTTAGGGATTTTTTCTTTAAAACTTAATTTCCATATTTTTCAACAAGTCTCTTCCACAGAGAAGCATCTATCTCATATTCATAGCACCAAAATCAGGATACAAAACTGACCCAAAAGCACAAAAAAGGTTTAGACAACATTATTTGCCTGGTAAGATCTATTTCTTACACTCACATTCATTTGAGGTCATCTCAGCCATCTCTCCAACACAACCAAATGCCAGCAACATGGTCAGATGACATGTGCAGGTGGGATGATAAAAATTCTATTTAAAATACATACTGAATGGGAAAGAATGAAGTTAATTGCCTGAAAGTAGACAGCACTGAACTTTGAAAAGAGTTGGTCTATAAAGCCATAAATAGTATTGGTAAACACAGATCCATGAAAGAGAAACTCTGAGATCAGTGTTGCACTACTGAACAAAAAACTCTATCCACAGCTTGACATAATCTAGAGAACCTAGTGGAGCTGGAGGGAGAAGTCCTTGTCCTAAAGAAAACCTCATAGGTGAAAAGTAGAACTACACAATCTCTTTAAGAATAAACCAAATTAAGCAAAACTGAAGTTATGGTAAAGGTTTAAGATTAAGATTTCTAGGAGGACAATACAATGACAAGTTTCCAAAGATTCTGTTGTATCTAGTCAAGTTCACTCATAGCAGCAGAGAATGAAAATTTTATCCATTTAAATTGAGCAGAATAATCCCAGCCAATGTCTTCAGATCAACTGTCCATGCAGAACAGGTGGTTTCACAAAGACAATTCATCATATTTTAACTAAGTCAGTTGGAGCACTCTTCTGGAGATCTTTCTCCTTACTATAGCAAACCCATGGAAGACTATGTTTTGTATATGTAAAGTCAGCGAAATCTCCTTCAAAGAGAAGATTCTTGTAAACAGCAGAATTTCTGATGCTGTCTGAAAATTTTTAGCACATCTTTTGCAGGAAAAGGAAAAGTCCTTTGGTTTGCACTAGTAAAAAAAGCAGATAGCAATCATAAATGTAGCTATTTGCAATTTCCAAGGTACTTTAGTAAAATAAAGTGGTCTCTTTCTCTAGATTAATCTGCCTTGAAAGTGGGAGATTTACAGCTACGTGAAGGTTAAAGTCTATTACTCAGTGTTAAACTTGGGTCAACTGTTGTTCTCTGTCACGGGATCTGAAAAAAATCTTGGTGGACTTATTTCCAGTGTATTAAATTACATCACATTTTGCTGTGTTTCAGTTTCCCATGCCACAAGACACGATATCATATAAGAAATGTCAACAAGAGAAATGACAGAGGGGCACTGTAAGAGACCTGCAATAAATGGATGCCGTTTTCATAAACTGAGTATATCTTCACTGTCATTAAAAGAGAAGCCAGTAAAGTACAGGACATTTTCTGGGAATTAATGGTAGGAAGGAAGTGTTGATGGGGTGTGGCATAGCCAAAGATTAGTAGATTACACTGGTTACTCATTCCTCAGGAAGAGTCCTTTGTGAAGACAGCACGCATGAACATCATTGATTGAAAACGGCATAGTTCATGCATTTGCAAGGCATGGAAAACAGCATCTTATATCTGTTTCTTTCACTTTTCCAAATGACATTGGGAAGGGCTCATTGTTTTTTTAATTTCAGATTCATATTTCCCATTTCCTTTCTCATTTTACAATGTAAAACTTAGCATAACTTGGAACTTCAAATAGCTCCACTATTTGAGGAATCAAGGCATCTTAGTATTTTCTTTCATTGCTTTTTTATACTTCTGACAACCTCTACCAAAAGTAACTTTTAGAAAACATTAACACGCTGTAGGTAGCAAACTGCTAATTTTGCACATGCTATTAGAGTGTCACATAGTCTAACAAAGTGAATAATTTTTTATTTCCCTGTTGTCACAAAAAGCATGCAACAGCAGCAGCAAATATTCTGTTTAGCATTGACTGAATGTGTGGTGAGGCATCAAAGATTTTTAGGATAGTTTGATCATTTATATTTATTTTTATATTACTTCCATGTATGAAGTATGCAACTGGAAAAGAAAGAGGGAAGGGAAAATGGAATTTTCTTGTATTTGCTTTTTTTTTTTTAATTAAAAAAACTAAAGCAAAGTTGCTTGTCTTGTTATTATGTGATTTAATTGTGCAACAATTAAAATAATTTTAAAAAACAGCTTTTTTTTTTCTTTTCTCAAATCAGTTGATCATCTTTGTAATACACAGTCAGAGAAGATCTATTGTGCCTAACTAGACATTTACTATGTAACTCTCTAAGTCTATTTTGACTACTTTAAGTTCTCCTTACTAGCAATGAAAAGGAAAAAAAAGCATTTTTATGTTGTCACTTATTTTGTCTTGAGTCTACAACTGCTTGATGTTTTCAGTCCTATTTTGGAAATATCTGTTTGTCCAATTAAGTAACTTGGAGTCACTATTTCAGATGATTTTAGATGGCTATTCTGTAGAAATCCATATTCACTCTAAAGAATTCATCTTAAGTAATGGATTAAATTTTGTCCAGTACTTGAGTAAGTCATGTATTTCTGAAGAAATGAATGAGCTCATAATCCCAACATATTTTAATAATCCATGTCATAGGCTGGGCCTTATACTCTTTGGCTGAGTCTTACACTCTTTGGCTGAGCCTTATACTCTTTGGCTGAGCCCTCCATAATGCAAGCCATCAAGAAAGAAATAACTTCGGAACATCTGGATTTTATCAACTAGGTCTTCTGTTTTCCATAAGTATTAGATGCGTTTGACTCCACACATTAAAGCAGGTTAAATTATGTTGTATTTCATACTCCATTTATCCAGGAATACTCCATTCTCTTCCTTCTCCTATATTAGCCCCTCCTCCTGGCTGTCCTGGATGCTTTCCAACAAAAGCAGAGAAGACTGACTTCGAAAGATCTACACTCAGTTCTGTAATTTAAGAACATATTTCTTAAACATCTTAATTAGGTTGTTGTTCTGAGACCTGCCTTTCTTCAAAGACAAATAATAAAGGAAGTATAGACTTTTAACTTGGCATGCTTAAATTTATGTCAAAAGTGAACAGTGTGAGAAAATGCAGTTGTTTATCAAACATTGTTTCTGCTTCCTTGAACAGGTTTTCCAAAGATTTTCTCAGCATATGTTAATAGTGCCAGAGAATATATTATTATTATTATTATTATTATTATTATTATTATTATTATTATTATTATCATCATCATTATCATTAACAATAATAATAATAAAAATGCTAGAACTTGGAGGAAACTGAATAGTTTGAGTGTGCTTAGGAGTTTCAGAGGAGAGGGATGCAGGTGCAGATGGCTATATGTCCAATAAGGATCCAAGCTGACCCTCCACAGAATCTTGTCAGTAAGGAATCAAAGATTCCCCCACACTCCACTCCTGCATGACAGGGAACAAAGAAAATATCCATATCAGGAACATATATGATAGTTCTGTAGTCTCCAGTACTCAAAGGGATATTTCAACCATGACTTGACACATGATTTACTGACCAATTAATACACGTTTTTGAAGGTCTTGATACAGAGGCAACAGTTTATTCTGAAAATTATTCTTCATACCCAATTTTCAGAATTATTTTTCCCTAATAACATTGTCTTCAACCTCAGCAGATCCTTAGACTTCTTTTATTAAAATAAAATAAAATACTGTGAATATTCACAGAAAATAACAGTCCAAATGTATGAGGCTTTGCTATACTTACCAAATTATTCTGAAAGATTTCTGAGGATTATAAAGGTTAAAGAACTTGGGACTGATTAGAATTCTTGACCCTGAACTGCTATAGGCAATTGTCTGACAATTGATGTAGTCTTAGGCTATGGGCAGAGGTAGACTAGCAGGGTCTATAACCAGCCTGTGAAGCCTAGGAGTGTTCTTTTCTCTTTTGCCCTTTCATGGCGAAGGTTAAATGAACAGAGAGTTTCATGGAACATTGGTTTATGTGCCACTGACTAGGTGTCTCACCTGACATAATTTGTTTTTCAGTATTTTCATGTTTTCCGTGGCATTGCCCTTATTAATGCACAAGCTTGATGCACGAGATATACAGCCTGTAGAAGTTTCCCTTGTTTACTGCTTCCTGTTAGATTTCACTTTTTCTTTGCTCACTGGCACTAGCAGTTACCTAATAGCAATTTTAGAACAATCAATCAGTAGTCTGTGCAAGCAAATAACTTACCAAACACTTGAACCCTATAATTGTGTTCTGACCTTGGTTTTATTGGAGGTTAGAGTGACAGATTCTTAGCAGCAGTGCCATACGTTGTTCTGAAAGTGCAGTTTTCCTACATAGGGTGAACCTTACTGCGAAGAAAAGAATCAACTGTGGCCAAACAAAGCCTAGCAATATGTGGTGGAGTAACAGTGTAGGGAATGTTGGCAGAGAAGGCAACAGATATAAAGAAAACCTCTTTGTGATGTCCTCTAATCTATTGCCCCAGATGTTCTCTTATGCCAGCAACTTGATTTAATATCATTTTTCTTCCTGGACGAATATGAACTCATATGACTATGGGAGTGGGAATTCTCTCAGTGTTTAAGTGATTAGTAAATGCTAATTGGACCAGAAGTCTTCTAAGTATGCTTTGTAAGATTCTGGATGATGGATTGTTCTTCCTTTTTACATCAATAAACAGCCGTCCTAAAGAGAACACTTTGATGGTGGCATAGTGGTGTGCTTTTAAGCTGGGTATCTGCAATTAACATCCCAAAGCAGAGGAGCTGAGGGGAGGCCTGATGGCGGCTGCAGCTCTCACAGGGAGCAGAGGCCCAGCGCTGAGCTCAGCTCTGTGTGACAGTGACTGGGCCCGAGGGAACAACATGGAGCTGTGTCAGGGGAGGGGCAGCTGGGGGTCAGGGACAGGGTCTGCACTGGAGGGCAGCCGGGCACTGGGACAGTCTGTTCAGGGCAGTGGTCATGGCACGGAGCTGCTGGAGCACGAGGAGCATTTGGACATTGCACTCAGATGTAGGATTTGTATTTTGGGTGGTCCTGTGTGGAGCCAGGGGTTGAAATAGAAGATCCCTGCTGGTCCCTTCCAACTCAGGATATTCTGTGATTCTGTGCAAACCAAAGGTATCATAAGGAGAAAACTGCCTAAGGCAACTGGGCAGGAGAATTGACAGCTCTTATGCTGACACTGAAAGAACACAAAACTTCTTAAAACATCTAATTTTCCAAATGTGTCAAATAGGCATTTAAGAAGATTATTAAAGATTTACAATGAGATAGTTTTGCACTCTGAAGTCCTTCTTCCTCCCTGAGCCTATGAATGTGTGCATTCTTCCCTATAACTAAGTACATCAGTAGAGCTGTTGATAAAGCAGTACATGAAGTGTGATTCCTACTAGGCAAATGACAATCAAAATATACAGATTTCCCACTACGATGTTATTAATACCACCACTTATTATGCTGCTGCTTTAAGAAATATGCATATTTCCATCCATTCCAAGAAAGGTATTCTGAGTCTGAAGATCAACTGGCTAAAGTACATTCAAGTTCTTTAGCAGTTTAAAATGAACTAATTCCCCCTTGCTAGAAAACATAAGATGACAGGTCTGAGTTATTGCCAAAGGCTGTTTTAACAGTCTGAGAAGGTTCTGAATGTGAAAGATGTTTCTGGGGGGAATACAGCAGACATTATATGTGTGCCTATGTGTATGTGTGTATATGAGCCTGACGTGCTCAGAAGAGAAAGTTGGTAGTGGGCAGAGATGCAAATCGAAGCAACAGAACCTCATGCTCTTGTACTTTCCTGACATGGTTAGAGGCTTTCCATGCCAGAAAGAGGCTTTCCATTGCCCTACTCAGACATAGAAAAACATTCTCTTGCAATGTGTATGTTAAAACAGGGGTCATGTGAGCACACGTAATTTGAGGTAGTAGAAGGGAACCTCAAAAGTAATACTCCTGTCTGTGACCAATAACAATATTAACACAACTATGAACTTTAGTCAAGACATAAAAAGTGAGTGTTTTCTTGAAATTCACCTTTGCCTCAGAGGAAATATGACAGAAAGTATGAGATGCTTGTTTAAGAGTATTAGAAGAGAGCAATGAAGTTTGATCAGTGGCACATCCAATACTGCAAAGCAGCAGCCATCTGTGAATTAGAGCAGGGAGACAGAACAGAACTGTGAGAACTTTAAAAGTGAAGACAGTATTCATATTGTTAAACAGAGTCTAATTTGCTAAAGTTGCTGCTTAGAATCTTACAGCCTACTGTGCCTTCCTCATGGCAATGGTGTGCTCCTTATTCAAGGCAGTACAGTCAGTAAAGACCTTAATTGCTATTTCCTTGACTAAGAAGCGTCCACTTAAGGGTTTATAATTCACCAGACTCAGCCTTGTTTAATTAACACATGGAGGGCCTGAGTTATGGGATACCTTCTGTATTTCATCCATCCTCCAGATGCCATCTCCCATAGGGCCAGTATTGTATCGGCACTGTAAGCATTTTCACACAGCCTGCGAGGTCTCTGGTAACTCCAGTCATGAACAGTTTGTGATGAAAGCAGACATTAGCACTGTGGAATTTTCCCTAGTGACAGTCGTGGGGAGAGGAGCACTGCGGGGTGAGTATAAGAATAATGCTCAGTAGCCTGTGAAGTGAAAAAGGAGTCTTTGATGGGTTGTGGTGGAACAAATTTGTAAGTTTAACTTCCAACAACTATAGAGGCATGTTCTAACCATGAACCTTTTGTTACTGACAGAAGGCAAAAAGTGAGGAGAGGGAGGAAAGATAGAAACTTAAATTACCAGAATAACAGCCTCATCAGAAAATACGGCTGTTGGTAAAGACAAAGACCTCTCTCCAGAACCCACCTAAGTATCTGGCTCTGAATATGTAAGCAGGGTCATAAACATGAAAAGTCAGAAAATGCACACGAGAATATAAAGGAATGGCAAAATGAAGTCATTACATACTTGATAGGTTATGCCATCAAAAACTTATTTATTTAGGGGTATTTTATGTAGCTACAAACTTCTTAATGAAGTGAAAATAAACAAAACATAACATGAGACTCCACAGCAGGTTCCCATGCATGTGTTCTAAGATTCTTTGTTTTTCGGGGTGTGAAGTGGAGGAGGTGGTGGTGGTTGTTTTCATCTGATGTGCTTCTTACTTGAGTTGAAAGACGTGGACTACAAAATCCATGGCAAACTTTTATTTCTCTGTCAAAGCTCCCTTTCAGACATTCCCAATTCTAAGTCAGTGGAGATTTTATTTAATAGACTGCAGCACCAAGTGAGATGAAGCATCTCATTTCCCAGTGCTGCATGCTAGCACAAAAACAGGTAACAAGTGTACACTAAGTTATATCAAGCAAATTGGCATGCACTAATAGAAGTTAATCAAAATCAATAAGCACAGTATATGCAGTACAAATGATCAAATTCAAACAGTTGAATTGAATTTTCACAGTAATGTATCTTAAAAATTATTAAATTCATTTAGTAATTCAGCGTAATCTGGAGTCATATTCCCTTCTCAGTGTAACATGGTAGATATTTGAGCAAGATTTGATTCACATCTGGGAGCATTGTTGATGTGAAATATCATACAGGCTTGAAGCCAGATGTGAAATTACCCTTATTAGGTGTTTTTCTTTAACAATTGGGTATTACCATGGTGATTAGACCAGATGGAGCATAAATCTTTTCTTCCTTTTCCTTTTTTTTTTTTCTTTTAAACCTACATCCTTTCAAAATCCAGTTACCATAACAACTTGATTTCACTGTTTTTGTTAAATCATCTTCTTTTTATATCACACCTAGAACTTTTGTCTGGCTGACAAATGAACACAGCTAATTTTTTTTTATTTGCTGTCAAAAGTCTGTCAACAACTTCCTTTCTTTTTTTCTTTTTTTCTTTTTTTTTTTTTTCTAACATTTTTCCATGGGGGAAGGGAGAGAAGGGCTATTGTCTTCTGTGTGTTTAGTATCAGGTAGACAGAGTGGTAATATAAACAAAACAATAAAAGGACTCCCAGCAGAAATCTTGAGAATCTCAAACCCTACTTATACAGACCTCTAATGATATTTTTAAAGGACATTTATTTCCATGAAAATTAAATACTCCTGGTAATCTCACAACATCAGAGCTTTGTGTATGTTTCCCTCTTTGTTTGAATGGGCCAATTCAACTCTTTTATGATAACAACATAAAACCGTATTGCAGTAAAACACCTTCCTTTTTCTCTTGCTTAATGTCTATGTGACTTTTTCAGAGAGAAACGAGAAACAGTGGGAGGTGTGATAAGTTAATATCTAGGAATAAAAAGGTGCTACCTAGCAACATTTCTCTGGAAACTAAATCTCATTTGTCAAGCAACTCTAAAACAGGAGCTACATTGCCCATGGGATTGATAATGGCATACAGAGCTTTTCACTGCAAGTCACTAAAATATAAATTCAGCCTAGGTCAGTAGCAACTGAGCACTGTTACCATCTGACAGCTGTTTAGTGGCCTGTATGAAACGCCTTCTTAGGCTTCACACTATTCCTGGCGGGAACTTGGCTGCATCCCAATTACCACTAATTGGCTCCCTCGTTGTTAGCCATAGCAAGGAACTAAGGACCATGTAGAATCACAGATCAGAGGGTTGGAAGGAGCATGCAGTGATCCACCAGGCTAGTGGTGTCTCTGGTTCAGCCATCCACTTTAACTAAAGCATTCCCAACAGACATTAGTATAGCCTGTGTTTAGAAGCCTGTAGTGAAGGAACCTCAACAGAATTCTTACAGTGTTTCAGATCTCCTTTCCTTACAGCTTTTTTCCCTTTCCTAAATCTTAACAAAACCATCTTGTTTCAAAAATTTTTGTCATTCCACAGGGAAAGAACACATCAGAATGTTATCGGATTTCATAGCCAATTTATTTTTCTGTATTCTTTCCTCTATACTCTTTCCAACTTGCCCTCACACTTCATGGAGTATAATGACCAAAACCAAACATGACGTTCCAGTTGAGACCTTACCAATCCTAACTAGAGCATTATTACTATTTCCCTTGCCATACATTAGTACTTGTCCAGCATGGCTCAGATCAAGATGTGCTCTTCTGCATCAGATTCTCATGTTAACTCATTCTTTCAGATCTGTACAACACAATGAGCTTGTACTTATGTTTCACACTCACAGAATAACAAAATGGTTTGTGTTGGAAGGGACCATAATGATCATAATTCCCTTCTGTGGGAAGGGTTACCACCTACAAGATCAGGTTGCTCAAAGGACCACCCAGCCTGGCCTTGAACACTTCCAGGGATGGGACATCCATAGCTTCTCTGGGCATATTGAGTGAAATGTGTAGAGATGTTTTTAGAGGACAAGATCTCTGGTGTTTCTGAATGGGAATCGTCTGATACTTTTTTCCTGTTATACTCTCCTACTTCTCTATTAAAAGACATTTTATAAATTACTACATAACACTTCTTTGATAGAGTGTAACTAAGGCAAGAGAATGATTCTGTTTCTCCTGTAATTCATTCTCCTCCACTGTTTTGCATCAGACCCTTTCCTTGCCTTTGTCCTCTTGCTGCATTTGTTGGAGTTTTCTTGTCATTTTTCACATTCCTACTTCACTAAAGGAATCTCATTCTGTTCATTGTATTTCTGTCCTCTTACCTCTGCTATTTTGTTGCTATGTTATATATCCTATTTCTTTTTCTTTTTTTAATTCCTTCCTTTATGTCTTTGAACAGCTTTTTATGCAGGCAGAAATATGCTAATGGACTATTTTTAAACTTCTCATGTCTTTTTTTTTTTCATCTGCAGGAAGATATCTTGCTGTTGCACACCTGATAAGGCCCATTTAAATAGCTCCCACCTCTCCTATTCTTCTTTATCTCTTACATCAGAAATAATTAACCAAATGTCTTCAATTTAGGTGAGCTAAATGAGAATGAAGAAGGGAAAACCAGTTCGCTTATAAGAATATCTAGTCTGGAACCATTTGAAATGCTCTAAGTAACCTCTCCAGTCTCCAGTCACTATTCCAAAAGGTCATGGGACAGCTGTAGAAGTTTTGCAATATCTTCCACCTGTGCAGGTGATTTTCAAATCCTAGGGAGTCTTGGACACTACAAGAAAACTATATTTAAGCGTCAGCCAAGCCCACTTTCTTCCATGGGGTTATTCACTTTATTCTAATGCACACACCTATAGTTAATCTCAAAGCACTCTATACCTCATTCACTATTTTAAGCACAAAATAATTCTTCATTCATTTATCTAGATGCCTGCTTCTGGTACTCCTTGAGATCCATAGATCCTAGCTGTCTTTCCAGAGAGCCATAGATATTCTGCAGGGTCCTATATTATACCTATCAACTCTATGCAGGTACCTGAGAATATTTCAATGGTACTTATGTATGAATCACAGTAAGAAGATGAACCACACAGGATCAGTTTGATACCATCCAGTATCTGTTAGCTTTAATTCAATGTGGTCCTGCCAGGTTTGACTGAAGAGGATGGAGTTTTGAGAGCTGCATGAGCCCTTCTACACATGACAAAAAGGGGAATTAGACACTGCATTTAAGAAGATGTGTCTCTCTCAATGACATTTGCTACGAGCTGATGGAAAATCTGGGGTGTTAAGTGCATTTGTAGATGTTGGGGATAATACCATACAGTTGAGTATCAGAGCTTTTAGGGCTTTTATCCCATCAGCAATGTCTTTTGTAAGACTAGTTTCTTCTAGGTTTGCAGCAAAGATCTGCACAGTGGTACACTATAGCCAATCACGTATTTTATGGCCGCTATGGATATGATGAAATATTCTTCAAACACAGCACATTTACCTGAAATGAGCTTTTAGCTTGGAAGACTGATACTCTGTCTTCTTACTCTGTAAGATTCTTAAAAGGTTCAGGAAGCTCAAGCAAAGTGGCTTCCAAATCATCAATCTTCACTCAGCGCACGAGGTAGAGATTCATGCTCTGTCCTGGAAGCAATCTATTTACTGGACATGGAAAAACTCCAGAATATCCCCACACTTCCCTAAGAATTCCTTATAAATGTTGGTTTGACAGCAAAGAAGTTGCACATGAAGCTGTGGATCTTCAGAACTATTCTCTCCATGCAAGCTTTGAGGCAGTTCAAGCCGTTGTTTGCTACTGAGCTTTCATCAGAGCTTTCATTACATTTTACTTCTCCCCAGTGGACATGATTGCTGCTGTTCCTCCCCTGCCATGCTGCACAAACTGCAGGAAGGGCACTCAGCAATGTGTTGAGCACAGGGCAAGCGATGAGCGAATGCAAGTGTTGTAAGGTCACAGTATCTGTAATTTTATGTAAGAACGTAAGAATTTCAGCTTTCTGTGTGTGTGTGCTGATCTTCTCCATGAAAGTCAAGATGATTGTGTAGTTTCATACTTCAGTTATTTGATTTTAGATAGGAAACAATTTTTCCTTTCTGCTTCTGTCATTGAACTTCAGCTTCTTCAGCATTACATCAGTTTTGGCAGATAAGCTGAAAGCAGCATCAAGTTTGCTGTCACTTTTCTCTGGGCTGTGACAGTGGTGTAGCAGGAGTTTCCATGTCCCCTGAAGACAAGCCTTGGCTCTGAGAAGGATAAATGATAACAGCTTTCTTGACTGTCTGACATTTTATTTCACTCTGTAATTGCATGAAAATTTCATGCTGCTTACTGGGTATCACATTGGACAGGTTTCCCAAATCCTCTGTAGTTGCTAGCAGCAAATTTTATTGTTCTCAAGCAGCAAAGTTCTTGGCAGTATATTTTCTATTGCCCAGTGCTAACATGCGTAGATATCCTAGAGGCTGCACACTCAGTGAAACTGGAGGAAAGCATGTAGAATATTTGCAAAACATACTATCTTGGATCTTGGAATAAGCCAGGTGCTTTTCCTGAAATCAAAGATTCTCAAGCCCTTTGTTAGGAAAGCAGAAAAGCTGGTCTGAAGGAGTCATAAGTTCTCTAAAACCTCTACGTTTTGGTCACTGCTTCTCCTTTCATCTGACATTGCTTCTGTGACTGAGAACTCAGCAGGATCTGTGAGCTGATGCAGTTAGCTCTGGGTTGCTACTGCAGTACTGGCCAAAGTCAGTGCTCTTCCACTCATTTCATTAACACCAATAGATGTTTCCATAGCTGCCCTGCCATCTGCTTTCCAGATCTTATGATTACTATGTTTTTTTTTTACTGACACAGCGGAAAGTGAAACATTTAGGCCTTGTCAGACATGTTGAAATATTGTATTAAACAGTGAAGTAGAAATTATATTACTAGTCACTGTTTGTACCTAACAAATGCTCTCAGAAGCTGAGCCACAGTTATCAGCCACTCATGCAGACGCACACTGTACAAAGTGGATTGCCTGCTGTGACTTGGGAGATAGCCAGAACACATCCAAGCCCACTCTAGTGCAGCATATCCAATGTCACCACAGCCTTGGATGAGTAAATGATATGTTTCACATACATAATCCCAAGAAGATGCCACTGCAGGGGTGTGGAGAGCTTAAATATTTGCCAAGGTAGTGACAAAAAGACATTTATCCTCCTCACTCTATCGAAACAATTACTTGTAAAGTAACTCTGTTTGACAGTAATAGATGATTTCCACTTTATTTAACTGGAAAGGTAGCAGTGGATAATTTTTCCATGATTCCAACCCCCATTTTGTTTCTCAGAATGACTTTAGTATGGATATCATATCTCCACCAATTAAAGAGATACTTCATGTCATCAGATCTGTGTTGGGAGGAAGGAGAGAGTCATAAATGAGATGCCACAGTTGGCAAACTTATGGAAGCATTATTTAATCTGAGGTTGACAACCTCTTCTCCTTACACACTCTTGTAGGTTTTCCACCAGGGGCACCCTTCACATTTTTCTTGTTATATTTGCTTTGCCTCTTCCCATTAACATTTGTCATAAAACCTTTTCCTTGCTTCCAGAGGCTTCTTAGAGGGACAGATTTTGAAGAGGACTATGGAAGATATTTCCAACTACACAGTCACACTCATCTGACTTCTCTCAACCAGTACAAAACCAAAATTATTCAGACAGGCATTTTTTTTACCTGAACTTAATAGGGAGGAATCTTAACCTCATAGAGACCTCTCCTTCTAGGCTTAGAGTTGCCATTTTAATTCCCCACCTGGTAACAAAAATAGTGGCTGTTAGGAAGGTTAATTTTTTCTCCCTTTTCCATCTCCTCTGCTTCAGTTATGCTATTCTGACCATTTCTTCCTAGTATAAGATATAATTTAGTCATACCAAACCTGACCTGTCACAGATTCTTAGTGCTTTATCTATCTGATATGCACCTGAACAAATTATTCAAAAACCAGTCTAGCAACATCTGAAAAAATGCCATTCAGTCATCAGCAGATTCAAATTAAGATATAATAGTTAACAAGGAGACAGTATTTATTGTTTGAGATTTTGCCCATATTCCTAAGGCCATAAATCATGTCTTGCTTCAACGGAAAGAAGTCATTTCAAGCATTTAATAAAAATCACATTTAGACATGCAGATTTGAATTACTAATACCATTAATATTTCAGAAAGTAAATCCCTAATGGTTATCTTTAAAAACAGCCTGAGAAAAAAAAGTGTGTGTATGCATAAATATATTTCCATGATTGCATATAGACATTGTGATTGTATTAGAAAAAATGTATCATTTTTCTTTTATATACTTTCGTTTATATTAGCTATTTATACATCCCTGTAGCATATTGATATCATAGTTTACTGCTTCATGGCAGCCTGATATCCTTCTGTTCTACAAAAGTAGACTATTTTATACAAAAGTAAGAAATTAGTTATCACAGAATTGGAAGAAAGAAAACGTTTGAGGTCAGTTCCCTTATTTTCTCCCAGGGCAAGAATGTTCTAAAATCTACATTCTATAGCATTCACTAACTTGACGTCTTCTGAAATAGAACTACCTGAGTTTAAATTAAAACAGAAACTATTTCATTAAGACTGATTAAGTCTGATGATGATGTCTGAGTAATGTTGCAAGATAAGGCTGAAATGGCTGAAGTGAAGTGGGTGAGAAAGGCTAGGGACTCTATCTTGTTTCACTTATGAATTCTTCTTAATTTTCTGAACTTTACCTTTGACCCAAACCTTCAATACAGATTAAATCTTCCATTTTATGGGCAAAAGCACTCAGTGCCAGAGACTGAACAAGACCGTTAACATTTGAATAACCTTGTCCTGCAAAAACAGGAAGACTATCAACAGTTAATAACCTTCTGCCAAAACTCTGCAAGAGGTTGAAGAGAAAAAAAAAATGGAGATGCACGGAGTATTATGAACCTTTTTTTATTTATGAAGATATGGCCCCTTATATTTTGTTTAATAGCAGGAAGATTTAGCAGGAGGCAAAGCAGTAGGCAGTCTGTGCACCTCCTTTTATTTCATTAAGTTCTGAAAGGCTTTCAGGAACTGAATGGATTTAGAATCCACAGTGTCTAATCTGTAATTTTTTGTGGTTTTGCATCCATTAAATATCTAAAGACATTAATTCCATGGGTTTTCCCACTTCTTTTCCCTCTGTTTGATCCTTGGCTATAAACCATTAAGTTCCAAAGGTATGCGTGAGCTATCAGTGAAAATCCCTAGTGGTTGATGTTGGTCTTGGGACAAACCATTCTTTCTATGTTAGCAGTACACCAGCATAGGTCCTCAGTTGCCCTTCAGGTGTCTAAGTATTATATGTGAGTACAGCAGAGATCTTCAAATTCGACTCTCAAATATTGACTCACCTGGTAGATCACTGTGTTGTGTTGATGGATATTTACAAAATCACATAGCTGAGTATCCTTGGGACCCAGATTCACACTTCATTATTCTCAAAATCAAACTAAAGAGTCCTGGTTCCTCACTGAGGAAAAGAATTGTGCATGCAACTTGTTATGTCTCTTGCGTGGTTAACATACATGTTATATATATTTTTTTTTATATGTTATATATATATGTCTAAGTTATAACATATATGGAAACGGAACTTCCCTTTTTTTCCCCTTTTCCACTAGGTTGTTGTTCAAATTTCACCATTTTCACAGAAGGAGGTTCAGTCCTGCAGGGGAGGGACCTGGGTAATCTTGAGAGGTGGGCCCAGGCCAGCCTCATGAAGTTCAACAAGGCCAAGTGCAGTGTCCTGCATCTGGGTCAAGGCAATCCTACGCACATATAAAAGATGGGCAGAAAATGACTTGAGAGCAGTCTGAGGACAACGATTTTGGGGTGTCATTTGATGAAAGATTTGGCATGAGCTGGCAATGTGTGCTTGCAGCCAGGCCAACCGTATTCAAGGTTGCATCAAGAGAAGCATGGCCAGGAGGTCAGGGGAGGTGATTCTGCCACTCTACTCTGCTCTTGTGAGACCCCACCTGGAGTACCGTGTCCAGTTCTGGGGCCTTCAACACAAGAAGGGCACTAAGCTGTTGGAATAGATCCAGAGGAGGGCTAGAAAGATGATCATATGACTGGAGCAACTCCCCTACAAGGATAGGATGAGAGAGCTGGAGGTCTTCAGCCTGGAGAAGAGAAAGCTCCATGGGGAGCTTATAGTGGCCTTCCAGTACCTGAAGCGGGCCTACAGGAAGACTGGGAAGGGACTTTTTATAAGGGCATGTAGCAACAGCACAAGAGGAAATGGCTCTAAAATGGAAGAAGGTAGATTTAGAGTAGATAACAGAAATAAATTCTTTATTGTGAGGGTGATGAGACACTGGAACGGGTTTCTCATTGAGCTTGTGTATGCCCTCTCCCTGGGAGCTTTCAGGGCCAGGCTGGATGAGGCTTTGATCAACCTGGTCTAGAGGGAGGTATCCCTGAATACAGCAGGGGGGCCGGAACCAAATAATCTTAAAGGTCCCTTCCAACCCAAACCATTCTGTGATTCTATGATTCTGTGAAGAAGATGAGAAAAAAGTAGTGCAATACTGATTGAAAATATCCCAAGATGACGTAGTGCTCCTGTAAAAATAAATAAATATATAAATACAAAAGCATCTACTTCAGGTCTTAACAGAAAGATATAAGGCATAAAAAGTTCTGAGAAGGAAGACAAAAAATAAAAATGTTCATTTTCTGGTGAGTAAGAGATTAAAATGTAACAATCAATTATCATCCTGAATGAGAACTTTACTCAGTTTTTAAACAGAAAGCAATAATGTAATAATTTATCTATAATATTGGATATAGAGCTGTGGTTTTCCATGGCATTTCCATGCCATCTTCCACCAACAACATAGTCTGAGTATCTGTAAGTAACCAGTTTGGGAAATAAAATACTCAAGGCAAGGGAGAAAACTGAACATGACTTAATATGAAAAATTCTAGGTGTCATCTGGCTGTTTAGAGCAGTTTTTCACCTCTGAAGCCTACCAATGTATGGTTATGAGTCTGTAAGTTATGGAGTTTATAAGATTCCATCATCTATTTCCATTTCTTTCTATGTCTTCATCCATTCTTGTCTATACCACCAACTCTTCATCAGGTTCTCTACTGAATAGGAGAAAAAGCATAAATATGGAAAAGCCTAGACATTCCTTTTGACCATTCACTGCTCAGTACCCCTAACAAAGCACAACGGGGAAATGCAACTCCTTAGATAATTACTGCCAAGGAAGCAATGAATTTGAAAAATTTTAATTGCTTGCCTGTGTGTATTCTATTAGTGATGAGCAAATATGGTGTGCTTAACCCACTTTAAACTACCATAACTTCAAGAAAAGAAAAAAACATGGGCTAAAATGGGATGGAACAGAAATGCCTAGATTCAGTTGTGTAGTAGTGTAAACCAATGGATATAAGGTATCTACATGGAGACTAATTATGAAATGCCTAGTGAGCTAGAAACTCATATGCTAACTTACTTTGAGTTATTTCTCTATATAGAACATCCCTTAGGTGGATTCTGTCCCTACCACATAGCAGGTCTGAACTGCAGCCATTTACAGTATTTACAATTCATATTTTGTAGGTGAGTGCAAATTGTGAAATACATCTTTTACAATCAAGAAGTAATCAAAATACATTTTCACAGACAATCTAAGTATTTCAGATAACAATACACTTTTCTGAATGTTCCTAATAGTAAATTCTTGCAGTAAATTATCATAGCAAGCTTCTATAAAATGATTTTGATTGTATTTGAATCCTAAGTAAATTAATATTCATAGGAAGTATTTTTCACTTTTTGCTCAGCTATGACATACAGTCGATTCACACTTACATACATTTACCTTGTATCTTATAATCTGGCAAGGCTAGTGGGATTAAGTAGTCCAGCTAACATACATGTAGGTATTTCCTTTGCTTCTCTGTCATAGAAACATTAAGAAGTATCAATGAAACTGACACACACACACACAAATAAAACTTTTTGAAGGTAAAACAAAGTAAGAAACACTTCTAAAATGATACTGTTCTGATAATGTACTGATCATGAGAGTAAAATATTCTAATGTAGTAAATGACAATACTCAACCATGCCACACTGCAAGATCTCAAATTGAAATGATTTTGTAAACAGAGAAATTAAGATTATACACAGCTAATTTAATTAGTATATTAATTTCAAATATGTTTTCTCAGACTGAAAGAAAAAAAAAACACAGCTGAAACAAAAAACCATCAAAATTATTCCTGTAATAGACTGTCATGGACTGAAAGCAATAATTTCGTGCCCTTGTAATAAATTCTCAGTCTAACGTATTCACCGGGTTCTAACCAGCTTTATTATGTATTGTAACGTTCAGCACCAGTCATAACAGTTTGATTTGGTATTCAAAGAGCAGCCACACTTTCCCACTGGGATTCCAGTGTTGGTGAATATTAATGTTCCCTTAAAATGAAGCAATACCCAACAGTCTTCACATTTATTCAATCTGAAAGCCTAGCCTTCCAAAAAGATCATGTCGATGTGATGCTACATATTTTTGTCCTTAGGGTTTGGAGGCTGAATCTTAGAACTGCCAGATGGATTTGGGAAATTTGATCTCACTGCCTGAGCCTGTGAGCTATCTGAGTGGGCAGGAATTCACCTACATAGGTCAGCTGGTAGGAGCCTGTGAGAATGAGAATGCTTAGCAGCAGCATCATCTCACAAATGTGAGGGTCGTCCCTGCTGACAGACACAGACCCTAGTTGCACCAAGAGCATACCTTATTGGAGAGAGAACTGACCTGTAGTATACTGTGGGAGCAGTGGATCAGGTTTAAAATAAAGCCAGTGATGTCTGATTATTTGATAAAATAACTATTGAAACAAAACAGAATGTTCATGCACTCTCGATGCCAAAATAAATTTAAAGAAAATCACACTGATTCATGAGCGGCACATACTTAAAATAATATTCCATTGTATAGTTTTTACCTCAAATATCAGACGTGATAGATGAACATGTCAAGAGCAAAAGAGATTTGATACCAGGTGATCCATTACTTGATTGTATTATGAATAAAGTTTAAAGAACATTTTTTACTGATTGCATCAGGTTATCTATTTACATATCAAAGAAACAGAAAGAGATTGGAATCAGAGGTGACACAAATATACAGAAATATTCTTCTGAAATAATTCTGACTGTGTTTTCAGGTATGTACAAGCACACCTAGAAGAAAAAAAGAGGTAACAGATTTTCTTTTCTCTTCTGAGATCCACAGTGACAAAGAATTCTCCTATTGGCCTCAAGTAATAAATAACTTCAGGTTCATAGAATCATAGAATCACAGAATCATAGGGCTTGGAGGGGACCTCAAGAGATCATCGAGTCCAACCCCCCTGGCAAAGCAGGTTCCCTACACCAATGTAGACTGAGGATATCATACGACAGGCAGATGCCAGAATGCTTTCAAGCAAACACCAGTTTAGCTGAAGAATTATTACATAAAGCCATCGAGGTTTCAGTGGAACACATTCACAACCTGCATACTTCTCACTTTGCTGCATTGTACCCAGGAATGGTGCTTATCCAGAAAAGATGAAAAATAGAAGTGCTTCATTAACTGACTGATGATACCATCTTAGGTATCTTTTGGCTAAGGTCACATGCACAGTGTTATTTTTTACTCAAAGAAGTTTATGCCATTATTGTTCCAAATATTTTTGTAATATAAATGCAATGACTACAATGAAGTATAATTTCAGTTTTTCATCAGCAATAAGAACACAGAAGAATATCAGTAGACTGTTAGGCTTAACTAAGAAGAACTAAGATTAAATCAAAGATTACACACATGCCGATAATATAAACATTATATATTCCAGTGAGGCGCATATTAACAAAAAATAAACATATATCAAAGACTCTGTGAGGCTCAAAGAAGATCTCACCATCTCAGCCAAATTTTATCAATAAGCACTTTGATGTGTCAATGAATAAATACATGGTAAGCTCAAGTATAAATAAGAACACCAATATTAAGGACAGCATCCTGCCTTTCACCAACCAAGACAAACATTTTCTCTGCTTTACATAATGCTATCTCTATGGAATAAGGAAGAATTCCAAAACTTGAAGTCTACTGCCCAAAAAATAAGTAAAAATTTTAGTTGTAGATCAGAGCTAAAGGCTAGGTTAATTCTTCTGAGATTTTGTGTTCAAAATGTCCATCTGAGCATTCAGTGGGGATCTGTACATTTAATAAAACCATCTTTTCTCACAGAAGTAAAATGCAAATAGAAGACAAATATGCATTAATCATAAAAACAGCTGTTTGTTTGCCATGTGTGTTATTAGAACACAGTTTTATTCGTTAAGTAGTATCTTATACATTGACCAGACTCGATCACACTTTCAATTGGAGTTTCAGTAATAGTAATTTTGAAATGGAAATACCTAGTGGCAACATGATCAGGAAAGAAGGTTTTGAAGATGTATGAACATTTTTAAACTACGTCTCTGTTGAGAGAGCTCTAGGCTTTATTGGCCTTTTATAGTACTATCTACCATTGTTGGGTATTTTATGGCATCATTTCTTTCTCCAAAACTACTTCTTCCAATTAAATGCTGCTGTTTGTTTTTTCCCCTAGACCTCACTGTTTCTACAGTAATATTTTTTATAATAGTGGTAGATATATATTGCATTGCAGGAATATTATCAATATAAAAATTGGCCAATAATTACTATTACCCAAACAGTATGAATATATATAGAACTGTACCAGATCTTGTCACTTTCCCTGTGTAGAAGCAAGGACAAAAATCCATTCATGCCATTTCACTTGTTTACTTGATTTGCACTGGTGAAAATAAAGAGTTTCAAGTTCATCAGCTATTTTACAGAAATCTTTCAAATTCTTTCAAAGCAGCAATGTATTTTCTAACTCTTACACTAATATTCATTATAGAGTAGTGTCACTTTTACTCCAGCATTTCAAAAAATATTCTGTCTTAAGTCGCCTGGATGAGCTCATAAAATGAGCATCTCATTCATTTTTTTGCTTCTAGACTATAGTCTTAAGAGTATAAACATAATTTCCATTGCTGAAGGGATATACACAAACTGTCCACACTAGAATTCCCAGTGTACTGAGCTACTAAGGAGTCACCACAGGAGTTTCATTCAGACAGTAACCTCGTATTACTACTTGGAGTTGACAGACATGACTTCCTCTAGGAACAGCATAACCTCAGTATCTCCATTTCTGGGCAATCTTACATTCACTCTGTTCATCAGAGCAAAAAGTAAATAAAAAAATACCAGTGGATCTTTGTGTAGGTATCAGGCTGCTCAGATCCTAGCAGAGTACCTAGTTTTCTGCATGTTTATCCAAGAATGGCAGTCTCTTTTTTCTACCTCTTTCTTTTTTGCTTTTTCCTGTGCTTGTGCACATATAGTGGCTTTGTCTCACAGACATTAGCGCTCTAAATCAGGGATGCCTTCTCTAAGTCAAGCTCCAGGCTGGTGGCCAGATGTGCCACCTAAATCATACTCAATAGGAATCACACATTGCCGATTGTTTTCCAGTCACACAGGAAAATGGATGGCCTTGCCCAGACCTTTCCCTAGGCTGCATTAAGAGTACCATTTACCTTTCTCACATAAAAATTTAACAACAAAAGCAGGGCTGCACAAGGAAAGTAAGTCATTTGAGTGGAGAATTATTTACTGTTTTGTTAGGAAAGGACCACAGTATGTAATTTATTTTAATGTGGTTGTGATGTTATTGAAACAAAGTATCAGCTTCCCTTTTTCTCATCTTTGACTTGTTTAATGATAAAAGCCACTAGTTATAACCTCTAATAGCCAATTGTTTAATACTGAACTTGGAAAAATAGAATAAGTCAAAAGCAATACTGATGAGGATCTGAATTAATAAACAAAAAAAAGCATTTAATCAAGCACTCTACAAAGTGCTTGCTGATAGCATCAGCTGGTATGGCACAGCAGCGACCACTAGGTTTTATGCCTGCTTTGCCAAATTGACTTCCTGATTATACAGTTCTCCTCTGCAAAATTACTGGAGAAGGAAATAAGCACTGCCTTTTTGAGACTTTGTTTTCTGAATGAAATATTTTTCATAATACTAGTAGCCTTCCTAGTATGAAAAATTGAATTTATATTTAGTAGGATGATTGCTTTAGCGTACAAAACTGATTTCTTATGTGAGTATTAACCAAAAATCCTAACTACAGAAGCTATCTCTAAGGCAAATTGCTTCAGGAACCTGAATTGAGTTTCTTCAATTCTCACTGCTGTTACTATGAGCAACACAGCAAACAATTTCAGTGGCATATCGGTTTACTCAAAAACAGGCTAGAGATGTAGGTGTATATTTATCTAGTCTGCTAAGTGCTCATCCAAATGAAACGGAGAATACAACTGATAAGCTTTTATTCAGTTTTGTTATGCAAAACACTCTTGTATGGTGTTTTTATTATATCTTCCCCCCATTCCCTTCTCCTCAGTGAGAATATTTAACCTGTACTAAGCTGTATTTATTTTTTTTTCCAGTATCCAATTACAGCCAGGACAGTGTTAATGGCACTCATACAATATCCATCCCATCTTGCTAACTGTTACTGCTAAATAAAAGAGCACCAGATGGCCTCTGCTTATCCACGAGACCTAATTACTAAGTTATTCTTCAGGCTGTTTTTCACTGTTCTCCCTACAATACGAATTTCTTACAGAAGAGGGTGGCACTCAGAGGCATGGTGCAGGCTAATCCATGACACCTGGTTGCTGAGCCTTTGGTTAGCTCCTGGACTTCTCATAATAAAGGCACAATGTCTCAGAGTCACTTTCACATACATGAAGATGTATTTAACTCTGAAGGACCTGGGCTTGTAGGAAAGACCAGTGCTGCTAAAATAATGCCTGTTTTGTCTAAATCTACTAGGTAGGTGTTTTTAAGGACTTCCAGGTTTTCAGTGGGATCAGTAACCTCAAGAGATGAATGGAGAAATTACAGAGGAGTAGCTTTGCTAAAGTTGGCTAGGCTATAAAAATCATCTTAGCGTTTCTTTCTGTATGCCTGTCAAAAGAAAGTTTATATTTCAGAGTACTGAGAAAAGTGTCATTGCACTGACAAGAGACAGAGTAAATCTGGATTTTAATATTAACTGTGTGAAAAGAAGGAACAAGACTTTTTACATCAAGTTCAATCCATACCATGGTTTCATGGATACAGAGACAGACAAGGCAGTGATGCGCACTTGCTATATCCTGCTATTTCAGCAGTGACATCCGTTTGGTAACAGACTGAATGCCTTTTCATTGTGTTATGCTTAAGCTGACAGATAGACAAGCACAGGAAGATGCAAGAAAGGCATGCTAGAATTTGACTTGAAGCAGGGAAAAGGGACCTAGATAGGATGACATCTGTGAATCACCTCTATCAAAAGAGAATTTGAATTTGAGTGGACTCTGCTGCTTGGAGACAAGATAAAGAGATAAAGGTGAGGAAACCAAAAGGTGAGGAAGCCAAAGAGAAGCGTGAGAAACACCTGCCAAAAGCTGGGGGTGGGGTTATCAGGAGAGCCCAAGGGAACAAATAGAAGAAGAAGACTGGATGACAACATTCTGGAGGAGCCTTTCCAGTCTAGAAAATAAGCCATAAGTCTAGGAAATAAGCCATGATCACGGAGGCCACAGCCTGCCCTGCAGTCACCCTCTTCTCTCAGGTAGCTTTCCTCATGGGCATCCCAACTCTCACTGCTTCCTGACAGTGATTCCTTCTACGAAACAAGCAACTGGAGCAAGACTAGAGGAAGCTCAGCATATTCTTGGAGAAGAGAAGGTAGATGCGCAAGCAGTGTATCAACATGGCCAGCAAATTTAGCTGTGGAAAGAGAGGTGAGTAGTAGTGGAGAGGGACATGGACCAAGTCTATGTATTATTGTGCTAGCTCTGTGAGATATGTCACTTCTAAAAATTGTCTTTGAACTCCTATGTCAGTTAGACAATTCTGCATTGTGAAGAGCAGCAAGTAGATGATCAAATTTACAGCTTGGCTTATTCACCAGGTTATAGACAGTGACAAACACTTTAATGTTACCAGAGGATTTGATTTGTAGAAAAAACATTTATACATATGCATGATTCTACATGTACAAAGAATGCAAACAGAGCTGAAGATCTGAGCTTTTCAGCCCAATCAAAAAGACATAGTAGTGTTGGCATTTATGTTCTAAGCTTCTGCTTTTCTGGACTAAAGAAAACGTATCTAATATTAAGAATGAACAAGGGAACCATTGTATCTCTGTCTGTGCAAAATCTTCTTACTGAAATATCTTCTCTCTTGTTCTCATTAGACTTTTAAATACAGTTAATAAGGAAAGAATTGTACTTCTCTGTTGAAGGCTGGTACAGATATCCTGAATTTTCATTGCTTCATGTACAAATTGAACTGAGGTGTATCAAATTAAAGAATTAAATAAATAAATTGCTCCAAATTATTGAAATATTTAACAATTGGTAAGTGCACAAAGCCACAGTTTTTACTACATCCAATGTTCTGCTGGGCTATGAATGCAATATTTTTTGTTGTTTCATTAAAATTTTCTGAAACACTTGAGTTTACATTCATTTATTTTCTTGAAACCACTTTCAGTTCTTTTCAACATGGAGTTGAGTACAGTTAACAAGATGCTATCTACATCATACAATCAGTCAAGAAAAAATACTTACTGAATTCAAGATTTTAATTTGTATTATGATTATAAACACCAACTAAAAGCAACTGATTCAAGTCAATAATTTTTCAATTTAACATCACTAGAACAAGACTTCTGAAGCTGGAACATAGGGTTAGATGCATAAATCTGTACTTGTGTGAGTTTCTGGCAGGTTTTTCAAAACTAGTCATACCTAGTAGTCTATGACTCATACGCAAGCAATCCAACCCAGAGGGTAGGAACAAAATTAAACTCTTTGGTAACATTTATGTTTCTTGAGGTAAACATCCAAGCTCCCTTCTTAAACACTGGAGACGGATTAGTATCTTACACAGCTGGACTCTCACCTTAGGAGGGAATGAACCACCTTCTGGCCAAGGCCATGAGCTATAAAACAAACATCTGTACAGTTACATCTAAACAATCTGAATGTCATTTGTAAGGATCTCAAGTAAAATTATGCCATTTTTACAAGCACAGCATCTTATGGGATCCTGTTCAAATTCAGATTTACAGTTTCACAGATCTAATAGAATGTTATAGTTTTACTTTCCAGGAAGTTTTAGTATGAAATTGTGTAATGCTGAAAGAGTTTGACATCTAGAATTCAAATGCTAAATGCCCAGGTTACCAGTCTCACCAAAAGGCTTGCCAATGTCATCATCTATTCCAGTAAAACTCATACGAGAAGGAGGGTTGGGCTGAGGAGAAGCCAAGTCACTATTTTTTACAATTTTACTCTTTTAAATGTAAAGAAGATATGAAGAATAATGTTACTTTAGTGGATCAAACACAATTACAAATCAAAACAAAATGAAAATACAAACAAACAAAACAAATCCACAGGGGTCATAATGTGAATTCTAGAAGAAATGAGTACTCAAAACTGATTATTTTTCAGCAGTGCTGATCTCATGAATGATCATAACCATAGAAGTGGAAAAAAGAGAACCCACATGAACTTGCACTGTTGAATAAGAAAGAAGTACCTTTGCTTTGTTATTAAAACACAGGCAGGACACTGTAACAGTCCTTTCAGAGACAGACATAGCTGCATTGAAATTATTTTCTTAAAACAAGTGCACTGAGATTTACAGCTTGAATGCTGTAGAAAATTCTGCACAGAAACTGAAGCTGGCTCAGACTGTATGAGACTCGCTGCAGTACTGACTGTCTCACCATAAATACTAACTCAGTGCTCTGTATCGGTGAGCTTGCAGGTAAAGGTTAAGTAGTTGGTTTTAATGAACAGATCCATAAATTAGTCTAAGATCTCATAGGCACTGCAGTCACCAGCCCAGACAAATAAACTGCCAGCAGACTCTTTGACAGGAAGTCCTTTAATTTAGCTTTACTTTCAAGCAATCCAAACAACAACAAAAAAACCCAAAATATTAACCCTTGGCTGAGCCAGCAAAGAGCCAAGTCTGGTGCTCCTGGTAGTACTTGTAAGCTTTATTTTTTTACACTCTGGGAAAACCAGAGTACAGCTAATGGACTATGTACGTCTTTCAGCTGAGAATAATTTTAGTTTATCTCCAGCACCTTAAAGATTTTTTAAATAAACAATACAAAGACAGCTGCTTTTGTTGATAGCCATATACTGTTATAAAAGTCTCCCATCCTCTTCACCAATATCCCCCTTTCTCTGAAACTAAGAATTCTTCCATAGCCATCAGTCCTTACTGCATGAGATAAGACAGAAATTGTGTAGTTCAGGAGCAGAGACAGGCTGTAATTATAGCACTGCAATCATTTCTAGAATGGCAGTATTAGTCAGGATAACCAGGGCAATCCCCAGCAGATTCTGCTTAAGATTTTCAGTTGACCAGGGAAAAACCTGTTTTTCTGGAATAAGCTAATCTCAGACAAGACTAACTGTCATCCTCAAACTCACCTCCTTTGAAAATAACAGTATGAAAAATTCTTTGGCAAAGTCTACATTTTCAGGGATTAAAATATTAAAGAATACATTCCCATCAAATGTGTCTGTATAGACAGTTTAGTGTTGCTTGCTTTGAAGTGTCTTGCTACAGAGAACTAGACTTAATATTGCTAAAATTACTGCAAAAATTTTGGTCTTGGAACACTCAATTGGGTACGTAACTGGGGCTTGACAGAAATCCTGTTACAACAATTTTAAGGACCTCTGCCAGTGCACAGATATTGTTTGAGTCGAGGTGGCATGCATTACAATGTCAAGCTCTTTTCAGTTACTTACCTGAAATAAACCTGATATATTGTGCTACAGATCCAAACCAGAATGACTTCAGTACTAAAGTTTTTCAAAAACAAGGAGGTGGTGTAGGCACTGACACAAATAAAAGGAGAGGGGAGCAGGAGTCTTGCAGCATGAACTAAGAAGAATCATTCTTCAGGCTCAGAAAATATTTCAAGGTCTGTCCTGATTCATTTCTACTCTAGAGAATTCACAGACCTCTAGGAAGACCGAAGAGCTGACACCAGCCAACACAGACCATAGAGCAGGACACTGTCAACTTCTAGGTCCCCAGGACCAAAGTAATCTGCTTTGGCATGTCAAAAGCAGTTGAATAATCTATTTTTCCCACCCTCCTTCAGCATTTTTCAGTCCAACATGCAAGCTTCTATGTCAAACTGTCATCATATTTAGCCCTGTAAATCACTACAAAAGCAGATGCACTGGCTGGATTTGTGATCCAGTTCAGCTATGTTGTGTGTGACAAGTGTTAATGAAGAAATTTACAGCAGCACTTACATACCTGTGTGAAAATAAAAGGGAAATTTAGAGGGTATCCCAAATTATATTTGTATAAAGTTTCTGTATCTGTAACATTGGGTTTCCTTTTGCAAAAAGGAACTAATTTAATGACTTTCTTGTCCAGCAGATCATCCAAGTCTCAAATAAACACTGAAGAAGGCTTCTGGATCTCATCAGTCCTAGTTTTAGTGAAGGCTTCTCTTTCACTAAAGGAACTCATCCTGCATGCCTGTAGCTCTGCAGACCATCCATTAGAGCAAAAATTGCTGTATTTCTTCTTTCCACATAGAATTCCTATGCATCTGGAGCAGTGAATTGGCAAACAGAACATTTTCTGGTTTTTTTCCTGCTTCCTTCCCCACCCCAGACATTTTGTGATGTGATCCATATCTCCATCATAAACATATCTCCAGACCATAAACAACTATAAATTTTCTTTACACCTAGGCTGCCCTCCAAATCAAGCAAACAAACTACCACTGCTACATACAATGTCCACAAACAAATAACAACAACAAAAACCCTAATGTAATCCTTAATAATATTAGTACAACCAAATAACCTTATTTGTTCTGAAATATCCAGAGCCTTTTCAGGCAGGTTATTTTCCTATAAATAAAAGGAAAGCATGATTATAAACTCCACTAATAGGAGCAAAGTGTCATGCTTAGAAACATGTTTTAACTATGCCATTGTTGTCTGGAGAACCTCTGCATTGGCTCAGTTGTTTTGGAAGTCTGTAAGTCTCAGTAAGAAATAAAAAATGCACAGTAAAGTTGTGCCTGAATGTCCAAAATGGTCTTTTTCCCTTGATATATATTTATTAAAAGATAATCATCTCACAATAATGATAATAAAAATAATCCAAAATGGTAAATACAGAAGACAAATAATTTTTTTAAAAATGTAAGCACAAAGATAAAGGAGTTAGGGTCCTAGACTGGTTAAACACCAATTTAACATTAATGAAGAAACTGAATATGTTTTCCGATTCTCCTTTTTCTGTGCTAGTTCTGAGTCTTGAAGACGTGCCAAGAAAACACATCCTATTGTTGGTATGTACTAAAACTGAAGTTAACCTTGAGAAAAATATGTCAAAGAAGCTTCCTTTTAACAAAAAGAAAGCCAAACTTGCAGATAATAAGTTTATTTTAAGGCCATCGTTTCTGTACCTGAAAGGATTAGCTATTGACAGTGAGCCATTGTGCACCAACAACAAGCAGTCAGCTGATAAAAGCCACCGATAAAAATCAGATCCTCCAAATTAAATGGTTAACATACTTAAACATAGACCATCAAATATAAGGAATAAATGGCATTACTCCAAAGAAGGCAAGCTGCCAAATAACAGTCATAACTAGGTTAAAAATCGGAAATGATAACCTCATGGAGAATAATTAGTGGCAGGAAGTGCAAGTATAAAGACAGATCAAAAGAAGGCAAAGAACTACTTGCCTTTAACTCCCTGCATCTATGCAGTAAGTTAATTTTGTTTTAATTCTAACATCCCAAGACTTCTTTGGTGTCTGAAATGTCTGAAGATCTCTTCCAACTCCCAGGGATATACAAATCACCTTAACAAAAGTGAACGAGTAGCAAGGCCTTTGAAAAAGAAATGCTCATTACAATAAAACAGAGTTCTTCCCACGAAAGCTCTGGGTTTAAACTGAGAACCCATAAAGGATCTCAAATTCCTGCCCCCAATAGACCCGGTATGAAATAGAAGGGAAAATCTCACAAAGTAGGTCACAAGAGAATTGTTATGGATGGAAGATCCTCTGGAGATGATGCATCCTGGACTCCATGTGCAGCAGTTCAGAGAGCATTCTCAGAAAGACTGAGTTTCATGGAAGTAGTTCTGACCAACAGGCCATTTTTCAGCTGATTTAAGGCCTAGCAAGGGCCCTAATTACTCCACTACAGAGAAGGCACAAACCTCAGTTCTGTTTCGTATCTGCCAAATGATGAATTCTTCCCAAAGGATGATTAACATGGTTTGTATCGTTATTTCTGATTCCTACTTAAATAATAAGATGCTTTCTAGAAGACTTAGGAATTGTGTTCTTAGCCCTGTTCTTTAGTGTTCTCGGTGGCTTTTGAATAATTGTTCTCCTTGTGAAAATAATAATTATTTGTCATAAGAGGTACTATGTTCTATGATTGAGAACATGCATCCTAAGAGAAAAGGAAAGAAACCAAAGCAACTGTACTGTGCGAAAAAGTCTTGTTTCACAGTACTACACAATATATCCTTTATCCCACCCCACAGTCAAGTAACAATGAATTACAAGATTTGTAAGATGTAACATCTGTTTTATATATATAATCTATAAAAGGCTTCCAAGTGCTCTTAAACGAGCCTTCAATCTTCTGCAAATTTGAATTACTGATAAATCTTCCATTTCTTAATCTATATGTAATCTTCTTATATAGGATTGATCTAAGTAAGAGTTTCCATTCTTCTTAGGTATGAGGCAGGAGGAAGTAAAAGAGGAGAGGACAGAGGGGAATTTGTAGAATAAAAGAAAGAAAAATAACTTGAGTTTATATGTTCTGCATTTTATTAATTAAAAAAAGATTTTTGGATGCATAGTTACTTTTAATACATTTATGCAGCTTTCCCAAGAGATTCAGATATTGTCCTAGTACAGCCCTAGTACTACAATTTCCTTCCACACTAAAATATATCATTCAAAATGGCAGTTACCCTATCGGTTCATAACATTTGAAGCAACACTATGATGGTGGAATCTCATCACCTTTTCTCCTAGTTTTGCAGTCTCACTCTTGCACTGCCACTTTAGGAGTCATTTTATTTCATGAGAAGTGAATGCCAACTACTACCTCTCTTGAAAGGTGGCTTTCACAGCAAGTTGTCAAAATAAAAGTAGTAAGAAATGAGAAAATATTTCCAGATCAGAATCTATTTATTTGCCACAGAACCCTGAATGCTTTCAAGCAGGTTATCTTTTCCTCTCTGAAGAAGGCTGAACAATATGCTATCATAAGAAACAAAGGAGATACTTGTTGCCAAACTCTTGTTATTTGAATTGGAAATAAATGACTTTTCATCAGTTAATTTGTATTAAGTGATTCCATGGCTGTCCTCACAAGTATATTGCTTACTAAGGGGTGTTAAAATGCCAAATGTTAGGGAGAAGAGTTCACTCACGCACAGATTTGCTTTCTGTTTGTCACCAGAGTTTAGATATATAACATATATTTGGGAAGAATTAGAAAACACAAAGCTTTTTCAAGAGATAGCATTTGATACTGGGAATATGATTTTTATATTTATATACATATCCCAAACTTTTTACTCATGCACAGGTCTGCTTTCTGTTTGTCAGCTGAGTTTAGATAATAAAGCACAGTTTATATTTGTGGAAGAAAGGTAGACACTAAAGAAGAATTAGAAACCACAAAACTTTCAAGAGATAGCATTTGATACTGAGAATATGATGTTTATATACATAGCCAAAACTCTGCTTTTACATACTGACCAAGTAAACTGCATTACAGGCAAGTATTTGGAGACCAACTTCAAGATCAAAAGTGTCAAAAACCAGAGCACTGGCTTGAATCTCAGGTTTCATTTTCTACTTCATTTTTCCATTGTTTCCATGGGGGAAATGACTAATGGATAAATGCTGTGGTGGATTCCTCAGTTCTGTCCCTTCCAATACTTGACTCATAGCCCAGAAAAACAAACAAAAAAAAAAAACCTGTAGATATTGGCACAGTAATAAAAAAAAAAAAAAAAAAAAAACTTTCCCTGAGAGGGAGCATTCATCCCTAATAGAAGTCCTCTCTAGATAAGTTACTAGTGGGATGGCAACATTTGACTTTATGGAAGGTGCTTGTAATGAGAGGCAATTATATGTTCCACAACAAGAAATATCATCCTCAAGACTTTGCACTGTCTTTGCAGTTTCAGATACCCATTAAGTCCAAAAGGCCTAGCTATGAAATAATGATAACTAAAACCATTTCTATTAAAATAACCAGATGGAAAACTTAGAATTTGATCCCAACTCATCTACACTGTTACATAGTACTAAGGTACATGAAATGGTTGTGCAGGTATTTCTTAAATTTTCCTTTCATCTACTGCAATTACACAAACTGTATAAAATCACAACCATCACTTTGGAAAGCTTTTTATTTCTTTCATTAAGGACATGCTGGTCAGTTTTCTCTCAATGTGTAGCAATTTCATTTCTCTAAACATTTAGTTGAATTTCCAGATCTGCTTCTATAGCATCACCTCTCTGCACAAACTTTGCTGTGATGGCTCATTGTCTTTGTTCAGGGGCTATACAGCCAGAGCGTTACATATCTCACTTTCCACTTCATTTTTTTACCAAATAGTAAAGATCTCAAAGAATCATAGAATCACTCAGGTTGGAAAAGACCTTAAAGATCATTGAATCCAACCACAACCTAACCATATAACCCTAACTCTAACAACCCCCAGCTAAATAATGTTGCTGAGCACCATAAAAAGAAATCCATGTGAAGTCCTCAGCGTTAATGTGAATTTTCTCTCACATTGCAGTTTTGGATCTTGATGGAAGACATGTGAAGCAATCATTTTCTCTAAAATTTTTAGACTCAGTATGGGTTGAAGCTGAAGAGTTCTTGTGAATTTCCAAGTAAGCCTTGAAAAATGGGTAATGCTTGCATTTTGGCATCACATCCTACCCACTCCTTTTTAGACACACCTTTTTCTCCAGTTTGTTTTTCTCCTCCACCCAAACAGTCTAGTATTGCTAAGATCATAGGAATTACAGCACAGTAACAGTATATTTCAACTCGACTGCTCGGAAAATAAGAACAAATTTTGTGGGTTTGGCAAAAAATGTTCCCTATGAATCTTGAAATTGTATCCTTATTAAAGCTTGCACAGAAAATCATTTGGAGCGTTTGAAATTTGCTGTTCACATCTTCTATTCAATAAACAAAAACTATTTCAGGATCAAAGCTTTCTGTGTAGAACTATGCTAAATCAAAAGACTTTTTATTATTGTTTGCACTGGCAAAATGAAATAGCCTAGCAACTTGAGAGTAATATTTCTTCATTAACTCATCCAAATTCATCAAAATTAAAACACTTTAAAAAATCTTTTATTTGATTCTTTATAATGGCTGCCATTGCTTTTAAGTTAAATACATCTTACAAACCACTCAATTGTGGATGATAGGGGTCTAACAAGCAAGACAGAAGTGTATTTCTGAAAAGTTTATTGAGTCAAGATCAGCAGCAGTCTAACTTAGTGGTCAATGGCTTCCAAATCATAAGTGACTTGGTCTTCTGTCTCCTGGAGCATAGGTTGAATTTGCCTGCCTACAAAAATCCATATAAATACATTCTGAAGTGTAATCTATAGAAGTCCCAATCTCTTAGAAAACATGGGGTGGTGATGGGGGAGATCTCAATGTGTAAAATGAAATCTAGAGAAATGGAAAATTTCTATTTCTATTCTCTTTGCACTACATCTTTCATGCTGTGTCCTGACGCCTCAGCTGTCTAATTCCATACACATTCTAATGTGTCAGAGTGGCTGTCACTGATTTTCCCCATAGCATTTCAACATGACTTGTTCTTCTCCTTATTGTGTAACTTTCAGTCTAGGAAAGCCCAGGTCCTGTGAACTTGCCCTGCCAACATCTGAGCTCTGGGACTATGGGTGGCTTGGCAGTCTGTTGTTCATGTGTCAGTGTCTGCCATTCAGTGAGCAGCCTGTACAGCACTCTCAGGCTCTGCAGCTCCCACTCACTCAATTTCCTTGCAGGAAAGAGTGCCAGAAAAAGCATTTCAGCAAGCAAAAAAAAAAAAAAAAGGAGAATTCTCAACTCAAGATCTACAAAACTGGAGTGCTTCAAGACTACCTGCTTTATTTTCTGTTTTATTTCAGGGTGTTCAAACTGAAAAACTGATTCTTCTTCCCCAAAAGATATCACAGCACATGTCAAGTCCAACAGCCTGGTAAAATTTTCAGCCACTTAATTTTATTTGACTCAATATGTTAATCAGCGTACTCAGCTTGAATGAAAAGCTTTTATAAAGCAACCTGAAAGATGGAATAAATCCTGTGCAAATTCTCTGCGAATTTTGTGATTTCTAAAGCAAATCTCCTGCTGCCACTCTAAGTCTCTCTACTCCTTTTAGGCAATCCCGGTAACAACTGTGATCTTCGGGCGCAGATAGCTGAAGGAAGTGCTGCAAAAGCAGATAGATGACCTCGTCTGGATTTCACCCCACTGGCCAGTTGTGGGCAGGCTGCTAGAGAAGTTATTTCTTCTGAAAAAACAAGGGATCCTATATCATCTCTTCTGATTTGAAACCATGCTATACACAGCACATTTAGGGTATGGTAATGGTGCTGGTATCTTTGTCAGGAAAAGATGGAATAAAACCAGTATTTCATGTGTTATTTTCCCCATAATCTGTCTGTATGCTAAAGCCAATTTTCACTAATTCTTGGAATACTGGGAATGTTCCAGATGGCTGGAAAGGAAAATTATGCTGTGGCAATATCTTAAAAGGATTAATGAGTCCTGGGTTCACAATAAGGCTGTCAGCAGCACTGCAGTCCATGGTAAAATGAAACAGGAAAAGAGAGAGAACTTGATTAATATAGCATTAAAGGAGAAAAATGCAATTAATGCCAATCATCATGGATTAATGGAAAATAGACTTTGTCAGAGAACATTTCCTATCTTTTTTGATGAGGTTACTAAACTGATTGATAAAAGTAATCATGATAATGTAATATACTTAGATTCCTGTAAGGCATGTGATTCAGTACCAGACAATATTTTGATTAGGAAGCTCGAATGATGTAAAATCAATATAGCAGACACAACATTGAGTGAATTAAGAACTGGCTAACTGATAGGTTTAGAAATGTAATTGTAAACAGGGACCCAGTACCATGTGAGAGTGTTACTGATGGAAGCCTGCACAGACTGTGGATTGTACTTTTCAAGAAGCTGACAGTTAAAAAAAGAAAAAAGAAAAAGGAGAAAAAACAAATCACTGCTGATCAAATTAGCAGACGACACAAAGATTGGTGAACTGAAAAATAATGAAGAGTAAAGGTCAGAGACATGGAGCGATCTGAATTTCCTAATAAAATGAATGAGAGCAGAGGATATAAGCACTAGTAGAGCATAATCATATTGATCTAGATACAAAGAAAATATGATTTATAGACTTAGAATATATTCACAGGCATGTGTTGTGGAGGCAGCAGTGAACACTAATATTCTTTTCATGATTTAATGTTATTTTAACATAATTTAATCCTTATCTACACTTGTTTAACTTCTATCTGCACAGGACAATGAAAAGAAGAGACTATCTTATCCATGTAGAGATCGTGTTTGTCCAGAAGCAGGTATTAGTCTTCCAACTAAACTTTGTGATGGAGCTGTCAACTCTGAATCTGTACAGTAGAAGAAAACAATGCCATAGGATGACAGTCCTTTGCTAGCTGTTGGTTTTGCTGGGAAAAACAAAAACAAAAACAAAAACAAAAACAAAAACAAAAACAGATGGATTCAACTAAAAGATTTCCACTAATCCTTTAGAGTTCTGCACCAGGGTAGAAACAACATACAGGCACTAAAACACAGAAAAATCATCACAATAGATATTCAGAAAACTGGTGGAAAAGGTTTAATGCAGCCAGATAATGCTCAACTCTAAGAAAAAAAATAGGGGTCAAAAATAAGAGCATTATACTGCTTTCTAGTCCTGTTGTCCGTGTGGCAAAAGCAGACTATTAACACTGGTGAATATCTTTTGTTTCCCCCACCTCTGACTGCTGCCAGATGTGTAGGACTAATTACTGGAGGTGATCAGAAAAATCCCCAGGGAGCTCCTCCAGAGACTGGGAAGGGTTGGGGGAGACCCGCCAGCCCCATCACCTCATGGTTTGCAGCATCCTTCATTGAGGGAGAGTCAAATGCTGGGGTCTGGGCAACAACAGGGCTGAATTTGTTAAAGCTCACTTGTAGAATATCATTTAGAAATTACCAGGACCTTACCTAGCCAAAGCATTTTGTTTTTATTCATGTAACTTATCACATAATAGGGGTGTATGCTCTCATTATAATATAACTGAAACATTAGCAATCAAGGAGCATAAAATAGCCTGAATCAGGCTACAGTCTTACATGAGCAAAGGATCAAAACTGAAATGCAACAATCACATCCCAATTTTGTCCTATGCAAGCTCAGCTAAGATTTAGAAAAAGATAATAGGATCTCACATTGCTCTGATAATAAGCAAATAAAATTTTTCAGTTTTATTTTAAATGTAGGAGTTAATCTCTGCACAAGACCCTTTTTAATATCAGGTCCAGCAGGCTGCTACCAGATATCATCTAGGTACATTTTGCCATGGTAATTATTGGAGTAGATATTTTCAACTGTTACCTAGTCTGCCGTTTTTCTGTGTTTGCAGAATATGGGACAGGGTGGAGAACAGAAAATATGAAGGTCTTGGCAGCTGAGTACATTCAAGCCAAGATTTGCAGGAAACTGACTAGTCAGATGCATATTTGTTCTATAGGAAACATACATTAGCTACATATTTCTGCAAGAGTCAATGTGTTGGTATTTCAGTAGTATCCCAGTTTCTCAGTCAATAACTTTCTTAACTTCAGAAAACAACACTGCATGAATTTATATCCATTTCATATTTTTAAAAGCTATCCACAAGTGTTAGAAGCAGAAGCATACTATATTTTAAAAAAGAGGAAGAAAATCTTGAATGCAGTTGGACAGATCAGATTTAATTCTGCGTGTGAAGAATATATAGGCAATTGGTTAGGATGGAACTGAATGACAGTCTTGGAACACCTTGGAAATGCACGTTTCTAAACATAAATATTGGTGATTTCTGCATTCTTCTCTTCTGAAAGAGTGTTCAGTTCAGAACAGGACAAAATGATTAATAGACAACACATCACTGAAACACAAAGGTTCAAACAGGTCTGCTGATTTAATGTCCACTGGGCGTTTATTGGCGAGTTTGGAAAAGTATTTTGTTTTGAGATCATCTCTGACTATTTTGATTAATAGATACTTCCACTCCTAACTCAGTACTAACCCCTCCTTGCTTGTAAAATGAATACACTCCTTGTAAATACAACATTTAAATTGGTTATGAAATCATCAGCAGCCTCATTACAGATGTTCTATTTGCCTGAGGGCACAGTTTAAATTTGCTTTTCTCTTAAGGAAAATATGAATGTAACTACACCCTTGCAAACTACAGAATAATACATTAAAAAACCTCAAAATACGTGCATTTTTATAAGTCATATTCCAGAGACTTCCATAGACTCTGACTCAAGATAATTGCAAGGAACTTCTCAATTTCACTTTCCCATATAAAAAGAAAACAGAAATCAAGCCCAAAATACTTTAAATGTTGACTGTGCACAGAAGATACAGAGGCTTTCACTAGACCAAGGGACAAGACCTAATCAATCACGTGACCATGTTTCAATCATTTAACTGAGAATCCAGATCGCATGTGTAGCTCCTGAAAGCCTATGGAGCCTAAACTTTGTCTAGCATTGCCTGAGTCCCTGTGGCATAGTCCCACAGAGTCCATCCTCTATATCATGAATCAACTGAGAACAAGAAGGTAGAACATACTTGCACATCCCATGGCAAATAGCAACTTTTCAGACTACGTAGGTGACTTTGTTGCTTAAGCAACCTGCTGCTCATTGCAATGAGTGTAACAGGGGCTAGCTTATTGCTTAGAGCAGTTATGCTTCAGTGATCCAGGAATCACATCTGTTTCTCTGTTGTCTGTGCCACCATGATGTGAACAATCAGGCCAACATGTAAAGACAACAGAAAAGATGAAAAGCCATCTAACCAAAATGGAGCTGGCAGCCTTCTAGTGGCACAGGCATGCCATTCACAAGTTGTCTCCAAATCTATACAGCCTAAAATATGGATATTTTGTATTGCAGGGCTGCCTTCTGATTTCTTTTCTTCTCCACACTGTAGATATTTTAAGAGTAAAGGCTAATGGTGCTCTAATATTCTCAAAGCATCCAAGTTCTGGCACTGCTTCATTCCACCCCATCCCTCCTGCCAATATCCTATGGGCAGAAGCAAGAGTTGTCCAAAGGTCTTCAAAATAGTTTCCCACAACTTTTTCACAGCTTCTGTGAACTTTTCTGAATGCATCTGAAAATGTGCAGATGAAGAGAGAGCACCTCCACATGTCTACTGGAAAGACTAAACTACTAGCTTCTACAGATGTGTGTGAATAATTCAGTACTGACCTAACCTGTGCATCTTTAACAACATTGTTCTTTACTCTGTAAGAGGAATCAAGTTACAGGAGAATTAGGGCTTTTGTTGTTGTTTTTGTTTTAAAAAAAGCAATGCAGTGAATGTACAGGTAAAACCCCTACTAGTTACCACATTGACAGGAAAGTCAGAGTACACAGAGGGTGACTAAAGTGTCATTACATAAATTAGTGGTAGTTATTCATTCCCAAACACAGTCTGCTACTTTCAATTACAGTTTTACAATGTCTATGCAGAGACTTTTGAATACCAAGCCTTTCCAAAGTTATTTTTATAGAAACTTCTAAAAATAGAACATTTCTAATACAAAACCACAGTCTAAATTTTAATAACTGTTATAGTGTGCCAGTATGGTCTGACTGAATTACATACTTAAAAGTGAAAAGTAAGAAAGAGGAGAAACAAGAGCCTAATAGAGCCAAGTGTGTTGCAGGTATGGGTCTCAGTTCAACATTCCTCAGGACTGTTTATGTACACAACGGAATGCTCCAAAGTTTCATTTATCATGTCCTCCTGCAATATCAGCTCTTTTTCTACACAATGCTAATCTGGGCCAGTTAAGGAAAATTTTGGCTTTAGCTACTCCAACCATTACAAAATCCTTTGCTTTTGTTCACCACAGCCAACCATTCAGGAATATAAATAACAGAGATCATCCCACAATCAGAAATAAGAACTCCTCTAACAACTAATGGATCAAAGCTGGGATTGCGCTGTTATATCTGGTATTTTTCAGAGAAACTAGAAGCTTGATGAGCTGAATCAAATACCCTTCACAAGACTTCTCTTCAACATCAGTATTTTTATTAAAAAAAAAAGAGAGACTGTTGTAATGAAATACAGATTTCCCATTTACAGAGTAAGAACTGAACATTTTATGACTTACACAGATTCCATCAGCATTTATAATGACAGTAGAAATATTTCTGGAGTAAGATAGGTTTCCCGGAGGGTTTGCATCAGTAGATGAGGGACCTTTCCTAATGAAAAGAAAATAAGTATATAAACGTATCATTTAATAAAGTTTGTTTTCCCAGTTTGGAAAAATTCTAGGCCAACAGTGGTACTATTCAATATTAGGTGAATTTCCAAAGTCACGCTGTTAACATGAACGTAAATACCTTTGTGAAACATAGGCTAAGAAGAAACAAGAGGAGGTTTGCATTTGTACGAGTTGCTTGTAATTGTTTTATCCACACTGACATAAGAATTACTATTGTGTTAAGAAAACCAGAAACATAAAGCCACCAAGACTATTAGAAGGATAAATAATACTCCGCTTCTAATATGCTGCTATCATTTTCTGCCTCAAAGCATGAGTCTGGATTATTTGACTAAGGGCATGAAATTATCCCTGCAGTGCTATGACCAAAAACAAAACACTCAGTTTTTTTTTAATTACTTGTTAAATATTGGTACTTTAGATGGCAATGTCTGAAAACAAAGCTCTTACAAGTGATTATCTTATGAAGACTGCAAGATGTTCCAATCAGGAGTTCTAGTGCTTAGTTTGTTACAAAACCAAATATCTTGAGGCAAGTCAGAGACAATGGTTATGTGATAGTTCAGCCACAACAGAGAGAACACTACATCTGTAAATTATGGTGTATTCAACAAAGAAAGAATATATATATATATATTAAAAAAAACAAACTATGAATTTAAGCACATTTCTACGAGTTCGATACCACAAAAGGATAACGGCAATAAATAAAACAAGTAATTATTCGTTTTCAAAAACATATTTTACGTATCTTTTCTTCTAATACATTAAGTTTTGGGATCTGCTTTATTTATTTATTTATTTCCTCCACAGTTTACAGGAAAGGGTTGCAAAGTCAGGGTCAGTCTTAGACATGTCAATGAACAGAAAAGGCAGGAAATTGATAACATTTTCACAATGTATAACACAAACTCATGTTCACAAGTAGGACTTCAACATTTTCCATAGTCTCAAAAAAGAGTGGAAAACAAGGAATTGACTGAACGCTACTCCAGTCTAACACATGCTACAGATGGTGATATAAGCAGGCATGTTGTCAGATGTGACTTGTCGTACTTTCCAGGGTGCTTTCTTTTTGTAACCACATCCTGAGAAATTTAGCTATGTAGCTGAAGGCCAACTAAAATCCCTCTTCAACTCTAACACTTTGAATCTGCTGAGGCTGGAGTGGCAAGAGACCAAAGATTGCCCTGCCAAATCGGAAGGAGCTCAGCAGGAGATGGAGTGGGAAAGGAAAGTGGAGGCAAGCCAGAGTAGGACAAGAGGATAGGCTGCTTGGATATTACACGTGTAATCATGGCCATGACACATCACACACTTGGCAAAAAGGAGCTGATGTTAAACACTACTGTTAAAACAGTAAAACACAGAGAAGGGTTTCCACCCAGAATCCTCCTCTTGGTGTTTTGTTCTGAGACAATCTAAGCGGAGTCTGCAGTCTGTTTGCATCTTCCCTACCTTGAAAAAGTTCAGCTTTGATGGAGGTGAAATGAATTTCATCTTCACAGCATAATTTTTTATATATTAGCCCAGATTGAAAAGTTCACTTTGAGAAAAAAGCTTTAAGCTGGAGTTCTTCTATGCTCCCCACTGATCCTGTTCTAAATTCCAGATCAGATAGAATGTCTCTAATCACATATATCATTTTAGAAACACTGTATTTCATGGTAAAACTGATCTAGGCAGGTTGACAATCAAGCTTTTCAGCAGACCAGGCATTGCTCCTACTGTTGTAAATACTGTGGAGATTAAAGCTCCATATTAAGTATTTGCAAAGTGCTGGATTTAGTTTGGACCATTTTCATCTGCTCACAGACACTTGACAATGCTTACCTTTAACTGAATGAATGCCTCTGTGACTATCCCAGCCTACAGTGTTAAGACTGTGCACAGTGATTTGCAACAGTCAGATCCCTTACTATAATTGACTTAGGAGGAATGAGTATATTTAAGATTTTCCTATCCCTTCAGGATTTTTCAGTAAATCTCTTGTTCAAGTTAAATGTAGTAGTAGATTCTTCTGTGAACCAGAATATCAGACACTGTGAATTTTTCACAGATCTACTCCACAAAGAACAATATTAACCAGGCTGTGGAATCATAGATCCAGCCATTTAGTTCCACAGACATCCCTAGGAAAACAAGGTGATAACGATACAGAAAACAGATTTCTATAAAATTAGGAAGCATTTCAATTTGAATCAAAGTTGTACAAGATTCTCCCCCAAAAAATCTGTTTCATCATAACAGTTGCTGGCATATTTTCTGTCTGTTTTGCCCTGGTTTTGGACACCCCATGTGTGGGTGTGACAAATCTGCTCACAGCTGAACTCCTTGCTGCAGCACCTGATCTTTCTCTGTGTTAGGTTGGCAGAGTCAGTAAAGCTGATTTTAGTTTAGAGAATTGTATTTCTCATACTCAAAAAACAAAACTTTCCTACACACTTTAGAATATCCAGTGACTTCCAGATATCCTGTGCTCATGATATATCCTCACCAGCTCTTCTTCCATCAGCTAAGAGACATTCTTCCCCCAATCAACCAGTTTCTCCTTAAGGCAAAGCATAATAGCAACAGGCATTACAGCTCATCACTCCTGCACTTGGATGCATAGTACTTTTGCATAGAACTTGAAAACACAACAACTCATCAGAATTAAGACCTTCGTATGAATCAGATGTAATTCTTTCCTAAACCACAGTTATTAAAAAGGTGTAAATAAGCACTACACATTAAAAATAATCTTTAAAACTCAGTTATACACCTGACGGAGCCATAGTCAAACATGACAGGGAAATGTATCTAAAAAGCATACCTTCACTAAAACTACTGACATAATAAAGAAAGAATAATATGGCAGCCCCAGGCATTTAATAAGAATGTTGTATGTGCGTGTCCTTATAGCTATAACTGAGTAAGATTTATTGTCTCTAGGTATGCATGTACATTTTGTAGGAAAAAAAATCCTTTAAAATAACAACAGTAAATGGTAAGTTACCAGAATCTCTGGCTGGTATTGGCAGAACTGCCCACATAATGTCCCATACTTTTCTGTCATTCTGTTTTTTTAATGTCCAATCTTGACTTTCTTTTGTTGATGGACAAAGAAAGTCAACAGGTAATGCACAAAGGTGATCAGAGGAATAGATGTTTCTAATAGTCTCACCTTTCAAAGCAATGAAACAAGTCTCCCCTAGCCCACAAGGTACTGAAAAACTTAGATAAATCCTAATAATTCTCTGCAGAAGGGCACCTAGTACAAACTTCAACTACTTCAGCTTCACTATGAGATTTAGGTACATAGTTTGTAAGTGGAAGGAGTCAGTGGAATAGTATACTCAGAAGCAAAAAGCTTAAGTGGTTTCCTGTTGGAATACTGACTATGAACTAGGAGAAATTAACATTCCACCTCATTTAATTCCTTTCCCAAAAAAAAACAAAATTTAAAATTTTTATCTAGAATGTTAAAGAAGTACATACACACAAACCTGGTTTATTAACTGTGAGTCTATCTACACACAAAAACTTCTGTAGAGCAGTTAAATCATCTTGGAAGTATCAGCAACTGATGAATGTAAACTTTTGCCCATTCAGAGTAAAAAGTCCTTATAAAGTTTCTGGAAGTACTGACTGCTTTTCAGACCAAGTCACTGCTGCAACATGAACTGCAAAACTCAGCCAGAAATTAGACATCACTTTTGTTCCAATTCCATCATTTTCTTTATGTACTGTTTCTTTCCTAGAAGCATTTAGCTCCAGAGCCATTATTTTTTTCTTACCGTTTTTACCATCGTTTCATCAACAGAAGTAACAAGTCATGGAAAAATATGGAAAAAGATGGCAAGAGCAGCAGAAACTTTCTGTAAGTTTCAAAAGAGAAATCATAGTTGGAAGAATGTGTTGATAACATCAATTAGATTCTTTGTGAATAATAAAGGTAGCCAGTGTGATACCTCCTGAAAGTAAGAAGTGAAACTCAGAAGGATGAAGTCTGCTGAAAGTAGTGCTATGCGTGCATATTCATCACGAAGTGTAAATATGTTCCCTATTTCTTATCATACTGGCAAGGACAAACCCTTCTCAGAAATATTTTTTGTTATTTTCTGTCTTTGAAGGCTACCTGAAGGAAACAAATACCTGTGGCAGTTCTCTAAAACTTTAAGTTAATGTTTAGGCTTCTATTTCCCTTGTTTCCCTTCCACATCAGATGTTAGACTCCAGATGTTCCCCAAACATAACAGTACCTTAGTTGCCTATAGCAATGACTTATCCTCCTTGTAAATAGGTGGAAACAGAAAAAAACACAAGTGTTTTGTGCAAATTCATGTCATGTCAGAATATTAAAGGGATAATATGACATGGAAGAATAAAGGATGCTATCATAATACAGATAAAATGAAAAGTCTGTAATTAGTAAGTGGATGGGAATTTCTACACTTACACTTGATTTTATCTCCAATCATCAACAAACATTTTCCCTCAGCTATCCTCTCTGCATATAATTAATCTCTTCTTGATATATCATTATTAAATTGAATTATCAGTTTATTATTTTCTAACAGGAAAAAAAAAAAAAAAGGACGCTGCTGAGAGAAAACAGCAAACCAAACTCTTTATGTAGAGTTAAGACAAAAACTAAACGTTTTTCTGGTTCTTCATTTTAGGAAACTAAGAATGCCTTTTTTAAAAGTTTATCTAAAATCTAAATGTAATTTTAATTGTCATAGAAAAAATGATGCTAGCAAGTTTTTGACCAGTTTGAGTAATATGCTCCTATTAATCAAAAACTTTATTTCTAGAACCCTTTTATGATTAGGGTATAAGAGCTCAAAGGACAGTAAAACATAGAAGACAAGGAAGAATCTTAACTTTAAGGAAATTCATTAATCGTTAAAATTCTCTGCTTAATTTTGTAGCCCTAGAAAGATTAGTGCCTTCAGTAATCAGTCTCATAAAGCATATTTAGATATAGGGACCCTGAGCTTGATCTCAAAATTAAAATGGTAAATTAAGTGCAAATACCCCAGTAACTGGACTTTTATTGGGATTTCTTCATGTTAAGAGATTTTTCACAAATGTCACACTGGGCCTTCACAATGATGCTTGTAGCTGAATTTAGAAATATCATCTTCCTCTTAGAGGGAGAAAAGTTGGCAGTGGCTGCCTACTGCTGGAAATACCTCATATGCATGCAAGCCTGTAATAAAGATAGAGAAGGAAACGAAGTTCTGCAATTGTAAGTGGTCTGTAATCGTAATCCAAATTGCTCTTCGGAAAAGGGAAAGAAAAATGTAAAGAAAAGGGAAAGGAAGATGAAAAAGAAACGGAAAGAGGGAAGGTTAGAAAAATAAAGGAAAAAAATATGAAAGAATTAAAAAAGGGATAAAAAGGACAGAACAGGAATAATACTGGTATAGATACAGACATGCTTACCCTACTTCAAGGCCTAGAAAGATTTTATTTGCTTATGACTAACATAAGTAGGGATAGAAAATCTGGTAAAATAATTTTGCTGACACAAAAGACATCTCAGCTTTTCTGGTTCTAAATATGAAATCTTTCCACTGGCATCACATCAGCTGATATATTCATATTAATTTGTTTTTTGTGAATAAACAGAAGTTCTTTTTTGTCACTCCCATTGGACACAAATAATATTTCGATTCATAAAAATAATGAAATAGCAGAGGCGAGAAAGAGGGAGAGTAAGGAAGAGAGAAGCTACTCTCCTGTTCTTTTTTGTAGCATGAGAGATGCAGCTTTTATATCAGGTCCTACAGTTTCCTTTCTGTTCTCTTGGGATTTATGCACTGCTGGACAGAATATAAGTTTCCCATTGTTACTTGACAGCAGCTACCCCATGCTGTGAGTTTAAAAATTCATGAATCTGTAAGGCAAGAAGGGGACACCTTTTCCCTGCTGTATAACTTAAGCACTGCACAAGGGTCATGACACAGAAAGCCTCGTGGAATTAAATGGATTTTTTATTTCATTTCAAAACACAAAAGCTATGTTTTGAGAAACAATTAAAGATGCTATTTCTAACAAAGTTAGCAGCACAGCCCATCTGAGAAAGATTTGTTTGCAAACAATTCAGCTTTTCCCAAGAACTACACAGAGAGGGAATCAGGCACATCTGTGAGGGACTTTCTGCCCTTGCACCTTACATTTGAATCTCTCCATTACTCTTCCTCTGAAAAATTCTTTACTGTACTCTTTTCATCCCTGAATGTGTGAGAAAAAAGCTTCTGGCCATATTAAATAGACTATTTAGGAATACTAATGTAATGCTACTTAAGAAGAGACAACAGTGAGTGTTGATACTGAGTGATGTTGGTCCACAGCTTCCTGCTTATGAATCCTGAACTATGACTCCTCCTCACCACTGGGCATTAGCTGAGCGGCATGAAAGGCAAGAGACATGACTGGCCTCTCTCACATCCTGTCTGTGACACTGCAGCCTGCCTTTCAGGAAATGGAAGGACAAAGCCAAGACAAGGCCTACAGTTTTTTGACACTTAACAATAGTCACATTAATCTGGGAGGCCACTTGTGGTGCCTTTCTTCTAGGGATACATACATTCATTGATGAGATAAAGTTACCTCCAGTGAATAATTTAGCATATCTAAGTCATAAACAGTTCTGTATATGTTGTATTGTCTATAAGAAACAAGGACGTAAACTTTCCCATATTGACTCTTCACTTCAATGCCAAAAGCTAGATATAATGACATTAGGTTTCCATGACATTATTTGAATACCCAATCACACCACAACATAAAATCTGAAATTAATTTTTTGCTTTTTTTTTTTGGTCACGATGTTTTATATTTTCTGCTTGTCAATGAGATGAGCAGGTGAACTGGTGATCTTGATACTCAAACATTCAATTCATCAGTATTAACGTAAGTCAGAAAGCAGGCTGAAGTCTTTTCTGATTTGGGGCCTTCTCTGGGCTGAGTCTTAGGTTGTGGGAGAAAGTGAACTGGAAAGAATACAAATTCAGACATCATTAGGTCTTCCTGGTTGTAACTATATTCACATTATCCTGAACACACCTGATCTCTTGGTTGTTCAAGTGAGGAATATGGCCAGTGCAGTCCATGCTACATCTCTAATGCTAATAAATAAAGGCAGCTACCAAACTCAGCCTTGGGTGCAAGGGGTACTATATGCATCACATAGAGGCCTGGTTCAGATAGCCTAAGAAAAAAGCAGTAGGATAACAATAGAAGCAGCACAGACAGTGAGAGGCACGGCACTGAAGATCACTCACTGCCCTTTTTTAATCACACATTCACTCCCAGAGCTTGGCTGTGGTTGTGGGGTATGCCTAGATCCATTTAGTGGGTCACTTTTGGCACCCTCAATTTTAGGCAGTTCCTATGATCGATATACACTGCATAGCCAGGTTTCCTCTGGCCACTTTTCTGTCCCAAAAATCACTTCCTGAACTCCTCATTATTGGCTTTCTGAAGAAAGCCAAATACGTTCAGGGAAGTGCTGTGCAAGCGCTCATCAAACTTGGCCACACTGAAGTTAACTCTCAAAGCAATACCAACCCAGTAGGATTCAAAACACCTGATTCAAGATAGTCCTTCTATCATAGTAAAGGAAGATATGTGGTTGCCTCTGTAGCATGGATCAGATAATGTTAGCATACCTTCTGGAGAACTGTACTATGAGAAAGTTTAATTCCTTACATTTACAGTATACACTTAGCATACAGTATACATTAAGTCAAATAAATCCTACTGAATATCTCTGACTGGCAAAAGGTGCCTCCGATATTGTCCAGTGCTCCAGAAATCCTATGTACCCACTTGGGTTTAGGCACCCAAGTTATACAGACAGGACTTTTCCCTGAGGCATCAAAAGACACTTCCTTAAAAAAAAAAAAAAAAAACTTTCTTCCACTTTAACTGTCTTTATAAGATTTATTTTAGGAGTACTGGTTAATCATGTGCCTAAAGTTACCCCACTAACACATTCAGCAGATGCAGAGCATTGGCTAATGTAGATGCAAGTTCATTCTGTGAAGGACGTCATTCAACTCAAATTCAAAACCATTTGGGTCTGCTTGGATGTTTGTTCTTCAGGAAAATGCACAGAAAAATTCACTGATCTGCACAGCTGAATGAATAATTTAGTTAACAGGTAAATGGGATTAGAAAGATAAGCAATTGAATCCAGGAAATATGCAAATTCATCACCCAGAAGCTTGCTGATGTCCTTAATCAGGTGCAAAAAAAAAGCATAAAGTATGTATTGGGATAAGCAAAGAGCATAATGTAGATTATAACACCAGAAAAGAAATGCATCTCACAACTGTTCTAATCTCTTAACAAGTTTTCATTTCAATCACAATAGTAAAAGTTCAGATCCCTGGACAAGGGAAAATTGAGAAGCCTATTCAATTCCCATCTCACTAAAAATTCCTCTTCAATTGCACTCACTGGCAGCTGATTGTCACTATAGGATGCACTAAGCTTCTGGGGCTGGACAAACCATGCTACATTTGACTGGCTGTGTAGAGGTTTCCGTACAGGTCCTGCTGATCTTGACGGTCATCCTGCTCTGCTGCAGTACTGTCCCCCATCACACTCAGGCATCAAGTGCCTGGCAGCATTAGCCAAGTGTGCAGTCTCCTGGACCAACTTCACTGATTTGCTCTGATCTGGCATCCGAACTTTTCTGGTCTGAACTACTGATCTGGCAGGTCTTATCCCAACAAGGCATGTACAAGTTCTTTATAAAACCTCTGAAGATCAGGATGCCAAAACTGAGACACAGTCTCTTTTTTTCCTAGAGCTCTCAGACAACTCTATCAGGCAGATCAACTAGTTTGGGATGAGATGCTGCCTGAGGTCATACTTCATGATCCTTGTACTTCACACAGGGATATTCACAACTCCTAAAACAAAACACAAACAAAAAGCCTCCAACATTTTAAAGATATTGAGGATTACAAACACACAAACACAAACACACACAAAATAAAAAATCTTTGGTCATTACCTTGTGCTATCAAATTTCTCTTACAGCTGAGTGTTTCAGTCCCTTTGCTATTCAACACCCTACATCCTCTGAAGGATGCCATTCTTCTCCCTCCAGCCCAGGGACACCATCACATTTCTAAAAACATTCAAGGTCACTATAAACATTGTCTGGATGATCTTTGTGTGGATTAAAACATAGATGTACAAACTATACTTTTGAAGAAAGAGCATTCCTTTGTCTTCTAGGATATTAAATTAGTCCCTATATGATATACAGTTTGTACTAATATGGTAACAGCCCGTAGCCTTGTTGTTCATACACAGCACAGCAAACGTAAGGTGCCAACCCAAGTTTACTAGAAAAGTAAGTGGTTAAGAATTTTCTCCTGAGTTTCAGGCCAGAGAAGATGTTTCCTGGGTGAAGAGAGAGTTTATCCTTTGTGTCACTCTAACACAGATAATCCCAGTAGCTCTAGTTTCCCCAAGCATAATACAGGAGACAGGACATATATTTAAACTGTACTAACTCCTTTACCCTGGCTAGTCTTACCCTAATACACAAAACACTCAACTGAAGACTTGACAGTGTCATTGGATCCCAAGAACTCATTTTATGCTGGCAGCTCCAGCAAGAGCTTCTGTTTTCAGCTGAACTGTGACTACCAGCAGCCTTTCCTGAAAGTCAGGAGTGACCTTCCCTATGACTTGTGGAAACAAACTCTGTAACCCAGAGTTAGGTTATAAAACAGGTATGTTTATTCAGTGCTGCACACACACATGCTGGGTGCAAAGGAGGTAGCCCTACCAAACTTGTACACCAAAGGGAGAAGAAACTACATTTTTAAGAGAATGAAGCATACATATTCATTAAATTTCTGAGAAATGGGACGGATTATTACAACCAGCTTCAATAAGTAATTTCCATAAACCCCACCTAGAACTTCTTTGAGTGAACATGCACAGTGTCTCTTGGTAGTCATGGGTCCTGAAGACGAAGGACAAAGATCTTCCTTGCTGTGCATTTTTCACCTCACTGCAGTTAGAGATGCTGCTCCAGCTTCTTCTGGTCACTATCTTCAGTTTTGTGGTATCAGCTTGTTCCAGTGCAGTACTTTATCAGGGTGCTCCTCACTATCAGCGCATTCCTTATTTTTCTTGCCCAAAGTCTGTCCCTTTCCCTCCTTTCACTCAATTCTTAAGTTTTATTTTAACTCATTCTTGTCTCACCCAGGTCATAAGGCAAACTGTGTATGGCAGAGGAGGAAGCAGCACTCTGCATACCCTTTGCAGAAGATCTCTTAACACTCATCAAGCAGATATTCAAGATAAGTGAAAGCTCTGTACTTCAGTGCTGTGTCAGCTTGTTAACTAGATAGCAAGGTAAAGTGGAAGTCCAAGGGCTCTCATGTGGAACACATACATATATATTTACTCCTCAGTTGGGATGTGTCACTGTAACAGTCTTCTTTTCATTTAATTCTTTTGTTGTACAAAATCCTGTGCAAGTGGTAGATTAAAAAGAGCATATTTATCATAAAAGTTCATCTGTGATTTTTAAAAAAAGCTTGGAGTTATGACATTAAATGAGTAAAGGAAGTGCTGACAGGGAAAAAAGCAAAGGATTATAGACCCATAAAAGCTAAACAAATACTCATTCTTTACTAACACATTTGATTTCATTGCCTAATAAACTCTGATGAAAAAAGTCTAAGTCAAAAATTCAACATCTTTCCCCTTTAGGGAATCCCTCATTAAAAGCTTCACAATTTCTGGAAGGAAAAAAATAATAAAGAAAAAGGCCTTGCAAGATATATGATAATCTAAAATTAACATATCAAGCAGGAAAATATTACAAACTCCCTCCAGTCACAGAACCTATCCACTGAGATTCAAGATTTATTATGAATCATAAAGAAGATAGGAAATCAAAGATGGATTTCATTGCCTAAATACACGTGCCTACTGTGTTAGTAAATAACATGATATTGTCTCACTCTCATAGATTCCAGGCCATGTTACCTACCTACACAGGTGCTTCAGATACCCATGGTGATAATAGATGCCTATACATCATCTAAAGATGATCTTTTCATTGTTTCTTATCATGGGATCTGGATGGTGTAGTTACAGAAAAGTAATAGGATGACTCCCAGATCTGTACAACAGGTAAATATTTCAGGTACATTAACTTCAATATGTCATGTGATTTGAGATTCTGTACATTATCTAAGACATCACAAAGTAATCCCAGAAGACCTGCATCCATCTGAGTACACAGGACATCTTTAATATCTTAAAGGTATAGATATGAAAGTAACTGAAACTCATTCTTCTAATCTTGAGGAAAGTTAGAAGTGTATCATTCATCCCTGCTGCTCATTCAAATTAGCCAGAATTTCCTTTTTCTGAGCTTTGTTTTCCCCCCACACCCTCCTCAGTGGTTATGTCTTTTTTTCATTGTTATTATTTTTGATGAATCTTGTCCAAGTTCGCAACATCAGACAAAATCAGAAAGTTGTAGAAACATTTTTCTTATACAGTTCTATGCAAGATACAGAGAAGAGAAACTAACACTTTAAAGCAGAATGCTTCTTTTAAGCAGAGATACTGTCCTTTTAGAGTGGCAAAAGGAAATGACTTGTCTGTGTCATTAGTTTGTATAGTGTTTAACATCATAGTCACTATTAGGTGTTGTAATTACCAAAAAGTAACAGTACTAAAGTGGCTAAACACAAGTTAAACTAAACTAGTACAAGTTCTTGTACAGTGTTAGGGTGTAATTAACAAATGTAAATCTGGTAAGATTGTGAACCTGGAACAACCAGCCAATGGAAACACAGGGAATGGTGTAAGTTTGTGGGAGACAAAGTATAAAAGCTGTAATGGTGATCCCATAAACATGCTACTGCTGTCAGGATGTCCACCATTGCAATCAGAAATTAAAAATTCCTTCACCAGAGATCCTGCTGCCTAAAAATTATCTCAGTCATTTCTGACACCAGGCAATGGAAAGGAGTGAAACAGGATTTCTCAAAATGATCCACAAAGTACTGAGAGGCAGAAAGATGTTTGCTACATTAAACTGAGACTCTAAGAAAACAATGGGAGAACATTCCAAAATTCTTATGCAAATTTCACTTGTTCAACTCTTTTTCTGAGGTCTGGTGACAATGAAAAAAAAAAAAAGAAAAGAAAAACAATTCACATGCTCATCTCGGGGTGGTACTCATAAAAATATTTCTTGCTTTCCCCATAGGGATTTTGCAAGGCTGATTCACACAGTCCTCAGTAAATCTCTCTAAGACTAAAGTTAAACTAAATCCATGATACTTTAACAAGTGTTCTAGGTAGGAGCATACTTGAAAACACTTAGAGAAGTCCACTACCTCCTCCTTCCAGAATCTTTGTGACAGCCCTCATGAAGCATGGAATTTCCACTACACTAGTAACTTTCACTGAAAAATTTTTCCCCCCAAAATGCCATCATATGTCAATTAGTCTCCAACATATTGATTTCTGACAAAATTTTCCTTCTGCCACTTTCCTTGTATGAGATGCTTCAAGTAGCTCTGAGCCAACCCAGCTACCTTTGCTTTTAGGGAGAAAAACTGGACTTTGTTTCTTCCATTGATACTTGGACAGACAGACTTAACCATCTTGCCAGCTTTTGCAGATGTGACATGATTAGCAGATAGTAGACAGCATTTCTTCAGACTCTTTCCTTGGGAGACTGATGCCACTAACAGAAACAAGAGATGGAAGGTGGAGTACCTGCACATGAAACATGAACAAGAGATACCTCATCATCAGAGGGCTTTGGGCACCAGCTTCTCCTGGGACGCAAGACTTCACATTCTTCTTACAGTTCTATCTAGATGCAGAAATAATTTGCTTCATGTATTATACGTTGCCAAATGAATTCTCCTTGATAATCAGGCACTTACTTTACAAGAGTCCATTAAGATTTTTCACAGACTGACCTGTCACTCCTACAGGAATCTGCTGCAGGAATCTCCTATGAGTGTAGTGTTGGATCTAATGGCAGTTCTGTTTGGCTTTTGCCCTGCTGATATATGGAGTTTTCCCATGCTACTAGTCCTGTTTGGCAAAAACACAGAACAAATTGCCCACAGTGTTTTTATTCTGCAGTTAAAAATCAGTTCCATATCTCCAGATCAAGACTATAAGATCTGCATTGTAACAAGACACAAGTCTCTATTAATTCTTTTTTTATCTTTTTGCCATGTTACTGGGTCACACTGGGTCTTAAAAATCCCAAAGGTAATCCCCAGAGTTAACTGCCTTTTCCAAATCCCTCATGCAAAATATCTGCCTTTATAAATAAGCAAACAAAAATAAAATAAAATAAAATAAAATAAAATAAAATAAAATAAAATAAAATAAAATAAAATAAAATAAAATAAAATAAAATAAAATAAAATAAAATAAAATAAAATAAAATACAAAAGAGAAAATATTTGTGGTAGATTTTGTTTTCCAAAAGGAGATGAAGAGGCTATTTGACATCTTGACACTTTGACATATATTTGGAATAATAGATGTAATTCCAGCATAGATTAGTAGAAAAAATGTGACTGAAGAGGATGCTCAAGGAGGAAAAAATACATGACTTATTTCATGGTTTCATAGTTTTCAGAGTAAGAAAATACAAAGATATAATGTACTGCTCTGTTTACAGAGCTGTTTCATCAATGAGGAAGAAAGTTACTGACTATTTTCCTGTTAAGGAAACATTTTCCTCTGACATTTTTCCCCATTAAACAAGTTCTTTTCATTTAAGTATTTTTCAACAAATGGAAATTCTTACTCTTGTGCTGGCTTGAGCTGTTACAATCCATTTGTTTTTCTAATGCTGTGCTTCCAGAGAGAAGTGTGTGAAACTTGCTCAGATCCATGGGCCTGAAGCAGAGAGGTGAGGAATTGCTTTTTAAAAGTTGTGTTTTGCAGCAAACCCATCTAGACTCAAATAATGACTTAGTTTTTAGAATAATAACGGCAGAAGGAAATCAGTTGCCAGCTGGCTCCTTTCCTCTTTCTGGATTACCACAGTTCACTTTAGCCCACATCTTTTCTTCGGCATTGAAATCAGTGTTTCCACCCACGCCTCACAGTAAAATGGATGCGTGCTTTTAACAGAAGTTGGCACATCTGTCCTACCTTGATTTTGCTAGAACACATGAAAAATAGTAACAAGATGCAGTGTTGTAGACTTTTACGACTGCATCAGAATACAAACTTAACAACATTGTCAGTTGTCCTAGTTGTTACTGAAGCTATTGAAATTACATTAGCACAGATTCTCTAGCTCAGCCTAAAATCCTGCCTCAGTTCTGCTGTGTAAATACACTCTTATCAATTCAATGATAGAACTGTGAGAGGTATCCAGATACTCAGTCCCATGGCAGATCTCTTAATGTCTGCCTATCTGTTAATAGCTTTTGCTAATAGACAGTTTCAAAATATGTGCTGTGCTTTGGGGCACTGACCAGTTAATTCTTCAAAAGGATATAGCTGATATCCCAATTTGTTAATTAATGAATAGGGAGTTTAATATTGCAACAAGCTTAATTGTGCATCTGGTGCACTATCTAGGTGCCCAGTGATAATGCCTCTGCTTTCAGCTCTGTCACGATTTCATAGGCAAATTCTGAACAGGGACGCCAGATGTCTCCAGCAATTCCAACCTTGGAAATTGTCAAGCCCTTAACTGTACTTTACTAATAAAGGAAGTACAGAATTTAGCCTTTAGGCTAGTGTATAAACATGGAATGAGGAGTTAGGGTTTGAGTTCAGATGTACAAAATTTGCATCTTGAATCCTAGTTCTGAAACTAAGTCATCACCACATATAAGCAGTTTAAAATCCAAGAAGGTGTTTTCTCCCTAAGCAAAATTCTGAATCCTACCTAAGTTTTGCAATTAAAAGTACTTAATTTACAGACCAGTTAATGCAGGTGATTACCTACTTTTGGTGGAAATCCTGTGTACCAGTGGGTGCTTCTTAAGACCACCCCAAGTTATTGCAATTTAACTGATCCAATAATTTATCCTGCTTTAGGGCAAAAGGATGGATAGGGACTTTACAGACTCCCTCAGCATTACATTTCAGTGATTGAAAGAACTATTTCATAGCTGAAATAATCAGATTTTTCTTGTGCAGGGAAGTCTGGTGCACATATAAGATACACTCTGTGCATTAGGGGAATTATTATTATTGAGCCATTGCCTTTCATTGTTAATTACTAAAACCATCTCAACTGTGAAGTATTAATAATTCTTACAGGTGGTAAATGCCATGGCTACAGTTGCTGTGGCTTCAAATGGAAAGTGATCTATGGTAGCATTTGGTGGAAAAGCTGCAGCTCCCCAAAATAAAAAATTACATAAATGCAAAAATAAATGGGTTATTCAGGATTAAACACTACACAGAGCATTACTTTGACCTCTGGGCACATACTGAAGTTCCATACTTTCTATTCTTCCCTCTCCTTTTGTCTTTTGTCTTTTGTCTAATGGAGACACTGATGAGACCATGGTGGAATGCTACAGTCTGCAGGATAGGACAGTTTTATAGGAAGTGTTATGTGAATGGCTGCAAATTTCTGTTTTGTTGTTGCAGTTGTTGTTTCAGACATTCATAAGACTGCTCTGTATGTTGCAGGAGAATCTCAAGAGATACTCTCTGACACCCCTGCAGAATTCACAGAGACTTTTGTCATGCTATTGCACAGGGATTGAGCTATCAGAGCAGATGTCCCATCAGAAGAGGAAAAGATGGCAATGATTTCAGATGACCCGCTGCACCTCTGTCTTTCCAAATCCCAGTCATCCAGCAGGAAGATCCTATCTGCTGTTAGAAAAAATGCCAGTTGATGATGCTACCTACTTCTGTCCAGCTTCAAGTAAGTACCACAGTAGAAAATCCTAAACACATAATATTCTGTTTGGAGTAGGAGGGAAGGAAGAAATTTGAAATACTGCAGTTTCTATGCAGTGTTATTTTCTCCCCACTCTGGGCAACACTTCATCCAGAGAAATCTGATCTCATAACGTCTTAAACAAAGATTTACCGGCTGATAGCAGAATCTGTGGGTGTGTGAAAAGCCTGACAAAAACCTCAAGAATTTATTTATGGCTGCAAATATTACATCCATATGGGAGCCTTGAACTTTTTGCAGACAATGTAGAGACAGTTATTGATTTAAAAGTCTACTGGAATATAGAAAAAAAAGGAAAGAAAGAAAAGAAAAATACAGGAGAAAAGCTAATTATGATAATAGGAACAAGACATGTATAATTCCATTTAAAAAATTAGTTACTTCTCTTCCTCTATCTTGATTTTTCCCTAACGACAATTCTCTGTTCATTAGGAGATAATTACCTTCACTGTGAAACAGACTGTAAATGTGCTGTTTACATCAAGAGCAGAAGATTTTAGAGCTACATTTCTTGTAAAAACGTTATTGCTATTGAGGTAGTCATACTGCATTACATCAAGTAAGTCACTGGACATACAAGCATATCTGGGTATATTTGGTAATGGTTCGAAATTACTTTATTTCTAATAGGCATATATAACAAGAGTGATTTTTCTGATTAGACTTTTCATCCCAAGCCATTTCTATCAACATGCTAAAAGCTACATCAGCAAGAACTCTCTTACTTCTTTCTTTACCCTCCTCTGTCTCTTCCACTTTTCAGATTCAAGCAGCTTCTGAGCAATGTACCTTAATTAAGGCTCAAAATTAAAAAGACGGCACTATGGTTAAACAGCACTAAGCTATCTTGCAGCTGAATAGTACATGCACTAATTAAAAATCACACAACTTACGCAATGAATCACGGAGTTACAGAGTCATAAGGGCTGCAAGGGACCTCTGAGGATCATCAAGTCCAACCTCCTGCTAAAGCAGGTTCTCCATAGCAGGTTACATAGGAAAGCATCCAAATGGGTTTTGAATATCTCCAGGGAAGGACACTGCACTGTCTCCCTGATCAGCCTATTCCAGTGTTCTATCACCCTCACAGTAAGGAAGTTTTTACTCATGTTCATATTTAACTTCCTGTGTTCCAGCTTGTGCCTGTTGCCCCTTGTTTTATCACAGGAAACCACCAAAAAGAGCCTGTTTTCATCCATTTGTCTCCCATCCTTTAGATATTTATAAGCATTAATAAGATCTCCCCACAGTATTTCCCAGGCTGAACAGTCCCAGGTCTCTCATTCTCTCATAAGGGAGATGCTTCGGGCCCCTCATCGTCTTTGTGGCCCCTGCTGAACTCTCTCTGGAATTTCCCTGTTTTTCTTGAACTGAGGAGCTCAGAACTGGACCCACATGGGGCCTCACCAGAGAAGAGAAGAGTAGATAGAGAGAGACATCTCCATTGACCTGCTGGCCACACTCTTTTTAATGTACCTCAGAATACCTTTGGCCTTCTTGGTCACAAGGGTGCACTGCTTGCTTGTGGTCAACCTGTCGTCCACCAGGACTACCAGGTCCTCCTCCACAGAGCTCCTTTCCAGCAGGTCAGCCTCAAACCTTTTCTGATTCATGCAGTTAATACTCTCCAGTTTGTCTAGGTCTCATTGACTGGTAGCACAGCATTTTGCTGTGTCGGCCACTCCTACCAGCTTTGTATTATTAGTAAATTTGCTAAGGGTGGACTCTATTCCTCCATCATTGATGACGGTGCTGAACAAGATCAGATCCAGTACTGATCCCTGTGAAGCACCACTAGCTACAGGCTTCCAGCTAGACTCTGCACCACTGATCACAACCTCTGAGCTCTTCCAGTCAGTCACCTCATTGTCCTCTCATCTGTTCCAGAGCTTCCTATGCTTAAATGCAAAGATGTTATGAGAAACAGTGTCAAAAGCCTTGCAGAGTCCAGGTAGACAACTCATCTATTAGCTAGTCAAGATATTCAATTAATTACCATTGTTTTATTTGTAATAGATGAAGAAATGTGAAACATGGGAAGGTGAGGACATGCTGCAAACTAGATCTCAAGAGCCTCTCTTGCTCACCTCCACTATTATTCCTCAACTTCCTGCTGTCATTCTGCACCACAGCTGTTTGTTGCCTGGTAGCCAGACACACTGCACACAGCTGCACAGAAATTTCTGCCTCAGTCCCCCAGCTCCTGTACTTTAGTTTATTGGTAAGAACCACAATGACAATAACAAAGGCCCTAGATGTGCAGAAAGGCACGCCCAGCCTTCTTCACTGATTATCTTCTTCCAATCAAGAATACAGATAACGATTAATTGTCAGTGTGATTTGTATTCTGTCATCTATGTATCCCGGACTGTGCCAGAGTTGTTCATTTCCCTCCCTTGAATGTCAGCAAAGAGTTAGTTGCATTCAGAAGAGGACTCAGCTTGTCTGAGAACTGAGTTGCTATGTGTGAGTACAAAAAAATTGTCCTCCTGCAAAAAGGTGGTCTCCTAGATAAAAAAATCACTGACCCTGATTTCTCCTCTCTGACATGTTCTTCCTACTACTTGCTGAATTGTGCTGATTTCACACTGGCATCTGAATTTGGACATAGTAATAGTTATTAAGCAATAGCAGTGTGTAATAATTGCTTCACTATAGACTTCATTCCCACAAGTTTCTGGAAGCTCAATGTTGTAAAGTTAGAACATTCTTCTTGTAGGACTAAAGGATCTGAAGCACTGAAAAGTGACTCACAGTACACTGCAAAACAGCCTAGAAATGATTTCAAAGCTATTTTATTCTGTTATACAATAAACCACAACAGAATGAAGTTCCCAGAAAAAAAAAAAAAAAGGTATAATGGGAAAGTAATATAATTTGTAGGTTTTGTGACTTTCATGAGTTTTTTAATGGACCACACCAAAGGGTCATTATTTCTGATACAGATAAATGATTTTACAAAATCAGTGGAACTGTTATTAAACAAGGAAGATACAGTCACCTACTCCTATGAAGAAAAGTACATGTAAATTACATGTCTCTCCTTTACAGATTTCCATAGCTGTTTTTTTTCCAAGACTGGTAAAATTCACCCTGACTTTGGAGAGTAGGAAATAGGGGACAGTTCTCTAGTCTATCTGTAGACTGGAAGCCCTGTAGGAAGTGGAATAAGTGCCACAGGACTGACTTGGTTTACTCTTGCTATTTGGTTCAGCACACGAGCTAAAAATTGAGGAACCAAAATGGAAATCTGGAGTAAAAAATGTCACAAAATTAAAACATAATGTTTGGATTGAAGATTGAAGATTTTCATTCAGATGAAATTGAAAATTTTCTTTTTATTTCCAGATATTAAAATGTTAAGAAAAAAAAAAAGAACAAAAAGAAAAAAAAATCATGCATGAAAAGCTAGTCCATGGAGCCATTCACGAAACCACAAAAAGGATGTGGCAGCATTTGTCGCCTCTCTCCAGAGTGTACTGATTAAGGCACTCATCTGGACCCAACTTCCCCTTGTTCAGAAGAAAGAGCTGAGCTAAGTGTCCCACCCTGAGACTCCCACCCTGCAGAATCTCTCTCCTTCCACAGTGAATATTTGTTTAACAATTCCATTTTGAAATGGAACAAAGCCAGTGAAGGGAAAAAAAAAAAACAACAAAAAAAAGATGGACTACTTGAGAAATGTCCCTTCCAAATGGAAAGTAGATATTCAAACTCCCTTTCAGAAACAGATAGAGACGAGCTGGGGATTTTCAATATGTTCAGCTAGTGCCCTAATCACCAGTAGTATGAGAGATGGAATTCCTTCAGCAGATGCTCTTTTTGAATCCAGCTCAAAAAATGGAAACACTGTGTTCTGGAGAACACTGAAACTAATCTTTTTGACATTGCCAACACTTTTCTTTGGTTGCTTTTCCTCAGTCAGAGCTTTTCTTTCAACTTGACCTGAATTTGCCACTGGTTTTAATTTGAATTTTGAATGCTTTGAAGTCATAAATTGCTGGAAATCACTAAAAACAGAAAGTATCTAGCTGCAGTCAGCACTGATTTTGGAGAACCTTTGCCACTTGAACCCCCATTTAAAAAGCCCTCCTCACTTACTCTCCATGCCAACCTACTGTTCTGCTAAGTCCACAGATTTCTATCTGCTTTCAGTGGCTGCCACTATCAGAAAAATGATTTCATGTTACAGAGGAAAGTTAATTTAGTCTAAACCTACTAATCTTTTGGCAGTTTCCCTGTGAAGTTCTATAAATGCTTGCATATGTGTCTCTGAGACTGTTGTATAAAGCTCCTCAACCTTGAATTTGAAGACGTCTCATAAAGTGAACAAAGAGGGAAAGTTAATGTAGCATTAGTCCTTTTCATTTCTCCTGAGCATTATTCTAATCGGTCTGAGGTCTGGTTCTCAGCACAAACTGGCACAGCTGAATTTCACATTTAAGTAACAGTGGTCCATAACGGCCCTCTGGATAGTGCCAGAGATGCCTGGGGTCCAGCAGAGCTTCATCTGCATCATGTTTCTAAGCTTCCTCCAAGCCAGTAGGGTTGCTCTGCTGCCACAGCCCCCATAAGCTCTACAATATCAGAAAAAGCCTCCATGGGACTGAGGGAATCCCCAATTACTGTCTGCTACCAGTGAAAGGAACAACACAACATCCAGTCCAACAGAGTAGTGTTATAGGAAAGACCCATGCCTTAGAAATGGAAATAGCAAGAGTCATTTCTGCCTAGCTCATCTTAGCGTTTCTCCCTGATATTTTTTACAATGCGCATTGCTTTGTGCCTCCTGATTTCTTTGTTTTTTAAACTGCAACAAGAACATCTACGAGCATTTCAGTGTCAACATCAAAGGCATGGAAGTGGTCTAAATCTCTTGTTTCTACAGCTGATGACGGAGCTGTGTTTGTGCTAACTGATCTGAAGTCTGCAATGCTATCTGAGCAAAGCATTTAAACACCTGCAACAGTTTAAAGTTGAGTTCAGCTAAAAGGCTTTGACTTCCCGTGGCTCTGGTATAACTCAGTTCTGACAAATGAATAACAACATATGAGTTATAGGAAGAGACTTATTTCTTGTTAGGGAAAGGGGTGGACCTCCTGGAAACGGATGAATGTAACAACCACTCTTCAATGGAGACAGCTTAAGAAACTATTATATAGTTTTATGGGAATATTCTATTCAAATATTAGAGACCTCCTCAAAACACAACTCTGACAGGTTATTCAGATGTTTGTGTAGGGAAAGATGCTTTGGGACATGTTTTAGTGGAGGTATCTGTGTCTGAGAATCAATCTAACCATGAGAGATGGTGAGTGATTGCTTTTGAATCATTTGTTTTGTTTTGTTTTCTATTTTCTTCTGCTACTCCTTTACTTATTAAACTTTTTTTTTTAAATTCAATCCATGATTATTCTTGCTTTTATTTTTCCTTTCATCTTGACTCATCCCACTGAGGTTGAGGTGGTACACGAGCAAGAGGCTGTGAGGTGCTTAGATGTCTACCAGAGTTAACTCTCAAGTAGACAAAAAGCAGAGAGGAAGATAAATGACCACGTGTGCACATCAGTATCAGAAAAAGAGGACCCTGAACTTAGTTGTGGGCTCTTTCTGAGAAGATCTATCGAGTTTGTCAGCCATTCCAGAGTACAGAGAGTTGTGCATTCTATCAAGAAGACAGGTACACAACCTAGGCCTCAGGCTGTAAAGTATCCTAGAAGTAACAGTGAACATCTGGTACATGCTGGAGCAAGCAGTACTGGGAAAACTAAACCCAATTAACACTGATGCTTTAGATCAACCTTTCTCAAGGAACAGTATGCAATGAGATTGAAGAAATACAGTCTGTCTGCATTTAAGGGTCTGAAGGCATGAGTTTTGGCATCACTTTTTGTCATGCAGGAGTGAATTAATTGCTGTAGGCAGCCTCACCACTTCCATGTTCCCAGGGTAAGTGCTACAAAAGCAGGAGTAACACTGGTAATCCTGGGGGCTTTCATAATCAATAGCAACGATTTTTCAAGTAAAGCACATTGCATGTGACATTTGTCCTCTTGGTAGCTGTGTAAATGTCCTCATACCTTAAACTTTGCTCACTCTATGGTCAATGGGGAAAAAATGCACCTAAAAAGAATGAATTATCTCACATGCTTTGAGCACTCATTTCAGGATAGGATGAACTGCCCTTTTGGAGAGACCTCTTTATCAGCTATAGTAGGAACCAAATGGTTTAGATTTAGACAAGAACTTGTAGACTGATAAACAAAACTGACAAGGATACTCACACGTGGTGTCATCTTTCAGTAAAACTATCTCCAATCAGTGGCTGGGAAATAACTTTCTCCAAAACATATTCCTTTACAGTGTGAGAGCTTATATCTATAAAAAGGTGTTATTAGTATTGAGGTTTTGCATAATTATGCCAAAGAATCTTCTTTCCAGTGATAGACTTAACATTAATAGAAGAAAACTTCATAATCTGCTTGTAATGTGACTTGACCTGCATAAATGTCACATGTAAATATTTTCACTTTTGGTGATAAAATTTGGAGGGAAAAAAGAGTCATAAAAACACAATGAAAAGTTGAGAATTCAACATTATTTTGTCATAAAATCTGATGTTTCATGTGCTAAAAACATGAAATCTAGGGATTTTTGTATGACTACTACTGCATATGATTACATGTCACATTTTAAACTCTAGATACTAAAACATTCACAGAGAATGTTAAGTGTTACACTATTTATTTCATATAAATTCCTGAAAGAAAGACAATTTAGTAACATGATGTAATTCTGATGCCTACCACTTGGATATATAAATCTGATGTACTTACACTGTATTTCTTTTATGACTGTTAATGAATATAATCTCCCAAGGTCAATTCATCCTATGCTTAGACAAACATTCATACTAGGTCAAAAGAACAACATTCTACTGATTTGTCTCTATTCAATATTAATCAAACCTAAGGTAACTGTTTCAGACTGACATGCCTAACTTTTCAATATCTGAAATTAAGGGAGAGAGCCTTACTCCAAATATCCCAGAAAGATCCAGATCTTCCAAGAATGCTGTTTCCCTGCCCCCATTAACTACCCTCATACTCCTCTTGAACACAGATGACATCTCCCATTTTTTGTCCAAGCTGCTTCTCATCCAAGGTTAGAAAATGAGGCTGGGTCACAGCTGCAAACTGAATCCAGGCTCTGAATCCAGTCACTGAGTCCAGCAAAACTCTTACGACACTGTGCTGCCTCCTGTTCCCATGCTTCTGTTTACAACCAACAGCAAGATCAAGTCCAATTTATGTAGCTATTTGTATGCAAATTAGGAGATATTTTCAGATGTATTCATCTTCATGTAGGAGGCAGGCAGCATTTAAAAATGTGTTTTTCTCAGGATGATAGTGAAGTTTCCAGTTTCTATTTTGCACATCCTGCATTTATTGGCAGACTTGTTCCTGACACTGATTTATACATATTTTGAAGCCTAACGTATCATACATTCCATTGCACCCAACAAGGAACTATCTAAGATTCCTCTGTTTTCCCTGCAGTGGAGCCTACTTGCTACTCTCCCTTCTCTCCCTATTTTTTTTCATTCTCTGCCATAGCAGTTGCCTTCCTCTATCCCAACATGACCAACTTTTGTATATGGTAAAGCTTTCATCAATATCTCTATTTCTTTCATGCTGTAGCTTTTCTAACACTCTTTTCTCCGGTATTAAAGTTTCCTTCCCTTTCCTTTTTGTTTCCCAGTACTCTGATTTCTGTTCCTTATCCAAGCCCTGCATCCCAGGCTTTCTATTCTCCCTGCTGGATCCAGATTTCTTCTCTCTGCAACTCTATTCCTAGGCCATAAGTCCCTAGTTCAAATTCACTTCATTCACTAATTCAACAAGTGTCCCAGCTTCTCCCATCATTATTTCATAGTCTCGCTTACCTTATCTCCATATCCACCTGTATTTTTCTGTTTCATCATTTGGTTTTCCCATAGTAACCTCGAATAACTTATTTGCTGCCTCTGTCTTTGCTTTCTTTCTGGCCCATCACAACTCATTCACACATCAGTTACGTGGGTCCCAGAGGATCTGGTGTTATTCAGCTGTGCATGGAATCATAGAATCATAGAATCTCTAGTGTCAGATGGGACCTTTAAAGGTCATCTAGACCAGCTCCCCTGCAGTGAACAAGGATGTGCACAGCTATATCAGGTTGCCCAGGGCCTTATCCAGGCTTGCCTTGAACATCTCCAAGGACGGATCATCAACCACATCTCTGGACAATCTGTTCCAGTGCCTCACTGCTCTCACTGTGAAAGACTTCTTCCTTATATCTAACCTAAATCTTCACTCTTTAAGACTGAAACCATTTCTCCCATCACCACAGATCTTGCTAAGTCTGTCCCCTTCTTTCTTGTAGCTCCTCTTTAGTTACTGAAAGGTCTGATATTCATCAAAAAGCCTTCTCTTCTCCAGGTTGAAAAGTCCCATCTCTCTCAGCCTGTCCTTGTAGGAAAGGTGTTCCTTTCTTTGGGTCATTTTTGTAGCCCACTTCTGGACACATTCCAACATGTCTATGTACTAAGGACTCCACATCTGGACACAATACTCCAGGTGAGGCCTCACTAGTGCAGAGTAGAGAGGAGAGCACTTGCACCCAATAAGAAAGCTTCCTTAAAGGTCTGTTAGCTCCTCTCTGCACCCTTGCCAGTGAGCACGGTTTCTTGGGGTGTACTGTTGACTAACTCCCTAAAAAGCTATAAGTTAGCTTTTCTACGATGTAGCATCCTCATTTTACTCTTTGCCTGTCTCGAATTCCTCCAGGGCATGAAATTAACCATAGCATGGCCATTACATCCCAGGCAGTTTCTAATCCTGATGTCACCAATCAGTTCATTTGTGTTGGTGAGTATGATGTCATGTCAGCCTGCCCTGGGTCATGGTCATAGTGCAGTTCTTAAGGGAGGACAAGGACGAGCAGGATGTCAAGGTGGTGGTTTTGTTTTTTAATTTAGGCCTGGGGCTCCCAGCACAAGATGGGATTGAGTCCAGAGGAGGGCCAGAAAAATGACCAGAGGGCTGGAGAACCTCACTTGCAAAGAAAGGTTGAGGGAGCTGAGGTTCAGCCTGAAGAGAAGGCTCCAGGAAAACCTCATTGCAGCCCTCCAGTACCTAAAGGGAGCTTATGAACAGGAGGTAGACTGATTTTTTACATGTTCTGAAAGTGATATGACAAGGGGAATTTAAATTAAGAGAGAGGAGACTTAGATTAGATGTTCAAAAGAAATTTTACTCAGAGTAAAACAATAAATAATTAAGGAGGTTATGGATGCCCTGTCTCTGGAGACATTCAAAATCAGGTTGGATAGGGCCCTGGGCAGCCTGATCTAATCGGTAGCAACCCTGCCCACATCAGGGGGTTAGAAGTGGACAATCTTTGAGGTCCCTTCCAACCCAAACCATTCTATGATTCTGTGGTATTTTCTGTGTGGGTTTCTACTACCAGTATCACTATTTCCCATCCCATGTGTTTGTGCTGTTTCCTTTCTTTTCACACATACCTTCTTCACAGATAATTATTTCCCTATTCCTTCTGATATTTACTCTCCAGTACTCATTTTTTGTTGATTTCTACATTCCTGTTAACAAACATTCTCTGGAACAAGCCCATTTTGGGTGATGTCTTGAGCTATAGATAATTTTATTTTGTAGGGATTTTTATTAGATTTAACAAGCTTTCTAGCAAGCTCATGCATAAAATTTTAGCAGAAATGAGTATTTTCACTTCCAAAATCATGTGAGAAAAATTCTGATCAAGGTCACATAATGGTGAATCCAAAGTAACCTCACCGAAGTTAATGGAGCTACAGTCGTATGAGATAAATACACCTCCGTGGTAATACAAATCCCAGGTAACCCACCTTAGCTCTTTAAAACTCAAAAGCTACCTATAAGTAAATAAATTAACTTGCACCAGGGAAAGTTTTATAGCAATTGAATTCAGTCATCTTTTATTGGTGGAGCAGACCCTGGCACGATTTTTAATACAAAATAACACTCTCCCTGAACAGTTCTCTGCTGAGTACAGTTCAGGAGCACAAGCCAGAGACCACGCTCAGTTTGAATGCAGACACCTGGTTAGGAAGCTAAAATGTTTAATTTCATGGACAAAGGCCATTCCATACCACCTGGCCTCTGTGTCAGAAAACTGTCACAAGCACACTTGATCGTAATGGTATGTGTATGGTCTTAATGGTGAATAAAAAAAAAAAATTGTTGTCCTGGTAAGCACAGCTCAGTGCAGAGCTGAGGATAATCTGCCTTGAGGATTAGGTGCAATATGAAGTTGTGGGGGGGGGCTAACCCACACTTCTTCAGTCAAAGAACATTTGGAAACCCTTTCTGTGTCAGTGCCAAAGACAGGGTGGGTACTAGTGAAGGATTGCGCTCCAACTGGTGAGGGCAAGAGTCAGGAACATCTTACTGCTGACCATCTGGAAGAAGATAAGAGGACTGGGGCAGGAGTTACTGACTCTGAGTCATGCTATTTGCTACCACAGAGAATCATACCACCTACTTTATCTCATCCCACTCAGTGGGTTTAGAGGGAAGTAAATCTTTTCTATCTCCTGAGTCACACCTCGCCTAATCAGCAAGGGGTTGCTACTGTGATGGAGTCATCCAAGACTATGAGGAATAATGCACACTAATTTGTTGAGAGCTTTCTTAACAACAACTAAGGACAGCTACTTGAAGGCAAAATTGGCTAAGTGGATAATTACAATTAATAAGCATTATAGGTAAGACAATTTTAGGCAATGGCTTCTACAAAGAGTAAAAGAATAAAAGGAGAAAAGAGAAAAGATAGAAAATGGGGAGAGAGACAGACAGATATAGAACCACTCCTTGATCCAGTGATGTCTCGGTGTCAGGTGCTGATCTTCAGTAGTGGTGGGTCATCTGAGCTTGTGTTGCTGAGTTGATGACAACTCAGGACAACAGTATAAAGTCTTACAGTTCTAAGTGGCCAAGCCAGCTCTTTTGGAATGACAGCTTCTGTCTTCCGAATCTCAGCAGGAACTCCTTTGTTCCCATCTTCCACGCATCGCAAGTTTAAGTTAGCAAATAAGAGGAAACAGAGAGATGCGAGCTTGTATCTTGTCTTCACAGAGTACAATGGTACCATCTCCCAGTCTCTTGTATCGAGCTAGTTTAATTTGCTCCATTCAGCCAATAAACATTCCTGAGCCCTCCCTTCTGAAGACAAACAACTCCAAAGAAATGCTTTCAAATGAAAAACTGTCCACAAAGTGATGTTGATTGTCTCATGTTCATTTGAGACACTCCTTACCAGTCTCAGACATCCTTTCATATAGAGTCTTCAAGTTCTTCTCAGCATCACCCTCTACTCTCCTGAAACACGTCTCTTACAACACAATCAGAGAAGAAGTGCTGTAACAGGTCTCAGCTGGCTGGAGGCATCAACTCCTAGGAATGTGGCATTTCCTACCCATTGAAGGCAGATGAAAAACTTAATGTCCCACAGGCTTAATTTTTAAAAACCTGTAAGTATTGACTCTTTTTTATTCATTTATTTACTTTCATATATGAGGGCTGCCTCATATTATGTTATATTATGTTATGCCCAATATTATGTTGGCCCATGACATCAGAGGTTGGCATCTGACACAGAAGTTCATATGAAGCAGAGGTGCCATTGAATTCTACCAAGAAGAGTCACACACACTGACACTCATTGACTTTTGCTGAACACTGATGGAGACCAAACAGTGGGTGAGCACAGTGAGGCAGTGGATGATGTGTTTCAGCAGCGGTGACAGTGACAGCAGTTCACCTCCACTAGTGCAGATATTCATGAGCACAGCATGCAGGCCCTAGTTCTTCTCTGGCAAAAATGCACAGCTAATGGTGGTGATTGTGTTGAAAAACAGCATTTTGTAGCTGAGAATTTGCTCTATGAAACAGTGTTATTTTGCTCTTTGTATCTTTTTTAATTTCAAGGGGAATAAATAGGAAGCATTACTTCCAGAGTGACCTACATAATTGAATGTTGTCTTACATACCTTAATGACCAAAAATGATCTAATTATGTATATTTCTCTCGGTGCTACAAACTTTCTATTTCAGGTAGACTGAAGGACTTCAAGTCATCTCACACTTGTTGATAACTTACAGTCTCTTGTTTAAGTATTTCCCCCAAGAAACAGTTCATAATGGTAGTTAACAAATACAAACAGTAAACTGCCCTAAGAGAAAGATAAAGACAAGTGAATGGAGTAATAAATCAGTCATTGCTGTAAGCGGTAAGTTTTCATTCTACAGTATTATTGCTTTATTGACCCCTACATAAATAATTATCACAGTAGGTTTTATTATTATTGTTGTTGTTGTTATAGGACATAGAATTGTAATACAGAAGGGTGCATTTTAGCTTTTGCTTCTCTTTTTTATTAATTTCATGTAGAACTTGCAGTGGACAAAGCTGAAAATTGGGACCTACAATATACAAGGATAGAGATGGTCATTTTTGTGGAGTAGAAGCAGTACAGTGTGCACTGAGGAAGGGATGGAACCAATGGAATGCTTTTTGTTTGACTCAGAGCTGAAAAGCAACACAAAATTAACGAGACTGTAGACACAAAACTGTCTACAATTTTGAGAGCCGAAGAGGGTAATACCTCTAACACCACTTCCTCTGATCCCCACCAATCCCACCAATCAAGAGTTACTGTTACTGCACCCTCCTATTGGCTGCAGATCTAGTTCCATTATTAGTTCTTCTACTGTTCCATCAAACTGATGGCAGCTCCAATTCATGAAATAAATTGGCTTATTTTGATTAACACTAGAAAGATGTCACATACATCTATACTGGAAAATATGATATGGACCATAAACAAAAGCAAGGATATCACTGAAAAAATTAAGGCTGAAAAGCTAGGGTTTGTCTTCTGGGGAGAGTGAGGATGTTCTCTGCCAACTGCAGTAGAAATGAAAGAGTTTGTCTGTATGGGGTGGGGAGTAGGGGGTCCAGGATGTGTAGAGTTGGGAGGGTCTCCCAGACTATTTGCAAAGGAAGAGAACACAATGCAAAAGAGGATTGAATCTGAGAAATGAGAGAAAATCTATAGGAGCAAGTGCTTCCTGTGGAAGCATGCCTTCAGATTTAGTGTTTATCCAGCTCTTGGCTGGTTCATCAAGAATTTAAGCTAGCCCAGCCACAGCGACTTCATATCTCAAAAACCAACTATACTGAGCTTCACCTGAAAGAGAGTGAATTAACACAATAAACCTTTCCTTTCATAGACCAAACAACAGGACTTAGGGAAGTGGTCAAATGCACTGGGAGGCAGACATGCCATTCAGGGACACCTCAGAAAGCTGGGAAATAGGTTCAACTGGAACCACATGAAATTCAGAAGAGGAAAATACAAAGTGATACTATTGGGAGGAATGACCCAATATACCTGTGCACACTGGGGACCGTTCATCTGGAATGTAGTTATTAGAGGGCAAAGGCAACTTTTTGGATAACACATTGACCACAAGCCACTAATATGAACCTGTGGCAAAGAAGGCCAAGAGCATTCTGGGATGCATTAGGAGGAGGTTGGCCAACAGACAGTGATACTTCTCCTCCACTCAGCCAATGTGAGATACACCTGAAGTGTTGGATATAGCTTCAGTCTGTGCTTTCCCTAGACTTTAGAAGTGGGATGGCATCCTGATGCAACCTAAGCAGTCAAAAGGGCTGACACCCTGTTCTTACCTCTTGCATACAAATGGGTAACCCTGCTAAGTCAGAGGTCTAAAGAAATGAAGAAACAAATCAGTAATGTAGTGCTGAGCAGTAAAAGGGGTATTTTGGACATCAAATAGTAACATAGTGTTTCTACAAAATCATATATACAGACAGCTTTATATTTACAGTATTTTATTGATCTTTGTACTAGTCAGAATTCATTTCCACAGTGTCAGCCATAACTGAAACCTATAAAAATGCAGTCAGCCTCGACTTAAAATCATCATTTTTTTTAATCAAAATCTACCCAGCAACTGGGAAAAACAGATGATTTAGTCTGTGCTGAATCCCAAGTGTCTTCTGCTTTCCTGGTAGCTCTCTCCTAAAGAGACATTTAAAGTTAGCTTGAGGTATGTCTACACAATCACCAATCACAGCAAGAAATGCAGTGAAATACAGTCCCACTCAGCTGTATGCATAAGAGATTACCCTTTAAAAGATGACATCAGTTCCAACAGATGTTGTCTCTGCATGCAACCCACCTCTGGATTTTTACTAATCTTAAGAATTCAGAGCTTCAGATCACAGCCAGGGCCGAAATATAGAACGATTTTAAATCAAGTTATCACAGCAAGACGTTCAGCTTAATTAACAATTCATGGCAGACAGGAAGACAGATGTTGATATTATTTAAGTAAGAAAACTAGAAAGATAAACACCATATTCTCTTTTTATTAGCATTCTGTCCTTTAGCGTTGCTTTACAACTTTTCTATCTGGTATATATTTGCCCTGACCAGAGGGATGAGGAACAGAGAGAAACAGAATGGTAAACATATTTGGATATTTTATTTAAAACATCTAAGTCTTACAAAGAGAGCAATGGTGTAGTCAGTGATGAGTTCTACAGTGACATAGCCACAAATACTGTAGTTGTCTATCTTAAACCAAGGTGAACAGAAATAACCTCAGAAACATAACATAAATATAATTTGTAGAATTCTCTATCAATCCTCATGCTAAAACCAAGAACTGATATGTCCCTCATATCTCTTATCAACATATGACTCATGTATAGCTGGACTAAAAGTCCCTTTCAGCTGAAGGCTCTTGTCATTGGATGTGGCTCCTAATTAAATTATTTTGTGATTTATATTTCTAAAAAATATATATTCATTACAGATACCCACAAATCCATTAAAAGATTTTTACAGATCTGAGACTGGACATCACAACTAGCATTATGCAATAATCTATACACAAACAAAACTTGACAGTCCTATATACTGCAGTATAATTACCAACAAAGTTTCACTGTACTCAATTTGCAGTCAGCCAGCTTCAGGCTGTGAAGCAGTAGGGATAAATGTATGAGAGGAACATGTCTCAGCTGTGTACTGATTTTTTCATTACACAGCAACCTCTTTCTCTCTCCTATCTTTATGGTGAGTTATCCTTGACAAGCCAAAGTTTAAGAGAATTGTAAACCCTGAGGAAAGGGATGAGTCTTCTGTGAACTGTATGTCTCAAGGCACTGAAGATATACGCACATACAAAAAACTATTTCTTGGAGGTTACTTTGTAAGATCCTTGTACTGCAGTGGTCATCTCCTGGAGGTGCTTGGGTCTTTGCAGTGCTGAAGACAAGTGTCAGTTGAAGCTGTTGATTTTAAAGTAATTATTTATTTCCATATTGAGGTAGACAAAAGATGACCTCAGGGTGGCTTCAGAGAAGATTGGTATCCATTCTTTCTACGCTGGATTTGGATCTGGGGAGAAGATGAAAAGCTCATTAACAAGCCATTCTGGAGAGTAGTACACAATGGGCCATGGTGTCAAACACACAAAGTTTGAGCCTGTGGGCTTGAAGAAGACTTCAATCACAAAACGTAACAACGACAAAAAAAAATTGAGATCACATTAGATAATTTCTACAAGTCACGTGATAGAGCTTTATTGAGTCTTTTGACCCTTCTATTGTAGTTGAAACTGATATGGAAAGGTGATAAGACCAAAAAATGTATTTCTAAATCAGTACAAAACCTAGAAACTATCAATCTGGAGGCATTTTTAAATCGATATGATTTTACATTATTTTAGCTAAAATCCTCTAAATCTGAAGAGAGGCCTAGAGTCTATGATACAGCCTTTGAAAAGAAATGTATATGGGCTGTAAGCTTCCATCATTTCCTAAGACCAAGGAAAATACAGATCATTTTTCTGAAGCTCTGGAGATGCAGATCTGACACACAAATAACTATTAAATAATTTCTGTTCTTTCAAGTGAAATGACATTTACAAGTACATTTTCATTAAGAATAGCCTCTCTTTGCCTGAATTCGCTTTATAAATACATGAAGAATGGTCACCAGGAACATGGGGAGAGTTCAGTTAGTGTCAACAAAATGGTCTTAAACCCATGCAGGAGCAACAGAGAAATCAGTACAAAGTATCTGGGGTGTTCTCAAAGACTGCTTTAATGTCATCCAAGTGTGTGGATGAATTCTGGTCAGAAAATCAGACTACTTGTCGGATCATTTTCTTCTTTGTTTTTTGACAGGCTTGATATAGGTCTCTTACTTCTGAATCCCAAAAATATGCATCCTGAGTGCAGATCTGCTGCCTGACATGGCCTTTAAAAAACAAGACCACAGAATACACACATTTGAAATAGCTAGGTCATATGCAGTCTCCAAGTCTTCATTGTTGGGACCACCACAAGGTATACTTTCAACCCCTGATGGCATGGAAAAGGAAAGAAGAAGGTATTTTGTGAATGTGATCCTTGTAAGTGTGCAGATATACACTTTGTTATTCATAGACACGAAGACTGTAACTCCCTGACTTATGGTCCTCACTCCAGCCTGCAGGTAGCAGTGCCCAGTGATGTTAATCCTGGCAATGAACAATCAAAAAAGTAAAACAGTGATGCCACTGCCCAGACTGACAGGCAGGGCAATGTCTAATACCACTAGTAGTGTGGCTACTTGCTCGTAAGCCCAACCAGGGACTGTAGCCTTTGCCTATTAGCTATAAATGTCCAGTATAAGTCACCCTTGCCACTTGGAACTGTGCCACAATACATAGATGTGGACAAAACTCATGCTGTTAATTCTGCCTATAGAAATAAGAGTGCAAAAACTAAAGAAAGAGGGTCAGGAAACTATACTTCATATGTATAGTCATGTAAGTACCCTCTAAGTGCCCATGTGAGAAACCATGGAGTCTTGTAACAAATGCAATTTATTATTCACATCTGACTACTTCTCTTGAATTCTGGTTGCTAATCCTTCTTCCCTGAGACTACCTCACAATATTTCAAACTCTACCCAGTCTTTAAAAAATGGTCTAACATTAACTTTTCCATCCCTCCCTGCAAATGTGGGCTTTATTCCATAAAATTACACTTTATTGAGGTCTAGGTTGAGTAATATGTAGTCCTGGAACAGCTGCAGATATAAAATCCAGCACGGTACAACTCATCCAGGCTGCAAATACAAGATCTGTCCCACTAGAATACCAAGAAGCACAACTGAGAAAGGCCTACAATTTTTTCTCTTTTATTTTTCAGTGCTATATTTTAGGTGTAAGCTAAAAAATACAAAAATTAGGTTCTATTCTGTATGGAAAATCAATTATCAAAATAAAATTATCAAATATCAAAATAAATTATCATTTAAATAATTGCCAGAAAGTTGAACTCTCTGAAACCTGTTTGTCTGGATACCTGGTACCAGGCAAGTCTGCTCAGATACAATCTGCATAGTAACATTCAACAGTGGTCAGAAAGAGAAGAATGCAGCAGAACATCATTACAGCACAGCACAACCATGATCCAAGGACCTCCTGCAGCTCTTGTCACCTCATTTCTACATCAGTCTAACAGAACCTGAAAAGGCTGTGGGCAGGGAAATAGTGATAATCAGAAGGATGATTTACCACCCACATTAAGGATTAACCACGTAGGTGACAACTCTTTACCCTGGAGTGAAGCATCCACTGGAATGCAAAAACTTCAGTCCTGTGAATGAAATGATTTGTGATTCTTATTATTTCTCATATCAAAGCTGAAGATTTTCTAGTGAACTTTCTGAGAGTGATTTTATAAGCAGGAGGAGGTATTTTTTTATATATGGCACAGAGTAATATGGTATTCACTGAAAGCCTGAGGTGAGAGTCATCCACAGGAAAAAATAGTTTAGAAAGTGATGGATTGAATGAACAGAGGATAAGTGGCATCTCAGCATGACGATCTGGATGCATCCTTCATCTCCAAAAGTCCAAAGCATCTGATTTCTGAGAGGAGAGGAGTATGCCAAACTCATGGTCACTCTGTTCACATCCTTTTTTCTGCCATCTTTTTCCTGAGTATCTGCCACAGGTCATGATTAGAGGCAGCACAGTGGCCTGGAGGAATTTCTAGATTGACCCAAGCAATTGCTTTAAGATTCAGGATGTACATTCCCTTAACCGCTGTTATAATTGTTCTGCTGCTTAGTGTCTGAAGGCAGAGTAACTCAGAATACCCAGACTGCAGGACAGAGATCTGTTTTTGTCCTTGGATCTTTCTGCTAACAGCCTGGGGAAAGTTCATCCAGATGTGCAATTTCAGGGGAGACAGATGTTTGTGCACCTGTATTACTTAAAGAGAGCACAGGATACATGTGCATGGCATGCACATATAAAACACATATTGGGTTGCCCTTGAGAGCAGAGTCTACCTTGGCCAGCCTAAAAAATATATAATCTATCTTATCTCCCCTTCCTATGAAAATATATAAATTGCAGAATGTGTAGGAAGGAAGGGAGAGGAAAGCGAAAGGTTTCATCCTAAGCTTGAAATCCAGACAGCTGCCTTCACAAGAACTCTTTAATGGCAATATTGTGCAGCACACTGCCAGAAAGCACAGCAAGCTGCAGAAATGCAAATGGCTCCACTTGCAGGCTGGGCTGCTGGCAGGGCATCCACTTATTCAGCTTGAAAGACTCAGTTGTTTCACATTGTCCCCTGCTCCCCCTTCTAAAACAATTTTATGGGGCCTTTGAGCGTGGTTAAGTCAGTAAAGCAGGCAGGCTGCAAGGTAAGGTGAGCAGACAGAGGTACTTCACACAGGCAGAACTGCTGATGTCTCATGTGTTCCTCATTTCCAAGCAGTCAGTAGAGGCTGGTTAAAATAAACCTTACATGATGGTGAAGACTATTCTGCCAGCATTCTTGGAAGCATAGCTCATAAAATGCATTGAACCATATAAAAGTCTCCAAGAATTCATCAACAGAAAGGAAAATTAATCTCCTCTTCATTGGCATGTGTTTTACTGTGATGATGAAACCATACTCATTTAGTTCTGTCATAAGTTGAAGACCTTTATTCAGAGAGGACCTGACTCTGCAATCCAGTCATATTGAATAAAGTTTCAGTGCAATTTTGCTGTGACAGCTTGCACAAAAATATATTATTTCCTATGAATCAGGCCTGCAGAAGTGGTCTTTCAGCTTCTGCTGCTGCTTTTGTAATTTTCAAGCTGGCAATCAGAAGCAATATGAAGTGTCAAGTAAAAATATTTTGTATCCCTTATACAATGGTCTGGTAAAAAATGCATGACGTGCCTGTTCAGAGGAACTCATTTATTACAGTAAGAAAAAGGTTGTAGTAATGACTACCCTACCTCCACTAATAATAATAATTATTATTATTATTATGACAATAATAACAAATACAGCTGTTAGGCCATTGGGCAAGCAAAAAGCTGAGCAGCTGAACAGCACAAATGTGCTAAAATGATTCTCTTCAAAATCAATCTTCTGCATGTAACATGCAAAGACATTACACTTTCACCTCCATAAAAAAAGATAATTATATAAAAGATCAAGTGGAAATTCAACTCAGTATTTCCTGATGCTTCGTTTAAGAACAGTTTGTCATAAGTAAGAAATTTTTCTCCTTAGTTCTCTTTATAAGAGCAAATAACATTGCACTCTGAAGCAGAAGTAAACCTTACATTAACACACAGATTTTCTGAGTGTGGGTTATTTTCCCTAAAAGCAAGCCACAAATTATCTCTTACTGCAGTGCTCAAAGGAAGCACCTCAAGAGCCAACTCTGGTGAAGGGAAACCAGGAAAGTTTTGTCTTTAACAAGATGGTGGCAGTGGCAGTAGGGGTACTATGGGATGCATTGTAAGGGGTCAGACGTAGGGCTCAGGGTTCCAAAGGGTCACAGCTCCTAATGTGCACAGTGCTGGGTGAAGGAAGGAGTGTTGTTTCTCCACTCAGACCTACTGGGAATGCAAGAAGGAGGTCAAATTTGTGTCAGCTCAGCTCAGCCCAATGGGAGATAAGTAAAAAGTTCACAGCATGGAACAATAAGAAAGTTCTTCAGAGAATGTATTTCCTTATGCACTCTTCAACATCTAGCTCTATCTTCTTTAATGCTGGTGTTTAAGACTATAAAACTCATCATCACGAGCCTTTTAATGCAAGATAGACTTTTCTACAAAATCAGTAATAGTCACTGTTCACCTCATAAATACATGAAGCAACCAAAATTTTATGGTGCCATCTATGCCTCATCAAGCATTAATGCATTCCTTGTAAACACATACTCTTTATCTGCTTAGGACAATAACAGTACCACGTGGCAGACTTACCATTAAATACCAGCTCTTGTATTTGTAATGGGATACAACAGAGGTTTTATCCTTCATTCCACTTTCTGTGCTAAACACCCCAGAAATATGACACTATTGATCTGTATCAGCTTCCCTTCATTGCCTGTCAAATTATCACACAGAAAGCACTTTGTTGCAGACACATGAGTTGCTGCTGGGAGGTTAGTGATTTATAAGCTGGCACAGGAATGACTGAGGATCATATCAGTGATTTAAAATGTAGCCATTGGAAGAAAAAAAAATCAGAAAACCTCATAAGTTATATCATCAAACAGCTCCCCCAGACTATAAACACCTTGCCCTTCAGCAGCTTGCACCAGGCCCCCACTGGGACCACCTTGTGTTGTGTTTCATGTGGCTTTGGAAAAAAAAAAAAAAAAGCATTTAAGGAAGGAAATTAAAATATGAAACAAAACGTAAAAGCAGAGGAGGTGGGTCATGGTAGCAGGAGGAATCTATGCTTAACATTCTGGAATCATAAGCAATGAACATGTTAAAAAGGTCAACCACAACTGTTATCATGATTTGCTGACAAATTTTAGCCAGAAACAGGACTGCAAAAAAAAACAAAAAAAAAAAAACAATTCAGGCATGGCTAACCCCATCCTGCCCAGTACTTCCCACAACCTATCCTCTTGGGGTGCTCAATTGGTTGCACAGCTTCTACATCTCTAGCTCTGGCTGCTGCTTTGGCTGCCTCAGCCCCTACACCCTCCTGACAAGCCAAGGCTCAGAGAAGTATGGGTCTGGAAATGGTTTTAATGGCCATACCTATAGGCTGAGCTTTGTGGATGCTTCAGGGAGACTGCTGGGCTTCAAGAAACTGATCACCCACTTGACTGATAGCCAGAGTGGAGGTCAGACTGTGAGATGTCCACAGCTGCCTTTCTTTTTTATTTTTTACAAGCTATGACATAAGACTGGTCATCTGTTTTTATTTCACACCATTCTTTTAAGAATAACTGCATCATATATTACAGAAACTTCTGTGTTCAGTTCAGTCAAGGGTCTAATAAACATATGTTCTCTTTAATAGCATATGAATTAGAAGGAGAAATCAACAATAACTTTAGATCCAGCACAAATCTTAACCTGTTCACATGAAAAACTAATGTAGCCTGGCTTAGAACACAATTTACTTGCAATCCTATTTCTAGACAGCCAGTCATTGCCCGGAATTGAAAGTGTAATATTGTAAAACCTTGTCTCATACACAATCAATCCAAATACACCCCACTGTCTGTACCTGTGTACCTGTGCTGCACATCACCATTTGGCTGACACAAAACTAAAATGTGCTGCTAGACAAGGAGAGGTCCCTTTCTGTGCTTTTATCAGGCGTCATTGAATAAAGCTACAACTACAGCTGAGAAGCTGGAATTCAAATAAAAATGACTACTATTACAAATCAAGCAAATAGGTATTTTCCCTCATACTATTAGCAGGATTCCATTCAGCAGAGCAATCCTGTATCAAAAATACAAAGAGAACACCTATTGATAAGCCACAGTGCCATTTCATTTGATGCTTTCTTACAAAATTGTGGGTTTCTAACTTCAGAAGTCTGATTAAGGGGTGTACGCATTCACAAACACTACATTTCATGTCTAGACAGCTTTGTGAACATCAGGTGAGATGTTTCTCTTTCATGTGCTTTTATGATTCAGTAAAAAATTCTGGTTTTACTCCGTTAGTGCTTTCAGCCAAGATGCTAATTGATTTTCAGTGGTTATTCACTTCATTTTCTGATTGGTTGTACAGATCAAAACAACAGCATTTGTTCTACTCTGCGTGATTTACAGATAAAAGTTTTATTGACCTCGTTTGTCAAATCCATTTTCCTCTGAATATGTCATGCTGATTTTACAACTGAATCACATTAGATGAATTTACATTCAGCATATAAACCATAGCCTTTTAACCAAATTTCCTAGTTTTGGTGAACCGTACACTACACAGGACAACAGCACCCTGCATTATATGCAATATTCAAATTCTGATGTGTAATTACTTGTTATGATAAGCAATTATTCAATAATGTGCCAAAAATGTAATATTGTGAGAATGCTAAAAAAGCCAGTGCAATGGGATAAAATGTTATGCAATGGGATAAAATGTTATAAAAAGTCATAGGATGTGATGGAGGATTTGGAGGGTCACAATTGCAATTTGATATTCCCCGTAGATGCAATGTACTTTGTTATATGCCCCTGATTCCATAATGCAGCCATCTATCCTTCATGATGCTCATCACCCTGTGCCCTCCTTCCCTTTGACTACATGCAAAAATGGTCATTCCACATGGCCTTTTCTACTCTTCTTAAAAAATCTAACTTTTCTATCTCCTCCCTCACTCCAGCCATAAATTTTTGTCTTCACACTAGCCACAGCATCTCTTTTGTCATGTTGACAAAATAGTTAAGAAGATGCTCGTGTCTGATTTTCATGAAGGAAATCAAACCAGCAAAACCTGTTCCTGTGTTCTGATGCAGGACCAGGTGAGACTCAGCTTGTCCTGATTCAGTTTCAGTTCAAGCTCAATGTGTTCAACAAACACTGAAGCTCAGGGTCAGTCTTGATGCCTCAGTCAGCTTGAAAGGGTTTTTAACTTAGTTTCAGCTAAGCTCCTTGATTCTAAAACCCACTTCAACTTAGAAATACAGTTCTGCTCTATGCTTTTGGGGGTATTAAGTGTTTTCATGGTTATGAAATTTCAGGTCCTAGTGTATTGAAAACCCTTTTGTACCTTAGTGCTGGTAATCAGAAATACTATGAGTTCAAACAGATTATTATCACACATTTTATCCTGGTAATCTCTTCAATTGATTGTTTTAGTTACGTAACAATCAAATTGATTGTTATGGTGGAAAGTGAATAGAAGCCAGAAGCAGCAGCCACTGTGTCTAGTGAGAAAGTTCAGCAATGACCCAAAGAGTAACAAGGATCAAAGATCCAGGAGCTTCAGGCCAAGTTTATAGACGTGGTGTAAATCCACGCCTATTATGCTAATCCCAGTTTCAGAATGCAGCCTACAAACCCCAGCAAAAATGAGGCACTCTGCAGCATCACCACATCTGCTGTGGTTACTTTCTAAACAAAGACCATTTGGAAATCCTTAGGATAAACCGTATGTTCAGTTAATGCGGTTCAGGAAATCAACTGTACCCAATGCTACTTCATAGTATTAGGTACCAAACATAGGGCTCTGTTAAAGTCAATGACTGTTTTGCTGTTAACTTCAAGTGGGCTGGGATTTTGTCACCTCAGTCTTGCTGCCAGTAACAGAGGAAGGATATAGAGCGGAGGAAAAGGGTCAGAGGAACACCACTTTAAAAGGAGCTGTATGTAGGCAGAACTGCCTCAGGTGATAATTCAAACACCTGTTCTATGCAGGTTCAGGTGTTGACAGCAGCTGCACAAAGGTAGGGAATATAAATGCAAAATTTTGCTCTGAATTTTTCATTACACCTCAAAAGCACCGAAGTACAGAAAATATAAGTAATGATTTCATAATTAAAGATCAGCGCTTCCTCTTTTCCATTCAAATAGAAAAAAATGAGAATGTCTCTCTTCCTCGTTATATGAGGCATACAGGAAGGATTACACCTTGTGACATGGACCATCAGTTAGTGTGAAATCATTTGTGTTAATGTGATACTGGTTCTTATCTTTACATTTTTTCAATTATTTAACAGGGGGCCCATCCAAAAATGCTGAGATACATACTATTATCTTCTACCCATCTGAATACCAGAAGATATTATAAATGTTGTCTGGTCCCGTTAGGACAAAATAATTTTAGAAATCATTACAGGCAGAGAAAGGCAAAGCTTAACAACTCATGCTCCAAAGTCTGAGCTCAGTGCCCCAAAATTAAGTTCTCTAGTGAATATAAACAGCCTCCAACTGTTGACTTACACATCTCAGATTCACTCAGAAGTTCCTTGTAGGAGAGCCATCTCAAGGAGCCTGCAGTGGGATGTGGAAGAGCAGAGCTCAGTCTAGAAAAAAAAACCTTGAGAGCTTAGCAAAGCAATAAAAGCAAACACACTCTGTATAAAAAATGTCTGGTATGAGGGCATCTCAGCTATGCATCCAAGAAGAACATAATGTGCAAAAATAAAAGAAAAAAGAGAGAGAGAGAAAGAGAAAATGTGTTGTTATGATAGGTGTGGTTTTCCTTTAAATATTTATGCTTCTTTAAACCAGCATTTCTTAAACTTTCTTCCAGTCATGAGCGCTGGATGCCAGAAATGCAAATGAGCAGCTGCCCTTCCCAGCCCCTATTTTGGATTTTATACAGTTGAGAGAATCTTTAGAACTTAGAGCATATTTATTCTTTGATTTCTTTGCTAAAACAGTCTGCAGCCTGAGTAAACACTGAAGATGGCATGGAGTCAAGTGGTTTGTCTACATAGGCAGCTTTTTGTTTCTCCAATCTTCATTCAGATTTACAGATGACTAGTCACAAGCAGTGGATGCTCCCTGGAGAATGGATTTCAACCCATGGAAACAAAGCTGAAACCTATGAATTTTCCTTCTCATGTACAGATTGAACCAGTTCATCGTTCTGTATGTATTTCAGAGATGGTCCAGGTAACCTACTGAACAGTCTGTTAGAAGCATTCACTGCCATCTCACTCCCAGAGAGGACCAGATCAGATCTCAGACCAGGTTATGCCATTATAGATTTTTTAGTGTTAGCTTTTTTTTTTCTTATTTGTATGATAGAACCATAGAATGCCTTGGGTTAGAAGGGACCTTAAAGCCTATCTAGCTCCCATTCCCTGCTGTGAGTAGGGCTCTCACCCAACAGTTCAAACTGCCCCGGACCCCATCCAATCTGGCCTTGTGCACCTACAGGGATGGGGCAGCCACAGCTTCTCTGGGCAGCCTGTGCCAGTGTCCTGACACTTTTACAAAATAACTTGAAACAGATTGACCTAGAGGCAAAACAACGGTACTTGGTCCAACGCTAGTGTTTCTCTGACTTATGGTATCATCAAAGTATATTAAACTTGCCTTTCTGTTGTACATGTTGATATTTCCCTGTGAAGGACGCATGAAATATAGATTAATGGTAAATCTAATGGCTAGAACATTTAACGGAGGGTGATAAATCCTTCAGGGCCCATCGCAGTCTGGTAAGTACACCATTCCTCACTTTTTACGTTAGCTTGAGTTCTCACAGAACCTTAACTCATTCTCACAATGCTTGTTGATGTGATATCACTTTGCCCCAGGTGTGGAGAGAGCTGAGAGAATCCATTAGGACTTAAATACATGTAAGTACATAACTTATATTGTATGAATAACCTCTATGTTTTCTATATAATGGAGAGTGAACAAACATAAACAAGATAATCCATGTTTCCCAAAATTTTGGCTATCAATTTTTTCAATTTAAGTAATTTTTGTAAAATTGCATTATTTTTTTAATCCATGAGAATTCTGTATTACTGGGGTTTTCTATTATGCAGCATTCTTTAGCTCCCTTAAGTTCATACAGGGGTTTAGTAATTGCTCTTTCCAGTGAGATAAAGTTCCTATTTTAGCATCATTGAGATTGCAAATGGAAATCAACCGCTCATCAAAAGATAAATTCTACCTTGCCTGAACCCTGAGTCAATAGATCTCTATATTTAGATAGATAAATGAAACCTATTTGCAGTAAATCCATTAATTCTATTTTAGCTGTAATGACAGATTACAGTCTGAAGCCACTCAGGACTGTAGAGGAAGTGCCAGTGGTGAGGAGTTCATGGTATGTAGCCGAGACTGGTAAACCTAAGTATTTACTACCCCTGCCTGAGTGACACATAGTTTGTGAATACTGGAGATAGACACACTGGCACCTTCTATGATGAGATGAAGCAGGAAAGAGTAACAAAGACTGGAAGCTTTAGGTTCTTCATCTCTCTGTTGGTATATGTGCCTAAACATATCCCTCCCTTCTTGCACTTTTGAGTGACTAGACTTGCTATTATTATACAAAAATTTCCAAGAAGCATAGAATACAGTCAAGAGGATAGTTTAATATCTTGATAAGATCATATATATTGTACACATAACACATACATTATAAAAATAAAAGCAAGATATCGAGCATTCTTTTGATCCAAACTATCTTAAAATAATAAGGCATGAATTTTTAATGTTTGGAGCAGAAAATCTTGTATGACATTATTCAGATCATTCACTTTATACACAGGCATAGGTGGCTGTTTTTTTAGACTGACACACTAAATCTTAAGTATGGCATAATAAAATTACTAAAAGGATGACATTGGGGATAAAAATCTTAAAGATGGGGGAGAAAAGTAAGGCAAATTTATCTCAGATATTATTTTTATAGTACTTTTTCAGCTGATGGATATTAACCCCATGCAATGCTTGCAGCATATAGGCTTGGGGCAGAATGGCTTGAAGAATGTAGAGAGGAAAAGGACCTGGGGGTGTTGGTTGATGCTTTGCTTAACATGAGCTGGCAGTGTGCCCGGGTGGCCAAGAAGGCCAACAGCATCCTGGCCTGTATTAGAAATAGTGTAGCCAGCAGGAGCGGGGAGGTGATCATCCCCCTGTACTCAGCTCTGGTACGGCTGCACCTCGAGTACTGTGTTCAGTTTTGGGCCCCTCACTACAAGAAGGACATTGAGGCCCTGGAGCGTGTTCAGAGAAGGGCAACAAAACTGGTGAGGGGTCTGGAGCACAAGTCTTATGAGGAGCGGCTGAGGGAGCTGGGATTGTTCAGTCTGGAGAAGAGGAGGCTCAGAGGAGACCTTATTGCACTCTACCACTTCCTGAAGGGGGGTTGTGGTGAGGAGGGGGTGGGCCTCTTCTCCCAGATAAATAATGACAGGACGAGAGGGAATGGCCACAAGTTGCGCCGGGGAAGATTTAGATTAGATTTGAGGAAACATTTTTTCTCTGAAAGAGTGTTCAGGCACTGGAATGGCCTGCCTAGGGAGGTGGTTGAGGCACCATCCCTAGCGCTGTTCAAGAAGCATTTAGATGAGGTGCTAAGGGATTTGATTTAGTAGTTGGGTAGGGATGGTGATAGGAGGATGGTTGGACTAGATGATCTTGTAGGTCCTTTCCAACCTAATGTATCTATGAATCTATGAATCTATGAAACCCGAAGTGTCAGCATTATAGCAACTCTGCTTTCCTAAGGATTATGTTTTCTGGAGTCTCAAAACAAAAGGCTACACCAGCAACATCTTCCTGCTGCCCTGAATAATGTTAGCTCTCCAATTGATCTCAGGACCCCACAGAACAAAATGTTTGTGTCACATGTCAAACCTGGAATATGTCTCCGTGAGATACATACTAGTTCTCTATCATGTCCAGCTCAAAGAAATAATCTTATTTCATTCTACACTGTTGCTGAGCTACAAATAAGGAAATGTCCAGTGTTCATCATAGTTCATAAGCTTCCAATATGTAACAAAACTTTCTGGTAATAAATTTTGCTGATTTTGCTCTGGGGAGTTGGGTTTTGGTCAACCTGCTGTTGTCTCACTTGGTACATCTGCAGTGTATTTAAAGCAGGTCTCAAGGTCAGACTTCCCTTGTTTTCACAGTCTGGACAAAAATTCCTGTGGTCACATGGGAAAACTCAGGCTTTATTTTTTTCATGGCCTCAGTCATGGAGCTTTTTACAGTGGTGTACTGGGTTTATGTGCCAAGGTCTTAGTAGCAGGGGATGCTCCAGACGTGGGCTGTGAGAAAAGCCTAGAAGCTGTTCCATGTCAGTTAAGAGACAGTTCTAGCAAGTTGCACAAAGACAATGCAGAGAAAACCTCCATGTGCAGCCTCAGAGGAGCTCGCTGTGCAGCAGTGGATGAGTCCTGAAGGAGGCACAGCCCATGGATACCCCTGCAGGAACATGCCAGGCCAAAGCTGCAGCCCGTGGAGAGCAGCACGTGGTAGGGCAGGAGAGCTGGGGGAGATGCCATCTGTGTGGACCCGTGTAGAGATGTGCCTGAGAGGTAGGTCCCTTGGTACAAAGCCATGTTGGAACAGTGCTTGGAGAGCTGTAGAATGTGGGATGCCCATACAGGATCAGTTTGGGAAGGACAGCATCCCATGGGAGGGACACTTGTGGAACAGTGGCAGGGGGAGTGACCATAGTGGAACAGCAGAGATCGTTACAGAGTGACCTCCATTCTTCATTCTCCTGTGCCACTCAGGGGCTGCAGGTAGAGGAGAGTGGATAGGTATTTTTAGTTTGCATTTAGTTTTCATTGCTCTAATCTGTTATCATCAGGCAATAAATTATATTAATCTCACTGAGATGATTCTGTTCTACACATAACAGTAATTGGTGACTGACCTCCTTGGTCATAAGGAAGTAACCAAAGTAACCTTGGAAATAACCAAAATGGCTGACTGACCTTATCTCAACCTTCGGGCCCTTTTCCATCATATTTTCATTCCTTCTTCCCTTGAGGAGTGGGAGTGCGTGAGCAGTTACAGCAGAGCTTAGCTGCTCATCAGGGTTAATCTACAGTTGGTAATGGGCTGACTGTAGCTTGTCTCACCAAACAGACATATGCTGGATAGCAAGATCACATCCCCATGAATTTCTTTCCAGAAGGGCAATTAGACCTCTTGCCACAATGATACCAGGAGTGGCAGAGCACGTAGATTCAGGGAATAGGATAGGTTTTGCTTCATCACCTGACCCTGACTCTTAGGGAAGTAGTTTAGATACAGTTAGTTTCAGCACCTGCTTTTCCCTACTGTGCTAACAAAATTAGAGGTGTGTCTATTCTGTTACTATGGAGAATCAACATAGAGAAATTATTGACTGCAAAGCCATGGTACTGCAACTGTCTTAGTTCTGTGCAGAAGTGCATAAAGGTCAGTGCTTTGTACCATGGGCCATAAGCTCCTGGTCTGGAATCGGGATTGTGCTTCAGTTTGGGCAGGAAAAGCCTGCTCTGGTTCGTGCAGACAAAGCCTGGGCCTGCTATATCAACTCTGGTAAGGCTTCAGGAGGAGACAGCTGCTTCTAGACCTTGCTCAGCCACCATTATTCATTGTCAGCCTAGAAGAGAAGCCTCAGAACTATCAGTCAAGAACAGAACTGCCAAGAACTTCATTAAAATTCTTACCAAAAATGTTTTCTTTATGCTTGGGGATGCACATTTAACGAGAGGGAGGGGTACAAAGGCAACACAAAAGAAATGAAAGAAGATAGGTAATTTTTCTTCCTTCCTGAAGGGTAATTATTTCTCAGGCTGGTCAACATTTCAGGATTGCACTATGCAAGGTTAACTGTTTCTAAATTACTAAGATCAGTTCTTACATGAACACTCACAGATTTTTTATTTATTGTTTTATTTTTGGGGGGGGTCATACAAAACAAGTGAGAGCATGAATTGAGCAAGAGCCACTGAATCAATCTTTTAGCATATTATCTTAAATTTTATTTTTGGTTAAATGATGCTGGTCTCCTTTTTGCAAAGGTATTTGTTGCGCCAGTGGACAGGGTATGCACAAAGGTCATGGATACAAAGTTAAAGAAGTGTATTTACTTAAGTTTAAAGCAAGGAGAAAATAAATGAAATGATACAGAAAAAAAAATAGAACAGACAGGGCAATTTACCTAACTATTACTACATGAGGATAGCAACAGTGACTAAGAAAGATACATCACCAGCTGCCTTAATACTTTACCATCATCCAGACCCACATTTGCTAAGGAGCCCTTGTTACAACAAGGATCTGGGGAGCCTTTCGTGGCAATTGAGAGGTCCTATGCAGTGCTTTCACTCATAGGTGAGTTCGCCAGCTCTGCAAGAAGAAAATCCAGCTTTTATATTGTTGAATAAAGAAGTTTCTGTGACAATTAGGTGGAAACACCTGGTTTCATTCTCCCTTTTGGATTTCACCTCAAGCCTGGCCAGGACTCAAGGAGGAATCAGGAAGGTTTATTTACTAGTAGGCCCTGACAGAATTCCTCTAAACAAGAAAGGGTTAATACATTCTCATAATGCTTTATCTAAGCTACATGTCTTGCTAATGAGATGTTTTGTCCAAGATACATATTTCACTAATGGTCACACATATTTCACTAATGATCAGATACTGATGATATATAATGCTCAGTTATGATATTCATCTAGAGGTCAACTTTGGTTCAAGGCCTATTGTTCAGGCCTTAGTACTTCAATGGTATAGTTAAAAAAATATGATATTAATAAATCTGCTGACTCAATTGAATCAAGTTTTATTCCTTCTGATAAAAGCTGACGTTCTTTCATTTTATATCAAATTCACCAAAATGAGAAAGAACAGAAACCAGACTAGATGAGAGAAGTATACTAATTCATACTCTAAGACAATACTAAGGTATCATACTGGAAATACAGGTTTTGCCTGCATCTTCTACTGGTCTGCTTCATGCCTGTGAAGTAAATCACATAGTCTCTTCATTCCTTAGCCTTCCCTGTATCCTAATTTGTAAAGAGCTTGAAAATCCATTGACAAAATATGTACATTTTATCTTTATCTTTATTGTGACAATCCACCAAAGACAATTATGTTGGAAAATACCACTAACGAAAAAATTTCCCTGTCATACACTTGAAAAAAAACCCCACAATTAATCAGTGATGATATGCAAATAATAATAATTTTTAAAAAAGGAGTACAAAAACTATCTTGCAGATCTCAGGCTGAGATTGTAATTTAAGCAGCTGAGAAACCCAAGAAAAACAGATTTTCCTTGAAAACTAATGAGACAAAACTATTGATCAGTCATGTGCTGCTCACAGTACTGCTCCTCATAGCAATAACATACTTTGAACTGTAAGACACGATGGATCATTCCTACTCCAAATACACAGAAAAAGTAAAACATTATCTGAGTAAACAGGGGGGCACAAGATGCTATTATACATCTTAGTTCACAAAAACTAAGGAAAGTACTTTCATTCTCCACTGTGTCCTTTGTTTCCCCAATATTTCCCTAGTTTCACCTTTGTGGAAAAGCAAAATCATCTCTAGTGGGATCTTAGGCTATGCACTTGGCCAAGGCAGAGCTGGTTGGTCATTGGTGATGAAGGAGCAGCACCCAACATGCCCATGTACCCAGGCTGGGCTTCTCATGAGTGCTGTAGGGCTCCCAGTAGCCATGTGCTCCCCATCATCTATAGGCATGAGAGCTGGGAGGTGAGGTCCAAGTAGTGGAAAGAAGAGCATAAGGTAGACATAACTTAGGGCTCTTCCCATTTCTCTCTATCCCTGCAGAAATCACTGTCTCCCCACTAGATTGTCTGCCAACGACCTAAACCTCTTCACCATCCCCATCTCCTCACTAGATATTTACCCAAATCATTACATTAAGTCACCAAGTCACCTTACCTCCCTGTCCATATCTACCAAAGCTGTACAGGCTCTTCCTACTCCCACCTTAGTGCTGCTTCCATTGGTCTTCTCTGGAAGTGTTGATTATAGTGGGATGTATCAGCAAGGGTGAGGCCAGGTGTGGTTTGTCACCTCATTTGAGACCTACCAATGGTTTCAATAAGCACATTAAAGCTCTGGTGCTCCTGTGAGCTTGTTGTTTCTGGAGCTATGTCCAGCAGCTGAGTTGGTTGAATTATCAGAGGGCTGTTTACACTCACACTGTCTCCTTCCATACTCCTCTCCATGCTCTGAGCCCCAGAAAGAATGAGTGTAGAGCAAGAGGCAGTAGTCAGGGACTGCTTCCTCAAAGGGTTCTCCTGATCATACCAGCAAATATGTTTGTGAGCTGAGGTGCTCAGATATCTTTGTGCAATACTACTGAATATTTCTAATCAAGGATTTATCTCTTTTTTCTTTTCCCCTTTGGAAATGCCAGATCACTGAGTACTGGACTGTTTTTGATATTTTGAAAGTTTGAGTTTTTAATTATTAATATGTGTCAGTTTGATCTTATCTTTTGTTGGAGTTATAGCTTCTTTCTGGAGATCAAAATACCTGTTCTTAAAAGATCATTTATATTAAGGAAACCTAAAAAATCTGAAATAAAAATTTCCAAATGGTCCAGTCTTTTTTTTTTTTAGCATTTAAGTTTTTTCTCCTTCTTCCTCTTCCCTTTTCATCCTAATTAAAGCTATCAAAGGCCTCACATATTCTCTTTCAGCCTGGAAAGTTGATTCTTCTTCATCTGTGTCTCTGAAGCAACGTTAGCATTAGCTAGTGTCTCTCTGTCCTAGTGACCCACTCTGCTGGGGAGGAATGTGCTGAAAGCAACCCCCCAGCAGAAGCAGTGGAAGGATTGGCATCTATGGTTTGGATACACAGAGCTTCTGCAAAGTTGCCTACAACCTTCATCACTTCTTGGGGAATACAAGTGTTCTGGGAGCTGAATCCCCAGATAAAATTTTCTACATGCTAGGAGAATTATGAATAAATGGAAAGTCCATGAGTGAGAAATGAAAGAAGTGTATTTAGCCCTTATTTTAAAAAAAAAGACAGTGCTTCAGGGAAGTGTGGGTCTCTGGTGGGCACTTCCCAACTTGCACAGGTTTTCTTCATAGTTAAGTAGTTGGCAGTAGATTATCTACTGCTGTAATAACATTACTCTGAAGCACAATCCCTGATGGTGGCTTGGAGTTCATCCTTGCATCCTTGATAATCCTTGCTTAGTTATTATTTCACTCTCCATATGTCTTAAGCATGGATGAGATCCACCTCCTCAAAGAAGGATCTGCAGCCAAGATGGCAATTCTTGCTTTCCTTCTGGTCGTGCAGATGTGACCTTTTCCATAAAAGCTGGTTGCTGTCAATAACGGATAGATTTTATATATATATATAAATATATATACATATATTTTTTCAAGGCTGTTAGGTAAATCAGTGGGATTTTTTAAACTATTTGACAGTCCTACTGCTTAGAGAAATGTAGACTGGAAATCCATTGGAAAAATAAATAGATGATATGACAGACTAGATTAGGTAAGAGGTATTTTTTTTTATCTCTGTCATAAATAATTTTACAGTTCCTTACCGGAGCATCACCCCTAACAACAAGAATCTTACCACACACCATAAGACGTAATTTCCTTCAAGATGATGGAGTGAGAGAAAATGCTCCTCTTTGTAGCAGCTAAAGATGAATAACTTGTTGTACAAAAAAGATGTGCCAGAAAGTTTGTCAGAGACTCACACACGATGGAACAAAGCATAACACGTTATTAGAGTAAGGAGAGAATGGCTATTAATACTAGGTAATCAGGTTTTTCAGTTTTATGATTCTATGCATCTATCTATTCCTCAGACACAGGACTGCATTATTTAAAGACAAATGCTGGACAATATTGTAAAACTCCAAGTGTTTTTCAATTGCTTCACATTCCCTGACCAATATTAAAAGGAGAAAGAAAAAAAGAAAAAGAAACACACACACACAACAAAACAAACAAACAGAAAAAAAATGTTGCTGAAGATGAAATGAGCTCTTAGACAAGATGATCTTCATTATTATTACTGGAACAGCATAGTAAATATTTCTTTTAATAGGAAAGATATGTGTGATAGGCTAGGCTAGGCTCTTGTTAGAGAGTGCTAATGAACACCAGCAACCTAAGTTGTGCAGATGTGTGAGTGGATGTCTTTCCCAGTCATACCCAAAACTGCTTTGGAATACTATTCAGAAGGAAACTATGGAAAGGGAGGGAGACACGTGTGAAATAGTTCTAGACAGACAGCTTTCATGGTTTGTCCACTGAATATCCGCATCGGTACGGCTCACTGTCAGTTCCTTATGTACTGCATTTGTGGCTAAAGAAGAGAATCAGGGATCCAGCAACATTTTGAATCATGAAAAAGCTGACATTAACCCACAGGAAATGAATTTTCAAATACATAAGAGTAAATGTGTACTGTTTTTTAACATCTTCTTTGGAAACTAAAGTACATCTTCACTTGCTTATTCCCAGTCATCAAGGTAAGTAAAAACTAACACTAAGGTCAAAAATCCTCTCTTATGTTCCTTGCCCATTTTCCCTGGAGAAAAACTCTCTTGATGCCCATGTGGTGAATAGCTTCGCCTGGGTTAAAACACGTGCAGGCATTCAGCAGAAGGTAGTCTTAAATCCTTTGAAATCTGAAAGGTCTGGACTGGCTTGTGACAGACACCAGCATGTCCTGGAGGGGAGCAAAATGGGCAGGTCAAAGCAGAGAACAGGCTGGCTGAAGGTGGCTAGAGGAGCTTTGTGATGTGGCTCTACTCCGCCAGGTTTCTGGAAATCTGAAAGGCATATTTCAACATTGTTCAGTATTCCATGTTTTTTTCAGTGCTGTGGGCAATATGGTGGTAGGTGGACAGCTGGTCTAGATGAACTTAGAGGTTTTTCCCAACCTTCATGATTCTATGATTCAACATATCTCAGTAGTGTTATAGACTTCAAGTCTGCATTCACATTTTGTATAACAGAATATGACCACAGATTGCACTGGTTTAGAAGGAAACATGAGCAACTCCTCAGCAAGAACAGTATAGAAACAACTCTGAATAACATTCAGTGAGCTGACCTTGGAGTTACCTCATGTGACTGCAGTAATGATGTACTGTCTGTTCTCTGCAAAGTTCCTGTATTGGATATTTTTTTAACTGAGGAAAAGAGTCAGTGCAGCACAACACATTCACTCTATTTGCTTTCTGTAGACCCTGCCATGTTCAATAGAAGTATTCACTGTGAGTAGCTGTTCTTTGAAGCACATGCATGTCTGATATGAGGATTAAGCCTAAAGACGAGAGAAGTATAGATTTCTTTCCTCAGGGAGCCCCCCTCATTCTTCATGGTAGTGAACAGTTCTCACAAAGAAGGATTCTCTCTTTCTGAGGGGAGGATGGTTTTGCCTTTGAAATGCACCATCTTCAGTTGTGTGTACATCAGGCATTTCCAGACCATTTTCCTTCAGGTTTCAGAAAATACTGAAGCCCAGCCCACCTTCCTCTTTCTTTCCCTCTCCCTTCTTCTACCACTTCAGTGGCACAAATGGTGAACTGAGCCGCATAATCTTTGCACTCAGCCCATCAGCCTTCACCAGTTTTAAGGCTACCATGGGCCGTTTCTTTCAAGGACCAGATATTCAATAGCATTTAGTAGTGATAGGAAGTCCTGAAAAGCTACCCCATAATGTACTACAAGTTTGTCTTGGCAAGCAGAGGGCTGTGCTTATGACAAAGTGTTCCCTAAAGTTGGATATATCATAGGTTCCCAGACCTTCTTTCTGCTTATATTTCTTAGTATATTCTCTGCAATCTGTAGTATTAAAGCAATTATGATACAAAGAAAGATTCTTGTTTTGTTTTGCTCTTTTTTGAATGGGGGATGTCAGAGCATACTGAGTGACTCAGCTAATGTAACTTCTGAAAACATACTGCCACAGCAAAACACTTGAAGATACAGACTTTTCTTCATTTCTTTCCCATCCCACCCACTTTCTCATTGTTTATAATTTCTCTGGCAGACGAGCTGAAAATCACAATCTTAGTGCTGGAGGGAATGTATCGTACATCTGTTTCCAAGTTCAGAAATTATTGAGATCATATTGTTTGCGGATCTACAAAGGCATTCCCTTGTTCCAACAAAGACTAATGCCAGTTCTGTCTTGTTCCTGCTGCACATTGTTACATTAGTGCTGCTATGTTTCCCTTATAACTTTTAAAAAATCATTACATTTCATCTTGATCATCAGATTGGAATGATACACAACATCACATAGCTGCTTAATTATGCATGTGAGCATTCAGTTTATCAAAGTGATACCTTTCATGTGCTAGTCTCCTAAGGCAGCAACTCCTCTGTAGTTGTCTTGTGATACACATCCCGACATGATTTTACAGCTACCTACACCTGAGTGTCACAACATTCACATAATGAAAGCCTTGAAAAAAAAGGAAAAATGCTGCTATTATGTCACACCAACATTGTTTACTGTGAAATGCACAGCAGCCACACTTTTCTGGCAAAGGATAGGACTTACCTTCTCAAATCCATTCTTGCTGTGAAGAACAGAACTGGGGAAAAAGCCCCTTGATGCACTTGCAACACAACCACCACTGTTTGTCTGCAGTTTTGTTACCTTCAGTATTGCACCTATTCAAAGCCACTAGGATAGAGAGAATATTTTCACCTTTCATAATTAGGTCTCTCGTGCACACAACAGTCTCAGCCCATACCAAAGTGGACTGGCCTCCACACTAAAAATCACACTAAGTGATACTCCTGGTGGTATCTGAAAGGAGATAGAAATGAATGCTCCCTTTATGCCAAAAAATAGGTTTATGGATATTGCAGGACAGTGCTTGGGAGCTAACACTGCCAGAATCTGTTCTCTGAGTGCTCTGGCATCTTTCTTTATAAAGGGAAACGACTTGATCTTTCATCTTTATCTAGTAAAAAGATATAGAAAGAAACGCCTACTTGATTTCAGTGCTATATTCTTTGTAAACTTGAGGATTACTTTTCAGCTCTCACTGTCTCCCTCGATTTCTATATTAGATAAGCCTGTTCTCTCGGACAAGGAATGTTATGCTTCTTAAACCATGCTTCTGCAATGAAGACCTAAATGATTTGGCTCTTTGCATCATTAGCTTGTCCTTGCTGTTGAGAAAGGTCACTACCGCTTATGAGTCAAACATACACTTCAGCTGATGAAGAATGCCAAAGAGATTAGCATAGCTTCATCTCCCTTTTGTCCACACTTCATATTGGATCTCCTTGCAGATTAAGAATAATGTAAAATACTTAAATCATTGCAGAACTGTTCTGTGCATGCTAGCCCATGGTTAATAAGATATATTACTGCAAAAGACAAATAGGAAGAACAATGAACTGGAATATGAAAAAAGATAGGAAGGATAGTGACGCAGTGATGAGTAAAGCAGCAGTAGAAAAGGCTGAGGGCCAATTTGGACCAATTTGGGAACTCCAGGGAGGTAAGTCCTACCACAGACATGATGAATATGTCATTTTTCAACAGGTTAAACAGTATCTAAGGAACTAATTATGGACAGTTCCCAAAGCAATGATAGGTATGTTTCAGTGAAATTTAGTGTAAAATAGTCAGTTTTTCCACATACGGTGACAAGTAGCACAATAACATACAGGAGACTCCAGATACCAGGTATGTTCCAGTGTTCAGCTGATGTTAGCTGTAGCCACCCCTTTCTTCTCAAAGCCATATCTTTCTCACCCTGACATGTTCTATGGGGATTCTTAAAAATGCCTTAATAAAACATTTTACTCAGTGTTCCTTGCTTTCTAATAGGTGCAACACTGTTTTACCCCTCTAAAAAAGTGGTTAGAATAGCTGTGTGTTCATTCCCATTTTGACAGATCTTTCTTCAATCAGGATGTAACTTTTAATAGCTTGAACTACTTTCAGTTGCGTCAATACAAATATATCAGGTTCCCAAAATACATAGTTTCCCATTTTTAACATTCAGCTGAATCAGCTTGCAGCTACTTCTGGGTTTGAACTGTTTTAATTACAGCTTTGGCGTCTTTAGTTTTAGGAAATTACCATGTTAGATGGATTGTCTGCCTTTTTCTTGGCCTTTGTTTTGAGCTCTTTCTTATTAAATATAGAAAATCATAATTCAGAACTAACCTTATTACTTAGACATGAAAGCAGATTGGTAGCATGATTGCTGCTTCCTTTTATTCCTATAAACAAAAATTTCTGTCCAGTTGTTAGAACAGATTTATAGTGAATGATAATGGACTAATTGTTCACACAACCCTACCAATTAACAACACTACATCAGGATTTAATTTGCCTTATGACATTCAGGACACATGTTGCACTAACCAAGGGTGTATGTGGGTACCCATTAATGTAAGCTGACAATCATTTCTGTGATTAGCTCAAAGTCTTCCACTGACAATCCACCAGGACCCATAATCACCTCTGTGAGAAAGAATCATAAAAAATATACTCCGGGCAGTTGCCTCCTTCAGTATTTTTAGCATTAGTTGCAGTGTCATTTTATATCGTAAGATGTCCTTAACCCTAAAATATTGCCTTTCACAAATACTTCTATTAATTACAAACAGAATGTGTGAAGCTTTTCTACAAGACTACATCCTCTAAAGTCCTGATCCCGCAAACACTGTCTTTGGTGACACCTGAATGTGCCTATTACTCACATGCCTAAGGTTAAGCATATTCATGTCCACCAAATCATGTCTTAGGTCCTAACCATTCTGAAGCAGGAACATTGCCTAGAGATGAGTATACCTCTGGGAATAAATTTTCATTGACGTGCTTTCATGCACAGTGAATGAAGAGTCAATGATGCATGCATTTCTTTTCTTTTAATGAAAATAAATCCATCCTCTGTCCTCTGTGAGACTGGTTTATCACCAGTACATCACAACCAAATGAGTCACAAGTCACTTAAGGCCAGTCCTGCCTCCTCAAACCTCATCTCCACGTCCCATGCTGGTTTCTACCTAGGAAAACACAGCCATTAGCAGTATCTCATCAGGATTTACACAGCGGAGGACACAATGACAATTTCAAACCTATGTGTTTTCTGTATTTCGAGTCAGCCAGTGAGTTCAGGTAAATTTCATCCTCCCTTTACAGGGCCATACTGGGATGGAGCTCAAATGGGCAGGTTTGAGTTTGACTACTACAGCAGCAGATGGCCTAGTGAATACAGGACTTGAAAGGATCAAGGCTGTGAAAAACATTAGTCACAAGTATTCATTAAATATCATTGCAGAAGAGTGTACTTAGAGCTCATTACTGCTACTTCAGTGAAACAGGAGAATAATTGCAGTCTATATGCAGCCTCACACACACATTCACTGTTTCAGGGAGAAAGTAGATTGGAAGAGGATTGAGATCGCAGCATGTGAGCAGCAGAGACAGAAAAACACATGTACAGGTAGGCACACTGCCTTTACCTGTACAAGAACGAGTTGTATCTGTCCTAATGCACTCTGCTGAAATCATCTGGAAGGGAATCAAAAGAAAAGGTTTACAACCAAGTTCTTTGTTTAAGAGGGAGAGAGAAAATAAAAAAGAAGAAGAAAACCCATGCACATACCAAAATCAGCAGTATTGCACTACACACATGCATGCAGACTTGTACTCCTGCCTAGCCAATTTCATTGGAAATGCTGGCTCTGCATCTGCCTCATGACTGGAGGGCAGAATCAGCAGCTTCAAAGCCCAACCTTGCCAAATTCTGCACTCAGACAGAAAAATGGGGAAGAGACATCTCAGTAACATCCTTCTATACTCCCAGGGAACAGCTAATTCAGACCTAGGCTTGGGAACATGCCAGTCAACCCACTGCAGCCATTAGAAGGATGCCCTGCTTTCAGGAAGGCCTCCTCCGAGTCCCCAAAGTCCAATTGGCTGCTTCTCACGTTCACAACATGACTGCTTCATCCTGCACTCCTGAGAGCCCCCTGGCCACAGCTTTTCCCACACCCCTCCATCAGTGATGGGAGGTGGGGATATCCATGGCAACCGACCTCCAGCACCCCGCTAAGAGCCCCCGGCTTCCTCCTGCCTCTGTGCTGCAAATCAGCAGTGTTTCCCCAGCTGCTTTAGACAGGAATGTGAGCCTCTGTCTCTCTTTGTTCATCTTCTCCTGAGGATGCCCTCACATTGCTGGCTTAGCTCATACATTTAAAAAAAATAAAGATGCTTTCCACCAGCGGTCCTCTAGCACCTTTCCCAAATTAGAGCTTGGTAGGTGAGCCTTACAAATCACTCACAAACCTACAAGCTCCAGTCATGCCTTCATAAACCAGGCAGCCACATCACAAGTAGATTTTTATACTACAGATTAATTGTGGGATGAAATATCTGCAGTGGCTATGAAGCAATTTCTTATGTCAGAGATACCCAGACAGGTAACAGGTCACTTTGCTCACTGGTGGGGCTGGCCTGCACACCAGGGGCCCACGGGAGGGCAGCTGGGACCCCCATGGTTTTGCAGCAAACCTATTAGCCATGGACCGTGGTCTGTGGATGATGAGCATGCATGGATGTAAGCTTTCAGTTAATTTGGGATATCAGCAGCCCTGGACCAAGCTGGGCTGCCAAAGATTCTTGAACTCTGTTCAGGGAGTGTTTCCATTCTTGCATGTGAGCTAATGCTTTTGGATATCTAGCTAAATGTGACTTGCTGGATTTGTGTTCCTTGAATGAAACACTTCTTTTTTCATTCCCTGGTTCTTGCCAGATCCGTGGAAGAAAGCAAGCCAGCAGTCTGACAGGAGTGGAGCACCAAGGCTGCAGCACTTCCAGGGGTTGATGCTAAACCTCTGAATGCACCCAGTGTGCCTCTGACTGCTGTATTACCCTAAAAGGAGGCTGGAAATCAAGTATCTTACCTCATTTTTGTCCAGGGAGGGACCACTGTCAAATGCCTCTGGGTGTACATTCCCAGGAATCTGCCTTTCCTTTGGCCAGCTCACACAAACAACTGCAGAGCTCTACTTTCTTGTTAAGGTCTTTTAGTATTAGTCACTGGAAACATATGATATTAGAATACCTATGAAACATCTGTAGTAAATCTAAGTCCTGATTAAAAATAAAAAAAAAAAACACCTCATATTCATAACTATTTTAAATAGTAAGGCGTGGTGTTTGTTGGTTGGTTTTGTGTTGTTTTTTTTCTCCTGAATACAAAGAAAAATCAAAGAATCTTTAATCTGGAGACTCTCTTTATACCCTCTGCTTAAATCTTAATCCCAAATCCCTGTGAGTTACCACGAGGTGCGGGTCACAGAGGTGCTGCAGGTGACTGATTGACATAATGGGCTGAGGTGGCACCAACATCTTCTTCAGCTGTGCTGTGAAAATAGGAAAATCAGAAACCTGCGTTTTCCCCAGAGGTATACGGTGGATGGGCCACATATGTAGCCTATTAATACTGAGAGATGATATATACAGGCTTTCTGCCTCATCCTTCTAAAAAGGTTATTAACTGTCTTACTTACATCTAAGGGGAGAGATTGGCCAGAGCTGTCATATGTTCCTGTCAGATTTTTCATACTAGCACGGCAAATTAGGGCTTTGGGGAGTTACTAAAAAATAAAGATAGGTGGTTTGGTGCTGAGAGAAAGAAAATGTTGAATATGATATTTGCATAGGGTTTAGCAAGAACAGGATCAGAGCAAAATTCATCTCTGTGGGGGAGGCTAGCTTGAGTCTCATGAAACACCCCATTAAACCCTCACAGCTTGTGTTGTGCGCTTCACAGCACCGGCTGCAGTAGATTCTTTGCCCAGAAAAAAAAATACTTCCATTAAAAAGAGCAGCCTGGCTCAGATGTCCACAGTATTTCCCACTGGCTCCCAAAAGATACAATATAGTGTTAGGGTACACTGATGCTATCTTCAAGTACAACGAAGCACATCAGATGTTGCTATCGCTGGAATCTGGAAGGAAAGATAGAGATAAATAGAGATACCATTGCATTTTTCTCCCACACAGAACAGCCAATACAAGATATATAGAAATGAGACATCTCTGCACTAGAAATCCAGTTGCAGGAATTCTCCACTTTCATGTGGTTTGTATTCTGGGAATGCTTGCTGGATGATAGTATGTTTACAAAAACAGTGTTATCAGGCTTCATTCTTTCCTGGGAGTTACTATATGTGTTCCATCTTGTCAAAGGTCTTGGCACACTACAGGCTGCCTTAATGTACAGTTCCTATGCGGAAAAAATTATAAGGAGGTGTTTTGTCAGTTTCCCACAGCAATCTGCCCCAGGCTGCTCCCAGTCTAGAGCTAGGCACTTGGTGCTTAGGTCAAGAGAAGATTCCTACTGAATCAAAATTCCATACCGAATGAAGCCATAATAACTGATGAGAGATGACTTGGAAGGAAAAGAAATGCAGGAAAAAGTATTAATAATCAGTTCTGTAAAGAGTAGAATCTGTGTCATGTGATGCCTGAATCACAGAATCATCATAGAATCATATAAGTGGCCTGGGTTGAAAAGGACCTCAAAGATCATCTAGTTTCAACCCCCCTACCATGGGCAGGGTCACAAACCACTAGACCCAGAGTCTGCCCAGAGCCACATGCAGCCTTGCTTTGAATGCCTCCAGAGATGGGGCATCCACAACCTCTCTGGGCAGCCTGAAGCTTGGCAAGCCTTAGAAGATCATGAGTGTTCTAAGAAACTGTTTAACTGCCCACATTTAGAAGTTCCAAATACAAAGCTACCACAGAAGAGTTTACTTCCATTGTAACCCAAGCTTCACTGTCATCTTTGTTTCTGCTTAGGGCAGAAGGAGGCAACTCTAAGACCTCTAAGATCACCAGATACAACTGTCAACCCATTCCTACCATGATACTAAGTGCCACATCCAGAGTTTCTTGAACACCTCCAGGGATGGTGACTCCACCAGCTCCCTGGGCAGCTCAGTGCCTGACCACTTTTCCAGAGAAGAAATTACACTGAATATCCAACATGAACCTCCCCCAGCAAACAGAGGTTACATGTGTATAGTACAAACCTCTTACTCCACATACATAGTAGAATGCTCATAGTCATCATAACAGCAAAAGATACCTCTGAATAAACAGCAAATAAAGGACTTCCTTGGACTGGTGAATTTCACTCTCCAGAACCTGGCTGTTTCTTCTGCTTGATCCTGCAGTGAAGTCATCATAATCATGTTTTATGATGCCACAGTTTGTTGCCATGAAAATAATTGCTATGTCATAAATTCAGCATTATAACTTTACTGTGGGATGGAGAAAGGGAAAACAGACTGTGGAGCTAAAAAATACTCAGTGAAGCAAACAAATGCCTTTGAAAATCAGCTGCAAAGTGGTGGGGGAAAAAGCAGGTAAAAAACTGAAAGGTAAGCAGATGTAGGTGGTGGCACAATACAAATTTGCCCCCAGTGTGAAAACTCTCCCACGTGAGACAAACCAGAGCATTTAGGTCACAGAACAGTCATGCCTGCATGGAAAGAGGAACATATGGAATTTTTTGCTGTTAATTAGGGTGTGCCTATGGCAAGGCCACTGCAGTTGGATTTGCTTCAATTCTGAAATGCTCAGCTCAGCATAATAGTCTGGTTGGAATTCAAAAGAGAATCAATTGGTTTGCATTTTTTCCCTCATAAATGACAGAAGAGAAAATGTAGAAATGCAGAGAAATAACAATGTGAGGAATGGAAAAATCCTCAGAGACTCTGAGCTGAGGCGCTGATGGCCCACGTATGAGGCCCAAGTTTGGGACTGTTCCTTTGACTTCCCTTTCAACTCAGGGTCAGCTTTTGCCCTCCAAAAATGAAGATAGTGATGTTTAGCAATCCGCATGAAGTTCACTGGGTTGGGATGAAGGAGATCTGTGTTCTATTCCTGTCACTCCCATCGCTGACTGTGTGATGTTGGGCCAGTTACTTTGCTACGCTGCATCTCCCTCAGCTTGAAAGGGACTAACAATACCGACCTCCACTAGAAAGAGCTTCCTGGTCTGCAAAAATCTGGATATAGTTATTCTGATTGGCATCACTAGGGTGGAATTAATTTGTTAAAATTCAAATGTTTAAAATATTTTTAACTCTTTCATACCAAGCCTTTCATACCATAAAAGATGGGTAGCTCCAATGGCAATTCATCTCATTCTGGGTTGGAATTGACCCAGTTTCTGGAGGTCTTAGATACTTGGTGTTTAAATTAAGCTTTTATATTTAAAAGAAAATGACAGCTATTCTGAACCACACCCAGTCCTTCCCACCCTATTTCTCTCCTTCCCATTTTAGTCACTCCATCTTTGTTGCTTTCTTTAGGAGTTAGCATTTTGTTTTTTGTGTAAAATATTTGTGGGACTCAATTGGACCAATGGTGAACCACAGTGCCACATCTACACTGGGCATCACACAAGTATGAATATGTCTTTCATATGACTGTCCTTGTTGCAGTCATCAGGGACCTGACAGAGTAGGACAACATGATGCTTGGGGAAAAATTTCCAATGAAGACCGGCAGTGCTCATAATGAACCTCAGAGCTATGGAGGCTTGATGATATCACATCTCAGGTAAGCAGCCTGAGCATGAATGGGTCAAAATTAACATTTTTAATCAGATAATTTGCTTCAGATAGAAGCAAGGAATCAATTACACTTTGTCTAGGTCTTTCTAGTGCAAGAGAACGTGAATGAAACTACAGCATTTAAAAGAAAGAACAAAGCACTGGCTATGCTATCTGGTAGCTCTAGAATGAAGAGGAGATTTGAGACACTTCACCAAAAGGAAATGCTCCTTTTGTGAGCTTGTTTTGTTTAATTTAAAAACAACAGTAACAACAACAAAATCTCTCAGCCTTCATATTTATAGTAAATTGTAAGATCTGGAGCAAGCAAAAAGTAGTTATGTTTGAGGTATCACTCTTGTGGCCTGTTTTCTTTTGACATTTTCTATTAGACAATTGCCATTAACTCAGCATGTTTGCTGGTTCACTTGACAACCTGTGTTGCCCTGCATGTGAACTTGCTTATCATATCAAGTTCACTGAGGTTCAAGAGCAACTCACATGTGAGAGGTCTCATTTGGTTGGACAAAGTATCAGTACTTTACTGAAGGACACATCGACTCGCAGACTACTGTGAGACATCATGATTTCCCATCAGCAGTGCAGAGGTTGAGGGCCTGGGAGGGTTGTTGGGTTTTTTTTGTTTGTTTTATTTTTTCTCTGCAATGATTTAACAATGTAAATTTACATCACATGAGATCTTCCAAATATAACCTGTGCTGATGAGAAGAGATATATTTATCTACCTCTCTACTTCTGTAAGACCACCACACATATGAATAGTAGAGGTTATTAGGAGTGATGTCCCAGCTGTTTTAGTATCTTTGTAGTGCAGATTAATTTATTCATTAGGTTTATATTAATGAATATAGGAACGCAGAGAAAGATTTCTTCACTGGAGACTGTGGAAAAGGATTGTATCAAGGCAACACAAATTATGACTTTCATTCATTTTCTAATATTAAAAAAAGATCTTTGAATGTACAAAGAAGCAAAAAGATGTTTTCTACTGTATGTATTTTTGCAGTCCAGCCTACTAGAAGCTCATTAATTCATGGTCAAGAATATCTTCTCTCAACCTCTTTCATCTAAATGTGAGAAAGCTGCTGCTGATGACTAAGTTACTAGAAGTTCAGCATCAAATCTATAAAGAAAAGAAAACAGAACAAATATTAGCTATGAGTAGGAGACAAAGGTTGGATGATTTACACAGAAAACTACAGATATTTTTTCTTGTTTGTATGAAATATACATAAAAATCCCAATAATTTGAAGACTTATTCTTGTTGTCTTTATACCTCTGAGTTTTCTTATCTCTGGGCAGACTTTCTATAGTGAGCAGTCTTTATTCCTTATTTATGCCCATTACTGCCATTATAGAGCAATTTTTATTTCTTCCAGAAATTTAATGTAGGCCATTCATTATTGACATGAGGCAGGTGAAGGACAGCAGCCTCTCCAGTTGCAACTCCAACTGTTAAGCTTCTGTTAAGGACAATAAATTTGTATTTTCTGCTACTGTCCCTTCAAGGTAGGTCAGATTTGAATCAGCTATTAGGATTCTTTTTCACTAATCGCCATGTCCAAGAAAGGAAAGGAAGAATATTGTTCATTTGAAAGCAATACTCATACTTGTTCAGTTAAGAGGTTCGACTGATTTGCACATTGTTTAGATGCAAAGTCACTGCCTTTCAGTATGGCCAGTAACTTTCCTTAGCCAAATTCCAGAGGGATTTCAATTACAAGCCTAGCCATGAACACTTAAATTACTTATTCTAGAGGGAAGATGATTTATTAAATAAAACATTACAAGATTTAATCATGTTTCAGAACTGACTTCTCTACTGATGACCTGGAAAATTCAAGAGGAAATGTAAACTCTCTCATCCCACAGATAGTGTAAGCAGAACCATGCTACCACCTCAGTTCTGCCACCTGAATAGATTGCTGGTCGATGAAGTCTAGGAAGTCAATGTCCAACACCCACAGATACTTGTTCCCAGCCTGTAACAGCAGATGCTTGGACATACAGGGGAGCTGGCATATCCCTGACCCACACCAAGACTGAGAGGACTTTATCACAGAGGGGTTCTATCCCTTAACTGCATTCACCCTCCAGAGAGTGGAACTACTGTTGAGCTTGTAGGACTTAATCAGTTTGCTGCACTGAATCCAGAGAAGTGAAATACACATTTTGGAGCCATGGCAGAGATCTCAATGTTGACCAGGAGAGAAAAATGTCAAAGTGAGTCAGTGGTGTCAACAGAGATGCAGACAGTTCCCCATCACATAGCTTGGAAGCATGCAGCATGTTGGACAGTGCTCACAAAGGGTTATTTTGTCCTTACTAATGCCCTGTCACCAGCTCTCTCCAGTACAAGTGGAAAAGCAAAAAAACATCATTAAAGACACCATACCTCATGATGAAGAACAGTAATACCAGAAATGTTATGCATCTACACTGATACAGAGATGGAGTGCATGTAGAAAGACAAACACATTTGAAAGGCAAACCTGGGGAGCCCTGCCAGGTTCTCTTCCCTTCAGAAAATATGATCACCTCTGCCCCAGCACCAGTGCTAGCAACATCCATCCAACAGGGTAAAATGGAGACACATGCTTGCACACTGTGCTCTTTTGATTAACTTAACCAAATAAATTTATCCAGTTAATTTCTGAGATGGGAACAACAGCAATGTTCACTGCTTCCTGAAAGAGTAAATGTATCAGGGTAGCAATTTTCCCCATGAAATACACAAGTAATTGAAGGAAAAGGAATCTTAGAGTAAGGCACAGGAGGAGATGGATTTTACACATACATTCCAGTTCCATACAGTGGTGGATCTCCAAATTCTCCCAAGGAGAGTTAAAATGTCACGTGTGCATTGGTTTATAAATTCACACGTGTCAAAGGTCCAGCACCATGCCTGTACTCACCCTTCTTCCCCTTTCACTTCAGTGAGCTCATATATTCTGAGCATACAGAAACAAGTTAACTTAGACATCAGGCTTCAAAAAAAAAAAAAAAAAAAAAAAAAAAAGAGAGGGAAGATGTGCTTTGCCAGAAAGGACTGCTAGCAGGATTATACAGCTACACAGATCCCCCACAATGGGATTCACGTGAGAAAACACACAGGGTATGGATATAGATATGGATATGACAAGGGGGAAGGAAAATCAAGCCAACTCACTAGCCTCAGAAGAATATTCAAGAATGTAAAACCCTCAAACCTGATGCTTTCCAGTATCCTAAATAGTAACTGATGAATCCGTGAGAAAACAAAGGTTATCAGGATACAGGTAGCAGTTCTCCCATGAGGGAATAAATGGCCACGATGACGTCTTCCTTCCAAGAGATATTTTCCTCATTTTGTCTCTGGTACCAGGAATTAATTCACTGAGAAAGCAGTGCCCTTGTGGAAGGCAGGAAATCTTCCCCTTAATATTTACACCTTCACCGAGCAGGATATGGAAAACAGGTCTGAGGAATGGAAAAGCAAGTGGCCTGGGGAATACTGGGCCTGGCTGAGCCTCTGCAGAGGCAGACAGCCACCTACTGCCAAAACATGAATCAGGGAACAGCCGGGAGCTGTACAGAAAGCCTCACATGAAACAGCTTTGCTTGACACACTGGGCCATCCATACCAGCCAGCATCAGTTACAAACCTGTCTCAGAAAACAGTATGTTCTCACACCAACACCTCTGTACCGCATCCAGAAGAAAAAGAAGCAAAAGCAAATGATAAAGTGGAGGTCTTCCCCCTATGGATATGCTGCAGATTTTCAGTTTCCAACTGCAAAAATCCCTCCTCCCAGTCCCTCCACCCCTCCCGAATACGCAGAGCTGAATTCACAGCGAATCCCCACAGCCGAAGAGCTCGCAGCTCTGACAAGGATGGGTGGCCAGAGGCGGCCAGCAGAGCAAATCAGAGCGCTGGGAGTGCACGGCAGGTATCTGAGCATCAGGTTATCCTGATGGGATATGCACAGCTTCCCCTTACCTGGAAGGCAGGGAACAAAAGCCTCCTTGGCAGGCATTAAATGCAGCTCCCTTCAGTGGCAAACCAGGGATGGGAGCGAGGGGCAGGCAGCAAACTGCAGGCTGTCCCCGGGGAATGGCCTATTTTAAGCCTGCTTGCAAACATCTCTGTATATGTGCTGCGTTTTCACGGAAGAATAATTTAATCTTCATTGCCATCATTAATTTTTGACAGAGAGCACCATACGACATCCTGTTTACAGCCCACTAAATCTCCATTATGAAGCTGTGCTTACAGAAAGAACAATCTGAAGAGCTGCGTTAACTTCTATGATTACATTCCAGACTCGAAATACAAAAAGATGATTAAAGTTACCAACAAGCAAGCAAACAAACAAACAAATACTCATTAGCATTTTGCTGTGCTGCTTTCAGGCTCTGAAACAAGAAAGTCTTGTTTAAGTAACTGGTAGTAATAGAGCAGACACCTTAAAAATGTATGTGGAACATACCAGAATTCATCCCTATTGCAATATTTTTGTCTCTGGCTCCATTGAACTGAACAGGCAAGTGCCACTGTTTAGAACCATGCAGCAGAATGGAAATCCTGGGACAGGGTATAACTGAGAATAGTGAGCTTTTGCTGTTACTTATTCCTTCTCCCACTCACTTCCTTTCATTTAGAAATCTAAGAAGTTTGGTGAGAGTTGCTGATTTCCCCTGGGTTAAAGCTGCATAAAACCAAAACACACTACCAGGAGGGAGAACCAGCCTAGCACTCCAGAAGGCTTTGAAAAAGGAGGCAGAGCACACAACCAGTGCTACAAGAGGGACTGGTAAAACCCCCATCAAATTTGACCCAATGGCATCCATACACACACAAAAATCTTAGAACTGTAGAATCCTTAGAGTTGGAAGCCCATCTCGTCCAACTCCCCTGCAACAAACAGGGACAGCACAGCACAGCTAGATCAGGTTGTGCAGCTTTCCAATTGGATATTAGGAAAAAAATTTTCTCAGAAGTGATGAGGCACTGGAACAGGCTGCCCAGGGAGGCAGTGAAGTCACTGTCCCTGGAGGAATCCAAGAAAAGGGTAGATGTGGCTCTGGGAGACATTACCAGTGGGCATGGTGGGGATGGGCTGGTGATGGACTTGGTGAGCCTAGTGGTCTTCTCCAGCCTCGATGATTCTGTGAAAATCTCATCATTTAGGCCTAGACTTGTCCGACTAAGTCAGGTGCACCTAATTAATTTAACATTTCCTCAGAAGTCAGTGAAACAAGAGAGATCCCCCCCGGAGAGCAATTCCAGTCTTAGACTAAATTACTTCAAAATTAACATAAGATCTGGATTATCCTCTGGAGGTCTTTCACTCCTCCCCTCCTGCAGAGAATGCATAGAAACACACTAATTAGTGCTGCATGTTGTGGAATAACTCTGGACAATACCTCCCCTCCAACACACGGCCTTTCCTTAGCACTGAGATGGGATTTTCTCTTCTGTAGTGGCTTAAAGGACATCCAAGATTCAACCAAGGTTTCTAACCCTGCCTAACCCTTCCAGCATATATTTCAATATGTATAAATATATATTCTATAGATTATTTCATCAGGCATTGATGTATATATTTAATGCAGTTGCATTAAACCTTCCCTTTCATTTCTGCTCTACCAGCAATCATTCTCCACATGCACCCAACCTCCCTTGTATTTTTAAAGGTTGTCTCATGTCTCAACCTTCTAAAATAACCCTCACTGACGTCAGCTCCCAGTCATCTGCTTCTAGTGGATAACTTCAGTAGTACTTCAGCAGAGACTGAATTTGAAGATACACAGCAAATTCAGGTTTGCCTCAGTGTCTTAATTCAGCAGAAATCTCTGGAAAGCATTTCTCTGAAATCAAGAGGAGAACAATGAGATACTACAGCCAATAGCACTGTGCTTAAACAATGTAGCACCACCTGCATAGAATTAAAATAAAACCCTTTAAAATTTTATAATTGTGTATGTTTTGCAAATTTACACAAGCCCAGATTTCAGACTACTTTTTTTAGTCTCCAGAAACTGTGCTGCAAGCACCCTTAACTCTGTTAGAGTGATGAAGAAAATTCTGCAGGTTGAAATTTTGGGTGTTTTCCTATTGGGTGGTAGAAACTAAATATAAAGTGACTGACAGCATCACTATTTTCACCAAGTTTGCTCACAGTGAAGTTTTGCAAAAAGGAGCAGGAGCTAGTTTTATTACCACCTTCAAATATTCTTATTCATAGTCTGGCACTACTGTTGGCTACTGATGGCATAAGAAAATGACCATCTTAGTCTATAAATATCAATATCAGCATTTTTATTTTTTTATAGTATATAGTAGCTTGTTATATCTCACTCTTGAGTCTGAGCACTGCATAGGCTTTATCTAGGAAGCACTGATGTTGTCCTGTTTGATACCTCCCCTCTGCAGCCCACATGTACATTTCCCAACTCTGTTTTTTGCTTCCTTTTTCTTCCAGAAAAGATCTTATTCTCCTTTCTCACAACTTAACTTCCCAGCCCTATCTCATCCTTCCTTGCAGGTTACAAGGAGGCTGGTGAGAGAGCAGAGGAAGCCAGAACTGCTGTCACCTTTGCCTTCACTGTCCTCACTGCTTTGAGCAGTTATCTGCTTCTGATTTTTCCCACCATCTCCCAAACATGACACCTCACTAGAGGTTTCCAGCCCGAAACACAAGGAGCAGAGGTGTTTCTCAGTTTATCTGAAGATTACATCACTTCTCAGTTGGCCGAACCATCACCATCTCAGCTTGGCACATTGTTTCCCTTTACCCTGCAGCACCTAGAGTAGTCTTTGCCTTCTTTGAGCTGCCTTGTTTCTCCTTTACAGAATCACAGAACCATATGAGTTGGAAAAGAACCTAAAGGGCCACCTAGTCCAACACTCCTGCAATTAACAGGGACACCTATAGCTCCATCAGGTTGCTCAGAGCCCTCTACCTTGAATGTCCCCAGGGACAGGACATCCACCATCCCTCTGGGCAACCTGCTCCAGCGTCTCACCACTCTTACCATAAAAAAACTTCTTCCTTATATCCAGACTAAATCTTCTAGTTTGAAGCCATTTCCCCTTGTCCTATCATTACACATCCTGCTAGAGAGTGTGTCCCCTTCCTTCTTACAGCTCCCCCTTTAGATACTGAAAGGCCACTATCAGTCACCTCACAGCCTTCCCTTCTCCAGGCTGAACAGCCCCAGCTCTCTCAGCATGTCCTTGTAGGAGAGGTGTTCCATTCTGAGGATCATTTTTGTGGCCCTCCTCTGAATGCACTCCAACAGGTCCATGTCTCTCCTGTCCTGAGGACTCCACATCTAGACACAACAATTTCAGCAGTAATTTTCCTTTCCTTCTAGCATGCACAGCAGAGATCAAACAACACAGCTTGTAGAGCAGACTGCGGTCAGAAAGCAAGCAAGTGAAACACTTGCTTTTGCTGACATTCCTTTGTTTCCATGGTTATTAGGGACAAAACTGAAGAAGGAAGTAGAAACAGCATCTGAACCAGCTCTGCACTGTGGTTTGAGAGTCACAAACTCTGCTGAGAAGCTGTGATCATCTTTTTGCCTTTTTCCTTTTTTTCCTCTTGCCTACTTCTAATGGGCTTCTATTTAATTGCTCTGACAAAATTTGCCTTGTGGAGATCAGATAGAGGACTTGGAAGAGAGTGTAATTTTTTAACGCCTGCAACAATTAGATTATGTAAATGAGAAGAGTGCTTCAGTACTTACGTAGCAGACTTTGCAGAAAGCTCAACAGCACAAACCTTTGCATAATCAGTGTTACACTTAAAGTTAATCCTACGTGGTATAATAGCCATGACTGTGTGACTTTTCATGTGCAAGGAAAAGCAGTATTAACAGCTTTCCTAAGAAGATGCCCAAAAGAAGCCACTCTCAGCACACAAGTTTTATTGGTCCTGCAAGATCACAGAAATATGCTATCTGACCTCTACACTCAGGTTTTATCACTTACACAGATACAACATATAATTTACCATTTAAAAACAGAGAGAGAAGCACCAAACAAACCAGACACTGTTGTATCTGCAACAAAGCCAACCCCAAGGAGCCGTGTGCCTACCTTGGTATCTAGGCTTCTTCTGAAACAAAGAGCTGCTCTTCATCCACCATTCAAAAGTCAATGGGGTGGGATGGGGGCTTGCAGGGCACTGCATCTTGGTTCAAAAGCTCATTGCTGCCTTTCCCAGATTTCAAAAGTCTAAATGATGCTGAGCTCGGTATTCTGGAAGGAGCAGAGTTGTATTCACAGTGCTAAAGGATTTGGCAGCAGGTGCTTCCTCCTCCTTCCTGTGCTATAGAGATGGAAGGGGGCAGTCACACCTTGAAACATTTACAGCTTATGTGAAAGTTGCTGGCTTGAAAGAAAGATCATGGACCTGACTTGTAACACTGGACTTCATGATGGTAGGCACCTCGAGCACGCAAAAGAAAACTGGAATCTAGTTGTCTCTGTATCTCCAGTGCAAGCCTGGTCATTGTTTCCTCCTGCAATTTGTGACCCTTCCTTCCCCTTTGCTTCTCCTTTTCCTGCCCAGCATTTGGCCATGACACTGTCTGGAGCTGGTTACTGTTCCACACACATCACAGATGGTGGGAGAGAGTACATCTATTTCAAGACAAATGCACTGAACTAGGCCCCAAACTCTAGCATGCTCTCTATCTACATAAGGCACCTGCAGCAGCTCATCCTTCTTCTGCATCCCTGGCAGCCCCAGGCAAAGCTTCTCTGCTATTCGTCTTCCTATCACGCACAGGATGGATTACAGTGCAATTCTGTGTTTGGAAGTTGACACTGAGGCTCTCTTCAGATTCTGAGTCCCATAGGATGAGGGGGAAAAAACGGGAAGAAAAAGAGAATAGATGAGAAGCTTGACTGGAGGAGAGCAGTGACTCAGGTGCCAGCATGAATGCTAAGAGCATCACCTTCCCTTCCTCCCCCTTTCCTGCCCCTCCCAGCTAGACATGGTGAGGGAGATCCCAACTTGGATCTCTAGGAGCAAAGAAGGGCAAAAGGTTCTGCTAGGATTCAGGTTCACCTCAGAGAGCAGGGAGAGAGACACACGCCAAGAAGCAGAAAGTCTGCTGTATCCCAGATAGCCCGAGGGTTCGTGTTTTGTTTAATAGCATGTTCATTATAATTTCACTCAAAGTATGCCATAGGAGAGGGATTCGGTAATTGAGAGCCTTTGAGGGTCTAATCACACTCATTATTTGAATCTCCAAGTATAATAACAAACACAGAGACTGTGTGGGCTGCCACTGTTGCATGCTTTCTCTTTTCTTACGCTTTTTCTAGGATGCCTTTCCTAGAGAGAGAAGAGGAATAGGTGAAAGTTTTAGGATGCACCAGAGCCAGAGAGAGGTGGATATCAAAATGAGATGAACTAGATTTCCTCTTTGGAGGTGTCCCTACAAAAGCCAGCTGTGAGCCTAAGGAAGACTGAATCCCTACTTCTGACAGCAGGCGCTCACAATGTGGTTGCACGTCTCCCCACACTGATGCTAATCATCACCCTCTCTGATCTTAGCAACTTAACTCACCCTCCTTCCCACCTTATTGCTTTAATGGTAAACCTCTTGGGATGCAGTACATCTTCTGCAGCCTTACCAGCTTCATGTTGCAGCACCTCTGTAGGCTTTGTTATACTACAAACACTAAATATTGTTTCCAAAATGTAGGTTCACCACTTAGCAAATTCACATCATTTCAGTGCATTAGCTCTTTTTGTAGGATTTCTCTAGGATGCCATGATGATTTCAGGCAGTGCTAGAAAACAGGCAATTTTTTCTGTAGAGAGTAAGTATGTCAAGAAGCCAGAAATCTTAAAAAACTGGCACATTATCATGTGCTTTGGCATAAATAAGCTACTAAAAGACAGAAGTGTCTGCCACATCCACTTTATGGTTTCCTGTTGCAATTCCATTTCTTCCTACCTACACATGACCACTTCACACTTCCAGCCCTATGTAATGAAGCAGATTACTCCTGGTCTTTTTAACTGTCAGGTTGGTTTACACTGAGACAGATAAAAACAACACCTTTGCACACCACAGGTTTTGCAACCACCCAAGTCACAGAATCATAGAAAGGCTTGGATTGGAAGGGAACTCAAGGATCACCAAATTCCGACTGCTGCCACAGGTAGGGTTGCCAACAACCAGATCAAGTACTAGATCAGATTGTGCAGGGCCCCATCCAATTTGGGGCTCTGGACCTTTTTAGCCACGTCAGGCACATAAAGCATCTTCTCACACTGCTTATGTGTAACAGAAGCATGTGTCCTTACTCCAAGGAACTGGCATACAAGGCTCTGCCTTTTCACAAGACCCATCTGGCTGATGGAAGTGCGTCTTGGGAAACCACAGAGCTTTGATGTTGTGTTTGTCCAGAAGGCAAAGGTGAGAAGCACACCACACACAAACCAAGGCAATGGTCAACTGTCCCACCCTTGGTGAAGAATGCAAGCAGCAGGGGAAAGGCTGCACACGTGGGAACCAGCTGGCCTGAAAGGAAAACAAGATACACAGCAGGATCCCATCTTTCTGCAGAGGCAGCAAAATAAGAGAGTGTTTAAGAACAAATGTTGAGGAGAGCAGGAGTTGGCAGAAGGCATTTGGAAAAAAAAAAAAAAAAAGCAGCACGGATAAAGCAAGGACACTTGGGTACAAATCACTGAGTAAAAAAGAAGTGGTGGTGGGAAGCTGATGATCAAGAAGGAAAAAATAAAAAATAAGAAAGGAAAATGATCAGTAGAAAAAAATAAGAAAAAGACAAAGTAGGGGGAAAAGGACTTCCCCTCTCCCAACTTTAATATTAGGTTTTGGCTTTTTACTCTGAGGAGAAAATCAGTGCTGATCTGCAGTTGAAATCAGGCTGTAGGAAGAGTTGGTAGCAAACATCAGAGCTGGGCTATCCTCCATTGCACTGTCATGTTCCACAGCATCACAGAAAGGATGAGGTTTGCAGGGACTTCTGGAGGCCATCTGGTCCGACCTCCTGGCTCCAGCAGGGCTATCTGGAGCAGAGTGACTAAGCCCAGGCAGCTTTTGAAGACCTCCAAAGAGGAAATTTCACAGCCTCTCTGGGCAACCTCTGTCAGTACACTGTCTCCCATACAGGACAGAAATGCTTCATGATGTTCAGAGGGAACCTGCTGTGTTTCAGTTTGTGCCCACTGACTCTTGTCCTGGCACTGGCTCACTGAACCGAGCCTGGTTTTGTCTTTGCATCATCTCTTTATATATTTATACACACTGATAAAAGTCCCCTCTGAGCTTTCTCTTCTCTAAGCTGAACACTCCCAATTTTGTCAGCCTTCTTAGCAACAAGAACACATTGCTAACTCACATTTAACTCGGTGTACACCAGGACCACCACTAGGATCTTTTCTGGCAGGTGAATTTCCAGCTGGGTGGTGCACAGCACATACTGGTGTCTGAGATTTCTCCTGGGTGCAGGTCCTAGCAATCCTCAGTGAACTTCACGAGGATCCTGTCTGCCTCTATCTCTGACCTGTCCTGGTCCCTCTAGATAGTAACGTGACCCCCTGGCATATCCTCTACCCCACCATACAGCTCATTAATGAAGTTGTTTGTTATTGGCCTCCAAATTGACTTTGTTCAATTGATCGCCACCCTACAGGCCCTGGGCCGTAAAACCAGTTTTCAGTCCACCTCACTGTCTGCTCACCCAGCCCATAACTTCACCAGCTTCTTTATGAGGTTCTTAGGGGAAGAGAGCATTGAAAATATTACAAAAGACAAGATGGGAAAAATCCACAACTCCCTCCTATTACAACATAAAAGCTTATAAAACTGATCAAGCATGACTTCCCCTGGAGAACCCATGCTCCTGATGACTTTCTTTTTATTGTGTGCCTAGGAACAGCTCTATCAGTTTCCCACACCCACAGATATAACCAAGTTACCCAAGTCTCTCCCATAAGGCTGTTTGCTGTGTGTCTTGCACAGAAAAGGGGTACAAGAAATATTTGTGGACTGGATAAATTCAAAGGCAGAAAAAAAGAAAAGAATGGGGAACAGCACAAACCAGCAGCTGTTCTTCTGCAACTGCCCCACTTCTCTGGCAAACACAGAAGCATTTTCCCTCCCTCCACAAGGGTACAACAGGCTTTTTACACATATGCTTAAAGCTCTTATGAAAGGCTTCGTAAGAGTGCAGGATCTCTTATCTAATTTTTTTTTTTTAACCAAAAAGAGCTAAAGAGAAAGATTTTTTTATTATTCTTTCAAGTCAAGAACTTTACTTATTGGTCTTTATTAGAAGTACCACCTCACTGATTTATTATGCACAAGCTCATAATGTCATAAAAGCAGTAAAGTCACTGTGAGCAGTTCAGTGGTTCAGCATACTTCTCTTCCCTTTGCTGTTCTATTTGGAAAGTCCAAAAAGACCTTTGCTCCTTCCATGACAGCAGCACTAAGAGTCAGCAACAAATACTTGTTCGGACCCATCAAAGCTCTCTCAGGTTTTTCCACACAACCACAATGGCAGAAGTCACGAGTACCACAGATTTTGGTTGAGATCACGAGTTGGCAGTGCATCCAACACCAATGGCTCTGTGATTGTTCAGTGTCAAGACCTTCTACTGCTCTCCAAAGCACTGCTGAATATAATACTTTCTAATGGTTTCTTAAGTAAATATGTGACATCAAGAAATTACTCTGTAGATTGTCCCCCATCTATATTTACCCAGGCATAATACCAGCTGCCTACACAATTTCTGCCTTGCTAATGCACAGCAATAATCATAGATCCACCCACAACCCATCTATTTTGGTAGAGTGCAGAAATAGACATTAAACCTATAAATGTCAGAGCATGCCTTCATTTTAGATGTTGGTATTATTTAAATTAGCACTTGAATGATGTTTCCACAACGAGACAGCTTTTCAAATGATGGCATATTGCACGTGAAGTGCACTGCTTTAAACACCTTCAACCCATTAGGCCCATCTATAATTTGGTGCTTTTAGAAATGCAAACACATTTGTAGAAGAGATGTGAGCTCTTTGTTTATGCCCAGGGGTCCCCAAGGAAATGCTGATGCCATAATCACCTGAGTATGGCTGAACATTAGGCCCTGCTCGGTAGGTAAACACGCCATGCACACATTGTCCAGATGTATTTGGGAACAGCTGTGTTTTGTTGGCTGAATGCATCCTCTGCATTTCAGAGTGTGACACCTCTGTTGGAGGGAAAAATTTGCAGCATACAATAGCAAGTAATGTTTTCTCTGCACCTCCAAGAAAAGATTCTATGAAAAAGGTCCTTCATTTATGTTCTAACAGCTGAAAACACAATATGATTAATTAGAGAGGCTTAATGCAAAGGAGACATGTTTAGAAAAAAATGAATCACACTGCAGGTAGACGCAGTTCAGGGATGGTTTCTAGAGACAAAAATAAATCCTGCTCAGCTAGAGCAGTTGAGACACCCAGGACCAGATTGCTGGGGCACAATGTGCCCACTGTAGGGTGTAGAAGTGTTTCCATAGTTCTCTTGCACAACGAGAGGCCAAACATCACAACTGAGGCACCCATTTCTGAGAAGGCTGTATCTGTCATCCAGCAAGTCCTCTTACTAAAACAAACTATTCAACCAGGAGATTATCATTTTGTTACAAACAGTGTGCAAACAGAGCAGCGTAAGACAGGCGAATCATTTATTTCTCCTCTCTAAAACCAGAGCTGTAGAGTGCTCCTTGCATACTTAGCATGGCACAGGAGCAGTGCCATCGTGAAACTGTCACATGTGTAGGGATGCACATACAGAAGCAACAGTGACATCTCGTGGACAATGCTCAAGTGCAAATTTAATACCGGGTCTCTCCTGAAGCACTCATTTGTAGGAGATTGATCACTGAAATATTACTACAAGTGTGCTTTGCCACATTGGAAAACAGCACCTGCCTGAGTCCTGTGATTTTAGTTAGCAATGGGCTCCAACTTGTCCCCTCTTACTCTGATCTGGTTTGCATCAGTGCTGTCTCAGCATGTAAAACACAAATGGAAGATGCCTTCCGGGAGCATGCAGCCTGCAAGGGACGAAGGTGCCCAATCCACAAGAGTGCACTAGGCCTCACACAGAGCACAGAGCTCCCAAGATGCAACAGATGATGTCCAGCCCTCCTAGAGCCACACACAGCCTCTGCTCCCCCCCGGGATGCTTAGTAATGTCACACAGTTTTAGAATAGATGCTTCCAGGTTTCGGTTAACCTGGATATCGTTTTCACCCTGTGAAATTCTTAGAATAAACTGTTCTAATTGCTCTAATTGCAAATTGCTCTGCTTTCTTGCAGTAATGTTATTAACCAAAGCAGTGTCATGCTGAATAGGAGATTATCATTCCACTTCAGACAGCTGGGCATATCAAATGGTGCTTTCAAGCCAGGTCTTCAGCTGGAACATACCATTTATTAGAATAATTTTTCAGTTACATCTTTTACAGAACAGTGAACAGAAGAGAACTCGAAGGCACCTTATGTATGTACGTTATCTCTTAGCAGGGGATAAGAATACCTTTCTGGCCAAGTTTTCAATCCATAAAAGATGGGAGTACCAAGAGTTCCCTATGTTAGCCTATTTTACCAGACTGATATATTTCAACTGTATTCCTAGCAAGCTGTACTCCTCATTTACAAGGTTGCTTGCTAGCTCCAAAGAGGGATCTTTTCCAAGACCTTCCAGGATTCAAGAATGCCCTCAGAAACCCATTTCAGTTAGCTGCTCCTGAAAACAACAGATAACTTTTTCCTCCTAAGTTAGTTCTCAGCAAGTTGGCTACAAAGACAAAGAATTCTGCTGTGTTTAGCTGAGGCAGAATAGCTTTACTCTGAAAACTTTTTTTTTTCCCACAACAGAAAGGAAAAAAAAAATAAGAAAAAAAAACAATGTGACCAAACTCATGAACCACCCCTTCTCCCAAGAATATCACAGAATCACAGAATTGAAGGGGTTGGAAGGGACATGTAGGGATCACTGAGTTCAACCCCCCTGCCAAAGCAGCTCCCTAGACCAGGTTGCACAGGTAAATATATTCTTGTGTCCTCCCTCTGGCCTATTTCACATTACATTACCTTCTCTACTGTAATACAGCTGCAACCAGAAAAGCAATAGTCCCCGTAAAACCATCTGTAAGATCGAGATGGATAAAAGAAGAGATCAAGAGAAACACACACCTTGTTAACAGTCTTTTAAATAATTTTTTTAGCTCTTCATCTGAAGGAAGTCTGGAGCATATCTGCATGACCATAGGATTCAAGTTAGACACCCCAGAGATACTCTGCTATAAGCCACACTTGTGTCCAGAACACAAAGGGTATTAACAGATGTCTTAATGTCATGAGACACTTACCTCATTGCATTTTCAATTCTGCAGTTTATTCCTACTTGTTGCTATGGTGCATTCCTCCTCCAAGGTCAGATGTACAGTACACAGTTCACCAAATTACCGTTCTCAACACATGTTTACACACTGAACATACTACAGAAGAAAAATACCTCGTAATCTATTAAGAACAATGAAAATATTTTTCCATGAAGAATTTACATACTCCCCACATCCCTCTACAAATCCTGTTTTGTCACAACCAGAAACTAAACAGATCATTTTCATCTTTCACATAAACAGTACTACTGACAATAAGATTGGTACCTGAAGTCTAAAAGAAAATAGAATTTGCCAGAGGCTGTGGGAAATGCAGCAATGACATTTATTGGAATTTCTCCAGGCATCACATGAAAAATTTGATAATTAAAACAAAGGATAAAGCATATTCAGCCCATCTTAAAAAAAGATGCATCTGAATAACCTTGACTCTTCCTAATACACACTACTGCAGTTCCTGGGATTGGTTTTGTGTATGTACACCAGCTAAAACTCACTTTGAACAAAACAGCAGAAGAACTGCCTTTTCACTTGGCATTTTCCCACCTGGTACAATACAACATTCCTGAAATACTTAAGACAAATCCCACATAAATTTACACACAGTGTTAAGACCTTGCACCCCAGCTGTGAAAAGAAAGACCGTTAAGTAAATCAATATTTTTAATCAACTAAAACATCATGGAAGTAAAAAATAATAATAATAATGATAATAAAATAAAAACCAAGAGACCCCAAACCCTTTAGTTCCGCAGCAGTGTGCAGCAAATCAGCACTGTTGTTCCTTCCTTTTAATCACGTTAGAGATTACACAGAAGTGTAATACCTCTTACGTACTCGCTTTCTAAATTGGACAATCTTATGCATAAAGACACTGCTGGATTTGGCACTTTGCTTCATTGTTTTTGTTTAAAAAACTAAGTGTTTCCTGAAATACAGTATAAATGGTAAGAGCTAACGTGAGCCACAGTAACACCCCATTAACAGTTCAGACATGCACTCCAAAATATGTGTCTATACAAATTTAACTAAGATTTCTCCAAAATTCCACTCCAAAACGTTTTCAAATCTAAATGCATCTTTTTATACTGTTATAAAGATATTTCCTTCCTTGAAATGACCAGAGCTTACCTCACCTTCTCCTCAGAACACACAAGTCAGTGACTTTTTTTTTTGTTGTTTTTCAAAGGAGACTACAAAGCAGGATTAAAACATGAAAAACCCGAAAAGCATTATTAAACCACACCTGCACTTCAGAATCATCTCTGAAATGTGTATTCACTATATGAAAACTGAAAGGTGTATGTCATGTTTGAAACTTGCTTGGTCCTTTCTCAGTGCATTTAATGCTCTACTTCCTGCAATCCGCCTCAATTTTCTCTTCAAATTGTATTTAAGAACGGTTTTCTGGCTCCCATTAAGACAAGACAAGGCTTCTTGCAAAATTTCTTTGGTTTAACAAGAACCTTTTACATGTCTATGTAAGTATCCTGTGGAAAATTAACATCAGAATAAATAATGCTCCACAGTTTTACTTCATCTCCTCCCCTCCCTCATCATCACTGACCAGACCCAGGTGGAAACAAGGCTAGGAAGGAGGTAACACTGCTTTTACAGGTTCTGCGTTTATGTATAGATACCTATTTCTTAAGTCTGAGTTACAAAGGCTTGATGGTGATGAGATGCTTTTTTTCAGGTCCAACATGCATATGGAATTACACTGCTGACCCATACAGCCCAGGCAGCAAATGGGACTGGAGCTCCTCCTGCACGAACCAGGCCATGATACTTATTCTGCATTACTGGTCCATGCGCAAAACATCAGTAGAATTAGAAGAGAGGCACGCATGTGTTCACATAGATTTCCCACAGAAGATGTGAAACATGCTGCTCTTTGGAGGGAAGTTACATTCTTTTTTTTGTTGTTTTTTTTCTTCTTCTTCAAGTATTATTCAACATATATATATATTTATATATATAAAGACACGCTATCTTCATTTCACTACAAGATAAGCACATCCAGAGTGAAATTGTAGTTCACCATTATCTTGGCTTTAAGTACTCAAATTTATCTTTTCCTTTAAGTCAACTCTAAATATACATCTACTCATCATAATTACATGTGAGAATCCTTTATTTCCCCCTTGTGATTTATTTACATAATTATAAAAAAAATTAATAGCTTGAATTTGCATACTGAGATCTGAAGGCCCATCTGTAGCTATAAGTGTCCCAGCACTAGTTTTGGATTATAACACTGCCTATTGCTAAGTCCTTTGAAAGCAGCATACTCATCTTTTCTTTCCCTTAATATTTGAAGAACTGCTGCCTACAATACCCTGGTTTATGGCTTATTCCTTATTTTGTTTTATTATTTGGATTGTAGTTTACTTCTTTCAGGAGCAGTTCACAGTCAGACAATGCTTCTGTAGGCAAATGTTTAATTATCTGCTCAAGAGTCTTTTGATATGTTATCTTCTCCTGTTCCAGGGACTGAATTGTAGTCTTCATTTTGTTCTCTCGAGTCAAAATAGTTTCCAGGCTGGATTCCAGACTCTGAATTTTAGCATGAGCAACCTGTAAACAATAATGTTAACCTTTTAATAAATCAAGATGTTCTGAATAACATTTATTTCTCTTATGACATGCTGTTTGGTAAGAACACCACATAGCTACATAGATGTTTCTAAAAGGCATCCACACAGGCAGACAATACAAGAAATTTCAACTGTCCATGCATTTAATCTCCTCAGAAATGCCAGATTAATCCAAAGGACTTCTGAAAGCATTACAGAGGGATCAAGATACACAAGCTGCAGCAAGTAAACAACACTTGGGAGTAACAGAGAACTAAAGTTACAGGGGAAAAAAGGAAACTGGGACCATGAGTAGTATTGGAAAAGACAGACCTGACAGTGAGGAAACAATGAGAACCCTAAGAAATAAAATTAGCAGGATGGAGAAATGAGAGAGGAAGTGAACCTCAAATGGTTCACTTGATAAGCAGACAGTGTTTCCTCCCCTCCAACAAAAGACTTACAGTTTCTTCTGAGAATAGGACACTGAACAGAAATCAGAAACCCTGGATCTCAGCAGAAGCAAATGCACCCACGTAAGAGTGAAGAAATTCTGACTATTCCCAGGTGAGGGCCAAAGCAAAGAACAACAGTGAAAAAACTATGCAAACAAAAAGACAGAGAGTGTAAGGAATGTATGAAGACACATAAAGACCCAGTAATCTGGAAGAACAGAAGAACTTTATATGGAGCCTTTCAAATTATTAACTCATAATTACTCCATGCCTTTGGCACATTTTCAAAACAGAGATAAAAGGTCAGGTAGTAATCAGAAATAATGATAATATAGTAAAAATAATGATAATGAAAAAGAAATCCTTATTCTCAGCAACTCCAGAAGAGCACTACACAGCAATCTCAGCCCATAAACAGAAAAACAATGTCCTGATCTTCACTTTTTTTTTTCCTGCTCCTATTTTCAGGTTTCCTAAGATGAAGGTGCTCTCTGAGAATTTCACAATGCTTGCTGAAGTAACAGTTATACCAATACATGGCCAGATAACTGCTCTTTCAAGAGAAGGCAAGACAATACATATAGGGAACCCTGAAACAAATCTCGGCCAGGGTACTGAAGAAAGGCTTTAGAGTGAAGGAGGAAAAGAAATCTTTTTAAAGCATGACTGAATCAAGCAAGGTCTCATGGGCACACAGCTGTATTCAAGTCTACTACAAGAGGCCAACTTCCAAAATAAAAGTATGACTATGAGCTTCATCAGATAGAAACAGAAAGATGCTGCCTACAAAGATCTGGAGAAAGCAAGCCTACTCAACTATGGATTATTTCTTAAAATATTTCAGTAGAGAAGCAAGGTGATGAAGGGACAGAACTATTTGTTTCTGGCAAGACACATAAAATTTAACCAACAACTGTTATGTGAAGTGTAGAATTATTCTGAGAAAAAAATTCTAAAACTAGAACAAATAATATAGGGAAAGACAAACAAGCTAAAAATGCCTAACAGAAGCAAATTGCTGTAATCAAGAAGCAAATCACTGTAATGCTTAGCAGCTTGAGGTCTTACAATTAGAACATTTCTTGTACAGATAGAAAAGAAAAAACACAGTGCTATCAGCCGAGCCACAGGAATAACTTCTGCACAAGTTTGTGATCTGAAGTCATTTACCTGTAGCTTCTCCAACAAATCCATGTTTTGTCTTTTCAAATGATTGTTTGCCCTCTCCAGCTTCTCCAGGGGTTCACCGTCATCACAGAGATTCACATTTTCCTGCAGTTCATCCTGCAGAACATGGTACTCTACTTCATAGGCATGGAGCTGTTTTGAAATATCCATCTCAAATACCTGCCATGAGATAAAAGAATTTTTAACTACATCAGAGAGGCAGCATATTTATTCTATTTGGAAGTTTATCTAAGAGGAAACTTTGTTTGATTATTCTAGTGTTATTATCCTGCACCTTTCAAAAAAAAAAAACCTACTATTTTAAAGCAAGAATATTTTAGCATATTGACTTTAGAATAAATCTCATCACTATAATGTTGCCAAATATCACCTCTTGCTATCAGATGTATCAGCAGAGAAGTCTTATTTAATCCAAGAATGTTACAATAGGGCCAAGTCTTCTCATCTTTTGTGCAGAAGTGGTAAGCTGAAGAAGAATTTTTTTGTCTTATAATTAAAAACAAAGAGGTAATCCAAGACAACAATCGTGGTTTCATCAAGGGTAAATCATACGTGACCAATCTGGTGGTCTTTACAATGGAATGACAGCATCAGTGAACAAAAGAAATACTGACTGATTTTATCTACCTTTTCCTGAAAGGCCTTTGACATTGTCCCACATGACATCCTTCTGTCTAAATTAGAGATGGATTTGAAGAGTTGACTATTCATTCAACTTGGATAAGGGACTGACTGGATGACTGAGGCCACAGAGTTACAGATGGTTATATGCCCAGGTGGAGGCCAGTGACAAGTGGTGTCCCCCAGGAGTCCATCTTGGGACCTGTGCCCTTTAACGTAATTATCAATGATATACACAGCAGGATCAAAGGTACCCTCAGTAAACTTGCAGGTGACACTAAGCTAAGTGGTGTACTAGATACAACAAAAGTAAGGAATGTCATCCAAAGGGACCTGGACAAAAGTCTGACAAGTGAACCCATGTGAACCTAATGAGATTTAACAAGGCCAAGGGCAAGGTGTTGCACTTGGGTCAGGTCCACAACAGGTATGTGTACAGACAGAGAATAACTCACTGAGAGTAGCCCTACAGAAGCCAACAGCCCTACTGTTGAATGAAAAGCTGAACATGAGCCAGCAGTGTGTGCTTTCAACCCAGAAGGCCAACACTGCGCTGGGCTGCATCAAAACAGGGGCGACTAGTAGGACAAGGGAGGTGACCGCACCCTCTTCTCTGCCCTCATGTGGACCCAGCTGGAGTACTGTGTGCATGTCTGGGGTCCCAGTGCAAGAAAGACATGGAGCTGTGAGAGCAGGTCCAAAGGAGGATTATGAAAATGATCAGAGGGCTGCAGATCCTCTCCTATGAAGAAAGGCTGAGTCAGTAGGGCTTGCTCAGTCTGGAGAAGAAGTGGCTCCAGGGAGACATCACTGTCACTTTTCAGTATTCAAAGAGAGCTTCAAAACAGGAGGATACCATCCTTTTACATGGTCTGAGAGTGATAGGACGATGTGGAATAGCTTTAGACTTAACAATGGGAGATTTCAGATTAGGTATTAAGAGAAAATTCTTTACTGAGGGTGGTGAGGCATGGGCACAAGCAGCCCGGAATCGTTGTGAATGCCCTTTCCAGAAGACTTTCAAGGTCAGGTTAGATATGTACCTGGATAGCCTGATCTGGTGAGTGGCAACCCTGCCCATGGCAGGAGGATTGGAACTAAATGATCTTTGAGATCCCTTCCAACCCAAGCCATTCTAAGAAACTGAACGCTCATCTGTCTGTGAAAGGAATAGGGTCTCACAGTGAGGAAGAATAATTGAGAGATTTTATAATCACTCTTAAGTCCAAAGTATAAGCCTCTTAAGTCCAAAGTAGGTATCTTACGTCCAAGTGCCTATACAGAATTTATAAGACAGCCTTCACAGTTTCACTGTGCTCTAGACATACTACCTTCTTGTTGAGATATTCTGGCAAAAAACACCGAAGCAATGTGAATAAATACTATGGGACTGAACACCTCACACTGACAGGGCCATACAACCCCTTACTGTTTGCACATTTAGCCACAGTGTCTCAGCTTCTGAAATATACCAGATACTCTATACTGGGAAGGATGACTACTGTGACATAATTCTGTTCCTTATTACAGAAGTCACACACATTTCGCAAATAGAACACATGGATCCCCCAGCATGTTCTGCTCTACATTCATCATTCTTCAGCTTATTTAAATGAGACAGAACTTTAAAGTGTTTAGTCTAGGGAAAATGCCATTTCCCTCTGATGACTACCCAGCCAACTCTTTATATGTGCATTATGGTCCTGCCTATCTGCATTCTTTAATTATCAGCAATAACAATAAATAACAAATTTCCTGGGAATTATGACATTACGACAGCCAAACGACTCCACCTGCAGCAGCACAGGTAGAAGAGATATGATGCAAGCAGTGAGCATGTGAATGCAGATCCAGAAAGATGACCAGCATGGGACCACACCACAGGTAAGCAAGTGACCTTCATCTCAGAGTTATGTTAAGCCATGTATAAACACATCCATTTCCACTCAGACAATGTCAACTTTATTTACTTGATCAGGTATGGCTCTGCACAAAGCCACTTCTACTGTTCTCATCACTATTCAATGCATGCAGACTTCAGGACAGAGACCTATTTTCCACAGTATCAAAAACATTGAACATCTCTACCACTGCCAGAATTACTGAGTTGTGAAGGTAGACAATGAAATGCCTGACACAGGTTCAGCACTGCTATCACAGTCAATACAAAGAGGAAATAAAGATTTAAATGATGTCAACGAGTGACTTCACTGGCAGCACTTGAATCATTCCAGAGATAACTGAGCCACAGGAATGCACCAGTATTAACTGAACTCCTGCACAAAGAGATGAGATGGTTTTCTAGGGCTCTTCTGTTATCTGAGTTGCCACACAAAAGGGGAAAACTGCTTACGCATTCCCAGCTCAGGTCCTAGCCTGAGATCCATGTGCAATTTACACTGTCATTGCACAGAAAGAGAATATGAAGAGATGAAGATCCAAGCACTGACAGTAGTTCATAACAAATTGTAGGTGCTTTCCTACATCAACACCAGTAATTCTTTGTCTATCTTCCATTTGCAACTTTTGACACCAAGTTGCAATGACACTGCTTTTACCCTTCTGCTGATGAAATGTGTAAGCAAAGTCATATTTCCCAAGAGCTGGGATAGGAAAAGATAAACCTCTTCTGTATCTTTAGTACTAACAATAATGTAGCAACAAAAGTCTTTCTAAAATTGCAGTTCAAAACCCACTGAAAATTGTATCATCACACAGACACAGAAGGGTTGAGGTCAGAAGGTACCTCTTGAGGCCATCTGGCCCAAACCTTGCTCCAGCAGGGCCACCTGGAGCAGGGTGTCCAGGTCCATGTCCAGGCATCTTTTGAAGACTTCCAAGGAGATTTCACAACCTCTCTGGGGAGTCTGAGCCAGCACACTCTATCACCCGCACAGTAAAGTGCTTCCTGATGTCCTTTTTCTATACAAGTTACTGGGAAGATGAATCCATTGCATTTCACATCAAAAGGGACATCCTGAGAAGATTTCTACACACTCTGTAGGCCTCCTTAGGCAGAGATTTCTAAAAGTATGCTAAATTGAAAAATAAGTAAAGAGGAAGTACAACCTTACCTGGGTAATAATTTTTTCCATTTGAGGCTGAGTCATGTCTGGAATAGTGATTTTAAGAAAATCAACAATATTCTCAAAACTCTCACATCCCATTATAGCTTTCTCTTGACTGCTAAGTAGACTCAGTGCTACTTTAAATATGACTTCTGTTCCTTGAAGAAAAATGATGTCTAAAAAAGAAAATAATTGAAATATCTTGATAATAAGTGATTTTTGTTGTGTTTTCTTTCATTATTTTATTTTAAAGCAAACATACTGCAGACTTATTCAGTTCAGGAGAAGTGCAATGTTCTTTACCCTCACACTGAAGTAAGACTAATGCAAGTATTTCCTATCATCTTGCAGATGACATGCTTTTTATGTCTACAATAGTTGTTTGCAGTAAACATTTCATTACTATCTATTCAGCTACAGACTGTCAACTAACTGCTTTCAAATGCATCTGTGAAAGAAAAACAATGGGGAAGTGGATCACATCACAGTATATTGATGTTTTGCTACACACAGAAGCTAGTCACTGAATTGTTTGAGTTGGACATCTAGTCCAATTCTCCAGCAATTAAGAGGGACACCTACACCAGGTTGCTCAGAGCCCCATCCAGCCTGACAGGGATTGGGCATCCACCACGTCCCTGGACAACCTGTTCCAGTGCCTCGCCATCCTTACTGTGAAGAACTTCTTCATTATATCCAGTCTAAATTTCCTCTGTTCTGGTCTGAAACCAATTCCCCTTGTCCTGTTGCAACAGTCCCTTCTACAGAGTCTGTCCCCTTCTTTCTTATAGTCACCCTTTAAAATACTGACAGGCCACTATCAGATCTCCCCAGAAGACCTTAAAAAATGATCATAAGATTTCCACTACCAACCATACCTTCCCCAAAATCCATCATAGTGATCGCATTAGCTATAATTAAAGCTTCAAACCTTTACATTGAGGTAATTACATAATAATTACATGGTGTGAGGGGAAAGTCCAGGCCCTGCACAAGTCAGTGGAGACAGACTGCAAAGAAATTAGAAAGCTGATTGCTAACTGGAAGTTCAGTATCAGCAGTGGACTAGTGGCTATTGAGATGAACATGACACACGAGCAGTTCAAATAAGCCTTCTGAGCTCTTAGGTTTTATTACACCACCAAGAGCAGGATTATGCTGCTGAACATCACAGCCTCCAACAATGATGCATTGAGGCCACCACTGATCCTAATCTGACACCATGGGGTAGCATCAGGACAACACTGAGGGGAGTCATCCTATTCCAACACAGTTCCCAAAGCACTAGGAAGTAAAATATCGTAAAATATCGGCTTCTCAATTTTGAAATAAAAATATACCTTGATCAGCTCATTTAACGGAGTAATAAACACTGACCCTTCACACCCCTAAAGAATTAGTTTTTCCAAATTACATGCCTACTGAAATTGGAGAAAAACAAAATGAAACAACACAAAAAAAAAAAACCAACAGCCACAACTATTAAAAACCACCACACTTCAGTCTTGAAAAACAATCAAAAAGAAAACACACATAAAGTTTGAGTCTTCAGGAATTAGATAATCCTACTGGAAAGGATCAGTAACACAAATATCACTGAAAAATACAGAGAAATCAGTTGTTCACCCAAAAAGTAGTCAGAAAATGTTTGCTGCAAAAAGAAAAAAGAGAGAAAAAAACAACTTCCAATAATAAAACGTGATACAAACAACATATATTCCTTAAGAAAAGAGAAAAATGAAAACCAAATGGAAAGATGTTGGGTTTGGGAGGAAGTGCATATTTGTTGCATATTTGAACATGCTGAGTTTTACACATGAAATAAAACCAAATAATAAAATGCTGCATTAGGAGGAATTTGATTAAGCTGGCAGTTTTTACTGACATTAAAGAATATAAAACCAAGTACTTATTATGCTGACACTGAGAAAATATTTAAACTTCTGTACTAGACGTATCTGAAAAGTACTGTGAAAAACTATCTAAATAGATCAGCAAGCATACTAAGATACTTCAATATACACAGATACTTAAAACATCCTTTAAGTCAACTTGAAATTTTACTAGAAAGAACTCTTCAGAAGTTCTTCAGAAATACTTTCTTGAAAATCAACAAATTCTCTTCTTCTTCTTTGCCATGTTGAAGTTCAATTTGCAAGTTTCATGAGATAAACTTTTCTATAGACTTGACTAAAGACTTGGCACACAAAATGCATTTGTGCCAAGCTTTCTTCTGCTTACACTTCAGAACTCAAATTCTGACTAGGAAGAATTCTGACTAGGAAGAAACAATTGATTACTCAAGTCTGATGTTCCAAAGAATACATTTGGTTTTCCTCTTTGAAAAGGAGCTGACATCCCAGTACGAGTAGTATTGCTACTTGCCATCCACTACAGTCACCCCAAACATCACTAGTACATAGAATACCATTCCCTTTGAGTTTGAAAACACAATGAACAATGTCATTCTACTCATTATTGAAAGAGAATAATTTTTCTTACCAAATACTCTGGCTACAAATCCCAATGGAAACTGAGATGCAAACAGCGTAAGGAACCATGGTGCAGCATAAAGACTAGGGCTGATCTCATTTTCTTCAAGATGATTATAGAGGTCTCTGTGGTAATCATGAAGAAGCCTTGACAGCTGATACATCTGAATCTACAGTGCATCGGGGGAGCAGGGGAAAGGGAAGTGGAGAAAGACAAGTTCAGCTTTACCATTCATATTTCACTCAAGAGATACTAACTTCAGTACAGATGGCACTGTAAAATGAAGTTTAATTGCTGCTTAGGGCCTCAGGTGGTATCTACCCACATCTAAACAACCCAGCCCTAGTGAATTAAAACCAACACAGTCATCAATAACAATGAACAGTTTGAACCTCATTATTAATTATCATTTCAGTTCAGTTTCATAGGCTTCAGGTAAGAAGAGAACATATTAATCAAATTCAATTAACAAACTAGAATTTGCCAAATTGGAGCAGCAAAAGTAGAAGTGATGTAAAGTCATCAATGCATCAAAACTCAGTTACAGAGTTGAGCAATTTCTGGCTAAATTTATATATTTCAGCTTTTATCCTTTGAACCTTGGCCATATTTTTGCTGCACTTAAGACTCTTATGTTGCATTCATCACTTTGAACAGCTTCTGTATGCACACAATACTTTAGATAAGATGGGTCAATAGAGAGGAACCAGATATGTATTTCCCAGCACACCTCCCTTGTGTCACCAGTCCAAGAAATTTAAGATACTGATGCAAAAAAGTGCTGCTACATAACCTCTCAAAAGGTGCAAAGCAAACCTGTTATAAGTTGCTATTCCATGCTAATAATAGCTCTCTGTGGCAAACTATTTCCTTGCAATTTTGATTTTGTATTGAATTTATATTTCACAGTATGCTTCTCATAAAAAGCAGAAAATAAGGAGCAAGGAATATATTTATTACTTGTTAGGTGTAATTTTGCTGTCATCGGTGTCTTGTGCTTGATGTGGATCTATTCCTCAGGAAGAAAATGACTTAGTGGACTCAGTAGCTTTCCTACTTTTACTGGTAATAACTATTCTCCATCACAAACTGACTGTACTTTAAACTATCAGTCAGTGTCCACAGATAGACTGCTTCTCATTTAAACAAGTTTGCTGAATTTCTGCATGAATTTGAATCCTTGCTTTAAATGGCTGCTAATTAAACAGTCTGAACAGTGCCAATACAAAACACTTTTATATGAGAAATTTTAAATAACATCACTGAGGCAGTAAACCAGTTGTAGGGTGGGGATGTTATGAAATAACAATCTAGACTACTGCTTTTCCATGAAGACCTGAAAATTGAGAAGATGAGACAAGCAAGAAGTTTTCATTAACCTAAAGAAATAAAATGTTATATGTAAGCTTGGATAATTTTGGCGCTGTAATTGCAAGCGTTCTAATCATGGTAAAAACAAACAAACAAACAAAAAACAGAACAAATGATTAGGCTTTAGTGAGATTCTTTAAGTTATCTTCAATGGTTTGCTTTCAGCAGACCAACCATTTCCTTTTAACAACCTAGGAGCAAACTGTGAGGGAAGAAACGTCATCACCATAGGGGTAAGCAGAACTACACATGGTAAACTTTCTTAAAATTAGAAACCTTTCTTCCTAGGAGTTTCTGATGAAGAAAGTTTCAAACTTAGATAAATCCTAAGATGAAATCCTAAACATCTGACTACTCTCAAACCATCTTCAAGTCTACTATTATAGCACAACATATAAACATTAACAGGGCATCTCCCTAGGAAAAAAAAACAGTTTACGCAGATCTGGAAGATTTCCTATTTCCCTCCTAAGCAATTTTGAGTATCTGTAGTTAGTTAGTAAACACTAACATTGAAAAAGCCGCCTCGTTTCACAAGTAAACTGAACGGTTCGTGATTTGTCTGATTCTCCTCTGTGCTGGGGTTTGGAGTGGGGAGGAGACAAGAGAAAAGGAGCAGCGACACGTTAAGAATAGCCTGCAGAGTACACAGACTGGCCACTGGGTGTCACTATTGACTTGACATAGACATTCTTTCTGTAATTCCCAAGTCTTCGTGAACCGAATTAAAACAAAATCAAATTTATCTTTAAGATCTGTCTGTAAAGATGCAAGTAGAGAAAAGCAGACTTTCCAAACAAGAGATCCCAGGAATGTGTGAGAAGAAAAGTCTGTAAGTTTCAGACTTAATTGTTTGCAAATTTAAAGTCACAAATGGTGACTCCCACAGTAATTTTTATGCATCTAACTACTTCCAAAACAGCATTAAGAAGTTTCATAAGCCCCTGGAGAACAGTAGCAATGTCAGAGAGCTCAGAACTCATTTAAAACTCTGTTTGCTTTAGAAGAAGGTCTGACTTACCTGTAGTGACATCATGTCTGGCCTGTACTGTTTACGGAAGCCAAGGTCATACATGAGGAACTTCAGCATTTCAAAAGCCTGTTCCTCACTCATATGTAGAAGCAGCACTCCAGCTACAAAGCTTATACCTTGACAGTAACCCACTTCCTTGTCCAGCAAAGAGTATGCTTTCAGGAGATTAAAGAGAGATAGCTGTCCTGCTCCCAGCTGGGTAGAAAAGTAGGGATGCGTAGGGAATGTCCGTCCTGATGTAAAGACAGAGGAGTAGTTGATATTCAATTCCTCTAAAAAAAACCCAGATCCCAGCTTTCCTTTCTTCCCATACACCTTTTCCCTCTGCTTACATATGCAGGTTAATCTGAGTAAAAGCAATCAGTGTTTTACCACTGGCTTCAGATTGTATCCACTGAACTTGTTTCATATTCTCTTCCTGCACGGAACTTGCAGAAATGACTGCTCAATTTCTCTTTTCAGACAGATGTAGAAGAGTGTAGATAAGAATAACACAACTCTAAGAAATGACCTGCTATGAGGACACTAAGTGGCACATGTAGAAGATATTCTCACAGTACAGAAAAATATGCTTGTACAGCAGCATCCATCTCCAACAACAGCTTCCATTAAGGCCAGTGTATATACCTCAGACACATGGAAAATCTCAAAAAAATCTCTGAGCTGCCAATGAACTTACCTAGATCTACAAGAATGGCATGCTGCTGAGCTGTCAGTTGTTTCAGAAGTTCTTTGTAGGAGACATCAGGAGGCTGCTGCTTGTTTGGCAGTCTGTGTCTGACTCGATGTTGCACAGCCAAAAATTGCCAAATTTCTCCTCGACGACTTTTTGGTACACCTGCAGGTCAGTCAAAACACAACAGGCTTATGCCAGTGCATGATTTTTTGTGCTGTAACATGCAAGAATTTGCTTTATGAAGACCTATCTTAACCAGTACCCCTTACACCTTCACCTTATGTCCCTTACATTCTACATCTTGAACTGAGCAATTACATTAGGCAACTGAGGTAGATATCACTTAGTTGCCATCTCCAGGCTGTCAGCTTCCAGCAGGAAGAGATGCACGACTCCATTCAGAACAAGATAAAGAGCTATTTTTAGGACTATGACTACTGGTACAAAAAAAAAAAGACAGGAATCTCCTTGAAAGAGTTCAGCGGAGGGCTACAAAGATGATAAAGGGCATGGAACATCTCCCTTAAGAGGAAAGGCTGAGAGACCTGGGGCTGTTCAGCCTTGAAAAAAGAAGACCCAGAGGGGATCTGATCCATGTCTATGAATATCTAAGAAGTGGGAGGCAAAGGGATGAGGCTGGACTCCTCTCAGTGGTGTGAAAGGACAAGGGGAAACGGCCACAAACTGATGCACAAGAAGTTCTGCACAAATGTGTGGGAACTTCTCATCTGTGAGGGAAACGGAGCACTGGCACAGCTGCACAGAGAGGTGGTGGAGTCTCCTTCTCTGGAGATGTTCCAGACCCACCTGGACGCCCACCTGTGCAACCTGGGCTAGGGAGCTGCTTTGGCAGGGGGTTGGAATCAATGATCTCTAGTGGTCCCTTCCAACCCCTACAATTCTACAATACATAGAATGGCTTGGGTTGGAAGGTGACATCAAGGCAAGTTTCAACCTCTGCAGACAGAGCTGCCAGCTGATAGATCAAGTACTAGATCAGATATGACCCCAGGGATAGGACACTCACAACTTCCCTGGGCAACTTGTTATAGCACCTCACTACTCTCTCAGTAAAAAACTTTCCCAACACCTTATCTAAATCTTCCCTCTGTTGGTTTAAAACCATTCCCCCTTGTCCTACCACTATCTACCTGTGTAAAATGTTGATTTCCCTCCTATTTATAAATTTCCTTTAAATTTTGGAAGGCTACTTTGAGGTCTCCCCACAAATTTCTCTTTTGCAGGTTGAAAAAGCCCAGTTCCTTCAGCCTATCTTCGTGGCCCTCCTCTAGACTCTCCACAAGCTCCACATCTTCCAGACACAGCACCACCTACTTTCAGCTTGATAGCAGTAGGATGTGAAGGTATGTGCAAAAATAAGGCAATCTTTTTCATGATTTTCTGCTACTGCTGGTGGATTTCCTTCAGCATAAAAAGGCAACAACAAAGGAGACCCTCAGATTTTATAGTTAAAAGACAACCTATGTAAATACCTTCTTTCAAAATGCCATGAATATCTTCCATATCACATCGGATTTTGGCTCTGCAGTTAAGTAACTTCTTATCCCAAATGTTTATAACATCCTTCTGACATGTACCAACTTCATCATAGTCCAGTTTGACTTTTCTTGATTGGAGCTCATCTCTGCTTGCTAGTGCACAAAGCATAAAAAAAAAGAGTATATGGAAAAACTGCAGCATCAGATAATTATACCAGACATGAAAAATCAAGTCGGATACATCTATCTGATAATCTGACTAGAGATAAATGAACTTTTCACAATCCATCAGTAATAGCTGCAATGGGGCCAATCCTCTGTTGTAAAGTGCTCCAGGTAGCAAATTAACTTCTGTTACTAGGTCATGAACATTAGTAACTCACAATGTACTTGAAAACGTTTTTTAAGGCTTGGGGCAAGAACAAAAACCTGCTCTACACAATGCACTGCCAAAACACCTCTGATGATTTTTTTCATTTATACCTAACATCAGAATGGTTTTAGTATGGAAAGTCCCAAACATATGAAAGCTCACATTAGAGATTTAAGCAACAAGTTAGGCAAGTCTTCTAAACTGAAGTCTATCACACCAGCCCCAGCTTTTACACATCCCTTAAGAGGGTCATTAGGGTTTCTTGCACCACTACCTGGCATCATCAGGCTGACTAAGAAGTAAATAAAATGAAGTATCTAACAAGAATCATATCCAGAAAGACGCATCTATACTTAATGCACAGAATGCACCTTCCTGCACACTTCACAGTTTTACTGCATAACACTACCTATGGCAAGATATTTTATCTTGAGAATTCTCTGCTTCTGACATAAAGCAGTGGCATTACTCTGAAATCTCAAGGAGGAGTAGCTTCCATTTCTATTAACAAGAAACTAACTGCGGTCATTTTGTTATATGTGACATGTACACAGTAAAACATTCTGTTTCCATATGCTACCAGCATCTAACCGAAGTCAAGATCTGAATGTGTCTTAATATACAGAGGTAGGCTTAATTATCATTTGGCTGAACTGTATATTTCCCTGTACCATATCTGAAAGCTGAAATACAGTTTATCCCAAATTTGCCTTGATCTGTGTGCAGTATTCCCTCTTGCAGGAGACTCCGTCATCTGTACAGATGAACTCCCGCTCCCAACCATCAGCTCTAAGTTAAAGCAAACTCTCATATCATTTTGCAACCTGTAAAGCAACACAATCCATTCCTTCACCTAATCACCTTACTGTACATACAACCAATGCTGATGAATCTGTAAGCTCACTGCCTAACTGATCCAAAAGATTTAGATGATAAATTATTTCCAAAAGCTGTATATTACACCAGTGAGATTCTATTTACTGAAGACTCCAGAGGGCATGCAGAAGCAACTGTACAGTGCAGAACTCTTCCACAAAAATCAGGAATATGGTCTCATGGAAAGTATTTGCAGTCTGATTGACTGGGTCAACTTTAAAAGCTACCCTACTGATCTAGGATTTCATCTGAGAGAGCTCATTTTTCCAAGCAGTATGCAAGTCTGTGACAGATTCAAGACAAAAGTAATGTATGGCAAAAAGGGAATTTCAGAACTGAGTGCACTGGTTATCATTTATAGTATTTTGGCTCTGCTGTTAACACTGTGAAAGTCAGCTAGCTTGCCTGTTGAATGTACTTGTCCTGTCATGTCAACTTGTAACTTGTTACCACCAGTTACTTGTAACCACCAGTTAATACCCTTCCTAGTCACAGATATTTGTCCTGCTGCTTCTTGCAGCAATTAGATTTCTAAGTAATCTACCAGGAAAAGTAGCTTTTACCTTCTCAGAAAAAAAAGGAAAGACAAAAACCACCCAAGCTGGTGCAACGTGTAGAACTTACCTTCTGAAAAACAAAGAGCTAATAGTATCCAAGTCTCCTCGACAGCAAAAATTAAAGGAAAAAAGGTTCTATTAACATTTTGTAAATAAAAACAATAAAAAATAAACAAACAAACAGAAAACTACAGAAAACCATTCCACATCAATTCCAGTTTAAAACCAGTCATAAACAACTGAATAAATTCTAAATTCACAATTAGGAACCCGGCTACTGGTAGAGAAATGGCTACATTTTTTAATCACGTTTTACATTCCTGAGATCTACCTTTAACTGTTGGTTGAGTTTCCTACTACTGCCTGAACCTGTGGGTTGTTGTGGTTTTTTTTTAGCACACATCAGTTCTGCATATGTATAATCCATAAAATGGATGATGTTACAGCAGCTACAGGAAGCCTAAAGATAGGCACTGAAACAGTTCACTTCTCACCCTCTGAAAATGAGATGAGGAATTCAGGCTAGCCAGAGCATATTATGAGAGGACCAGATTCACTAGCAGTACTTATGATACTGCATACAAGAACAGAGCTTCTTGGAGTTAGTAGATGGGTCCCAGTTTGGAGTCCTCACTGCCGATACTGATGGCATGTACTAACAGGACAAGGGTAAGATTTAAACTAAAAGAGGTGAGATTTCAAATTGGATCTAAGGAAGAAATTGTTCACAGTGAGGATGTCCCATCCCCAGACACGTTCAAGGCCAAGTTGGATGGGTCCCCAGGCCTGATCTTGTGGGTGGCAGCCCTGCCCACAGCAGGGGAGTTAGGAACTAGGTGATCTTTAAGGTCCCTTCCAATCCAAACCATTCCATGACATTCGTGTCTTCACTATAATTAGGCAGAACCTCTTTTCTACATGACTTACAGAATGGAAATAAATTACAAATGAATCTTTAAGGAACTGAACTTATTTTAATTGTTTTCAGCAATTAATTTTCTGTGTGGGGAAGGTATGGAAAGAATTTGTCTCTCTGAAGCTCATATTACCAGAGGGATCAAGATGAAATTAGTCACTACAGCAGGCATCCAACTTCCCCACTCCACAACAGTAGAATGAACATTTGATAAAATAACAGACAATGATTTGGGTGAAGTTAAAACAGACATCTCTCTAGATGATCCCTAGGAATCTAGGAGCTTCCACAGATGTCTGTCCCAACACAGTGTGACAAACATTAGAGAGAAAACAATAACATGCTACTTGTGTAGAGTATATTTTCATATACATATGTTTCCCTCTGTTCTCAAGAAGGAACACTAAAAATGGAAAATTAACTGACCTTTAAAAGATCATGATGAATGAAGAATCCAGCTATCATATATTGAGGTTATACACCATACAGGAGGATGAGGGAAGCAATTGCAGAGAGGACATTTGAAATTTTTAACTTGCATTGAAAGCTATTAGTTTCAGGAACCTTTTTTTTATTCTAGGACAGACATTGCATCCTGTTGTTTATTTGTGTAAGTCTTATCGTATCATAATAAAATACCTTAGTCAGGAGCTCTGACTATTAACAATAAGCATGGCCAACTTCAGATCCATTTTTGACATACCCCATGAGTCAGTAATGAGCTCAAAAATCATATCTGAACCCAAATACTTATAGATTACCATTATGATGTGGTTAACATGGGACAGAAAGCCTGGTCAGAAATGTCACGTTGCAAAGAACTGAAATGAGATACAGAGGGCAAGATTTACTGTACTTAATGTTCACATAGCATCCCTTCTCCTGACTCCACTCCACATTAGAGTTCCAGAAGTCAGCCAGACTGTAGCAACTACTGTCTAAAATGCACTAAAAGGGGAAAAAATGTATAACTTTTGACTGAAGTGACTTGGAGAGTTAGAAGATGGACAGAGATCCAAATAAACTGACACAGAACTGAGCAAACACATTTCTTTCTAGTACTGTTAACCCAGAAGATACAGAAACACAATGTTTGAGGTAACTGACACCAGTACAACTTTCAGTGTTAGGCAGCAGAATCTGTAACAGCTTTACAGGTATTTTCTAAATAGCTAACCTTCCAGCTTCTGGTTCTCTTTTTCCATTCGAAGCAACAGAATTTGTTGATGGATGGCTTTTCTCCACAGACTCTGTAGTTCTTCTGAGTTTTTCTTCTCTCCAGTTTTATCTGTGCCATCCTCATTTTGCAATACTAAAAGAAGAGGGTCTTCCTCCAAGGGTGGAGCAAGAGGGGAGAGAGGTAACAATTCACTTCCGTCATGACTATCTGCAAAGAATCAGAAAGCTATTACAGGGAACTCCGATTGTTTGAAATATCATGAAAATTTATGTCAGAGCAGAACAAAAATAGCTGAGTTTCACATTCAGCAGTGAGATGTTGATTCCAAGTACTGAGAAAATCCACTTCAGTAATACAGAATCATTTTAAAATGAAGTATTAGGGTCACATAGTATGTCAGCACATAAGCACAGCTTCTCCCCAGAGCGGTTTTAGCATGAACACTGCATCAAACTGATCCCCATTTTCCTTTCTTCACATACTGCAGCTCAATGTAGTACTAACTATTCAGTAGCAACTGCTTGAAAGCACACACAAACCTGGATGCTGCATGTTGGAAGCAGATTTGTTCATAGGTGAAGCTACTCTCAAGAATATTCTCTGCCGCCAGGAGATGCGGCGAGGCGTGAGCGTGGCCCCCACAGCATTTAGAGATTCACTGCTGCAGATGTTTGATGCTCTTTTCTTTCCCTCTCCATCACTGAAGGAAAAAGAAGAAAGAAAAAAAACAACAGGTGAGGTGATCAAAGCAAGACACCTTTGGATTAAAAAAGAAAAATTGAAACAAACAAAAAAATCTGCCTACTGTACAAGAAAAACTGCAGAAGCATTTGCTGGAAAGCTTTAGAAGGCAGTGCTGTGCGTGAGCCTCACCGTGAATACAGAAGCATCCAACTCATAGCACAGTGCTGTTAAGTTTGCACAACAATACCACAGGGAAGAACTCATAACATTCATACAGTGCTCAACTGCAACCTAAGAATAAAAGCTAAGTTTGTTAAAAGCTAAGAAAACTTCAGCAGGAGAAAAAAATGTGGTAATCCTTAGCTGTTAAAATTTGCCTTGCCATAAATCAGTCTTACAGGTGTGATCTGATGTAATACCCCTAAAAGCACAGATGCTGCTTGAACAGAGCACAGTGCTTCATTTAGTGCCATTTTAAATGGCATGATGAGATCACAGTGAGTATTTTATTGACTCAACATTGTGCCTTTCTCTTACCTGTGTTTCAGTGACTGCATGCTCCACTAGCAGAAAGGGAGTCAGAAGTCCTCATGCTTTACTAGCATCTCCAGCTAACAGAGCACAACTTTTGCAGGGGGAGGCTCAGTTCCCACCACAGTGAAAAAATATCCTCTCCAATCACCAGGTAGAAACAGACTTACACAGTAATTTCAATTGCAGCGTGTGCTGCTCGAAGAAGTGAGGAGAGGCTACAGAGAAGCTCTGCTAGAAGTTTAATAGGGCACCAAGCACAACCCTCTGCTGACTATCACAGGAGAAAAGGATATTCAGCTTCTATAAGTACTTGAACCATTTTCAGAAATACTTCAGTATTTTGCACTTGCAGTAGTGAAGTACGCACACAGATCTAATATAGTAATGGATACCTTGATCCTCTGCCACAAATCCTTCTACACATTAGCAATGTGACACACTGATAACTGCAACTCCTCTCACTCACCAGCTGCTTTTTTTCACTGAGTATTCAATGAACACAGAAGTCACCTGTAAGAGCACCACTCTGGGACAGAGAGAACATACCAACCTCTTAGAAAATAATAAAGAGCTAAGAAACAGAAGTACTTATCTACCACAGACTAAATGCAGTAGAGGGAACAAACATATATGCAAATATATTTCCCCCAAAGTGTCTAACTTTACTTGATGATGCCTACATTTGACAGAGCCCTTTGTTAAGTGGGACTCAAGGTATCACTGTGGTTTGAAGTAGCTAAGCTGAAGCAAAGTCCCACAGACTGCACTTATACTGAAGAATGGGTATGGTGTCACAGGGAAAATTCAACATCCCTGAAGGTGTTATATTTTTAACTGTAACTAATTCTACACTTTCCGGGAGCCTGCAGCCTTTTACCATATTTTCCTCTAGACTGCAGACATTTGAGGATTAGACGGCCACACTTCCAGAAAGAAACAGCTTCTTTGTTGGCCTTAAATGTCACACACAATGAGAAGCTTCTTGGGAAGATTCTACCAAATATGTGTGAAGTATGTGTATGAAGAAATATGTATGAAGAAGTGTGTCTACAGCTTTATCTTCATCACATCAAATATGTATGAAGAAGTGTGTCTACAGCTTTATCTTCATCACAGGGAAAACTGCTGTTACCAACACACCAGCAGCAGCACTCAGACCTTCATCCTTTTAAGAACTAACATGTTACAGAACAATGTCCAGAAAAATAATTAGATGAAAAGAAAGCCCAGCAAGTTGGTGTTTGCTATGTTCTTATTGGTAAGCTAGTTGCAGATGACTACAGTTTTCCACTGACAGCCATGCTCTCCATGTTTGGCTTGCACAAAAGGAGAGACCCACAAGGGAAGCAAGACCATGTTTTCTTGAAGTTTCAGTTACACCAGTCTACCAGCTACACAATACTGAGTAGCACATTTCACACTGAATACTCTGTGCTGAATGATTATCCACACAACTAGGACAGACCTGTACAATGATCAACGCAGTCCCTATGCTAGTGATCTACAGCTTTCTGATGCCCCTAAGCCTCAGCAAGCAAACTGAGCTCACTATCAGACACACACGTTAGACCCAATTTTCACATCATTGCCAGAGAAATCACTGTTCTCGAGTTCACTTGCCCACACTTAGTCAACCACCTCTGCTTTCCACAAAAAACACCACTATGGACCATCAGTCCTGGATAACAGATAATCCAAATTATTTGCCATTCCTGATGTACTTTTTACATCCATTGCACTAGTTCCCCATGCTTAACACTACTGTACTGCTGGGTGGTTTCAAGTGAGAGCCCATGTTGCACTAACCAAAACAGCAACAAAACCCAGTGACAATCTTCCTGGGCTAATTCCTACATAATCCAGGAGGAACTCCTCTTTGTGCTAGCTAAATACAGACTACAAAAACAATTTTGAAACTAGAGTTGCTGTTTTCAAAGATATTTCAGAACAGTGACCTCTGAAAATGAATTTAGTTGGGGTATATTAATCACAAGAACTTGTGTTTCTATAAATAACTAACAAAACTGGTACTCACTATTTCAAATCTTACGTATCACATGTTAGAACACAAAAACTAAGTTATTCCAGGGCTTACTAAGCAGAAGCTATGCAAGAAGATAACTCAATTTCTATTGTCATGAACAAAAATCTACGTTTGTCTAGTGTGCTCCTAAACAGGCAGCCTTGGGAACATCATTCAATTTACATTACTAAAACTTACAAGAAAGTCAGAATAAGATGTTGGCTATTTTAGGCTGTGGAACTAAGTTGTTTAAAGCTGTTTAAGACATTCAAATCCCAGAATTCACAGTTGGATGCGTCAGTCATATGTGCTACCTTATGTATGATTTGCACATTCAATTCTTAGGCCATTAATTTCCTGTTAGATCATACCTACCAAAATCCCGCTAACATTTTGAGCAACTAATACTGACCACCTCCTTTTTCAAAGAGCCATCTGATGAGTGATCAGAGCACCCACTTTGTATTCAGTACAGGGCAAGGGTAGCAGAGAAAACAAAGAAATTTAAGAAACAGGAGATAGAAAGAGCAGTTTCCTTATTTCTATTGAGAAAGAAAGTAAGAAAAACAAAAGATCTAGCTTAACATGAGTTCTGAAGGTGTGAAACAGTACAGAATAAAAGCAGGAAGAAATCAGAACAAAATGGCTATATCACCTATCCTGTGATGAAATGGTTCAGAAGGTTGGTGCAGGAAACCAATGAGTTAACTCAATTACATATTTTCCACCTTGAAAACACGAATTTCACAATGCTTATCCCTAGACTTTCCTATCTCCCACGCCTAAATTTAATAGGCTGGCTTCACTGTCAACTAAACTTGAAAGAAATCACATTACTTGTGGTTTTAAGGTAATTGGAATTTAAGTCTCAGGCAAGCAGGTAGATGCTCTGCTCAGACAGGCCAGCAACACCTCAGAAATAACTTCTAAACAAGGGTGTTCTACCTGAGCATTCTTTACCTGCTCCCTGCTATAGGTAGAGGTCTATCAATGTCAGCAGAGAGACTAAAAGCAAAAGCAGCTCCTAACCAATAACAACAGCAACAAAAACATAAATCGAGTTCAGTCACAGCTACCTGAAAGCAGAGCAGAGTTTTCACTGCCTCCCAGCATATGGGAAAAGGAGACTTTCACAACTTTCTTGTCAGGGCACTGATATCAAACATCAAACACTTAAGACGAGACCATAAAGACCCTGTTTTGACAACACAGGCTTAAACATCGACATGGGACATGTTCCGCGAGGTTATCTAGCAGAAATAGTCAATCATTAATTCCAGTTTTCAGTGATATTTTCCACTTTAAGAGAAACTGCTACCTAAGACTCAAAGAATTCTCTAACTGCTGCATAAACTATGGACTGTAGAGTCTAGACACTGGGGCAAGGCAGAAGATGGATACTTCTTGATAACAACAAGAAAACAAAACAGACAAACACATACCACACAATTCAACTACATTCTGCAAGTTACTACCCTAGTGTAACCTACCCAGAACCAAGATTAAATGCAACCAGAGTCAAAGCATCACAAAAGAAGAGATGGACACTTCAACAAATTTCTGAAGAAATATTTAAGAATTTTAACTGCAAACTAGGATATGATTTGCAAGAATTATTTTAAGCAAATAACAACTATATTATGATAAAGATTTTAAATCCAATTATTTCAATCTGGTAAAAAAAAGATGTGTGGAAAAAACACAAAACAGTGAATCACGTAATAATAAAAATATCCAGAAAAAAACCTACTTCAAAATCTTCCAATTTATCTTTTATACTGTTACTGTTTAATCACTTAATATACATTCCACATGAAGCTTTGGAAAACTGCAGCAATGTAGTACTCTACACTTAAGCCAAAAGCATCAGTTTAGTTGGAAGAATAGTGCTTCTCCATCCATAAGCCTAAATTCACCAGTTGGTTTGTATGTTACAAAAAGAGAAAAGCTATATATTCTACATACTCTGCTCAAGAATAAAATACTATAGCTGTTCTTGCTAACGTATGCATTTATTCCTGTTTACTTTCAATTTTGATTTCTCTTTTCATCACTCCAGGTAGCAATTAAATCAACTCAACCTATTTTGCAATTTGGAGGCTAAGTTGGTACAAAATCCCCTAGATCAAGTACAGAATGGCAGCTAGTATTTCCATTCCCAGAACTCTGGCTGACAGAACCTTATATGTAAGCCTAACACAGGGAGTATTCCTCCACTCAGGGAAGAAGGGAAATTGGTTCCAACAAGTCTGCACCTCTCTATTGGTTCTCAGAACTGTAATTTATCTTTAATCAGAATAATTACTTTCAGCTACTTTGTATAAATAATATTCTCAAATATTTTACTTTCTGCGTGAGAAAGATGCCATTTTGAAAAGGCAACCTGTTCAAATTTAAGTGTCCATGAGCCAACTTTGATAAATCAATTGCATAACAATGCAAAGACCAGGAGATAGCTAGGGCTAGTCAAACCTTGAAAGAGTCCAGTGGAGGGCTACAAAGATGATAAAGAGCATGGAACACCTCCCTTATGAGGAAAGGCTGAGAGACCTGGGGCTGCTCAGCCTTGAGAAAAGAAGACTCAGAGGGGATCTGATCCATGACTATAAATATCTAAGGAGTGGGAGGCAAAGGGATGAGGCTGGACTCTTCTCAGCAGTGTGCGGCGACAGGACAAGGGAAAATGGGCACAAACTGAAGCACAGGAATTTATGCACAAATGTGTGTGGGAACTTCTTCACTGTGAGGGTGATGGAGCAGTGGCACAGCTGCACAGAGAGGTGGTGGAGTCTCCTTCTCTGGAGACGCTCCAGACCCGCCTGGACACCTACCTGTGCAACCTGGGCTAGGGAGCTGCTTTGGCGGGGGGTTGGACTCCATGACCTCTACAGGTCCTTCCAACTCCTATAATTCTGTGTAATTTCTGTTTGTTTACCCCTATGGTAGGAAAGTTATTTTTTAAATCCTTGAGTGCACTTATGTTCAGTATTAAATGCTGCACAACACACTTGTCAAAACTCTAGAAAATTACATGCACCATTTCCCTCCCAGATTTTTCTCTGAAGAAATGTGTTAACACTGAAGCAAAAACATCTTGAAGGCACCTATTAATACTGTATTAGTGTTCAACTTCACTGTCCCGCTCACTCATTAAAGTAGAAAAAAATCATCCACAAAAAGCATCATAACAGTGATTATTAGAAATACAATAAAAATAATAATCTCCTCCTACCCACAAACACTAGGAAAAAGAGATTACTATTCCCACAGCAAAATTCACTGGAGAATATATTTTTCCTCCCATCTTTATGTATCTTCCATTAGATAGCCATTTAAATCCTAGGCAGCTCGGGCTTGCTTTTTAATTAAAGAGATTTCAGGTAGTGATTCACCATTTCTAAATGGAGATGTTCCCAGTGACTGGCACAACTGACTGTATTCCTGTTCAGGAAGAAAGGCAGACAGATATAACTGCAGGGTCAGCTCTGTAAAAATCAGAATAATAAAAGACAGTCCCAATGGGGCGAAAGCAACTGTGCCATAGAAATGCTTACTTCTCTCCACTGCTTAGCTGAGATGGAGATCTCTACAGTCAAACAAGAGCCACTGTACTGTGCATAGCAAAGTATCAGTTTCCTTTACCATTGGTTTCTGTGATTGTGTACAAATGTGACATGAACGTGGATCAGAATTATCTTTTATGCAGACCAATATCTAAATAAAAATTAAAACAAACAAACAAACAAAAACAAACATATGTAGAGTTGCTCTTTATCATCCTACTCGCCAGCTGACTCTGACACAATGTAATTAAGCTGCTAGTTATAGCATATATGCAGTCTCAAAGCATTATCCAATTAAAATGAGAAGTGGATTACCTCAGTCACTTACAATATGGGGATTACTTGTTTAGCATGTACCTTTGACTATATTTTTAATATTCACTTCACTAAAATGAACCTTACTAGTTGTCAGTTACTGTGAAATCCAATACCTTTAGCAGCATGTACAGCCAAAACAAAAAAAAGAGGAGTACTTCAGATATTTCATCATAGCATTACCTGACATTAAGTATTTTTATCAACATCTACATTCCACAAATTCATAACACTTTAATAGATCCGGCTGCCCACAAAAACCGATCCAGGAGTTGGTTCAGCTCAAAATAAGTCTGCTAACTGGAGGGACCACAGGAACAAAGTTGGACTGGAACTCCTCACAAACCGCAAAAGCATACACTGCTTACTCCTTGTTCATCTGCTCTTGGGAAGAAAGGTAGAGCCACTTAAAAAGTTATTCCATCTTCAAAGATGAGACACATTACTAAGACTAGTTTTGGAAAGTCTTCCCAAGTAATGATTGGTTTATATTATCCCCATATTAAGACAAAGAATCTAGATAATTTATCATTTACTCTTTAAAAGCTGTGGACTTAAGGTGATGAAGAGAATGGGAAGTGGTTCTGATATTAAGGCAACACAACCTTTCTGTAAGGATGTCTCACCTTACTGTGCTTGCACACCACTTCACTCTTTTGGAAAGACTTGACATGTAGAATCTGCCCACTACATATTTCATAACTGTCTGTATGTTATGAGCTTTTGGCTGCATGCTGTTTCATAGCGTTATAGATAAGAGACCAGGAAGACACATTATAAATGTCAGAAAAATTAAGGCCGGATACAGTGAAGAAAAAGGTTAGATATATATTTTGTATTTTGCTATTCTGGTCTGTGTGTTATTAGAGATGACTAACTTAAACCATACCTTAAGGCCGCGTTTAGGTCAAGTGTCTCCCATTATTCAGTGCATTTACTTAATTCCTTTGAAGAACCAACAAAAGCACTTTCTGAGGTGTGCTTGGTGCTTGGAACCAGCCAAAGGCCATTATCAGCAAGGTACAAGATCCTGTGGCCTACCTCTCTTGACATAAAGTTTTGGCTACAAACTTATTTTTGACAAACTTGTTATTGCAAACTCACTTGTTCCTGACTTAGGGATGGTGCACCTGCAGACCCAGCAGGCATAATAAGGATGCCTGAGAGGGGACCTGGGTTGTTGTTACTGTTTGCTGGTTTGACACTGCAACCTCTGGACAAACACGTTCACCCTCCACCATCCCATCTCCAGTGCTGTGGGCTGACACTGGAACTCCTTGAATTGGATCAGTGATCTCTCTTCTGTCCATCTATCTGCCACTCTTGTTCTTTCTCCACTTCTCTCTTTGCCCTTACTCTCTCTTAAATTCATTAAGTAATTGCAAGACCTATTCTCATTTCCTAAATGCCCTATCTTGTTGTCAAGTTGTTAAATAATAGTGAGACATTTTGGTTTCTTAAGGTTGTATAGCTTACCTGCACAGTGTAAGACTGATTCTAGGTGTTACAGTGCCATCTTATTAAGTCATTTAGCTTAACACAGCTAAGATAGACTTAATCATTAATTACAGTGCCAATATTTTGGGGGTAACTCTGTGTCAATATTTTGTGATAACTGTAGCGTACAGACTTTCACTGAAATTGATGATTATGTGTGGACCTCTACATATCATTTTACCTTAATCTGACCGGGAGTATTCATGAATCTGGCCACCCTTTCCCTCCCCTTATGGGCAGGGCCTCACAATTTCTTATAGCTTCTCCTAAAATGGAAATGACAAATTAATGTGAGCAACTTTAATGAAATTGCATTCCACCAAAGTGAAAAAATTCCATTAGGAACCCCTGAAAACTTCCATACCAATCTCACAAAGGAAACCTCCACATAACAGAGTTCTGACACATCCAAAAACAAGGTCTCATCAACATTTCTGTTAAGAGTGAAATCTACTGTTACTTTTCCAGGGAGAAACAGTCACAAGAATATCTCCTACAGCACCAGAAGTTCCTGCTGGAAATGGACAGAGGACATAAATGAGTAGCAGAAACCTGAGAACAGTTCACTGTACAGAAATGAACAGCAGCTGTCCACAGTTCAGACTGAAGTAGTCACTGACAGAAGAGAAATAGAGGTCAGCAACTGGCAGAAAACCATCATGAAGTACCAAACTACGGTTCCACCTTATTCACTATGAGCCTACTCAGAAGAAAAATCCATAAGCAGTTTCCTTAAGCACCATCCTGAAGGAGTGCCTACTCTTTACACTAAAAAGTATGACTTATCCAGATTCACACCAATGTCAGAAAGTTCTCTTGTACCTCAGCTTCTTCCCCACTCATCTTTAGTTGGAAGTCACTTGGCAACTCTCCGTGGAAATATCACAGCAATTATCAATTATTCAGCTAAATTGATGTTCCCCCTTCCCCATATACATCCTGCATTAGTACTGTATTCTTCTCACTTTCTTCTTTCAATTACAGCCACACATGCTGATTTGCATTCAGCAGAGAAAGCATCCAATTGGTGTAACACTCTTCTAAAAAACACTGCATTTCACACAACAAACCAAAGCAGCTGATTTGCAACACCATAACAGAAACAGGATGCAGCTCCTAGATGCCAGCAGACAAACCTCTATTCTTAACAGGCTTTTTTGGTCAAAAGCCTATTCATTGGTGCAAATCAGTGTCAAGTACTTAGGAAGTGTGTTAGAAATGCAAGAGCACAAGGCAGAGTAGGAGGATTCCCACAAGTTGCATTGCACTGGGAATCCTGTTGTTAAGCCGTTGGCAGTGAAGAACTAGGCAGGAGACAATGCTCTCACCTCTTGGAGAGGTCACTTTCTGAGTGCTGGAGCAACCTTCCTGAGCCCTGGTAAAAGGTTTTCAGGAAAGAAGGGGCAGAGAGAGAGGAAGGGAGACCAGGTGATGCAGATTCACTCTCACTGTGAAAGCGCTGAATCCCAACAATAGGACTGTGCAGGCAATAAGAGAACATAGCAGACATGTCAGCATGGAATCAGATACAACAAAATATCCAAATTAAAAACACTGGCCAAGTACCTCCTTTTGACTTACAGTAACTTTGTTTCGCAGAAAATGAAGCATATCAAGTGCACCAGGGCACAGTTTTCACACTGACATTGGATTTATTGTTATGTTTGATTTCTTTCAAGAAATATTTTGATGACATTGCAGAGCAGGCAGAAAACCTTAATACTTTGGAATTAATTTTTGAACTTTTGTAGAGTTATTTTGATAAAAGAAGACAGTCCTCTCATGCATTTAAATATTACTTAAAAAGAGGAAAAATGTACTGGCGAGACGCTTACATCAATTTAGTTTCTCTTAACGTTTTAATTAATCCTGAGTAGGAAAAAAGAGACTGAAAACCCCAAACTAGAGCCATGCTGCTACAAATCAGCTTGGACTGAAAATATGCTGATGGTACAAATTAATCAGTGACTTCTTGAAAGATATTACAAAGAAGTGAAGTCAGCAAGTCCTTCAGGGTTTCCTGTTTGCATATAACATGGACAGTGAAAAAAAAAAAGAAGAAAAAAAACCAACCAAGTTTATCCCAGTTAAAAAAAAACAAACAGACACATTATTTGTCTCTTCAGAAACAAAACATAACATGGTTATTTCAAGGCCTCTTTCAAGCCTTGCTTGAAAGTTTCTTACACTTCATCCCTTTCATTCTCTTAAAGTTTGCCTGGTGACTTACTGATGAAGGTAGGCAGGATGGAGGCAGAGAAAGTTAAGCAAATCTGAGTAGGTCCTCAGTGAACTATGGGGACCTCTCCTGACCAAGTGAAGGAACTCTGCCTGACTCCTGAAGCAGAAGGATCCCACATGACATTTAGCTGGAGAGCTTTCAAATGGGAAGGGGAAAGAAGTTACAGAGGGAAACTCCTGCGAACGGCAAACAACAAAACTGCATGCCTCACAGTTCAGAAGAGGCGCTCAATCCTTATATCTTTTAGTGGGATTATTCGGTAGTTTTAAATCTGGGCATGCTTTTCAGAAACCTGAATACAGCAGCTAGCACTCAAAAGCTGCCGGCACTTATCCCAGAGTAAACCCTCAGGCTACAGCCTCTGCAGTTAGAAGTGCTGAGGATCTCTTCTCTGGAAGGCCTGCCTGCGGCACAGCTGAAAGGCTCAAGCTCAGAGACAGCAATAAGCAAACACACAGACCAGCACTCAGCCTGGCGATCTGAGCTGCTTCTCCTGAGTCACTAATTTTGGCATCAGCCAGCTACTGCACCAAGCTATTCAAAAGGTGAAGAAGACAAGCTGAAAATAAAGTAATGAACCCACAGGAGCACAGAAGCATCTTACATCAGAACCTGTTGTGCTGACACTGCAGATGGGACTCACCTCGTTGGCTCGATGCTGCTCTGCCGCAGCAGCGGGGAGCGGGCACTCAGGGACCGTCCGTTCTGAAAGGTTATCCGCCGCCGGGAGCTGGAGGGAGGGTGGCTGAAGGTGTGTGCACGTCTCCTGAACTGGGGGGAATCCGAGTCCTCCTCAGGAAACGGCTGCCAAGCTGAGGACACCGGGGACGCCGGAGGAGTTGTCGGTGGAGAGTCACCCGGAGAAGCGTCCTGGAAGGAAGTGCTGGAGGAGTGAGGCCTGCCAGAGCTCGCCTAGCCGCACCAGCAGCACGCAGCGCTGGGGCACCGGAGCTTCTCCACCCTCTTGGTCATGGCCTATTGTATGCTAATTATCACCCAAAACAGACATCCTTTGGTAAATTACAACCACCAAAAAGAGGAAGGAGGAATAAAAATTTATATGCAATGCAGAAACATGCTGATTATTCCAAGCCTTCTCTTATAGGATCAGCATCCCAGCTACTGGGCTTGGGGCTCTTTCAGGAGAACACAGGGACTGAAAAGGCTGGGGAAACTGCTGTGAGCTAGTTTCCTCGACATATCATGAGCATGCTTCCTGTACCGTCACAGCGATATCCTGGAAGAGAGCCTGTTATTACACAGCCAGTTTGTGAGTAACTGTGGCAGGAAAACCATAACAGAATCTCCATCTCCTGGGAAAAATAGCAACCAATCCCCACATGAGGTCAGAGGAAAACGACTGAAAACAGGAAACAAAATGAAAGTGAACAGAATTCTCCCCCCTCACCCCCACAGAGCGTCCCCAACAGATGTTTTAAGGTCAGTATTTTAACTTCCCTAAAGCAACTGTTAGTTACAGAAAGGATTCCTCACCTTCAGAGCATTTCCTTACATTGGGATATGACCATTTACAACTGGTTCAGCAAAGCTGACCAAAAATTACCTGCCTTTTGTAAAAGCAAAGGAGACGTAGGAAAGAAACCCCAAAACAACACCAGTCTGGCAATCAAATAATAGATTAAAGCTGAAGCTCCAAGACCACATATACGCCAGCTTTCCTACAACCTCCACTCCCCAATGAAAACTCTTATTTGAGTTTAGTAAATTGACGTGCTTTATGCTGCTTTGCTCAAACTGAAGAAGAGAGGCATGCTTGTGCCTCATTACCACCCATACATGAAAGTGTGCCCATGTGAACCAAGCTCCTTACGCACTTTGTCAGAAGCAAGGCTGTTGCAGCGCTCAAAGCTGTCCATGCTTCCCAAGCGGCCTCGCATTCTATTGGCTCCCTGCAAAAACAACAACAACAATTTAATCTGGGCTTTTTGCTTGGATCCCAAGGATTAAGCAAAGATGGCAACAGGTACTCATACAGGACAGTTCAGGCACGCAATGTTTGATAGAAGACATCAGATAATGGGGCAAGTACTGAATTTTGCAAGCAGTTCTTTCCTCACAAGAGTTTTGACCCTATAGCCCTTGTATGAAATAACTGAATATTCATCAAGCAGAATAGCTGAGCTGGCTTGAAAAGCCAAGTTGAGAAAACCTGCGGACTTCTGTACAGTGACCTGTGCTGCAGCTGTCAGATGTACTTAACATGCTATGATCTCAGATAACTTGCTCCACATCTAGAAATCTCAGACAAATTAAGTCTACCTGGGGCAAAAGTAGAGAAAGCTCTACAACTAGATAAACGCTCTTTGGCAGCAAATCCAGCCAGATAAGGTCAGATATGAGCAATCCTTTTCAATGGCAGTGAGGTCAGCACTGAGGCAAAGTTGACAGAAATTGGCAATAACAGATCTTGGCCAAAAAGTCATTGGTTTCACAGAAAAAGATTATAGATCAGCAGTGCTTTCAACTCCCTTCTATGCATCTTCAACACCCACCAAACATAGGCAACATTTGCTGTCGGACATTACTGACTGCTGAATTAAGTTGTTTCCACCACTTTAAAAAGCAAAATAAATAAATAAAATAAAATATAATAATGATGATGATGATGATGATGATGATGATGATAATAATAATAATAATAATCATCATCATCATAATAATAAAGCCTCTAAAGTCTGGGCTTTAGGAATAAACACAGATAGACACAGGGGCACAGTAGTTCTTCTCAGTATTTCTGTTAACTCAGAGGGGAAGTTTTGTCAACATTAGCGATGTTTATTTAGCCAACTTTCCCCTGGTAAGGTTTATTTTCATTTTCAAGACTGAAAAGAGTGTCCATTTAAGCTCACTGCCAATGAATGCTCTAAAAGGAATCTCTTCAGACCCTTGCAATAAAATAGGAGCAAAGGATAACTTGGAGGTTTCTTGCTAGATTTAAAAACATGCTTTTGGCACTCTAAGAAAGGCTTTTTGATTCAGAAAAAAATAACAACAACAAAGGTTAGCACAGCATGGGCCTGTAGAAATGTGTTCGGAAGGTCAAAAAGAGGTTATATTTATTTTTTCTGAGATATCGTGTTAGGAAACTGCAGCCTGTTTTCAGTTCAAACCTGACAAAAACAAGATAATTCCATCAAAACAAACAAGTGAAAAAGTGGCATTCCTTTGGGAGAAAGAGATGTCAGAGCACAAAACCCAGCATGTTTCCCTGCAGTGAGTGGTGAATAGCTACTCATTCAAGTAACTTAAAATGTCACTTGATGATATTTATCCTAGCTATGAAGCTATTCGCTTATTAAATCTTCCTAGATACCTGGCTACTGTATACTTCTTTCCAATTTGCTAAGACTGAGGCTGCTTAAGTCTCACCTCACATTTACTACTTTTTTATATATTTATACATATTTAAATTTGCAATAAGATGCTGAATGCCAATTTTATAAGAATTTTCTTTCCTACTCTGTTACCAATTACACTTTAAAATAAAGATGCTAAGTCGTGTACAATTTGTATTCCATAACATTAGTACCATGTAACTTGTAGCTGGCTTAAGGGGAAAAAAACAAATAAACCAAACAAAACAAAAATCTACTACATTAATGGCATTTGGTGTCTAAATACCTTTAGGAATTAACTGTGTTCTATTAGACTTGTTATAATAGTCTGATGAAGAGTAAGAACTATCTAACAGCCACTGTACAACACATGTATGCATGTATCACACACAGAATGCATACATAGATACTGTACAGAAATGATCATATACACACAGAACCATAAAATATCCCCAGTTGGAAGGGACCCATAAGGATCACTGATTCCAACCCCTGGCTTCCCACGGGACCACTCAAAAATCAGATCCTAAGTCGAACAGCACTGTCTAAAAACTGTCAGCTTGGGGCCATGACCACTGCCCTGGGAGCCTGTTCCAGTTTTCCACCACCCACAGGTTACCTGCTTTAACCAAATTAAAAGTGGCTGATCTGCTCCTTACATTGTTTTTCTAGTTCTTGCACTGTGTGACCTTTAAATGGATCTGCAATTACGAACCCCTACATTCATCATGATTCATTGCAACATGATGCTGTTCCTCATTTCTAGCCGTCACAATCTTCCTCCTAACAGCAAGTCTTTTTCACAAACAAGCAAACTTAAAATGGCCCCAACATGGGTTTGTATGTTCTCTGCTGTTAAACTAAATCACAGACTGAAAGCGGATCTTTGTGCTATAGAACACAGCATGACACAGCAGCACTGGTGAGAAAGGAACATACTATATCAGAAATAGCAATTGATGAGTATCTCCCTTCTGAGATATTTCCACTCAGCAGCGCATTTCTCATAAAAAGATTTTTCCTTCACATAATCCAAATACTGTGTCCATACATGGTCAAGCTGATTGACTGGGCTATTCCCAGTGAGGTATGCTGTTTCAACAACCAGAGTTAGTACCCCACTGTCAGAGTTAGATCACTTTCCAGTCACACGTCCTTTAGGCATGAGAAAGAAATCAAACTCAGCACAGGCATGACTAGCTGTCATCAACTGATGGTATTTTGAACTGCTGAAATTCTCCAGATCTTTTGACCATCATCTCTCTTTTGCTCTCGCTTTATATTCACACCAAATTCCAAATGTGTAAAACTTGCAACCAAACATAGCCCAGACTTGACCAGGTAACTCAGTCCTAGGTCAAATTCACTTTTCACCTTATGTACAAGCTGTTCTAAGGCTTCAGCCTAGCAAATGTTTTGATTTCTTAACATGGAATATCTATGACATTTCAGGTTTGCAGGTTACTGTATGACATGTTCATAAAGCAGCAGGACAAGTGCAACTTAGGCCTTGATGGCACAGAAGTATGATACTTTTAAAATTATTAGCAGAAGGAGTTCAACTTCACTACTTGAACTATATTTGGATCTCATAATTTGTATCACAGCTCTCTGCCCCCTCTATAAGGGACATACAGGACACGTCCTTCTGTTACTTCTCCATATGCGCTTTCTCTGCTCGTAGACAAGGGGCAAAACCTGCAATACAGACTTTTTCTTTAACAGGCTAATTAATGTAAGAGATTTCCAGTAATTATCCACATTGTACCTGGTTACAACACTGACATGAGGAACAATATTTTCTTTTTCCCTTTTTCCCCATTTCTTTTTCACTTTTTTCCCCTTTTTCTCCCATTTTTCCTCCACCTTTTATTAAATAAATTATTGCTTTTTCGTCTTCCTACAAAAGAACCCCTTAGCTACTACTTTCTGAAGATTGTTAATGACCAATGTGAGCAGTGTTAATCTCAGAACAAACAAAATTTCACCAGTTTATGTAGGTGCATTTAATTACTTAAAAAAAAAAAGATAAAGCAATATATCCCTGTATAGGATATAACCATTCTGATTATTTCTTTTTTTATTATTATTTTGAAGCAACATATCTGATGTTGCTCATCTAATTCACTTGCAACAAATGCTCATTTTTCAGAAATTTGCTTTCTATCTCTGTGTGTGTGGCCTTACCAAAAGCTATCTAGCCCAGTTAAGACACCATCACCACAGCCAGAACCTTCAGATTTCAGTACGGTGATCTAACTTCATCACACATTTAATAGACTGAGACCATAAAGTGAACAAGCAGACAAAAAAACATCTGATAGAACTATACGGTCAAGGATATCTGGGAGAACAGCTGACAGCGATTTGTTAATCTTACCCTTGAGAAGATATTTTCCAGAGAGCTAGTCAAGGACTTCTTGGCCTTGTTTTTCAGAACGTCAAGTTTAAACCTGCCACCACTGGTGGTGTTTTCTGGAATCACACTGTTAGACGCAGTCTGTTGATATGAGCAAGGACACAATTCAGCTTTGGCAACTGTTTTCGCAATCGTAGACCTCGAAAGAGTAGTACTAAAGCAAGTTATATAATAGACAACACACTCCCATTCCTCATTTAAAATATAAATTAAAAAAGAAGTTAAAGGGACATTCATGTCTCTAAAGACTATCCTGAAAAAGCCTACCCATTTAATAACACTGATATTATTATCCATTTAATAATACTGACATTTCCTTTGCCAGATAAAGTTGTAGTTTAGATCGACATCAACACTCTCTTCATTCTTAGTTTGTTCTCTCTAGGAATGACCTTTTGAGAATGAGAATCTGAGACGAAGGAAAAGAAGGAAAGAAGTGGTAACCTCGTGCTGTAAAGAAACAACCCTAAAAATATTTGGTTGTCTTTTTCCCTCTTTTCCTACTCCTAAGTAAGCCACAGTAAATTAAATCAAATTATTTCTTCTTCCACCATCTTCTCTCAATTACAATGCTCAGTTTCAGCTATTCCTGATGAACTCTAGCAGCAGACCTTTCTGGTACTCCAGGTTATACTTGAATATGAAGGGGAGGAGAGAAAGGAATCATACAAAACCAAGCTTTACCAATGGAGTTTCACCAATGTGAACATGCGTTTTCTGCTTAGCTTCACACAGTTGGCGTAGATGTAGGATCACAAGTTCATTTTCCTCCTGGTCATTCTCTGGCTTCATTTTCTGTTAGAAACAGAAGAAAAGATTATTCTTTCAAGTCATTATTTGCTTATTTTCTCTTCCATACATACATATTCCTTGAAGTTAATATATTGACACTCCAGATGCCAGAATGCACAATTAATGAGTCATATTACATCATCTGTGTGCCATTGCACTCACAAGAAAAATAGACCAAAACATTCCATGCAGAGAATGCTACAGGATGTGGAGGGGAAAAGGCCTTATGACTACACATTCTGTTTTCAAAGGTTGTCTGCTACTGTTTAAGCTTATAAATGGAATAAAGAACCCATATAAATAAAACAGACATTTCCTTCTTGAGGCTGCTAGACAGCAGCATAGCCTTTGGAAGCATGAAGTACTGTATAGGTCATCCACTTGAGTACATTTGCTTACACTAGAATTCTGCCTCAGAATTCAAGCCAAAAGAGAGCTTCTGAAAATACCAACCAATTGTCTGATACCTGTATATCTCACCCACTCGCAACTCATTATCACATCATTTTCAGGCAGAGAAAAATGTTTACAGATGAAGAATTAAGTTCAGACTTAAAATATCCTCTGGGTGAGAACAAAAAAAGTTTAAGCAGACTTGGGAACCAAAACTTGTCTGAGAGCAGCATATCACATATTAGGTTAAGTTAAAGCCTACTATTTCAGTATTTTGATGGAACAACTGAACTCTAAACCAACAACATAACAAAACAAAAGAAAAACATATAATCAAAAGAAAAAACATCCAGTCCACTTTGTCAGGGGCTTTTTCAAATCTGAGACAACCGATTCTAACTTGTTACCTGAACACGTTCAAAAATGTCTGCTTGCTCATTATCAGTTAGTGATGACAGATGTCTCTGAATTACAAGCTTGGCTCTTGGTGGATAAAGTCCTGCAAAGAGAAAAGAACATGAAAAGCTTCCAGATTCCCAAACAATCTCTTGAAGAAACAAATATGAACATGCATTTAAGTTCATAAAAGTTCAATGTGTTATATTTGTATATTTGCAGTGTAATTGATAGGGGATGCTTTAGGTTTCTCTAAATCATAGGATTTTGTCTCATTTTGATAGCACTAAAAATAGAACTAACAGCAGCTAAGTCTCTGGTTCCTGAGTAAAATGTTGTGATGCTCCACTGATATTTGCCTTCCTAGTATCAAGAGATCACTGAGATGGAAGCCTGACATTTGAATAGGAGGGGAGGAAGAGAGGAACAGACTCCAAATAAGATCTGAAAGATATTCAATGCACCAGATACTAAGAAGCTACCAGAGGCATTTAATTGAAATTGAATGGTTGGACTGGATGATCTTACAGGTCTTTTCCAACCTTGGTGATTCGGTGATTCTGTGAAAAGTTTAGATGAATTTCTAGACAAGGAAAGGTGTACCCATGCCAAAGGACTGAAGATATCACCTTTAAAAACACAAGCAGCATAAAAGCTGTAAGAAAGTACGGAAAAAAAATCTCATTTTCAAAAAAGCCCACATTTTCTCAGACCTTATTCTAGGAACCTACAAAAACTCATGGGGAAAACAACTGCCCCAGGTTAGATAAAAATATATTCTTCTCTACCAAAGCTAGGTATCATTCTAACAAAGAAATGAAATCAGAGCAGATAAAAATTTTCACAAGTTATGAAGTTCTGGATTTGGTAGATTTGTCTTTGGTAAAGTAAGATCTGATTATGGTAGAATTGGTAGATTCTACAAAAAGAAGAAAGCAGAACAGGCACTGAAGTCTTTAAGTCACTAAGCACAAAAGTTTAAGAACACGTAACATGGTATTCATTTTGTTATCATAGGAAAGGTTTTATTTGGATTACCAGATGCTTAACCCAGGCTCGCAAGTATACCTATTCAAGGTAATTATGCTGCCTGAGATGGAAACCTCTACAGTTTTCTATTCAGAGAAGATCCCAAGTAATTTTTCACTTCTGAATATCTATTGCTGAATCCAAAAATTACCAGTCAACAGAATGTTACTCCTCGAAGATCTCATAGTTTGCTTTTCATCCACCAGAGGGAGGTAAGTAGCAATTATCATCACCAGAGCAGCAGATACAAGACTATTATAACATACTTGCTTTATTTTTGCCTAAGACAGTTTGCAAGAAGACATATCAGAATGACTACAAAAATAGGATCCTGATATTAATATTCTTTAATTCTGTCTTATAAGATATTTTGCATGGGTTTTGGCCTACTACACACTTCCACAGAAAACAAAGAGTTGTGGATTCATATTTGAAGTTAAGTAGTTTTGACTTACTTCGTTAGATATTATTTTCCTATCTCACAACAATTAAACTCAAAGTGCATGGCTGACACAATAAAAAATTAACATGTACAGTATGATATTTCTAGAATAATTCAGGCAAAAAATTATAGCATGAATTCAGCTGCTACCTTCAATCCTCTCACAAAGTTTGTGCAAGGAATGCATAGGACAGGCCTCACACAGCTTAACCTGTGTCTTGGCACTTTGAAGAGCTGCAGCAGTGCTAAAGGCTTGCTTCAAGGTAAGCATTACCTCATCAACCTAAAGGGGAAAGAGAAAAGACAACATGTAAACAACAATGCATGCCATATACATCAAATAAGGTTCATAACTTGTATGAGGCAGGTGCTTTCCCACAAAAAAACTTGTTTGCTGTCTTATAGAGTTCAAGGTTGTATTCCCTGCTTAATGGCCATTCTCCAAAGACAAAAGCAGTGTTTGCTACAGGGACTTAAACGTTGGGTTCTTCTGAAACCTCCAACTACTTTGCTGACAGAGGCTTTAGCAATGTCGAGAATTTCAAAAGTTAAATGGGCACATAAGGGTGGAAGACAGAAGTCTGTATTTAGAAGAACCTCCACATCTAGCTCTCTTTGTGTCTAGGGCATACTTTAGGTGCTTGGGCACCTAAATACTTCTAGAGATTCATCTGGCAGTACATTTGAAAAGAGCTTCAGAGCCGTACAGTAAATTTTCACTAATAGTAAACACGACAATACCATCACAATTTTGGACATCAATTTATCATATACTCCTTGTGCAAAGATCTCAAACTATGTTTCCAAGTTTCTACCGTTCAACTGCAAGCACATTTTTGTCCTGAAAAAAGAGTTATCTGAGATTCTGTATTTCCTTAGTCTCCACTGAAAGAGGAGTTGTGTGGATGAAACTCCTTGAAACTCAGTTAAAAGTGTAACTTTTAATATCAAACTACAGTAACTCAAGGTTACTCACTACATAAAAAATAATGTCTTCTCTTTAGCTTCAAGTTTCTCCTGCAAACTACATGTAGTACCTCTCCATTATTTTCCTCCAACAACCAACCACCATTTAGCACAAAACCCCACAGACCTAACTCTTCTAGCAGAAATGAATTTCCCCCAGATTTACTTTACCCCAGATCAAAAGGCCACTTGACTGGCCACCACCTGGGAGTCTCCCTGTTTGTATTTTAGGGTAATGAAATCATTAAAAGCTGTTTCCCCATGCCTTTGTATCATCAGGAGGTGAGATTGAAGACAATACTTTAGGTTGTATTCATTTACTTCTTTCATCATGGCCAGCAGATCCTAGGTGCTCTTTTTGGCAATAACAGGCTGCTGAAAAATGAACGTCTGTCTCATAATACCAATATATAAGTTAAGAATAAGCTAGAAAAGGTAACTCCAATGAAAGACAAACAAAACAGTGCTAAGCATACAGATTCTGAAAACACTAGAACCTCTTAGGGCCAATGCAGAAAAGCCTACTAACACAGCCTACCTGACAACACAGAATTTGGAAAACACCAGGCTTTTCAGTTCTACACTGCCAAAGTCAAACTGGTGCTGAGGTCCAAGGGCTTGGCATCTCAAGGTAGTTCAGGGATGTTCACTTTGTATTGCAATGTGGACATTCCCATGCAAACCAGTACTGGATCACGTAAAGGGATTCAGAGATGTTTTGTTACCTCACAGAGCAACATTTAAATGTCTTTGAACCAAATCGTGCATGGTCAGATTTATCAATCAGTGTAGTATTTCATGTCAGTACAAATATTCCATTGATCTCAAAAGTCTCACATCAAGCGGGCACCTCTATCAGGTAAATCACTGGCACCATAATTCAGCTGACAAATATATCCTTTATGAAATCATTATTGAATTTCTTAGATAAGTCTACAGAAGGACAGAACGTATGTGTTCCCTATTTCTTAGTTTCAAGTTCACAACGGAGGTCTCACACCTATGAACATGTGACCACTGAGGCTCAGCTCACAGAGCAGAACAGAAATTTCCATGGTTTAGGAAGTGCTTTAGACACAATCTGATGGAAACGTTGGGATGGATCACTTATTAGTACTCACCAGAGACTCACTTGCACACTGGAACACATAGCAAACATACTGGCTTAACGCAGGTTCAGCAGACTCCCGGCAAATGAAGCCAAAGTGATCAACGTGTTTTATACCCTACAAAAAAAGAGTTTTTTATTTAAAAACAAAGAGCTTAAAATAGTTCAAAAGCAGCATTAGTGGACTATTTTTAAAACATGTCTAGTTTCCAAAGTAAAACTAAAACCAGGCACCAGATTCCAACATTTCTCAGCACAAAAATTTGAGAAACTATAAATACATCCTTCTAATGATCTATTATAAAACCTCAACAGTTTATTTACTTTTTTTTTAATAAGAAATTACATAAAGCTCTTTACACAATTGGAAAAACAGTTACACGGGAACAGATTTGTACCTGAATGTCTTCCATGAGGAAAACAGATATTCAGGGCACTCAACAAAGCAGTTGGAGGCTGTGTTTGGAACAGTCCCTGCAGTGAAGGCTGGAGGCACTGAGCCCACACTAGAATATGGGACTGGAGAAGCATCGAAGTAGCAACAGATCTTTTCTTACCTGTAAGGAAAGCCTGAACGACACCAAAAGGAGCAGGGAATATGCAGTGGCATGTAGAATTCCAACTGGATTCTTAAATTCTCTTGGTTTTAGACTGAGCTTACATACTGGAAGTTTCATGAATTCCTACACATTACTACTGATGTAGTATTTGAAGATACTATTCTCAAGAAGGAACGCTGTCTTGCTAAAAACAGCACTGAGAAGATCAAAGACAGCTGCTTCCTAAGAAGCATGATATTCCCAGTCTCAATTCATGGAACATGACTCACTATTGTTAAAGCTCTTGCCAATGTTTTTATCATCTAGGCACAGTAATAGCAGATTCTCTCTAGAAGAAAGCCTAATCCCTCAAGTTCAAATACATCAGAAAGCAGAACTTGGTTGCTTGGATCCATCTCCAAAGAAAACACCTATATCATAGAAGAGGGGAGGAGACAAAACAACTTGTCTGTGCCTACAGAGAACACTCCAGACAAAAGTGATAACACACTACGTGACAGACTGAACATATTGTTGTTACTTCCAGCAGATTTTAAAACTAAAAACAAAATTCCAGAGGTTATATCTGTGCTGTTTAAGGGACACTTAAGTGCAGAGACATTCTAAGAGTGCACAATTGCTGTTATTTTACCACAGTCCACACCAGTTCTGACTTAATCGAACCCATCTTCTCATAACATGCAGTCTTTGAAAGAATAGTAATAGTAATAGTAGTAGTAATAATAATAATAATAATAATAATAAACCAGATGGATATACATATTTTAATCAATATAACAGTGACGAGTTGCCTCGTTTTGCAAGGAAATTGTGTTTACTTAAGGTGGATCAGAGAGATGCCAGTTCCCTCACTGCTGACAGTGCCTGGACAAGCCTACTGCTGTCAGATTTGCCAGGATCTGCAAGAGAACGTGCATGGGGGAGAAGGATGTGACACGTTCACCACCAAAGCGTAAACAGTACGCTATGTTCTTCCACCACTTTTCTCCAAGAGTGTGGTCTGACTCAAAATGCCAAAAGCACACACACCTTTCTCATTTTTCTCAGTTCTCTCAAGGCCAGCAAGGCTGAAACAAGGAAACTTCTTCAGCTGCCTGATGGTGTACACACAGGGGTCTCTTGTCCGCTATATCTGCTGCTTTGACAATTATGTAAAGTGGGGATAACGAACTGAATACAGCCAATCAACCATATTGAAGCTACAGAATAAAAACACCTTTATTAGATCAGATGAAAAGAATCCAGAAAGCAAGCTGAAAATAACATCTTTTTCAGAGTTTCTAAAACTCCAGAGAACAAACACCGCTAAGCTGCAGTCAAACAATACATAGTAAATCATGTCCCTACAAATCCACAACAGAGAAGCCCTCTGGCTACCAGAGTTCTTGAAAGAAATAGTGATGAGTTTTATGCAACCAAATTCTTAGTCTTGAACAAGTTATGTTTCATTTCTACTAAACATAGGGAAAACAAACAAACAAAAAAACCCGACTTCTCTGAAGTGTTTCTGCATTAAATGAAAAGTCACAGTATTGTCAGTGTGTAAGTTATTCAGCCATGCAAAATGAGAAAAAACGTTTCTCCAAATGACAGCAAAATTCTCCACTCCCAAAGCCCAACATGCAGCACCACCTGACAATACTGACTGTATACAATTATTTTACTAAAGGAAAAGCTGTGTCAAAGGTCTGTAGTGCTCTTGCTGGTCTCCATCACAGAGTCATTAAGGTTGGAAAAGATCACTAAGATCATTTAGTCCAACCATCAACCCATCACACCACCATGGCCTCTAACCATGTCCCTCAGTGCCAAGTATGACACTTTGAAGTTAGCAGAACAAAGGCTGTCCACGTCTAGGACAGTTTGAATTCTCCCATTTTAAGTATTCACATGCAACACCAGAATCCAGTACGTAACAGCCATCACTTTTATTCAGCTCAGCACACCACTATTATTATTAGCACAGCCATACAAGAGCAGATTTCTACTTAGCATTAAAATGAAAGCACTTGGGGGGTGAAATGCAGGTTTGCAGTATGTCAGGAAGTATACTTTCAACTACAATAATAATGTTTAAGGCAGCCTGAAATGATGCATGTGCATGGGGGATGGCAGAAGTTAATAAAACAAGATCTCAGAACACCAAATGTCACAAGTAACAGCTGTTGAACGACAGCAAGATGGGAAGACAAATCCCTCAGCCTGGATATTTCACTTTTCATAAGACACATTTATTAGCTGGACAAAGCTAGCTTAACCTATTACCATATTCTCTAGAAGAAACGATGCAGGTAAATGCAACATGATGCATTGGACTCCATGGTCTTTTCCAACCTCAGTGATTCTATGATTCTAATTTTTCTAGAGAGCTGATCTGATGCGTTCCTCCTTTCACTCCAGGGGCTTTCAGAAGATCAGCTTTCTCAGAGCACTCTGAATGGAGATTAAGCTGCATCCAAAATTAAATCCAATGCTCTTCCAAAGCAGAACAGTTCATATTTGGCTTTCTGACCAATGATGACTGTTACCACCTCTGCAGCTCATGCTGATTAGCTTGTGCTCATATGTATTTAAGCTCTTTAGGAATGACACTGAATGTTGTTGTTCTTTGCAGTATCTACTCATAACTGCTACCAGACAACTGTAATCCCTGATTTGAATAACAGATCTCACTATTGTAAAAGCAAATCACTTCATCTGCTGCAACTGCTTTTGAAGCAATCACAATTTAATACCCAATTATTTCAGCTGTACTCCCCGAAGAAGTCTATGACGCTTTCCTGTCAAACTCTGTGCAGAGTTAATATACACATTAATCACAACTTCTCAAAATCCTATTTTTAAATTAAGGATTAAATGGGATAAAGCAGCAATCTACTATTAATTATAATTTAGACAGACAAGATAAACTGTTTAAAGTGGCCTTTGAGACTGAATAAAGGAGAATGCTGAGAAAAACTTATTTTTTCATTTTTCTGTAAGCTAGTAACGCAACCAAGCTGAAGAATGAATTAATTCCCTTTCTTCTGATAACCCATACATTATTTCCCATTAATGCTTACCTGAGAACATGAAGAGATATCTTTAAAATTCTTTTCAAGCACAACTGATTTAGTGTCTGGACTGATGAGGTTAACTTCAAATCTTCCAACCTTGAAAAAAAAAAAATAAAAGGAGAACAAGAAAGTCTAGTTTATGACCACCCTGGAGGCACAGTGCTAATGGCAACAAAAATGTCAAAATCTGCCTCTTTCCTGTTCACACAAAATAGTTTCAGCATACCAGCCTACTCAGGAGGAGTAAGGGTGCCATAATTAAGTCTATATTGAGTAATAGTATCTCAGCAAGAACATATTCCATTCAATAGGAAAAAGATTTGGAAAGAAGTCAGCTGCAGCGAGTAGACTTTTTCACTTTGAGTTATTTTGGTCAAAAGATGAGATATTTGGCAGATTATTAAGGTCTTTAATGCAATGTGGCTAAATGATATGATCCAGTAAAGAAAACAGCACAACTACATTTAAATAAAAAAACCCTAAAAACCCAAAACTGCCACCACCATAACTATTCCGTAGATCAACTGAAAAAACTGTGCTGATCTTAAGGTGATTATTTTAGTTTTTATACCAAATATGAGTGAGAAAATACAGGTTCTGCAGCAAGTTATCTTTCAGCTTTTCCAAACCTCTTCTCAAGCATACAGAGCTTTCTCCCTAGAGTTTAGGGAGTTTTGCAGCTAAATCCTTTTTATTACTAGTGTTAGTTGTGGTCTTCCAAAGGACTATACATTCCTACTTCAGTTAGCATTTCTCCAAGACAATAAAAGGCAAGAATGATCTTAAATGCAAATGTAAAGGCAAAAACTCAAGCATTTATAGCTCCCTGATATTTTAAGGTTCAAATTTTATTTACTTTTGTTTTATGGGTCATCTCCTTTAAGTGCCCTTTTGTTTTTTCTATACAAGCTTTGAGGATATCCAATACACTTCAGGCAAGACAACAGTGAGGTTGGAAACAAGAAGCCCTCAGTGCAAGCAGAGATACTACTCATCTGGGAAAGACAAGTTCAACATCAAGAGCTGGCTCAAATGCAAGGCTGCAAACTTAGAAGTTTCTTTCCAATTGAACAACAAAAAAGGATGCATTCATAACAAAATTGTTACGGATTATCTTTTTGAATGAAATATTTTTTTTTCAGCTGAGCCCAAGATGTCACCAGCACCTCATCAGATCTCAACCAGAATTACATATGAAATACTCAAATCTGTCCCTAGAAACTCAGCTTTTCTTGATCACGAGTAGTTTCTTAAAATCTGCTCGAGCTCATGAATTGTGCTGACTTTCTTAAAGCTCAGCTACTTTTATTCCAACTATTTATGAACACGTGCATTAATATTTCTGAGAAATCGTGAAACCACACCAAATATATGCTACCTATCTTACAAAACTTGTCTCAGCTTCACACTGGACAAGAGAAGAACTCCTAGGACACACCTGAAACAACATTGTCCTGTTCTTCTCAGAATCAGAGGGCTGAACATGACTGGGTGCACTTGCATGTCTTCTACGTGGCTGTATTTTCAGGTTTGCATCATGAACCCTTCTTTGCATAACTGCAGTGACACTGCTGCATCGGGAACGAAACTCCTGCTGCTCGTCAAAGCCAGAGTCCTCCAAAATTCGCTCTGGAAAGGAGCTACGAGTGTTGGCCAGGTTGGTTAAGTTGCTCTGGCTACCAATTGTAAACATCACAGCATGCCCTGTGGTGGTATTTGGACTTTCAAGCTCCTCAAATGGGCTATCCAATGGAGACGCTGGTGCATTTCCCTCACATAGGGGTAAGTCCAAACTTGACTCGTTATTCCGCTGTTCATTAAGCAGTTTCAGGCGCTGACGCTCATGAAGGCTGAATTTCTCAATGCAATCATCAATTAACGATGAGGGAGCTTTCTTGTGTGCCACTGTAACCTTTCCACAGTACAAGACCTCAAATTTTTGAGAGTTATAGAAGGCATCTTCACTATCTTTATTTGGTTTGGCATCTTCTTTCAGTGCTGCTTTGGAGACTTGTCTTATGCTGCTGATGACATCAGGAACCTACGGGACAGTTTAAAAGATCTCTTTAGCAGGCACAAATGAGAGCACAGATAAAGAAAAAACAGATTACTTAGTAGAGTGCTACTACTTCTTGTCTGTCAGTATAAAACCAATAAACTTTAAATTTAATATTCTGTACAGACTGCTTCTGAAGTGGAAGCAAAGCAAATCATTTCTAGTATTTTTCATATGAACCTTTTTCAGAATATAAGGTTTTAAACTACCAAAGCAATAAGCTACTGTCTACTGATGGAAGTCTGTATCTACTTTTTTCCCTCATACTTTCCTTGTCTCTTTTCTACAGCCCTATGACACAGCTTTAAGACTTCACTTTCCTGCTGTCTCAGTCATCACAGAACACACAAATCTTTCTTTTCTCCACTGTTTTTACTTACAGGTTCCTCCTACATCCCTGTAAGGCAAAACTACACATCCTTGTAGTAGAAGTTCTGTGTCAGCCCTGTAACACCCAGTCTGTTATGGACACTGGTTCTACCTCCATTTTACCAATCGCTTTGGAGAATGTTTGCCTTCAGTATCAGCACACTTAACATACAAGCTCCTTTTTATTTTGCCTTCACTGAAGAAAACTAAGACTTATGCAAGTCTATAAAAAGTTGATCAGAGTGGTTCTACTTCTTTCAACACTACCTACCTCTGGACAAACCCAGCCTCTCTGTCACCATCTCTCTTTCCCAGCAGGATAACAAGTGGCATCATGGTACATGCGTTCAGAAGGATGCGAATTACAATGAGATGCAGGGAGGCTATACTACTTTCCTTGCAAGAGAGATCAGTTCTCAGTGCTTCCCTATCCATTGCGATTAATCAGTAGTGAATGCCGTATTTCATATAGCTTTTTACCACTTGTATAACATTTGATTTTCTTTCCAAATGAAAGGAAGAAAAATAGAAAATGTAATTCTGAAACCACAACTCAGAAAATGAACTTTGCTTCCTACAGCGTTGCTTTATCCCAGTCATGATATCATCTAAAACATGCTAATAAGGCAGTGATCTTGTGTGCCAACACTTTTGCAACTCATGGTGGAAAATTACTTGGCCTCAACCACCATCTCCCATTACACACCTCTCCTCCACTGGGCATTCAACATGAATCTGCTCCCACTTCATCTGTTGCAAAACTAATCCAATTGCTCCATGATCTACTGACCTTTAGCTTCTGTCATTACAGACATCATCATCATCATCTTGGTTTTCATTGAGGCCAAAAGTTAGTCTTGATACAGTGCAGACAATGGGCTGTATTTAATCTTCATTCATTCCCACTGGCAAGCTGTTTTACCATTGCCCATTGTGCACTTCCTCGCAGTCTGTATTAGCTCAGCTGGAGGTGGACATCTCTCTAAGTATCCATGCTGATTCATCTTACAAGATATAGTTTTTCTCACTGACCATTTTTATTTTCACTCTTCCTATGGTCTGTGCTCAAACAAGCTCTAAAGCTTAAATTCTTTTTAGCTTTGTATGTTAGCAAAATTCACAAGCTAGCTCTCTCAATTAAATTTCCCTTGTGAAAATCGAGAATATGTTATATGTCAATTTACTTAGATTTTCTATTCCAAGCATAGTGATAATCATGATATTCAAAAGGCAGACATTCTACATGCAATTGATTGGTTTAAGCAATAACAGCTCTTCATGCCATCAACTTCCACTCCAATAACAGGGCTCTGTCACATACTCCTAACTTCCACAATAAATACTGGAGAAGAAATTCTGAAGTCCTTCAAAAAAAGCCTAAGAGCCTTCTAACGCAACCTTCTGCCAACAGATTTCCAAACAGGTCCAGGATGAGAGATTTTCAACTGTATCATAGTAGGAATACCCCCTCTTCTTGGAAATCTCCCACATATTCAATGGAATTGTATGTAGTTATAGTTCTTCTAAAGATAATAATTAAAAATTTCTACCATCCTTCTATGTACTGCTTGGTTTTATTTCCATCTTTTTCAGATCACACATACTCTTCAATCACTAGTTTTTAAGCCACAATTGCCATTTTCTGATCCCTACTCCCTTTATAGCTTTTGCTTCTACCTACCACGCTACAGTATTTTCATTTCAGCATTGAGGGATTACAGAATTAATGCAGAAGCTTCAGCTCATGCTGCCTGACCAATCTTTATTCCGTGTTTAGTTCAGGTAGCTTTATTAAGAAGCCATATATTTTTAAGGTGCGTCCTCATCAATATTCCCTTTCTTTTTCCATCTATCCACGGAACTGAAGTGATAAATCAAGGTGAAAAATTAGGACTCATTTCATCTCTGTAGTTGTGAATATTTTTTTTATGTTCATATGAATAGAAAAACAACATAATACTATCCAGTGGATAGGCAATATCCATCACATGGTCCAGAACCAGCTCCAGATGCTTGCTCATTATTTAATGTATTCTCTAGATAGCAAAGCATGAAGATCAGCTTCTAGATAGATACTAACACTGCTAGGTATTTAGTTATACATATGGATTTTACTGGTCTTCAGAGTAAAAGAATAACTGCATCCCAGTGATTATGTGCCAGCTTGTATTGTTAGAACGGAACTTTTTCACTTCCAGAACCGTGTTACCTATCAAGAACCAAGTGCTGCTGCCATTTCTTGAGCTTCACACCTTATCAGATTAAAGTATTTTCCAATAATGTTTGACTTTGGGAAAACACCTTAATCAAGTGCAATCTGAACAACAGTTTGCATCTATGCTTTTCTGAAATGCAAGATACAGGAAAATTTAAAAAATTATCAATTGTGGCAGCCACGCCAACATGGTTTTTTACACATTTCTTTAGCATAGGTTATCATGTTGTTGGTTTTTTTTATCACTATATTTTGATTCTCTCTTTATTACCAGAAGCCCTAGTCACCATTAAAGTTACACCACCAAAGTTGCCTAACTTTTTTTGGATTTGAATATTAGCTTATTAGCTGTTCATGTTGAAATTGCAGGGCAAAGTTAGACAAAAGAGTAAGCAGAATGGAGATTAAAAACAGTCAACAGGATGAATCAGCTTAAATATTTTTAGAAATCAGTTTAGTAGTATTAAGAAGACAGGCTAGGGAAACACACAAAACTTATTGAAGTGCTTTAAAGCCCTAGTACTTCCCTACAGTAGCTTTATGAAATTAAGCAGCTAAAGGGGAGAAATGGGATGCTTATTCCTTACACTTAAATGGACACTTTACATCTTCCCAGTCATAAACCACTAGCAGTCAGTTACAGTAGAGCAAAAAGGTTAAGCAAGTTTTTATATAGTTGTTTGTTTGTTAGTTTGTGCATTCACCTATATACAAAGGAAATGATGCTTAGACGATTTAAACAAGTGATTTATCTAGTGAATTCAGAAATTTTGTCATTAAACTTAGAAGAAAATTACTTCAAGCAAGGAGACTGGTAGAGGAAGATAGGCAGTGTATTTGCAGAAGCATACTTTTAGCCCTAACAAATCCAGCAGAGAGAGTACTGGAATTCTGCAAGGAGAGTTAATTCTCTCAGGTCCCATAACCCAATACTGCTAAGCAGAAAAGCAGAATGACTAAATTCCAAAGGGAGACGTAGAGGGCTTCTCAGGTGAAGAAGTATGAGCTGATAGCTTGATGGCACTTTTCTGGGACAGTCATTCTCAAACCATGAGAAAACAGAAGTGTAATATAGGACATAATTATATTTATCACTCATTAAGTTTCCCTAGATTTCTGAAAAGTAGCACACTGTTATATGAACACCCATTTTTACGGTCACACACATTTTTATGAAGGGTAGAAAGGATGACCCAGGAAACTTCCAAACTGTCAGCCTCTCCTCAGAGCTGGGGAAGATCATAGAACAGATCCTCCTGGAACCTATGCTAAGGCACACAGAGGAGAGGGAGGTGATATGGGACAACCAGTATGGTTTCATGAGGGGGAAGTCCTGCCTGACCAACCAAGTGGCTTTCTATGTTGATGTAGCTACATCAGTAGACAAGAGAAGAGCCACTGATGGGAGCTGTGTGTGTCCTTGTTCATTACAGGGTGGTGTTCAACCAGATGGCCTTTAAAGGTCCCTTCCAACTCAAAGCATTCTGTAATTCTATATTATCCATCTGGACTTCAGTGAGGCTTTTGGACACAGTCCTCCATAATATCTTTCTGTTCAAACTGGAAAGACATGGATTTGATAGGTGGGCTATTCAACAGATAAGAACAAGTTGTGAGATCGTGCTCAGAGAATGGTGGTCAGTAACTGAATGTCACTGACCTCTATCCAGACAAGCGGTATCCCTAAAGGGGTCACTACTGAGATTAATGCTCATCAATGACATCAACAGTGGGATTGGGTTGCACCCTTGGCAAGTTTGCAGATGACACCAAGCTGTGTGGTGCAGTCAACATGCCCGAAGGACAGGATGCCATCCAGAGAGACCTATATTCGACAGTGGGAGAATGTCTTGAGGCTCAACAAAGCCAAACTCAAGGTCTTACACGTGGGCTGTGTCAACTCCTACTACCAATACAAGTTGGGAGGTGAAAGAATTGAGCACAGCCACGCAAAAAGAATGTGTGAGATTCAGGTGAGCTTTGTTCCCTTCCAGGATACTGACAGATGCACACATTTATGAGGAGACTGAAGTGGTATTTCAACTTCAACACTCTCAAAATAGTGCTCATAGTTACTCCTTCTGAATCTCGGTAACTTAGTGGAACTATTGAGATGTTATCCAAGGCACTGAGATGCTATCCAAGGCTAACAGTTGAGAGCAATTCTTCAGCAATGTTTAAGAGCCAAGAGAACTCAAAAGAGCAGAGGTCCTTCTTTAGGGCCCATACCAAAAGCCCTCAATGTGAAGAAAATTGCCTCCAAAACATGGTTCCACAAAAACAAGAAGTATAAGGTGACAGTCAAGTAAGAATATCTCTGTAACAACATCAAAGAGATAACATCTCACTCTAGGAAAACATGATATATTTGGTAAGTCAAATTAAGGAAACAGTCACTTGGGAATCCAAATTAAATCAGTTATTATGTATATTTGAGTAGCATAGCATTGTATGAATCACCCTTTACCTAGTTAGATCTGATTCAATATGTGGTGATTCAATAAGGGACATCAGTTGCGCTCAAATCAGAATGGATGTCAGTAGTCGAGTTCTGCATTGCTTACAGTAAGATTCAGCACTGAACACTAGGAATAAAATGTAATAGGCATTACACTCTTTCCTGTGGACTGTAGGACTTTGGAAAGCTGAAACTAAAAAATGCAACAATTTTAGCCACGTGACCCTTCAGTCTATTCTATTCGCACTCGGCAATCCACGATTTTGGTTATACAGACATTATGAGCTATTGTGAAGCATAACCTATTTGTCCAGTTAGTTCAGATTAATGCTGCAACACTTAACCCTGGAAACAAAAAAAAAAAAAAAAAAAAAGAAGAAAAAAAAAAGGAAGTAAGGTATATTAATATATCCTAGATCTGCTAATTCCAGCCCTGCAGTTCAGTCTTCATCCAATCCTGTCCTTTGTGACTACATGTCCTAGTTTCAGCTGAGATAGTTTACTTTCTTCCTAGTAGCTGATAACAGTGCTGTTTATTCGTTTTAAGATGAGAATAATGTTGATAAGACATCAGCATTCTGATTGTTGCTAAGCAGTGCTTACACGAAGTCAAGGACTTTTTCCAATCCTTGTGCTGAAAGGAGATGGGGGGGAGGACAGAAGCAGGAAAGCAGACCCAAACTGGCCAAAGGGATATCTTATACCACACGGTGCTGTGCTGAACAATAAAACTGGAGGAGCTGGCTCAGGGGGTTGCCATTGCTTGGGGAATGGCTGGGCATTGGTTGCCAGGCAGTGAGTAATTGCATTGTGCATCATTTGCTTCGCATATTCTTTTATCGTTACTATTTCATTGTCATTATTACTATTATTTTCCCTCTCTGTTCTGTCCAATTAAACCATGTTCACAATCAACCCATGAGCTTTATCTATTTCCTAACTCTCTCCTCCATCCCAGTGGTGGGAAGTGAGCATATAGCTGCATGAAGATGAGCTGCTGCTGGGTTGTAGAAGGAGTATAAACTGTACAAAGTGCATACAAATACAATACGAGCAAGAACCATTCTACCATACATCAGGAAGCATAACAGTGTTCAATACAGAGATACTTTCATGAGGGGAATATCAGTTAAACTGATAGATCTAATGCAAGCTCTTTCATCTGACTTAATTAAAAAGAAACTGTGCAAGAGAAGACCACATGAAAATAGTTAACATCAAACTGAAAGTTTCTTAGAAATTCGCATGTCATGCAATGTGATTTTTTGCTATAAGGTCCAATTTTATCAACCTTGCTTTAAAAAGAATGAGAAACTTAATTATTAGGTGCTTACCACTCATACCTCAAAGTTGTAAAATATAGTGTATCAAGCCTGCTAAATCGTGCATGCTGTGGCTTTCCTCTGTGCTTTGTCACAATTCCAGGCAGAGTATCTCCATGGAGACACTGCACGCTTTCTTGAATAGCAGTGGCAGAAGTCAGAGTGCTGGAGAAACAGACTTTCTCTGAATTTACAGCAGCCTTCACCAAACAAAAGTGGAGCTCCCCTCTTTGCTGGAGAGTTAACATTCAAATGCTCCCAGCAGCAATTAACACTTGACCATTTTAAGCAAAAAATAACATTTTAACGCTATGGATACTGCAAAGAAAAGCAAAACTCATTTGCTGGACAGTTTCACATCCAGAGCCACAGAGCTCACTATGCCACAAATTTTCCTGTTTCTGATTTCTGCAAATTTCAGACTGGAATTCAGGAACAAAGCAGAGCCCCTGTTCTTAGCATAAAGCTTAAAGCCATCAGCACGAAGGGCTAATCCGACAAATAAGCCTAATAACTCTGGCTGCCTAATAACAGCAGTTCTAGTAAGGAGATTATGTGTAAAGCACCAGAGCCACTCTGCCCTTCTTACTCCACTGCCCATCTCCTGGTGGTATCAGCTCTTTGCAACACACAGTGAAGGGAGACAAACCAATGTCCTGCATGTGGTCAGTACCTTCCGTTGTGGGCTCCAGCTCAGGAGCTGAGACATGTTCAGGCAAAGCTGTCACCAAACCTTGGTGCAGATAGCACAAACGCTCGGCAGCAGGTTCCTGCGATCAGTGAGAGTGGGAAAATCCCCTCTCAGGAGGGGCCGGCAGTCATCTGGCAGCGCTGAGCACATCTACTGCTCAGCTCGCAGCCTGGCAGCGCAGTAGACATTATGCTTCAGGGGCCAAGCACTTCCTGGCCTGGGACTGGGAGCTGCCTCTATTTCAATAGCTGCAGTCCCACTGACGATCTATCTGTGTGTATTTGAAAACAAACAGAACCCAGAGGAACAAAGAGAAGCAAGATGCTATCCCAGAATTCCAATCTCCTTGTTTTGCTCGTTATTGAAAGTTCAATATCTAGTGATTAGAAATCAGGCTGACGTGACTCCGTTTTCAGCTAGGGTTAAGCTGTACAGCCACAAGATGGGAGAGGAGAAGCCAGCCACTGCAGTAAAGCACAAGCAGAGACAAAATAAGCCACATATCATATCCTGCTGTGTATCAGGCATTCGACACTAAAGAAAGGTTCTTATCTCACATAAAAACACATCCAAATGCCAGCTGAAACCCATGCATCAATAGCTTCTCTCAACTCAGAAAGATGGAAATCAAACTGCTGTAACTGCTTGTTTCTCTGATACAAGTGCTTTTAGAGCCATCCAGGCAGCACGGCACTGATCACACACCTCTGCTTCAGTCTGCTGAATCACACACCGGGGACAATGCTCCAAAAGTGATGGCTATTAAAAATGCATCTTTCTCATAAAGAGATAAAAAAAAAACAACTCAGAGTGATTCAGTGTAGGCAGTCACACAATCGATTTGTTAGCTTTGTTTATGTCAGGTATTTAGAAACTGGTGATATATAACTCAGATATTTAAATTCTGTTAAGAATTTGTCTCCCTCAGCTGACTTAGTGCTGAAGGAATACCAACATCTTCAGTTTTACTGAAACGAGGATTTGCAGCCAAGAGAAAGGCTATTGCAAAGGAAAAGAATAACAGGACTGCTTAGCCTTTCTGCAACCCATCTGCATTTAGTGTACGTACAGCTTACAGAACACTGAGTCAGGCTCTCAGCAGGCAGTAATAAACTTCTTGCATCAACTCTGAATCATTCTGCTGCAAGTCTGCGCTAACATAAAACAAGGCCAGTAGCACGGAGGCCAGAATATGGGCTCTGGCAAAGAAAGACCCAGCAGAAGCAGCTTCTAAAGCTTCCAGCTGACAGTCATCTCTGGCAGCCAGTGTTTCCATGCTTCTGCTGTCCACGAGTGCAGCCAAAGCCTACAGCAAGACACAAAGAAAAAGCCAAAAACCCCTTTCAGGATTTCACTCAGTAAAGTTCTGCTTACAGGAGACACAGTTCACCTCCTATTTGCCTGGGTTATTCTGTTTTTTAAGTCTCCATTCAGAACCCAGTCAGGTTTGCTTCTGAAGGATTACTATAGAGCAATGCACTTGTTTTACTCTGCTACTCAAACTCATGCCACATTTTTGGGACATCACACGTTCCTGCTGAAGGCAGACCTGAAGATGATTATGCCAGCCTGAAAGGAGAGATATTTTTAGATAGACAAGATAAAAATTAAATAGAAAAAAAAATCATTTGTCAAAATTAATCTTATTTGAGATCAACCCAAGAATTACTTGCACTGTTTAGTCTCAACGCAGTCGTCAGGCAGAAAAGCCTACAGAAGTTGCACAACTTCCACTTAGAGAACCCTCCACGTTACCTAACGTGCTGCTGGAAACCCATGGATCACTGCGTGTGCTACACACACACAAGATGCTCTTGTGCCAAGTATCCAAATTCAAATAAGCAGTATAATGATAGAAGATGGATCAAGTTACTTAACAGGAAAAAATGTGTTAAGTAAGAAGTACAAGACTGTTCGGATGCCTGAGCAGACAACAGATGCCTTTTTTTATACTTGCATGCTAGCACTCCACCAGGGTATAGCAAAGAGCATAACGGGTGGCAGTGCAACAGGAACACTGCTTTCTGTGAGGAAGGCACAAATGCTATTTTGTGCCTATGTTTAGGCCAGTCAAACTTTTGCTTTTCCACCTTTCAGAGACAGCTCACATATGCACTACTTGAATACTGTGCAATCCAAAGAAGTGTCGGTACAGATAAGCACAACTGTCTGGAAGATTTGTATGTTCTTCCTAAGAGTATGATGAATATTATCCCAATTCAGCTACTGGTTATATAGTGTGACCATATGCAAGTATTCTCAGGTTTGTTTCCAAGTTCAGGATGTAGCCCCAGGGAAAAATGAGCAAATTACCGCTTGCTTGCAACATCTAAAACTTCCCCGCTGCTTTATCCCAAGTTTTCCTCAAGCACGAAAGCACAAATTCAGACATGAAACATGAATTCACTTCTGAAAACTGTGTTTTGAACTTAACTGGGCACTTCATTTTCTAGAAAGATTTACCAAAGGCAATGTTGTTTTTCAGATCTCCAACATTTTTAACACATACCCTATTTTTAAAGGAGCTTTCCGGAGAAGGTGGTCACATGGACCTCCCAAACAATTAATGCATTCCCTACATGCATTTCCTGAAAAAAAACAAAACCAAAACACTGCTACAGTTTGGAGGCATTTTGCCCATTTATGGCCAGTCCTCAAATGTAGATCAGAACAAAAGGAATTTCCTTCTACCTTTAAGGTGCAAGTGCTAAGACGAGTAATTACTCCATACATGATGTTTGAGGAAGAAGCAGATTTTTTTAACTCAGTAATTTTAGACAGAAATTCTCAAGATTTTAATTTTCAAAAGATGAACTAACATAATATGAAATTAACACTCCCTGGCAGAGTGGCTTCTCCCCTAGTTGACAGATCAAGGTTTCAGTGGTGGTTTCACACAACAATGAGTCCTAAAATGAGTATGCGTCCACATTTCATTGAAAGCCACTCGTATCTGACTTCTATGGATGGAACATGACAGAACATCTAGTCTGACCATTAAAAACCAGTTAGGTTTTTTTTTATTTTTTCCCACTTGATGCATTCCCAAGTCTTAAATACAGCAATAAGAGGTTTTAGACTACAAACTTTTACAAAAGGTTTTCTTGAAACTTCTTTTCAAGACTCCTTAGCTAGGAAGAGCACTCACCAAAAACCTGTGAAAGACAGACCTACATTTATCAACCAGTGTGCACAAAGGAGAAAAAACATGGACTGCAACAGCTTTTCAGCAGCTTCTCTACCCTTGTCAAGTAATTTTCACTGTTTTCTAGTAAGTTCAGAAGCACGCACCTGTACAAGTTCCAGCTTGCATGATAATCACACAGCTTACAAGAAGAATTGCTTTATCTTGCAAGACTATAAAACACCTAAACAGACAGTATACAATCACATTTTCCCAGATAACAAGCAGCAAATGACCATAAAATGAATAGAAGGAATGAAAAAGCCTCAGGATTGAGCCAGATGCTGAATTCTCAACTGCTTGGAGCACAAGGTGCCTGGCAGAGCAGGAAGCATTCACTTAACCTGGTTTCCTCCAGCACTGCACCTTGAATGCAATTGTTGAATCACTGCTTTGCCTGAATGATGGGCACAGAAAAATTGCTGACACCATGCCCGAAGGCGTAGCAAGCACACCACAGAACACCAAGCACTGCTCACAGGGAGTCATGAGTCTAATCTTGTCAATCTCTAGCTGTTATGATAGTGTGATTTCATCAGCTGCTTATATTAGCTGTGAAAATAATTAAACAGTTAGATAAGGCATTCAAAATTAAATCCACACAGACAGCTGAACGTATGAGAGTACCTCAGATTTAATAGTTGGAAGCACTTATTTTAATTTTTCATGCAGAGGATTCCAAAATAGCTGCAGAGTTGCCATCAATAGTATAAATAAATAAATAAAGCACAGCTCATAGGACTCAGGGTTAATTGAAATGGAGATGCTTTCCCAGAGAGCTCGAAGAAGTATAAATACAGTAAAACAAGATTACTGCACCAACGCTGATACACAAGATGAGTAATCTAAGGGGAAAGAGACCCAGGAGACCATTTGCATATATTCCCAAAAAGCTTATGGGAAAGTTGTTTTGGTTTGCTTTTTTACAGAGCTGCAGGCAAAGGGCACGAAGACAGTTAGCATATAAAGCAGAGAACACAACATCTGATCAATAGAGAGAATCAAGACAGATGGAAGGGAGCTGAAGACATGCCATGGGGCAGGAAGCCTTGTTTTTAAGCAAACATTTTCCTTTACCTTAGGTAAAATAACATTTGCAGCGTGTCACTAATTGCTGCTGATAGATACTCCTCGTCTTAGTGCTCCCAACTAATCTTTGTTTTCTCACTTCAGTAGGCATGGTAGTTATTTCTAAGCTAGCAATTGCCTGACACCATAAACTGTAAGGTAGTCCATCCAGCACTGTGAAGGATTCAGGGAACCAGCTCCTGCGGCGAGTTCCTGTCTCTGCAGGTCAGCCAAGGAAGTCAGCTGGAACTAACTTAACAGTGTTAAATTAAAACAGTGTAAATTTAGCTTAGATTTTGGGAAAAAATGTTTGACTTGAGAGGGTGGTGAGGCCCTTGCACAGGCTGCCCAGAGAAGCTGTGAATACCCCATCCTTGGGAGCGTTCAAGGCCAGGCTGGATGGAGCCCTGGGCAGCCTAAGCTGGTGGGAAGCAGCCATGCCCATGGCAGGGAATTGGAATTGTGTGAGTTTTGAGGTCCCTTCCAACAACCAAAGCCATTCTATGATTTTGTGAACTTGCAGAACTAATGCAGCTAACAGCATTCACAGCAAGAACGGTGGCATGGGCTTTATCACATCCTAGCAGTAAGACCATAAACACTCCAAGGATTTCTGGAATCTCAAAGCCCACACTGCTTCACCACCTCTGGCAACATCTCCGTCTTCCTAGTATTAATAGAACATCTTACTTGGGTAAGGTAATAAAGGTATATTCCTTGTATGTACAGGAGAAGGGCAGCAGAGACCCAGTGTATACGGTTTAGTGAAAATGTATTTAGATATGACAAGGCAATTGCTTTGACATAGCTGTTTCTAACCTATAATCTAAAAGCTCGCTTCAGGACTCACGTGGGGGACCACTGAACCAACAGAATTCTTATGACAACAAGTTATTTTAAAGGATAATGGAAATCCCACTTGCTTCAGAAAACTACAGGAGTTTCTTAAATCATTTCTGCTAGGATATTACTTCTCATGGTCAGCTGTCATCAAAGTGTGAGTGGACTGTAAGTAACTTCAAGTTTAAGAAGGAGGAGTGAGAGTTGTTCTTTCCTAAAAAGACAGTTTCCTCTTGACTGATGACTTTAAAACTCATTTTATCCAGTTTCACCGTTCTGCAGCTGAATCTATTTTTTTTTATTACTTAAGATAATTCAGATTATGAAATACTTATTTCTGCAACTGCAATTCAATTTGCTGAGGAGAGTTAGCAGTAAACATGAGGCTACTAATGGGAACAGGAAAATAAGCTCCCTAGAGGAATGAACTTCATTCCTCCTCCTTCTCCTCATCTACCCTCTCTCCCAGGGGAGTATCTCCTATCTGGGAATTATCTACATTGGAATTTATTCTTGGTCATGTCTGGATGCCCTGTTCTCCCTGAAGTCAAGGATGAAACTTGTTTTGCAAATCCAGCAAGGACACACGTCACTTGTCTCAATGAGAGTAAGCACATCTCATAATGTATCTGTTCATCATATTTAGGAAGACAAGCTTCATCTTACTTCCAGAGCTTCAGTCTCTTGAGTCGGGGGAATTGGCATGCATGCCTTCCTTTGTATGCTGTGTCACCTCTAAGGGCTTCCAGAACGATCCCCTACTTTTCCATACCGTAGACGTTGTGTCTCTCTGTAGTTCATCAATCTCCACTTTGAAGCTTATCCCAAATACGACAGAACCATGCAACATTAGTTAGATGTATTATTCTGTCATATGTAGCATAGTCTCAGGTGCCACACTGTGAACTCGGCCTCTCAGGGAGCTGAAGCTAGCCTAGTATACAGCCCAATGTCTTCTGAAAGCAAAACCACAGAAAGAATTTACATCATGCATAAACTAGTTACTTCAAAACTGAGTTTTACAGTGAAGCAGGAATAAAAGATTCACTGCTTATCAAGAGAGCTTCATAAGAACTATAAACGTTCAGAAATCACGTGAAGTCAGCTAGCCAGCAAAGCGTGAAAAACGTCCAATTCATCTGGGAAGCTCAATTAAATTCATAGACTAAGATGGAATTGAGTTTGTAGGGGTTTTGCAGAATCACAGAATTGTAGGGGTTGGATGGGACCTCTGGAGATCTTCGAGTTCAACCCCCCTGCAAAACAGAATCCCTACAGCAGCCTGCACAGGTCCAAGCAGGCCTTCAATATCTCTGGAGAATTAGTAAGTGGTACGTGAACAGAAGTCAGTAAAGCTCAATATATTAAAATCTCCATATGTTTAGATAAAGAGGAATCAAGCTGCCACAAGTAGGATTACTTTTTTTTGTGTACAGGGAGGCTACTATAAAAGGATTATGATGCACATTAATGCAATAACAAATTGTAAGTTAAAGCAATATAAAAACATAAGCAAACACGTCCGTTCTTCCAAATAAAGTGCTTGGTATGTAAAACATTTTTAAGTGGTATATGAGAGCCAGCCAGGGTTGACACTGGCCCAGCTGAGGCTGCTCCACTCAGACAGTTCAATTCTTGTAAAATGATTTTTACATCCTGTTTCCCTTCATGAGAGCACAGGGAATGACTAGCTCAGACTTGGATGTTCAATTTTATGCTACAGTAAAACTATTATGGTCCTTTTGAAGAGTATATGAGGTGATGGAAAGTGAGCTTCTACTGCCCCTACTACACCAGACAACTGATCTCAATACATGCTGTGCAGAGCTGCGATTTCATTTCTCTCTGTTTGATCTGTAATCTCCATTTTTACACATGCTTACTCTTTCCAAGTAGTGAAGAAGTATGAAAGGACCTATTCTATGCCAAGATCCTTCTGCTTATCTCAATCTATGCTCAGCCTGTGTGACTGCTTCAAAGATGCACTACAGATGAAGAGCTATTCAAATCACTCACCAGCATGTAATGATTGAGAAAGCATCAGTTTATATTAGTTGCAGCTTCATAATAACTGTTCACCTAATTGAAATGATGCCTGAGGCTGGCCACAGCGGATAGGGAATTCAGAAGAACAGAGTTGCTGTGAGGAAATCATGAGGCTCAACAGCATTTTCACATGTGTTATAAAAAAAAATACTACCCAACAGCAAATTGAAACTTGTGCCCTTTTTTGTACTAACTTCACAAGGGGAAAGTACTTCAAGAACCCACTAGAAATCAGTTCAAGATCAGTTCAGAACATACTAAAAGAAGAGCTTACAAAAAAGTGTTACCTTCAAGCTCAGCTAACTAAAGGAACACAGATCAAATTCTACTATAACTTGTTAGGTTGACATGTCTGAAAAGGTTTTGGTACAAGCACAGATCAAAGAACAACAGTCCTCCAAATAAAAAGTTCTCTAAAGCATCAAGACTGACTGCTCATCACTTCTGGAAATCAGCTTGGCTCAGATGGATAACTAGGTAAGCAGGAGGCTAATTTCACAGCAGAACTTCTAAGACACATTAGATAATAACAAATATGTCTGATAATGACATCCTGGTGTAATACATGAAAGCGCAATACAAAATGTAAGAGTTACAAGACTTATTTCCAATGATAAATATTAGATGATTACAATTCAGATACAGGTGAAGAACAATAGTGCTAGCATTTGGGTTTTATTCCTGGACCTATCAATACAGGCAAGAAACGAAGACCAAAGTAATATAAGCCAACTGTAAAAATTATTTTACCAGAAATAAAGTCATCTGCCAGACAATTATTTTTTTCCAGCAGTCTTGTACTGTTAACATGTAGCTACACTAATTACCAACTGTGGGTTCCCAAGCAGTTATGAACCGCTCATGCTTCACAAATTGCCATGCCTCAATAAAACTGAAGGGATGCACACCTTCCTCTCAAAAATCAGGATTTCCCCCTACAGTCTTTAACACTTATTTCATAATCTGGAAATCTGGAAAGAGCTGCCACTCTTCTAAGAAAAATAAAAATAAAAATAAAAAAAACACCTTGCTAATCTTTTACCTGAATTATGGAAAACTCAACTATTTAATCCAGCAAACAAAAAGCCATACAGATATTTGGAAGAATACTTATGTACTACAAAAGGACTTAAAAAGAACATCCTTTATTTTATAATTTCTTCTACAGCCTTACTTTCTCTGTGGCAAGCTTTTCTACTTTCTACTACTTCTTCTTTCAGAAGATTAAAGTCTTTAAATTGAAAAAAGCTTCAGAAAACAGAGGACACTCGATGGAGAAAGCTATCCACTGCTTCTAATTCACGTTCTATGATTTCGTTTTCAGGGTTTGATTCACTTATGGTTTTTAGGGGAGGAAAGAGGACATGCAGCTACTAAAGCAGTCAAATCTCAAGACTTTGTAGTCTCGTAAGAACAAAGTATACGAGTAGTTAAGCTTTTACAAATCCCATATTATGTTAAAACATGGAAGAACACAACACTTTGTGCTCTGCAGTTCTCAGAAGGAACCTGACAGGAAGCCGAAATCGTGGCTCATGCAGCTAACAGCTCACTAATACCAGTGTAAGAAGAAAAAGCACATAATTACTGACATAGTACCAATCCACTCAAAACAAGCAGAAATCTGCCTTCAGAGCAAGACCTGATATTATAAGGGCTGAAATAAGTTAGGGGAAGAGATGAAAGAGCAAAGCAACTCCAGCTGCTAAAAGCACACACACACTCTCCAGGCACTTATCGAAACGTCAGTGGATAAAAAGTTTAACTGTATTTTTCACCCTGATTACAGAGAGCACAAGTGGAAAGCCTCGAATTGACTCAAATAACTGCATGAGTAGTGATGAGAGGGCAGGTGTAACTACTGCCAGGTGGGAACCCTCCTCAACAGCTGGCACTAAACATGCAGCCAACAAGGAACAGACACACCTGGAAGCTGTGATGCTGAAGAATTCCTCTAGTATTTTCTCAGGATACCACATTAACGATGCTTGTTACAACATTTGTCCTTCATAGAATCATACAGTCTTTTGAGTTGGAAGAGACTCTTAAGTCTATCTAGTCCAGCTCCCCTGCAGGGAACAGGGATACCTACAGCTCGGTCAGGTTGCTCAGAGCCCCGTTCAGTCTGACCCTGAATGTCACCAGGGACAGAGGATCCATCACCTCCCTGGGGAACCTGTTCCAGTGCTCCATCACCCTCATTACAAGAAAACTTTTTCCCAACATCAAGCCTAAATCTCCCATTTTACTTGGAAACTAATTTTCTGTGCCTATCACAAAGGACCCTACTACAGAGTTTGTTCCCTTCTTTTGTATTGCTCCCCTTTAGATACTGAAAGGCTGCTATCAGGTCTCCCTGCAGCCTTAAAGCTGTAAATAAATAAGATTGCAACATCACAGTGGTGTTTTGCTTTTTTTTTTTTTTTTTTTTTCAGGGTCTACTTAGAAGCTTATGCCCATAAAAGGTAAAAAAATTCCAAATGTTCATTTTTAAGTATCATAAGTTCTCCCATACAAACACTACCCAGCACTTTCATAGGAGCTGTGAGCAAGTCTTCCCTGAATACTGGTAAAAACCTATGGCTATGAGATTCTTCATAGCAGCTGCTGTTCAAAAACTGGCTAAAAATGGAGTTTCAGAGCTCTGAAGTCCACAGGTCACTTAAAATATCTAAGAGATTGAGCAGGAGAAGGAGCTGCTCTTTCTAATACAGTATATCCCTTATTCACTTTAATAACAAAGCTCTATTTATATTACTTCACTGCTTATCTGAACACTGCCCTCCATTATCTAGCAAAACATATATTGTCCTTTTATGACAAAACACTGCACTGAGGCACTATTACACTTCCACAGGCCTGGAGCAAGTGTACTGAGCCCCATTACAGGCACTGCAGTGATAGTTAAAGGAGGACAAACACGTGATGACAGCAGAGAGCTCTAAAAGGAATTAGGTATCCAATGCTTGGTTAAAGTTCAATCTTTCCTGAGTAAAAATGCTGGGCATGGTTGCTGGTGGTGCCTTAGGGAAACTGTATGTAAAGAGCAAAACTCCACACAAGCAGTGTTGAAAGAAGTGCAAGAAACAGTTCTGCAAACACCTACGTGGCAGAGAAAGGAAAGGAGAAGGTGCTTCAGATACTGGAGCAGGGATTCTCCCATAGCCTATGAAAAGGATCCATACCAAAGCAGAGGTAAAGCATAGGGAGGCAGGAGCAGAAGAGAGCAGTTATGGACTGACAAGGACCTGGATTCCTTGTTGCCCCGCACTGCTGGAGAATGGCAGGAGTGAGTGAAGTTGAGAAGAGGAGGAGAGGAAAGATGTTTGTTTTTGTCTGTTTCTCAACATTTAAACTGATTTCAATCGGCAAAAATCTAATTCTCTCTGAGCTGTGATGGTAACTGGTAAATGATCTCTCTTCAGATCAACTTATGCATTTCTCCTCATTTTCTCCTCCTTCCCAATAGGAGGGGATGAGTGAGTGCCTGGGTGCACGCCTGTCTGCTGGACAAGGTTGACCCATCACAGATGGTTAAAAAAGAGATGCTTCCCACTGTCATTACTATCCACATATTGTTAAATAGATCTCTCATCTTCTTCTAACAGCCTATTTTTACCTGTATTTAATCACACTGTTCCAACGTAGCAGCAGTCCCTGAACTGAAAGGACAACACAGATCCTATTGCATGCCTTTGCTACCAGGGACCAACTGAAAGATGCACTGTTAGGGGAGACTTCTAACTTTAATGCAGCAAATGATCATGTGGCAACCACTAACTGCTGCCTCCACGCCTGCTGCTTTGAAGCAGTAGCTTACTTGTAGGGCCGTTCTTAAGCCTCAAGGCACCAGCAGTGCTTTACTCCAACAGAAAGGAGCCTTTTACACCTTGACCTTTATGTTTTTACACAGCAGTCATTCAGCTGAGTGTTATCAGCTACCAGTTTCCCACGCAGACAGACGAGAACTGGACAGCAGCATTTTATTTTGAGGTCAGCAAGGAAGAGAGCAAGAAACACCCAGCCACATGCAAAGGAGCAGTAAATAAACCTTGCAGCATGCACAGTGGGCTTCAGAACACTTGGCAAAGGAACAGAGGTGTGGCTGAGCGGCTGCCATGCCCAGCCTTGTTCCTATTGTTCTGCTGCTTTCTCAGAGTTCATTGAGGACCCTGTGCAAGCGTGTTTAATTTTCAAAGAGGAAACTGAAAAGTATTCCTCACCATATTATGAAGTGCAAAAAGTGAACTTGTTTACAACTGGATCCATTATACTCACAAGTTGTTTTACTTAGCCCATCTGCATAGCAAGGTTGCCAATAAAAGGTGAAGGTTACAATACTGAATTCATTAGAGTCTATCTGCTTGGAGGAAAAAGAACTCACTTTCTAGAGATGTTCAAGATGAAAAATGGAAACCACTGCTTTTTCTGGCAGTAAACTACTGCCCCCTGTCCCACCAATGCTTCTGCATTGTAAAGATACAGGCTTTAAGCTGTCTCCTTTCACATCCATGTCCAGAAGAGTCCAGATCATCTGCTTTCTAGAATGGTCTCAAATTCGGCCTCAAGATTAACATTTTATGCACTTAACATGCAATGCCTTAGGTCTGATACACATCAGCGTACAGCAGTATGATTTCCATACCGTAACTGCGAATGCCATGCAACAGAAAAAAGAAAAAACATCGTATGAGAATTACTACAACTTGTGCTGCAACTTTCTGTATCAAAAATTTCAAGCAAAATTAGCCTAGCTAATATTGTCCAAAGGCTCTTGGGTGGGTGATGGATGAATTTTTGTTTTGTTGTTTTCTAAGTGAATCACTTTACCTAACCCCTGACAGCAGACACAGCTTGTTTGTTTCCTCGGAAGAAAGAGGTTTCTCTGTTCTGCTGCTGTCCTTGTTTGACTAGGAAGCTAGAGATAAATTGTTCTTCATTTCATTTAGTAACAGTGGAGGGAAGGAGCAATCAAATACGTTTGCTCAAATGCTGCCATTCCACTACTTTACTGTTTAAACAAAAAAAAAAATTGCTGCCATAATGTGAAACAAAAATGGAGTAAGAGTATTTATGAGTTTATTATAAGTCTAAGTTCAAAAGCTTCTCTACTTGCATCTCATTTCCCTCCCCCCTTAAATAAAGCCTAAGCCTTAATTAGTACTTTTAGCTTATAATGGACAAGCTAAATCTGCATACTGTTCCTCCTACGTTCCTACACATTACTTCCAAAACCTAAACCAAAGAACAGAGGCCATCTTTTCCAAGAGAAGACAGAAGGCTGCCCCGTTTCACCGATGTCATTTACACATTCAACTGCACGCTGACATTTCCTGTAACAGACAAATCTGAGCCAGCCAATAATAGCTCAAAAAAGGTGAGCTATTAGCATCCACTTAATATCTTTATTAGACTTTCTGAATTCACTCATACTTACACCATTTTACCCACACATTTGAGGAGCGTGGTACAGTTTGGGTGATGCTACCTCTCAGATTGCAGCAATTTGGAAAGGCCACCATCAAATACTTATCATTTTTGTAAATACAGGACTGAGTGTTCGTGCACTGTATGGGAACTGCTGAGTCACAGCTTGTACCACTGAATGAGCACCTGAAGGCAAAAACTGGTCAGACCTGGGAGCACAGGCAAAGGCAATTCACCTGCTTGACCAGAAGGGCTTAGACCTCATTTAGGGACTGACACTGAGGAAGGATCTCTTGCTGGAGATCCCTCCTTTTGGAGTTCCTTCCCTGTGAGCCTAGATCTTCAGAGACGGATGTGGATACAATTTCCTTCTTTTGTAACACCTCTGTGTTCACGTTGGTCTCTTTGCTTTTACAACCTTTACAGCGCACCAAACAATTGAAAACACTACGACCACGCAACTTCCAGATGAACTAAATTCTAGAGAGCACTAAATTCTGTCTGGCAACAGCTGAAAGCACCAACAAAGCACTTTCGAGGACTGAGTCAGAACAGCATAAAAACGTCTCAGAAGTCCCAGTTTTCTCAAGTCACACTCAATTTATATTCAAGCTCATTTTTAGACATCAAGTTCTGTTTGTTTATGCCTCAAAAAATGAGATTCCAGATTTCTCACTCACTATTAAATTTATATTATCCAGTATATATGTAGCATGAAGAGTGCAATCCAATCTGTGTTTCTGAAATTGCACCATCAGTTCCTTCTAGTCTTCTCCAGCCTCATAAGCATGCAGTGCTCAGTCTCCCACAGAATTCGACTTACCTCACTGCCTTAAAATTGGTCATATGTTTGTAGCAGGGTTTTGGAGCAAATGTCAGCTGCATAACACAGTTCCTTGTCCAGCAAGTAGATAAGGACATACGACACCTCACTGAATTGCTTTACATGAAATTAATTGCTACTGTGCATTTTATTTGTGTTTTTCCTTCCCTCTTACTTTTACTTCATCTCACCACATTCCACATTCATTTCCTAAGAAATACCAAAGGCCTAACAGAACCTTCTGAAGTATCTGGAAGATTACAATACAACTTTATTATCTCTTTAAAAAACACAGAAGTGGATCAAAATGAGAAAGTCCATGCCTCCTGAAATGGCAGAAGTATTAGCTTGCACCAATGTAGGCTTTCCTTATTATCCCATGAGAAGCTGGGCAATGAGTTTCACACAAACACCAATGCAGTGACAGTCACTACTGGGCTTTGCAAGTGCAAGTCTTCCCTTCCTACTCCTCCTTAGGTCAATAGCAGCACCACCACATCTAGTCAGAGATCTTCAAATCCAAGACAGCCATGTAACATTTTAAAATTTTAGTCTAAGTCTCATATTTTTGATAAAGCAGTTCACAAATGTAATAGTTCTGACACTGTCAATCAAAACATGACTTCTCGTGCTTTAGACATGACTACTTATTATGAGTAATACCCAGTAATAACGAGACTAGATTAATAATTTAGCGGGTGGTAAATAAAAGATGGCAAGGAATATTATCATAATTTATTCATGTGTACTAATCATCTGATGAGTAAAATGGAACTTGAATCTGCAGCTGATTACACTCTGTCATGCTCTCCTCTCCCCCACAGTATCTTTTTCCTGCACTGAGTCCTTCTGATGGAAGAATCTGAATTCCCAGTACAAACAAGAGGAACATAGATATCAGAATGCCCTTCATCATGCCAACCTTTGCTCAGGGACAACCATTCCACAGGCTTAATTTGCTAGGCTGTCACCAAAATACAACAGCAACTTGAACTTTTCTGTTAAGCACAGTTTTGGGTACCTATGGGTAAATAAATTCAGGACTGTGAATCAACAATAGAGCAAAAATCCACATGAACCAACCCCAAGGTTACTATCCTCAAGCTAAGCAAAAGTCTCTTTGAAGATAAAAGCATTCAGCTTATCTTCTTCTATTGCCTACAGTAGTCCATTTATTAATAAAAATAAAATTAAAAAAAATCAAGAGCAATCTAGCTTCCACTGAGGTCACTGTAAAGACTCATTTTTAAATGAGCAGAGTATCACACCAGAACCAAGTTCACTGAATTCAATTTTTCATCTCAAGTGATGATGAGAAGACAACAGCTTTTTGATCTTCATCTTGATTATTACAATTCTTTCCTAGTTATTTTTATTACCTTTGCCTTTCTGCCACATGTAAGTTTGGAATTAATTCCTATTTTTAAGAAACTCATTCATTTTAAAGCACATTCTTCATAAAGCCCCTTAGTTACACCATTAAAAATGCCTTAAGGTAACAGGGGCATTTCTTACTGCCCTCCTATTTAATTATGAGAATTCCCGCACTTCAGTTTTGGTTTGTAGCTTGAATTTAGCATTCTTCCCCAGGAAAGATGAAATTTAGCATATAAATAATTACAATAAAATTTTTCTGTGTACTTATATATGTATATATAAATGAAACAAAATTAAAAACCTTCACATCTTTCCCTTATATTGCAGTATTATCCAGAAGGTGGTTAACTCTCTAGTGTAGCTAAATGATCAACTGCCATTTGAGCTGCTAACAAAGCAGTACTTTTATAGTACTGTTATCAGCCAGAGGACAAACATCAGAGAAGGCACAGCTCTTCCTGTTGTATTCTACACACCCGGCAGCGGCATTTCAAAGGCTTCCCACTTCAGTCCCTGATAATAAGCACACTCTAATAGAAAGAGGGTCATGCATCTATACTACAGTAGGCATAACAACCTTCTGCCCTACTAGTCCTGCCATACTTTTATGTAGTTATTAGGAGCTAGTTCCCTTCTTAATGAGGAAGCTGATTTAAAGAAGAAGCAGCAGCCATTTCCAAAGGAGCAGTCCCCTTGCTATCAGCTCTGGATCCCTCTCAATCAGAATTTATGTTTAGCAGGATAAATCCTAGGGAGGCTTGAGCTAAGTTGGGTCTAGGAAGGCTGGGATTCTCAGGGAATCCACCACAAAGCTCTAATGAGCCACTACAGTATCACCTCGCACACGTTTACGGAACAACTCATCGTACTTCGATGGGTCTGGGAAAAATCCCTTCTCCTGTATCAGGGAGCCCATAGCTTCCAAGAAATCCTTGCTCATGTTTTAGACATTAGTCAACACATGTTTGATGCCACTTGCTCACAGAAAGCTATTTCAAAATCTTGATCTTGATTACATGCTCCCCCTTGTGTGGAAGGTGGTCCTGCTATCATCCTAAGTTTACCATTTGCACATAACACTAATTATGAAAAAGAACAATAAAAAAAGACCCTGCTAAAGATTGAACTTAACAGACATTCTTCAGTAGATCCCCTTCACCAAAATCTTTCCCTTGCATAGACGGTTTTCAAGAAAAGTACAGCATTCTCTGAAAGTCTTTACAGGTTACTGTACAAGTAATTAGGTTCTAAGTTGGGTTAAGTGGAAAAAGAAAAGAAGAAGAAAAAACTGCCCCTACACAAAAGTCAACATACAATGAATTCCTTCCCTTTAGCCTACATATATCACCCTATAAATTTGGAGAAAGAGTTAATTTCAATGTGGTTAATAGTCACAATGAAGTTATGCCTACAAAGCAGCCATTACTGCACACCAGAGTAATTTTTTTCAGTTCAGCACTCCTGCTACAGGTGTGACATTTATATAGAATTCTATTTCCATTACTTCAGAACTTCCTATTTTGTCTTTTAGTGACAAAATAAGACAAAAATAGACAGACTTTTAGTGAGACCTGAGAGTTTCACGTAAGACAAATCCTTGCCAAATACAACTCCTCCAATTGATTCCATCAGTCAGGGCTTAAGAAAAAAAATCTACATTTGAGTTCAAATCATACAAAAGACTCTGTTTTTATTAGCTTGTAGGGAAGATCACCTCTGCAATTTGACTTCTAACAGAAAAATGTTTGGAGGTAGGGGACATATGATCTAAGAAAGGTCTGAGAGAGTCATTTGCAAGTGATGACAATGAAGTAACCTGTAGAAGAAACCCTGTTTGATGGAAGTTCCACAGTGCTGTGAAGGAAACATCTAAACACCATCCATTGTAATCACCTGGGAAATAAGGTATTGTTAATATCCCACAAACTCAGCTATAGTAGTTAATTCTTTGCCCCTAAGCATCGTTACCAAAGTATTTCATTAAGTATAACATCACCTGTACTAACTTCAGGAGGTTTCCCCACTTTTCTTCCTGCCATGCACCTACATAAAACCACCAATAAAACAGATAAGAACACACCCAGTCAACTGTACTATCTACAACAGAAAACCCATTTAGTGCAGTCTCAGAAGCCAACTATTATGCCCTTAAGTATTCCAAAAGGTGCCATGATTTTCTCCCATCCACTAGCTCTGCTAGAATAGCATTGCTGCTACTGGTACAGCAGCAATACTATCTGGCAGCACAGAACTACCTACCTGGACTTTGTTCTTGAAAATGGTAACAAGTCAAGGAAATAACTACCTCACAGTGTCATCGAATATTACACTACACCAGCGATTCAGTATAGCAGAAACTTCAAAATCATCAGCATAAACTTGAGAGGTCTTCCACACCAAACAGATGTTCTGATAAAGGTAATTAACACAGTACCTCTATTATAAAACATGAACTAGCTGAATGCACCCAAAACAGAAACGTTTTCAAATAGATTGAGAGAAGACAAGTTTATTCTTTCAGGTGCAGTACCTATATTCATTGACAACATTCAGGTGAACAACTAGCCTAAATCTCAGAAGTTGGAACAATCAAGTCAGAGTAATATGTCACTATTCAGAGGATCCTATTAAAATTCTTTGGTATATCCCACAGATGAATCTAAGCATCTGAAAGGAAGCATGAAACCAATTTAAAAGAAGGGAAATAACTTATGGAATAAATGACTAAGTTGAAGTCATTTCACAAGATCACATTAGAAAATACCATATATACTGGACATGATATCAATTCCTAATAAAGAACTCCAGCTCTAATCCCGCCTCTCTGAATCAAACTATATTATCAAAGACACTTAATGGAAGGCTTAAAATATTTAAGTGTCTTAATGATCAAACAGAAATCAGACTATGCATCTTCAATGCACAGTTTTTCAGCAACTGACATTTTTGCAGCTTGTGATCAGCCATGTCAGCCTATCTAAGCCCAGCAGACATTTCACAGTAATTAAAGAGCAGACAGCACTCAAGCACTTTTCCCTGCACTTGCAAAGCAGAAAGGTTTGAACAAGAGCTGGAATACGTCTTGTGCTTCGACCTGTACCCATCTCAGGGCTGGTCTGAAGACATTCCCAATAGGTGGTGCTGTCTAACGGACAAGAGCTTGGGTTTAAGAGGAGCTGTACTCAAGGTGATGCTGAACCAATCTGCTAGGTCTGAGGATCCTAGGCATCCACCTATGCACGTCTGTATGGGAACTGATGAATCACGGCCTGAACCACTGATTGATCACCTGAAGTGAGCACTGAGTCAGCTATGGGAGCACAGGTGAAGGCAATGCACCTGTGTGACCGGAAGGGGTGGAGTCTGGCTCCACCTCTCCCAGACTCCATTTAAGGGCTGACCACCACTGGGGAAGGATCTATTGATGGAGGTCACTCCCCTGTGGAGTTCTGGGCAAGTCTCAACCATCAGCAACAGGTGAGCCTTTCTTTATTTACTGGTTGTCTGTATACCATTCTGGATAAGCCATACAGAATATACCATCTACCTCTATTATTTTCTGTGGGTACTATTCTTTTGGGTTATTCACCCTATGATGTCCAACGACAGGGCTGCCACCTGACATGTCTCCTCTTTCATGTGATTGCAGAGTAGAAATCCATTACCCAGGTTGTCTCTGCCAGTCATTCAAAGGTGGAATTCAAATTCATAGCGTCAGGATTTATCAATTGTGTTCCCCACAAGTTATTCCCTTTGGAGTGAAGAGAGGCAAAACCACAGCTTTTAAAGATTATATTTTATATGTGCAGCATAACACAGTACCACACACAGAGTGAAAAGAACAACATGCACCATTCTGAAACCACTGCAATAGTTACCATCAAAAAATTCCCTTCCAGGTCTAAAACACTGCCAACATTTTGGGGTTTTCTTACACAGCTTCACAAGCTGTTTCAGCTCCCAGTGTTTGCAGACTTTCTCTGCTAACAATTATTCAATATTGTTTTTCCTGACATGTTATAGAACAATGGAAATGATAGATGTCCCAAGAGCAATATTAGAGTCAAAGATTATTGATATCAAGTGTTCGTATTTGGCATGAGATGAACTGAGTTCTGCTCCATTATGGACCACTCCCCTCAACCAAAATCCTAACCTCATTTTCCAGAGGAAGAAAAAAACCTCAGCTTAAGTAAAAACAGTTAAGATGGTCACCCACTTTAAAAGCTGCAGCTAGTCCCACCATTTCTTGAGTACTGACAGCAAAGTCTATACAACAAAACCCAGGCACACATGAACTGATGTTCAGCACAAGGCACTGAGTAGACCAAGGCTTTGGAATTTACTTGTCTCCTTCAGAACCGGGCAATAACACCAAAAGCCACTAGCATGCTTTTGCCCACTTTCTTTTTAATCAAGGATGTTTGTTTATTGAACCATTATGAACTGGGTCTTTGCTTTGGTAGACTTCGATCACTGTCAGCTCTCCCCCTGGGAATCACTGTTTGTAACAGCAAAATCTGCTTATCTTAATATTTCAGTATTTTCTCCTATTTGTACCTAACATCCTTTATATCAAAAGGTACGCATACCACTGCGTTATTTGAAGCACTTCAAAGCTTTGCTTTTTAAAAACAGCTACTAAGCAGATACTCAGCTGCAGCTTACCTTTGTGAACTGCAACTTGAGGGCCTCTTTTGCACAGCTCTGGAAGCATCTTACAAGCTCCACACTCACAGACATGGACAGATGAGATGGACAGGATGCACTACACAGGAGCAGAGGCATGAGGGTGCTGCAGCTGGGGAGGGCGCAGGATTGGAGCTCTGTTGTCCTCAATGGAAAGGTGGGAGAGGGGGAAGGCAGGAATGAACTAGCATTTCTCTACTTAAGTGATATATACCCACCTAACTGCTTGCTGCATTAACAATAAATGCAGGACCCTGAGGAGTGAAATACTAAATACAAGCTGCTTCTCAAAGGCCAACAGACCATGAAATAAAGCACAAGAGAAGAATATGTTTCAGCTAAGGTAACCAAGGGCTCATCATCCTTTGTAAATGAAGTAGTGTAATCAGAGACTGAAACTCTTCACTTCAAGGCATTCTGTAAAACTTAAGTGTTACAAGAGCTGACTTACATCTCCAGCATTTATTTGTGACTACACGAAGTTCCCCTTGATGCTAAAGTTTAAAAAATAAAAAAACACTGGAGCACATGGAAGTTTGGCACCGTACGCACATTGCTTAAGGCACTCTGAACAATACAAAGCAACAGACATAACTGTTTGAAACTGAAATATTAGAACAGCCAAACAGGAAAGCTCTATCTCCTGCCTCACGAGATACAATCCTTACAAGTCAACGGAAAGACAAAATGAGTTTTTAAAGAATTAGAAAAAAAGGAGGGAATATGACTGATTCTTGGCAAATGTATTACCTGATATAGAAGAATGCAAAGATTACCCTTTAAACATGCTGATGCTGAGACACAGAGGTTTTTTTTTAATAGACTATTTCAGTTCTTCCTGCAATAATAATCCTTCTCTCCTCCTCATCACCTCCAGCATTTTTCTAGTGCACATAGTACAAGTACCTTATCATGAATTTTGCTGCTGAACCACTTTAAGACTGTGAATGAAATACTTCTATTCATATTCAAGTGGAAATTGATGGAAGAGTGAAATTTGTCTATTGGTGCAGGTAATGGAACAGAAACAGATTTGGTTAAAATTCCCACTCTGTAAAAATTTGGTGACTGTGACTGCTGTGTGTCCAACTGGGCACAGCACTGAAACGCATGTCAGGCAGGGCTGTCTGTGCATATATGACATGGACCCTTAACCACTCGAGTGGTGCGAACTACCTTTGCTGTCCAGTAAGATCAAGTGCAGAAATAAGCAATGGGAAAACTCATGTCATTTATAAGAGTTAACAAAGAAAAGCAGACAAAGAATCGTATTTTGCAAATAATATAAATGCATGTTTTATTGGATTCTTCTCTTCAGTCTCCATTGCTACATAATTTTCCTAATACGTCTGTGTTAGGAAAGTGTACTTTACATTAGTATTTGCATAACAGACTCTCTAAGCCCCAGCATAAATTCAAGATTTGACCTTGCTACTCCTGCAGCACACTAAGCCTCACTTCTGTACGTGCTTTGACAAAGCAGGCAAGTCAAAATGCCAAGATACTACAGCAGAAAATGAGTACCAGAATTATTACAAAGCAATTTATTTTGAAAAGTCTGAAAATCTCCTTAATATTTTGCATTTGCTGTAACATCAGGATTAGTGAGGTGCATGCATTTCCTCACACAGGTTATGAGAAATGAGCATCAGAGAACCAACGCTGGACAAGAGAACATCAGCACTCACAGCAAGCACATCTCACAGCTGTGCTCAAGGGTTTGTGCTTGTGACTCCACTGTTAGAGGCTTATTTTGCAGTCTGCCATAAAAGTGATTTCATTACTAATATTAAATGGCAGCCTGAAATTTCACACATTCTGGCAGAAAAATATTACTTTTTTTTTTAAGCCATGACATTTGAAATCAACAGGCAATTTGAGAGCCCTATTGTGAAAACATTATTTGATACTATTGGCTCTGAAATTCAGACTCCTGATTTTTCTCATTAATTAAATGCAAAAGCAGTGAAACCCAAGCCTCGTATAGGTGTTCAGCCATGAATCAACATAAGCAATTCCTTCTTTTGAGACAAAAAAAAAAATAGCCCAAGTAATTTAGAGCATAGAATTTTTGTCATATCTTGCATAACACAGGAAATAAGTTATAACTAGTCTTAAAGGATACAAACACTAAGTAAAATGGATTGACTATTTCTAAATAAGCATTCTGCTAACCAAATACAGATTCACATTCTATTTTGCATCATAAAAAAGAACAATTTCTCAGTGTCCTACTTCATGCATAAAATGAAATGATCCACAGAAATGAATGCCAAAACACTCACATTTATCACATCATGAGGAAAATGGATCAGCATTTCCCATTTGTTCTCTATAGGAGCTTTCCCTTCATTGAGAAAGAAGCTGCCTCTTCACCAGTAAAATCTGTTTACATCGCTGTGGAGACTCAGTTACATTCAGATGCTTTATTGGTTTCAACAGTCAGCTTCACCTAAAGCTTTCTCCAAGCACCCAGAAACCTTACCATGACAAATTCAATCATCTGTTCCACGTACTGCTGGTCTTGAGTGGCTACAGCTGCATCTAGTTCATTCAGTAACCTGAACTGAGCCTCTGAAGAGACGAAAGCTCTTGTATAGGCTATGCAGAGTTGGAAGAGATCCACAAGGATACCTGAGTCCAGCTCTTGGATCCACACAGCACCACCTGAAATCCAAACCCTATGCCTGAGTGAGCTGTTCAAATGCATCTTGAGTTCAGGCAGCTCAGAGCTGTGACCACTGCCCTGGGCAGCCTGTTCATGCCACTCCCTCAGGCCCTGTTGCATTCACCAGAGAGCAGAGCTCAGCATTGCCCTCCTGCTCCATGCAGCTGCCATGAGGCCTTCCCTCAGCCTGAAATGCTTGCCCTTTGGAGCCTCACCATCATTGCAACCCTCCTTTGGTCACTCTCCAGTACTTTAATACCCTTCTGTGCGCACCCAAACCTGCACCCAATACTGGAGACGAGGCCGCAACATTTCAGCAGCCACAAAAATCGTTTGGAAATGCTGGCTGATGCCTTTCAATTTGCTGCTTGATTCCAGTTCCAGTCTCAGTCTTTATCTTTGCTCAGCCATGCAGCGCATACAAACTCACCCCTAGGTTCCCTGTTGGTTCTCACATTTGTACCCAATTGTCTTCCTCAAACATAAGGCATTATGGGGACAATAATCTGCTGCTGCAGAGCTCCTTCACAAGAAGGGATAACAGTAAGATGGCAGAAGATTTGACTTTTTTTTACCCTGCTATCACAATACTAACACTCAACTGCTACTCTTCACCCTTAACCACTCATTTTGCTCCCTACAGTCCATTTTCAGGGCATGATACAATTGCTTCATACCATACGATCATAGCATTTCAACCCAGAACAATTCGTGCTGGAAGCACACAAAGTACCTACTGACCCCTGGAGGCCCTGTGCCTCTAAAAGAAGCCCAGGCCAAACCACAAGCAGATGCATAGCAGGGTGGGCACTGCCTCTAACTTCTAAAGGGAGCTAGCCAGGAAAGCTTGAACACAGGCCTCTGATCTATTTGGTGCTGGACTGAAGAACAACTTTCCAGACTAGATGGCTTCAGCAAGAAGTTCATCAATTCAAAGATGCCAACGTTATTATTTATGCTTGCATATCATCCACTGCAATGCAGCACTGACGCTAGCCGTTCAGCTGTGCAAGAGAGTCCTCAGCTGTTAATGCTATCAGCTTTGTTGTAATAAGATTAAATCTATCACTCAAGACTGTACTTCACACAAAACACTATCACATCCAGCAAGGCACATGCTGTTCATAATAACATTATCCTCCCAGAACGTTAAAACGAGTGATAAATTTGCATGCTTTTCAATATCAATACACATAACAGCTTTGTTCTCCTCCCTGTCACACATTGAGTTAAATAGCAATGGGTTCACAACATATCTTAGTTCTGCACCTACCTGAACACCAAAACACCTTTTTGATGAACTGATGCACCACTGATGAAGTTGTTATTTTATAAAGGTAGCACTTTGCAAAATGCACTGCACAACAATAGGATTTTCAACTGATTTTCCACGTATGCCTCAATGTGAGATACAAGCTATAACGTCTCAGAGTGCCATCTCTTTGGATCCAAAAAGGTAGCAGACTGAGAAATAACTAAAGCCTATGTCTGCATTACAGCCAAGTTTTTTCTTGGCTTCAGTTTCTGTCCTCTCCCAGGACTACAAGAACATCCAAACTAAAGGACCCTGTTTTTATTCCCCAGCCTGCTGACTGGGTTGGTGGTCAGCAATGACCTTTATCAACTCCCTTACATTTACAGAGCATTGCAATTTCAGCAATTATTGCAACATTAAGCCTTTTGGACAAGGTTCAACATTTTGTGGACCTCTGAATTGAGGATTTCTACTTTTTATTTTCACTTTACAGCACGAACAGTCTTAAAACATGAACTTAGATTCCTCCACATTTGGGATAAACACCACAGTGCAAAAAACAATCATCCTTTTATTCCCCCCATCTTCATGAACCCCTGAAGAACTAGTTCCACTGCCCTGGTGTCTCAGCTCTGTCAGCTGAATCCTTAACACAATGCACCAAGGTACCTACCAAACTGTATTTAGGTAGCTTGTAAATCTGTACAAACAAAGAAATACACATGCTACAACTTTCAACTTTTTTCTTTCTCCTCATCCCATACAAGCTTTTATTCAGTACAAAATCCACACAGAAATAACAGGTATCTCTTATTATGTGGGCAATATCATGGAAGTTCAGCAACAGTATGAGTAGAAAAAACAAAGGCAGATAGAGAAAAACAAGGAATAATAATTTTATGACTGAAGGACAGAGTTCACGTGAGAAAACAAGAGCTCCAATATAGCAAAGCACCTGCTACAGACCCCCACTTTGACTTCTGGAATTTTTTTTGGTAGCTTCAGTCCATACTGGAATAATAATGATTTAGATAGAAAATCTTAAGAGCACTAAATTTATGGATTTATTCTTCACAATAGCTTTTACAATTAACAAAATGTAAAATGAAGGAATTAGATTCATAATCACAAGGGAAATAAATAAAAGAAAAACAGTAAGAAATAAATGCTTTATTACATTGAAGCATTAATAGTGGTAAAGAACTCGGAGGGCGGGAAGAGAGGAGAAGAGTAAGATGCCCTACAAGTCAGCTCCAGAGGTATTCTAATGAAACAAACTTAAAATATAGAAATATTAAGAAACAGAAACCAGAAAAGGACATTTATATCAGTAACTACTAAAGTGCTAAACAACTTCAATATCTTTCACAGGTTTATACAGCATACACTAAACAACAACATAAACAAAAAATCAAATACAAAAAAAAAAAAAAAACCCTTACCTTCACAAAAACTGTTTTGTTTTGTTTTTTTTTTTATATCTGCTAGCATCCTGAAGGACATCACAGATACATACGCAATCAATGGCTGAAATTCCTTTCCTAAAAGTATACTCATGTTAACTTAGTCTAACAAACGCTTCAGGGATGGTAAGCAACCGAATGACATTGAAGTGGGGGCCAAGATTTTACACAGAAAACACCTGATGCCACATTCAAAGGCATACTTATAGGATATAGGTGATGTGGATATAGAAGGATATAGAAGACAGGTGATACTTGCTTGAGATAGTACTTTGGGAACTTAGTTCACTGTTGTTGTTTTTGTTCCTCTTGAACAGAGAATTTTTATTTAATTTTTTTAGGTATCAAATTCTGAAATTGTGACATTTTAATTCTCTCATCTAGAGGCTATAAAAGGTATAGTTATTCATTTCTGTGAGCAGAATTACTTTCAGAACATGAGGGTTTATAAACTAACCTGAAAATGACGTTCCTTATGTTTCTCTGCAAATTTACTGATGTTAAGGCCTACTGACAAATCCCTGAATAGAAGCATGAGTATCTTTAACACAATAACAACAGCTCAAATAATCATGAAATTAAATATACTTCTGCTTTCTCATTTAAATGTTAAAGCCTCAATCTGAATAATACTCATATGTTTCTAAACACTGTCTATTTTATCTTGCAGTCCCATGGGTTTTCATGACTACAGTTTCTGGGTTATAGTTGCTGTGTCTTGCTAGTACAGTGACAATGAAAAAACTTCAGCACCTCAGTTGTTCAGAGCAATGCTAATGAACTTCAATTTTTTTTCAAGTTGGTTAAGTTTGTTTAACTGATCTTACACTCTTGGACTACACTCCAAACATATGTTTTACTCAATTCTCCTTTACTTCAGTTGGACTTCTGAGCTTCTAAGTGCTTATATGCAGTAAGATATAAATTTCTGAAACAAACCTGAATAACTTCTTAGAAGTACTCTTAGTGTTCATTCACTTAAAAAAAAAAAATCTGTACTACTATTTCTACAGCCCTGTTTGACATGTTGACAAATAGTCAATGTACTACCAGAATTCATGAACTACAATGACCAAATTTCAATGCCTACAAAAAATCTGATTAAGCTAGAATATTTCTACTTAATTACTCACCCAAGATGGTATACCACATCTATTAGAAAGACTTGCTTAATTTATCAACTCTTACAAACTTATATATGGGCATCTATTAAAATTTTCCCTCTAAGTAGTATATTATATACTTTCTGTTGTCAATAAAAAAAAATACCCTGATAATCTAAGGGCCTTGCTAACAGTTGCAGTTTCCTTTTGTGTACTTCATTGACTAGCTGCCTTTTCAGGTTGGATATCAGGAAAAATTTCTTCTTAGGAGTGGTGAGACACTGGCACAGGCTGCCCAGGGAGGCAGTGGAGATGCTGTCCCTGGAGGTGCTCAAGAAATGTGGAGACAAGGTACTGAGGGACACAGTTAATGGGCATGGCGGAGATGGGTTGGTGGTTGAACTAGATGATCTCAATGGCCTTTTCCAACCTTTATGATTCTATGATTTAATCCAACTTCCTTTATTTCCTCCTTTTGTTGTTGTTGTTATTTTTTTTTCCTCACTTGTTGATAGTCCTGCTAACTCAATCTCAGAAAAATGAGCTTGGATGGAAGACAGCCTGTTATTTATGTATGGTACATAATCCAGTAGAAACACAAAAGCATGAAATAATGTCATAAAAAACAGTAAACTATAAACTATCGAGAAAGCTTAGGGAATGTCAGCATCTCTTGTAAACAGATGTCTAAGCTTCTCTTAATCTACTGCTTTGTGGAGCCACAGTGACAAGGTCAATGGACACCCAGTCTCGGACGTGAGCTCACCTTGAGCTGTTCTCCCCTCTTGAGCTGTTCAGTTTTCTGTCATTTGATGCTGCCATTCCTCCAGCCATCTTCAGCACCGGCTTGCTCCCCATACAGCTCAGTCTCTTCCTGAGAAACTCTCAAATTTATTTTAAAATAAAAACATTATAATGGACATCCTAAAAATCCTCCAGTTGTCTCTCCTTCTCAAATATTTTCTTCATTTGTGGGTTGTTTTGCATGGTAACTAGCAAAATGTACACTTCTGCAGTGTGCCATTACTCAGTTACAGCTATGGAACTGCATCACAAAACTCACTAACACATCTGAGAGTTCCTCTGTTAGCATTTTCTCAGCTCTTCAGATCATGGAGACAGAGAACGCAGTTGCAGGCACAGTAAAGGGAGAAGCTTCCAAGCAGATCTAATTTGCAAATCATAACACATGCAATAATCTGCAAATCCATATTCTCCAGCAAATGTGCACATCTGCTAGAGTTCTTTCTAACTACACAGCTTTAAAACTTACTGTCAAAATTAATACTACCTGTCAACTATGGCATATTTTATCTGATACTTTTTTTCCAGGAAAGCACAGCACTATGTTACTGCTTAAAAGCATCATATGTCAGCTTGTAACTGTATTCCAACTGGAACTTAAATTGCAATATAATCAAATATAGAAGCAGATGAAGTATAAATAACTTCAACTCAATTACTGTAGCAGAAGCATCTTCACAGTTTATCCTTATTTCATACAACTTTGGTTTTAAAAATGTCAAGTTACCTTCCAATGTATTCAGCTGACATGCTGCCTTTGGCCAGTTTTGAAAGCCTTCTGACTGCTGTCAACCAAATGAGGCAAGCAACTGAGGGCAATAATCCAATAATATCCAAAACAGCTAAGTGGTGAGTGAAAAGGTTGCCTTGGGAGTGGCTATGTTAAAAAAGAAGTCATCAAAACATGCAGAACTTTCTGGATTTCAAGACTGTTGTATGTGAGAAAATGCAAATCTTACCATTCTGAGCTAAAGCTAATATCCTCCTTTATGTGAATGTGATGGTTTACCTGCAGTTGTTTCAAAGAAACCTTGGGAGTACAACTGACAAGCTTCAATCCCCCTACTGAGAGCTGGAAGCTTATTCTGACTATGAAAGAACGTGCAATCTCTAATAGCTAATCGCAGGCAAAGATACTGAAAGCATGAGCACATTTGGGAAGTAAGCACACGTATCACTTCTGTGTGTCACATACTTGAAATGGACAAAGCTTGGCAAACTTGAGCACTCCCACACTGTACTCTTCCTAATTATATTTGATCTTTTCATTTCGGTTAAAACATATTAGATTCTTGGAGCTCAAAGCCCAAAGCAAAAATAGTAGCCTGCAAAAATATTAATAATCTTTTGAAAATATTAATAATCTTATGATCAGACTCTCAAGTTGTACTGAAAGAAGACCCTTCAGAATGATTCACTGGCACTCTTACTCATGTCACTGCTTCCTTATTGGTTAACATTTTAATGGTTGTTTTTTTAATGTAAACTTTATCGGGAACCCAAATTCATGGGGATCTACAAAATGCAAATTAATATTCCAAAATGAAAAATAACCTTGTTTCTCAGGTTGTACCGTGCTCGAGATGCCCAAGAAAATTAATTACTGCCAATGTTACCTTGGATTTCAGGGTATATTTTCCCTTAAAATTTGGATGTATGAATTCACTCATATGGATATATTACTTTTTTCCTTACTATTTTGTCTTGTTCAATGTTTTTAATTTAAAAAGCAAAAAATATTCTTGACATTTTCTGTGTCTATCCAGAAGAATCATCCTTTCTGACACAGCATGACTGGAACAACCTACCTTGTATGTGCAAACATCATGGCGGTGGATTTTTTGTTTTGTTTTTTTTATCCTAGACCACCAGTACTACAGCTACTACTGCACAGCAAGTAATTTGTGTCAGTACTGAAACTCATTATCCAAATCTATGCTTTGCCTTAAAATAAACAGCCTGAAATGAAGTGTGCTACGTGCACTGAGAAACAGGAGCGCACAGTTCATACCTTACGGCATCGACATCAAAACTAAAGCATATTTTTTCTTTTAGCAGCTCTGGGGCAAACTTATGCTTTCTTCAATAAATATTTGCTAGTTCAATTATGTTAATATTTCTGAGATTAATCAGTACTTTCATCAGCCTGAATAATTAATTGCCCTTACCACTGAAAGTACAACAGAAAAGCAAGTGAACAAATTTCCTTGATGAAAATTCAGAGCTTTTAGAACAGGATCAAGTTATTCTCTGACTACTCCATGGGACAACATCCAGCTAAATATCAAATTTTAGAGCTATTTGGGGAACACTTAAAAATACAAGTGATTATTATTAAATGGAGAGGAATTTTTACTCCAGCACCACAGGATGTTTATTCCCAATTAAATGTCTACACAGACATTAATCTTAAAGACATCAGGAATAGTTTTTGCATAAATATATATATATACACATATATTTGTTCAGGGTGCTTGGAGGTTATGTTCCACAGAAGTATTTTGGTGTTCTGGGGGTTTCTTTTGCTCAATCATAAGATATGAGTGATAGCCAAAGGATATGGACATGAGGAGTTCTACTCTGACTCACTGCTCTGAAGACAAGACTGGAGCTTGGGAATCAGCATCACTGACACGGGACGTGGCTTGGATCTTCCCACACTGGGAATCTGGGAGCAGCTGGTTGCCAAACATCTGCTTCCAAAAACAGGCAGAGTAGATGAAAAATATTCTGATCAGAAAACAAGCTTGATTTTTGAGGAAGACGGATTTATGTATGCCTGGTTTCCCAAGGCAGATCCTGATTATTTTCTGTAACACATGACAAATCACGACAACACAGCAGTAATAAACCTGCCAGGTGGGCTCAATCCACGACACCCTCTGAATGCTCAGGTGGACCTGGGCTTCAGGGAATGCAGCTAAGAGAAATTTGTACAGACTAAAATAGCTTTTTACTAAAGAAGCATGACTGAAATCATTTAAAATACACATGAAAACACTTCTAATGCTATCAGAATACTTTTTTTTTAAAAACAAAATTACATTTACTGAATTGAATAGCTCTAGTATCTCCCACCACCTCTATTTTATCAGTTTCGCTGTTTTGAAATATTATGGAAAAAAAAAAAAAAGATTTTCCTCTTTCCCACAAATCAAGAGAATTTGCATCATGCTCTAAATAAATAATTTGTGTTTGGTTCATGGCTAAAGCCTTGCAGTTACCTCCTTGTTTTCCTCTGACCTAAAAAGCAGCTCTTTAGAAGAACTCTGGTTTTAAGAGAAGGCTCAGCACTAGACTTTACATACATGGGCTTCAGTAGCTCACCAGGCTGCATATAATACATAGCCCCAATACTCTGTCTTCAATGTCTACTCCAAAGGCAAAAGAGATGAGATCTGCTCTGCTGACCTTCACTTCTCTGTAGTCCTCACACAGCCACACCAGGAAGACGCTCTGCTAGTTGGCATTAGTTCAGAAATGAAGTTAGGAGACAGCCGGTGAAAGGATCAGCTAACTGCATCACCATCTTCTGTCCCTCCTGAAGGTGATCTCACAGAGAAATCTGTTTCTAGAGCCTCGTGTACCAATTAAAATTCTAGTGCCTTCCTAGTTTCTCTCACTGGTTTGCTAGTCCACATGAAGGGGACCTACAGTTCTCCAGTTTAACACCATACATGCAATTACTGCTCAGAATCAGAAAGGACATTATTCTTGTAAAATATGAAAGGAAATGATACTTCTAAATTAAATTTCTGCAGTACTAGAAATCTCAGCATTTGAGAAGCCACTAAGACCCATATAACAAAGTCAGTCATCCACCAAATCTGTGGCTGCTACACCACAAAGGTGCGGAGCTCTGATGAGCTCAAATACTAAAGAAAAATTTCTGTTTTCAGTCTGCTGGTTTCCAAACACTCGTGGCATCTGTGGATTTCAGTGTTGTCTTTTAAGTGAGAAAATAATGTTGTTTTTTTTTTGTCATTTCCTCTCTCTATCTCATTTCCACACTTAGGGAGCCATCCTGCCATACCTAACAATGGTCATTCAAATGAGTACACACACTTCTTTCCCACACCTGAGAAAATACACCTAATCCTTATGAATTGTCACTCTCCTCTGACATGAAACCTGGACTCTGACAAGAGGCCAGAGAAATAAGCTGCTTATCTTTTCATTTGTTCAACTCTTTGTATAGATCCATTTGACCCCATCCCCAGAGGTGTTCAAGAAACTCATAGATGTGATGGTTAAGTGATGCTGATGGGATGATGGTTGGATTACATGACATGAGAAATCTTCTCCAACCTTTATGATTCTGTGATTCTATGACATTTAGCATCCAGCTTCTAGAATTAGATGAAATTCTAACTCTATTAAGCCTGTGTTCATGGGATTGAAAGATTTTCTGAGCTGAAAATGTATTAGAGGAAGAGACAGCACCCACATCCCAGACAATCTGTATGAAGAACTAAATGACATCTTCAGCAAACTAAATAATGGCCATTTCTCTTCAGGGGAACATCACTTTGGACTATTTTTTCCCAATAAATAGTTTCAAAATAATAGTTCAAAATCAGGATTGCATATGTCCTGGAATGAAAAGATGCTCAGGTTAGCCAATAGTACATGCTGTAAGGCAGTGGACTTAGACCACAGTTTCATCCATCTTTCAGGACCAGTGTCTTCAAAATAGTTCAATCACTACTAAGAAAGAAATACACATTTCTTTTGGGTTTTTTCCTATTAAGAACTCACTCCAAGCAACTCCTCCAAGGCATCTGGATACTCAGACTCTTCAGTTTGGCAAGCTAACAGATGTTTGATAATAAATAAATACGTGTAAGTGGGCAGATTCCCTGGATACTCACCAGACCCTGAAAGTACTTCTGTAAAAAAAAGTACTTCTAGCAATGCTACTTCTGTAAGAATGCATCTGATTTGAGCTCTGCAGGGATGGGATTTGAACCAAATATGTAGAGATATGGGGAAAAGAGGTATGGCTAAAGAGAGGAAAAAAAGAAAACTTGCAAGAGGGGTAAAGAGACATGGAGAGTGAAATCAATTAGTGCAATACTGAAAGCCCACGGATTTGGGAATGGGAAGGGAAAGAAGACTGAGAAAAGAAAATGAATTACAGGTGAAGCTAGTAAAAACTAGCTAAAGACTTCACAGAAGGAATAAAGGAAAAACAAGCCTGGGAGACTGATGAGGACCTGTGACAGGCAAAGGACTGCTAATACAAAAACACTGACAAAAATACAGAGGTCAGAAAAAGATCTGAGACATTTGAGTCATACAGAGTGCAAACAAGCTTAGCAGCAGCCTGCAAACAGAGAAGAGGCGTGATGGCAAAGGAACAAAATTAGGCAAAGTTAAGCTGGAAGCAGAATGTATTACATGAGAAGGAGAAGCTAGTGCACACTGGAATTCTCACTCCATGATCTGAAATGCTTTTTTCATCAAACATCTGGAAAAAATTAACAGCTCCTTCTCCACACCCTGTTAGCTCTGAAGGATGAGAGTCTTCTTCTATCATCAGTTATCCAATTACTACAAAAGGGACAGAGATCTGCAGTGGATATAGTTAGGGGTTTTTTGTAGGCATCATGAAGGTTTGATGGTTTGGGTGTTTTTGTTGGTGGTGGTGGTGGTGGTTTTCCTTCTACATTTCTAAAAGCTTAGTGATGCGTACAAAAACAAAAGTCAACATCAAACTAGAGATTGCACAAGCTTTGAACTTTGTGTGTGGTGACTGATGGCTAAAGATTCTTTTCTCCCCACAAAAACCCTGTCTTATTCCTGACAAAAAATGGAGAAGATCTGAGGATGAACCAGAACTGCATTGGGAGACAGCCCTCTTGCTCTGGTTATAAGCAAGTTAGCTTCACATGGCTTGAGGAACAGAAAATAGAAAGAGGAGACAAATCTGTAGCTACAGAAGATAAACTGTAGTGAAGGAGGACATCACTTCTACTGCCATGATCTTCTGCAGTGCTAGACAAAGTAATCAAAATGCTTTGGAAGCTTCTCAGATTCGGAGTGACAAGCATACACACTATTGAGAAAAAAGAACCAGTAGTATGCTCTGGAGTACCTGACTTTGTGCTAATCAAATGATAATTTCTTATTAAAATATTTTTGCACTTTCTTCAAGTTAATACTTCATAGTAAAGTGAAGTATGTTTGCTGGTACAATTCTAGATACACACATATTTCTAAGCAGCCAGAAAATAGATTAATTTTAAAAGACTCTATACTAAATGTTCATTTTTCCTATCTTTTATAAATCAAATGGACTTTATTTAGAAAAGAGCCCTAACTATGTCGCTCTTCAGATTAACCAAGTTGACTCTCAGGCTTCCATCCAATTTCTAGAAAATTTATATACACAAGCAAATTCCCTAAAGTCAACCAGACTTGTACAAGAACACCTCAAGGTCAGCACCCTTAGAAATAAGCTTTGAAAGAATCATCACTCCTAAGTATTTAAGTGAATTAAATATTGCCAAAAGAGGAGAGCTCTGCACAATAGCTGTATCTGTAGAGTCAGCCCAGCTGTAACACAGGGTAACTGCATATCACGTCAAAACAGGAACTGCAGCTCTGAACAAGGCAGCATGACTGCAAGGTCACAGAGAAGGTTGTTTCTAAACTGGGAAATAACCTGAAGTAAAATACTTTATTAGAAACCACAGATACGATTCCTGCTGCATGTTCTAGATTTCTGGCTTCCAGAAAAGGAACTATTTACATGACATACCGGGAACTGGACATTTTAAGATCTGTTTTACAAACAAGAGCTTTAGATTTGTTCAGAGCAAGCATAAGTACTGTGCTTTACAGATTCCTTTATGTTAAACTACAGAGCCAGCTAGAACAACCCTGTGCACTAAAGTTATGCCTGACAGCATTTGAATTACTTTACAAGGTCTAGATGTTCCTGTGTATTTGTTTTTACAAGGCGTGGACGTTCCTGTTCTATGCTGTTGTGTCAAGAGTGTGCATGGGAAGGTGCAGTTCTTTCAAGTAAAGTCACATGTTCAGAATCGGAACGAAGAAAGTCAAAAATCACTTAAGAAAATACAGTAATGGTGGAAGCTGCAGAGAAATTTATCAGAGACAAAATCATTCTCCACAGAAAAGATAGAGAAATGTTGGGCCATTAGATCACCCCAAAGGCTCTAAAGAGCCACTCCTACCACACTGGAATATTAACCACTATTGGTGACTCTATTTACTTCTGTAAATACCTGATTTTTTTTTTAAGTCCTAATAAGAATTTGTGTAGACAAAAAAAGTACACATACAATCACTACTTTCTTCTAAATGTCCTCATCTCTAACAGACTGCATCCCCTCTAATTAGATTTATTTCCAACTTAAAAAAAAAAACAAAAAGCCCACAATGCCATGGAGAAATAATACCTGTATGAATCTAACTTCCATACTTGCTTCATTCAAATATGTTTCCATTCAAAAGCATTTTTAGAAAATACATGTTTTATGGATGTAGTTACTATCTTCTCTTTCCTCAGTTCATACTAGCTGGGGTAAGAGGTATCCACTGATGTATAATGTCATGGACTGTACTACAGGCCTAGAACATTCAGCTCAACAGAAAGAAATGTCTGATGAAGACTTACTGTAGTACTCTGAGCTCACTGGTCAGAAGACATGGGCAAAGATTTGGCTCTCTAAAGTATTTCAGTCTTTGAGGGTCCATAAGTAGTTCACATGAGTAAACTACTGAAGCTAATGAGAAGTACAATTCACAAGAAGTCACAGACAGTTTTTACTTTGTCTGCAAATTTGCAGTGCTACCTATGTGAGCAAACAGGCAACTAACCGAGCTTGGTTTTAGAAGTAATATGACTTAAAAACTGGAAGAAATGTATTTGTCAGAGGCACTGGTTAATTACTCAGGAGTCTGATTATCAAGCATAACACTACAAGCTTCCCCTTCCTCCATGCTGACACTAAAGATTCATCAAGCACATGCACAGAAACATCACAGTTCCCTAACCACTTCCTCTCCCCACAAGATTTTAACCTACCGTGCCATAGAGCCTCTGAAATAGAACAGAAATGGTGCTCTGAAATTCTGTGATATACTGTTTCAGCTCCTTGTGAACGTGCACATTTCCTGAAGAGCAGTAAAAGAACAGAAGGTTCATGGAAAAATTCAGTGCACTGAGGCAGAAGGTTATGAGATATTCTTCACACTCAATTTTGAGCCCATCTGCTTGAGAAAAAAAACATCTGAGAGCTGAAGGGCACAGGCATTGTTAAACAAAGTACAAGCACACTTCATCTTTGAATCAAATTTCAAACGGTACCTTATATATGGAAACGTTTGATTGATGGTTAGAACTATAAAGATAGTTATCATTAGGAGTCAGACGCTTTAAAAATATAACTGGTCAACAACTAATCTGTCAGAACAATCTTCCAATAGGCACAATGTTCAAAAAACATGAGTGTAAGCTTTTGAAATAATTAGTTTTAACTCAGTTGCAAGGAAAGCATTCTCTCAGGTTCATACCACAAACATTCAAACCTCCTTAGTTATACAAAACATCAGGACAGTGATTTACAATAGCAGTCTTTTACAGCATTAAGATGCACAGAACTAATTCCAGGGACCGTACAAGTTGATATATGAACTGTAACTGCATTAACAGTAAAGAAGAGAGTCCTCCTTCACCACTACTTGTGTATTCATACCGAAGAATAAATGAGAAATCCGTGATTATCTTAACGTCAGGAATATTTGCACATTTTAAAAGCTCAGTCATTAGAGAATGTTGCTGAACCAATTAAATGTTCCAGAGATTAGGCTACACTTATCTGGAGTTTACTTTTTCCACAGCAGTTCCTACCAGGCTCAAGTTTACTTTGCTCTCAGCCAGGCCATCCACCAGCTGCAGGGGCAGCCGAGCAGTAACAAGCATCCTTCAGCAGCAATTTGTCTCAGTACCAGCAGTAAATGACTCAGCTGTTCATGTCATGCTCCAGGAGTTGCTCTGCTAACACAACAGCTTTTTACCACACAGCACAGCATCCCTTTCCTCCAAAGCAGGCTGTTGTGTTTGATTTCTATTTTCTATTTTTGTTACCCATAGCTTCTTTCTAAAAAGTGATACGACTTGACGTGGTCATAAAAGAAACAAGCTCGTGCTTCTTATCAGCCATGTGGTGTTGACTTAAAAATAACCATATGCCAGGTAGTGGGTTCTTCTGTTGTTTTTTTGTTTGTTTGTTTTTCAAAAAGGGTGTGAAGGTTAAAATATAAACGTCAAACATAAAGGAGCCTTGAGGCAGTAAAACATTAGAACACTCCTATTCAAACTGAAATTGCTCTCATGCACGCAATATGAAGTACCTAGCAATTTTCATCCTCCTGACAGTTACATCTGAAAAGCTCAACTCTCAGCAATGTACAAGCAAAAGAATGAATGGCTTTTTTCTTTTTTTTTCTTTCAGGTTTTAATTTGAATCCTGAAGGGTTATGGGGAAAAGGGGATTTCCTTTCCCCCTTTCCTTCAGAGTCAGAATCGTGACTATTCATAGCTAACAGTACTGCATGCAGTACTGAAATCTCAATCAACAAACAGATTATAATCCTGGATTGGGAAAACTTCAAGGATTTGAGACAACAGAAGAGCAAGAGTCATAACACAAGAAGATAACAGAGAGCAGCCTTGTATGCCCATATGTTAACAAGACTGCAGATGGCAGCAAATTTGAAAACTAATGCACTGTTGGTAACAAGAGTGCAGCCAACCTGCACTCCCTGCTTTCCTGCGAGCAGCTCTGATTTCTGCAGCAGATTCCCCCATCTTTATGCCGAAGTTTCTACTCCTGACTTTACCGTGGTCATTCATGTGTACCAGCTAGAGAAAACAACCCCTCAGCAGGCACTTTCCCTTTGAGGAACACTCCTGGTGCTTGCAAACAAGGTGAGTTAATCCATGTGACAACAGAAATTGCCATGGTTCCCCAGGTATCCACGGGGCTCCAAACGACAGTGCCACCATGCACTGAATCTGAGTAGGAAACGTCTCACATCCTCATTCACCTGCTTATCAAATGGAGCTGAAAGGTATTTTGACATTTTAACAGCACCAGCACCAGCAGGAACAAGAATTTCAAGACTATTATTTTTATGACTGAGTTGCAGCAAGAGACTGCTGTACTTGACAGTAAGGTAATATTTAAAACTGTACAAAAACCTGCGATGTGCTACAGACCAGTAAAACAGTACCACCTTCCAGCAGCTGGTCACCCTACTGGCGAACACTGCACAATTCTGGAAGAATGACTACTGGAAATGATGCCTGATTTAATAGCAGGGCCCTCAAGACACAGATTCAATCTGCTGACTGAATGGCGTTCTGAAACCAATCTAATATAACTACCCCTGGGATGAAAGCACAAAGCAGATCCTGCACAGCTTAGTGCAGATTCTTGATGCCAACAAACAGCAGCCCTCGAGGAGCAAGGATCCACTGAATTTGTGTAACCTGCTCTCTGTAACACAGCTAGAGCACCCACATGGCAACAGGATCTTAAGTAAGGTACTTGAGCATCAGGACACCATGGAGCTTGCCCTTCATTCCCACAGAATTAGCCAGCAGGGAGTTAAAATGAAGCATCTTCTCTATCTTGTAAAGGTAGCAGACTTGAACACCTTACAATTGATGGAAAGAATAATATCATATGTAATGCTTGATCTTTTGGTCAAGATAGTTGATCCCAAGTTTAAACCTTACACTTGACATAGTACTGCTTGCAAACTGTAATCTAATCCAAATGAAAGTCATTATATAGATATGAGCATGCTTCAAAACGTTACCTAAAATGACAGAAATATGCAGCACAGCAATAAGCATTTTACCAGTGCATTTTTACCTTATTAGGTCTACGTGGCTGTGTAGGCACACATGAACTGCCTATAATATTCACTGGATTTAGAAAGTTACCTTTAAAACTCCCATACAGTAACAACAAAAATTAGCAAGGGTATGAAGGAAAACAACTGAAATGCAGAACAGTGGATGAGCACACGGATACTCAGTTACACAGGGAAACACCAAGCACATTAATTCAGCGCCTTGGGTTGGTGTCCACATTTCTCACAACCCAACTGTGTTACTGTGTATTTTTTAGGGACAACTGCAGATTGAGCAAAAGGAAAAAAGAAACAGAACTCATAGGGTTGGACAAGATTTGCTTTGTAATGTTTTTTCCACCTCCTTCTTCTGTGGTGATTTTGAAGAGAGAAGGTCACTGTGGAGGAAATGCATTCATTTTGCAAACTTCATGCCACCACACTGAACTGCAGGTATTATTTTTAGTTCTTCCTTGCACTAAACAGAGATGGAATCTGAGGCGTGAGGAGGCATCATGCCAGGATGTAAACCCTGTCCTTCTGAGCTGGCTTTAGTCGTGTTGCCTTGCTCCCACTCTGCTCTCATCTCCAGGTCAGCACATTTCCCCAACTCTAATTCTCCCCGCTGCTAAATCTGAGCACATGCACACACATGCCATGCACTAGCCGCGTGTGCCTCATAGAACGATGATATAGCTTAGGTTGGAAGGGATATCAAAGATCATGGAGCTCCAACCCCCTGCCACGGGCAGGGCTGCCAATCACTAAATCAGGCTGCCTGGGGCCCCATCCAGCCTGCAGATGGTTTACAAAACAAGAAGCTCCTATTTACAAACTGCTTTGCAGTGCTCAAGCTGGCAGTCCTGCTGTACAGAAAATCAAGCGACCCCCATTGAGTGCAAGCACAATGTCAGACCACAAGTATTTTCTACAGAAGGCACACTGTTTAAAAATTTTCTCTACAAAAAATGGGATGTTTAGACGTTGTGTTGAGGGACATGGTTTAGAAAGAACTGCTGGTGATAGGTGGGCGGTTGGACTGGATGATCTTGTAGGTTTTTTCCAACCTTGGTAATGCTATGATTCTATGAAAACAAAGTCCTGTACGTGAGCCTAAACCAAATGCTACAGAAAGAGCAGCATGTTCCACAAAAACCTCACACAAACATCCTAAAGAATTTGCAAACCAAATACAAGAGCATCTGAAATTGCCTTTTGCTGCTTATTTCAGTTTTTTTCTTGTTTATTTGTTTTCCTTACCTTCAGCACAGAGCAGTATGTGTGTGCTTCTTTGTTTCTACACTTCCAGAAGAGCGGTCCTAAAGAAAGCAACGTGTTTTCAATCTGGCAAACGCCACCCAATTAGGTTGTGCTATCCTGCTTCTATTTCTTTCTTCTTTCTTTGGAAGTTCCAGCGTAATTTGATTTCCAGTTTTAAGAATAACCAAGCCAAAGCAAGAAACAAGCCATGAGAAGGCATATATGAATGTTTCAGTGAGTTACAACATCACATGCCCTAGTCATTCACTGTCCTGTGTCTGAATATTTACTCTGGTTTAGAACCCACAGACCACTGGCTGCTCACAATGTTCATGGGACATTGCTTTTTTCTTTTTAAAATGAACACAACAGGAAACCCATATCGAAGTCACAGAGTACATGAAGTATATTTAACATCAGCATCCCAAAAAATTAAATATTTATTATCCTTGCTAGGAAAAACAAAACTGTGAACAGTCTGGAAGGCAGTCATTGCTATGCCCCAGAGGATAATATTCCTACTTACCACAACATGTTTTCAGATACATCACAGATCTCTAAACAGCACTGTGCAGATCTACACGTTCTTGCCAAGAGGAGTAATGAATTAAAACGCAACCCGGGTCATTTTAACTGAACAGATTTGTTGTTAAGGTTTATCAGTGTGCAGAAATGAACTACGTGACTGAAACCCACTTTAAATAAAAGTAAGTGGCAACAGCAGCAGGAAAACCACAGTAACAAGAATGGGGGAGTAGGGAAAAATATAAGCTTGTATGGGATTGGTTTTATCTCATCATCTAGTAGCTTTTACAAGCCTTTCCATACAGCCTTTGAACTCTGAACAAGGATCCTCTGTCATGTTTACATTTAAAATTAATTTAATCCCTCAGTAAAGTGCAGTGCATGCCCAATGCTGTACAGTCAGCGGTTCCAGAGATGCAGAGCTAAAAAACCTTACCATGTCACCCTTCCACTTTTTCAGAAGTCATTTCTAAAATTATGTAAGTGCAAAGAAACAGAATGATAGAAAGCATAACTAAAAATTCCATGAGAAAGCAATCCATTTGAACAGGCATGAAGATAACTCACTGTTACAAGTAACTAATAAAGCCAGGAAATGTGGTTTAGTAGATAGAATTCCTTGGAAGCAATAAGCAGAACTTCTAAATGCAATTGAGAGTCCAAGGAAGCAAAACATATCACTTCTTTTTCTGCAGTTAATCAACTGAAATATTTTGCCTGTCTTATTCAAGCTGAACAGAATCGCAATGCATCCAGGTAACTGCTTATTAATGTGACACCTTTCAGATGCTTTAAACAGAAAAACACAATTTAAGACATGTTCTACATGTACTTACATATATAATCTGCACTGTCTGAACAGCCTTCATGGTACGACACCTTTTGAAGTACACCTTGGGCTTTTATTCAGTTGACTTAAGGAACTGAAGACACGTATAAGAACAGAAGAGATATGTTTAAGTACTGCAGCTGAAGTCAACACACAGCACTGCACTTCAGGAGGGACAGAAGACCCCATCTCTGCTGCATCTTCTCTGCCCAGAGAACTGAGTAATCCCACCAGCACCACCATTCCAGAGAACACAGCAATTAACTTATAGGGAGCCCTAATTCCTTGCGGCAGGGAGGGCAGGACCAAGTCGTGGTTTCACTCCTAAGAGAGATGGCTTTAAGTAGGCCTCGCTTCAAACAGCAGGACATCACACCACTTCAGGCAGAGAAATACAGGGGAGGGAGCACGGCTTCAGATGCCAGTAGATGTTGTACTGGTAAAGCACAGCTGTGCTCAAAATGAAGACTGACTGGATGTTTTAAGTCTTGAAAGCAGGCAAGGACTAAAAAGCTGAGACTGTGATTTGGGCTACACTGAGCCCTTGGGGATGTCTGCATGTGCTTGTGTTTGTTTGGTGGCTTATTTGTTTGTTTAACATTGTTTTCCCTGTAGTCCTAAATATACTACTAGGACTAATCCCCGATGGTACAAACAGGCTTACCTCTGACAAATGCTGAGAGGAAGATTGAATTACCAGACTACTCTCAGACTGACAGGACAGCCAAGTCTGTCTGTTTGCCCACCTCACTGACCAAACAGTTGTCACCTAATTAAAACACCTGGAAAGGAGAAGCATACTCACCAATGAACACATTCATACATAAAAGCAATGTGCATTGTCTGCTAACCAAAACAAATCGCATCCTTTGTGCAGCCTCCATGCCACCATCTGTGCAATGCAAGCTTTCAGTTCCTTTCTAACACTCCTCACTGTCTTCCTACACTTTGTAGACTTCCTCAGAGCAGACACAGTTGTTTATGATGTGATCATACAGTTTCTTCGATTACTGATGCTCTGATTTATTTGTAAGACACATTATTATATATGATCTGAATGTACCTATTTGTGCCCCCCAAAAAGTAAGGTGGTAGGCATGGCATTACAGTTTTTATAAAACAGAAGATCACAGATTTAAGTTACTTCACTCTACTGCCTTCATTTTGCTGTCCAGCTGCCCGCAATCACTGCATTATTTATGACTTCTACAAGACCTCCAGCAAGTCTGGCCTTTGTACCCCATGATCTCCTTTGCAGTCTCAAACGGTGCCCCAGAACACTGCAGCCAGTGGAGGTAGGCAATGCCATAATTCAAAGTGAAGACAAATGATGCAAGTCTTTACACAGAAAAACTCCCCCCCCCCCCCCTCCCGAATTTGAAAGAGTACGTGAAACCACAAAAAAAGAAAACCAAAGAAAACCAGAACCAGGTGGCAGAGGACAGAAGTCTAGTGCCATGAGGGGACCAAGCCAGCACTGCTTAAAGTTCTATGACCCACAGCCTAGGCAGCACAGAGAAACTCAAGATGCTCAGAGAGATCCGAGCTAAATGGGAATGCAAAGAATGGGTGGACTGTACACATCAAAAGCAATACCAGCCTCGGAGAAAGAGCAGAGATGGGAAGCAGTCAGACACGCCGCCATTCTACCATGGCTGACAGAAATCAAAAGTGTTTAACATTCACTTTCATAAAGACTAACTTTGGTCTGGAAATTAGCCTAGAAATCAGGTTCTCCCTATTGCCAACACATACATAATCTGGCCAAACTTTGTAGCAGTTATTTTTCTATTTAATGATTTTTGAAATTTGAGAAACAGAGTAGAAAAACACAGAAACAACTGCAGAAGAGGAAGTTTGATATGGTGCACACACAAGCTCCTTTCTTTACAACAAACAGCCTTATTTTCTGATCAGTGTGTTGCCTGCAGCCACCTTCAGTGAGCTTGTATCATTTCATATATTTATCATCCTATGTTTTACTTGATCTTTCTGAAAATGAAGTCCCCAGTAACATTCCTGCTGTTCCAAATCATTGAGTGGTTTTCAGGAACTGTAAAAGGAAAAATGAATGAATGACACATACAAATTCAGCAGATAAGAGAACACTCACAATCACTCCTCTTTTTCTGAACATTAATCAGAGATAAAAGGCTACACAGCAGAACATAGAAACAGTTAACAAACTTGGTTTTATTATTCCTTCAATTTGAGACTTAGCAGAAAATTATCATGGACAATTAGTTTTTTTTCAGATCTGGAAATTAAAGATAGATGAACAAGCCCAAAATGAAACGTACTCATTGAGAAAAAAAAATGCTGATTCTGATGTTAAGGAAAACAAAAACGAAACCTTAAGCTCTCAACTTTCAGTTCCATTTCCTAAACTTTGTCAGACGTTTTTTTAAACCAAAGCAATCACAGCCAAGAGTTTTCAGCCTTTGTAGCCCATGCAGGCTGGCGATAATGAGGCTGCTGGCAGAACAATTCTGCATTCATTGCAAGTCTTTAGCAACCATTTTGTTTTGAGCCATTGCTTGTCAGTTTCTCAACTGATGAAAGAAATTCTAACCCACACAATCTTAGGAAAAAATCTGTTTTGATCTCTCCACATCTTGTTTTCTTGATAAAACTGGGAAAACCAATCTTTCCCATGGAAAAGGGTTACCTCTTCCATATGCAGTATGTTCAAGTCTACCTAACCAAGCCGTGCCATCTCTCTCATCTTCAAAGCTCATTCTTTTCCATCATGTTGGTTATTCCTATTCAAAACATAATTTATCTGATGATAATACTCTTTAATATTAATTGAAACAGTGCTGTAAGTACTTATGTACTTAATATTCCAAGAATTTGCATGGGTTCAGCACATGCTCATAAGTCACATAAAAATTAAACCACAAAACAAAGCTGAATAGGAAGTTCACTAACCTTCTTCTTCAGATGTTTCTAACTTACACTTCCTAATCACAAGCCTTCTCAGGGTGTGATTTTATTATATCATATAAACCTCCTTCAGACAATGGAAACTAGTGATTTTGTACTGATGTCTTCTTTTTCACAACACACAATGCTGTCCTATGGCCTTGCTTCGCTGCAACATATTATCTTACAATATTTTTTGCAATAGACAAACCATTCTGAATGAGCCTGTGCAGCGACTACAGAGCATGGATCTGGGCTTCAGGGATGCTGCTTTCCACTCTCATCTCTAGCCCTCTGCCTCTTCAGCTCATAATACAGCTTTATTTGGTCAGCAAAACTCTCTACTTTGCCTTGAAACAGTCTTGTCCCAAGAACTCATGGCTACAGCAGAACACTACAGATATGTCTGAGACTCACAAAAGCTAAACCATACTGAGGTCTGTGCAATACAGCAGTTTTCTTTCAAGGCCAGTTCAGACTGGTCTTGAAACCCTGTAACAGTATACACGGATCACTTCTTATACATTTTCTACAAGAAGCACAAAATGCATCAAGTAAGTTTTTGCTTAACTGGAGGAAGCTATGATTATGCATCTTCACCGATAAGGATCAGTTACAGTATAATTAGATATAAGGTGCAAGCTGAAGTTAAACAAAAGCAACAGCTCATTAGAGGGACTCAAGTATTAAGAAGAGAGTGCAGCAACTAGAAAACTGTGAAGAAAAAAAGTGTAAAAGCAGATCAGTCCTTCTCCTCCTCCCAGAGATCAGGAAACTCAAGGCAACTGCCAAACAACATAAATCTATCTCAGTCAAAATCTGTTTTTATACAAGAAATTTGGTGTTCCATGATAAAAAAAATAAAAAATAAAAAATAATTGACAAGTTGAAAACACTACTGTAGAGGGGCTTTTTCTTGGTGGCTGACAGCAGGGCATGCCTGCTCTCCTTAGAAGTTGCTTTACAACAACAACCAAAAAAACCCAATTTGTTCCTGTGGTTGTTTAGACAATCAGCCAATTTTAAAAAGAGACAATGCTGTCATTTAAGTCTGCAGACAGACTGTGTGCATCCCACATAATTCTCAAATGACAGCAGCACAGAACAAACATCCCTGGCTGCTGCTAAGAAGCTGCTAGCCAGCACTAAGCCAGATAGCTACCCTCATCCACTTCAGCTGGCTGCTGCCTACAAAAGTTATCAGGAGCAGCAAACACAGCAGTAATTCCAAAGGAAAAGAAGAAAAATCTTTTGTTCCCACTCCAGCCAGTCAGAGAGCTCTAGGAGCTTATCCTCCCCTCGAAGTCAAAAGAAAGGGTCCTCCCAACAGAAGTATCTTAGCATTCACCACCATGCTGACAGCTGAGCTCTGGTATGACACCAAGGTACTGCTCCAAAACAAGAACCCACTGACTCCTGCTTTTCTGCTCTACCCTCAAGTTGAAGGTTTTCAAATAAAACATACGGACGTACAGCCTCACTCTGATATTTTTTTCAGTCAAAGGAAATAACATTAAAATACACTGTCTTCCTACCTGATGTTATCAGAGCATATACTGCATTGGCTTTTGACTGGCCAACTACTTTAGAAATTTGCAGGAACTGCAAAGAAGTATTGGCTTCTTTTGTGTTTAACAGCTCATTTCATAGCAGCAGTGAATGCACACGCATCCTAGACATGCTGCAATGTATCTGGCGGGCAAAGCAACGGGCTCAAAGACAAAATTTCTACCAGGCTGCATCTTGAATTACTTCACCAGCACTATGATCTTGGAAGCCAGTTGTTACCATGTTACTTCGATGGTTTCATCCGCCAGTGAAAATGATGGATAGCTGTCCAGACCACAGGACAGCTCCTACACCCTTCCTCCATCTGGAGCAACCCCAGCGTGCTTCTGAAACCGATACCACCACACTAGTAACACCATGGCTCTGTGGCTACCTTAGGCAAGGCCTGACGTCAGTACAGCCACCAAAAGGCCATCCCACCCTTCCTTCCCTTGGCTGCTCCTTCCTACCTCAAGCCTCCAGCATACCTGTGCTGACAAAGTGCTGCACAGGAAAGCAAACAAAGGAAGTGTTCTGAAGCCAACCCAGCAAATTCCCTGTTCACTGTGCACGCTGTGCTGGCATAAGGACAAGGCCAGAAGGAAGGGATGAGTGCCTGAGGGGAGGGGGGCAGGACCCCTTCTGTTGGCAGCAGTGCCAACTTGTGCTGACTGGAAGGAACCACAGAACTAAGACTGAAAACAAAGTCATCTTAAGGTAACAGATGTAAAAAATAATTTCTAAAGTAATACGCATCATGAAGCTCACATAACCACGATGAATCAGAAGTGTGCATGTAAAGAACTTGAAAGCATGCAAGAACAGCATCTGCTTTATAATAAATTAAAAGAAGATCTTTGGTGCTAGTAACTTGCAGCCTGGCTTCATCTACTCAGAACTGGGGCTGAGGAGGGACTCGGGGCAGAGTGCTGCACAGACAGCCCACCGAGCTTCTCCAGCTGGTAACCTAACTTTTATTTCCTTTTTGGTACCTGAAAAAATGTCTGTTAGAAACCCATGAATTGCATTGCTGGCTATGCATCTACTACCTCCGATAGGGCTCTCTGTTTAGGAGCTTGTGCCAAGCAACCCTCGTGTAAGGGCCTTTTATTCTTTATTAATGGTTAAAAGGTTAAAAAGCACATACTGCTGATAAAATATTGACTATGCTGTCAGAACAAGATAGGAACATTAAAAGGGAATGGAGTCAGAATAATACATTCCTTCAATAGGAGGTCTTTTCCTATAATATCTATTTGCACTAATACTATGCACATAAGGATGTTCACCCTAAGGAACAAAGACATACAGATAAATGGTTTAATCAAAAACAAGCATCCGAAGTATAAATGCGAACGTGAGAAATACTATGTGCAAGGGTAAGTCACAGCCAGGATCTCACAGCACAGTGTTGTCCCACGTCACGGCGCCCAATCACAGCAACCCAATAAATAATGTTAAATCCAACATCTCCAGCCAGCAGTCTCGGTTCCTTCAGCCCTTATGGTCACGCTCATAAAAGGACATCTTGGCTGCAAGCTTGCCACCGTTTCACGCTCCTTCCGCGTGCTCCCTCCTGACCCCAAATTCTGTTCTCCTGGCAGAGCTCAGCAGGGCTGCAGCTGCCAACAAGCTGCACAGTCACCTCTGCATGGGATGCCTCCTGTCCTGCCCTGAGGACGGTTCAACCCACAGCTACTATCTAAATTCCTCCACTGCAACAAGCTCTGGCAGTGTCTCCGCTCAAATCAAAATACACTAAAAACCGACGGCTGAACCCGCCTGTCTCACCTCTAGACGAGGAGCGGCAAGGAGCTGCTCCTGCCACACGCGATGCGTGAGCCAAAGCCCGCTCAGGAGGCAGAAAAAGAGCCCTACTGTTCGTTTTCCTCCCAGCTGGCACTTTCCCAGCACCGCCTCCACCCAGACCCGGGGCTGCAGGAGTGTGCCTGAGCACGGCCAGGTGTCCTTAGCGTGACCCTCCGGGCCCCAAAATCAGTTCCCGCACCGCCGGCGCTCAGCACCACCCCGCTGCTCAGCTCCCGTCCAGCAGCCACGGCACCCCGCGCCCCGCAGCCCCACTCGCCTGGTTGGGGTCGGTGGCCCGGAAAACGTGGCAGGCCATGGGGGAGTCGGGGTTGTCGGGCTGCGCCTTGATCAGGTAGGCGAAGTAAGTGAGGTCGTGGCTGTTGTGGATGAAGCGGGCGATGTGCTGCGCCTTGTGCTCGAAGATGAAGACGGCGGGCGCGGGGCTGGCGGGTCTCCCGGGGCCGGGGCTGGCGGGGCCGGCGGGCACGCAGCGCAGCGTGGGCGATCCGAGCAGCAGCAGCACCTCGCGGGCCGGCACGCCGCCGCCCAACGCGCCGCCGGGCTCCTGCCGCTGCCCGCGCCGCCGGATCTCGGCCATCAGCCAGGGCAGCATGGGCAGCGTGGTGCGCCGGTCCAGGCACGCCGAGCCCATGTACCACAGCCTGAAGCGCTTCTCTCCAACCGGCGGCGGTTCGGGCTGCTGCTCCAGCGGGTGGGAGAGCGGCTCTCCCTCCGCCGGCTTCTCCATGGCGGACGCCGCGGTGGAGGTGCGGCCGCGGGGCCTGCGCTCAGCCGGGGGACGGAGACGGGGCTGCCGCTACGCGCGCATTCCGCCGCGCTCCGCTCGAGCTCCGCCGCACCGCCTTCCCGAGCGCGGTCAGCCCCGCGGGGCGGAGAAGGACGACGGAGTCGTCCGCCCACTCCGAGCCGCCCCGGGGAGGAGCGCCGAAGCTACGCCCCGAGCGGGATGCGGCGGGCAGCGGAGCGGAGCTGCCCCGGGCGGGGGTGCCCGGCACAGGGGAGCGCCTCGGGAGGAAGGGCACGGGGACGAGAAGGAGGTGGGGAGGCTGCAGGGGCTGTGCCCCATCCCGCTTGTAACTGGGCTTTTCTGTGTAAAATCATATTACGTTTTATATTTCTATTGGATTGCGCTTTCAAGGCCAGGTTGCATGGGAACAGTCTGATCTAGTGGATGGCAGCCCTGCCCACGGCTGAAGGGGTAGGACTTGGTAAGTCTTAAAGTCCCTTTTTGACACCGTCGTGATAAGCTCTTTCGGCACTGATATCTGCCACAAGTACTACCAGTGCTGTTCTGAAAGTGACAGCCCTCTTTTTTGTTAGAGTGCCGAGACACCCCCAGACTCAGCAAGAGGGCTGGGACATCAGTTCGGCCTGGCCAGAGCTGCCCCCTCCAGATGGTCTGATTTGAGGCAGCATGTGGTGTGGGGAACCAGAGGTTATTGGGCCTTGAGTATCTTCTTACTGCTGCCAGGAGGCTCTGGGGCATCCAGAGGTGCATCCCAGAGCACCTGAGCTTCTCGGCTTCTATAATCTCAACACATTGCTCAACACACCAGTACTCTGTGTGCATATCACTTACTGACGAGTTATGGGGTGGTTTAGGGGCATGGTGGTGATGGTTGGACTAGATGATCCTTCCCAACATCAATGATTCTATGTTGGCCTTCAACGTCACAGGCAGACGTTGCTGGTACGTCAGTAGAAGGTGAAGCTTCCCACCAGTATTCCATTACATGTTGTTGTTGTGCAATAGATGGCAGCAGAGGGGCGGTCTGGCACAATGGCATCTGAAGCGAAGGTGTCACTGAATTATTCCATGTGGAAAAAACGGCGCCCGCTGACCCTTACAGCACGTTGATGGAGACCAAACAGTGGATGTGAGCACAGTGAGGTGGTGGGTGGTGTCGGTCAGCAATGATGAAGTGGGTCACCTCCAGCAGTGTAGAATTTTACAAGAGTGGCAGCCAGGCTCTTGTTCATCACTGGTGGAAACGCGTAGATAACTGTAGTGACTTTTTTACAAATGGTGTTGGTAGCTGAGAATTTGCTTTATTGAATAGTGTTATTGTGCTCTTTGTAACTGTTGTAGCTTACGTGGAAATAAAAAGGAGGCATTACATTCAGAGTGACCTACGTAATAACTGGGCTCCTCTTAGAGCTCAGAATGTCCAGGAGGCTCTGTGCTTTCCATGAGGCAGCAGCAGAGCAGCTATGCAGCCCCAGCACTAAGCACACACCACGCTCCAGCAGCACACCTGGAGAAGACCCATTTACTCACTGGTACATGGTTAATGCAGCAACAAACTGCTCGCTTCCTGCCAGCTCAGCTCCACGAGCTGCCCCAAATGCAAGTGACAGCGCTTGCACGCCGCTGCTGGCACAAGAGAGAGAGAAGCGTGGGGTGAGGAGGGCAGTAGGGCTGCTTGCTCCTTTGGGGAGCAGTGGGTCAGTGAGTCAGCGTGAGGCTGCAGTGCAGACATTTGAGTGCAGTGACAATTTAAACTACCAGGGATGTGAACCAAACACTGGATTTGTGCTAAAGCTGCAGGGAAACCCCCTTAGGCATTCCAGTGAGAGGATTATACATGGCATTTCTATCTTTTATACAATACCACCATATTTTATTATTTCTATTTTATGAAGGTATATAGTTAACAGATGTATAGTTAACAGAATAAGCAGTTCAAATAGTATGGTAGTCAAGATGTATAATGAGAAAGATTATCACGGTGGAAGGGAATTGAAAACGGAATGTTCACCCATGTCCCAGGCTTGAAATGGACAAACTACAAAGGGAGCAATCTCCAGAAGGAGATCCTTTATCAGTGGTACTCTGCCCTTAAATGAGGTCTAGGAGAGGTGGAGTCAGGCTCCACCCCTTCCAGTCACACAGGTGCATTGCCTTCACCTGTGCTGCTGTGGCTGACTCAGTACTCACCTCATCTATCAGTGGATCAGGCCATGATTCAGTTCTCATACAGAAGGAAAACTGTGAGGAAGAAAATGTGGCAAATAAAATTCTTAAGTTGTCATCAGTTACACCAATTAGGAAGAGCTCCTTGGTTTCTCCTTCACTTGGGTGATTCGAGATCTGGATATTTTGATCTTTTATTATCAAATATTTTATACAAATTCATTTTAAGATTAAAAGAATCCCTATAAGCTCAATCGATCATACTTTACCTCCAAAATACAGTTCTCAGATGTTATTCTTAACAGTCTTCATACTTCCTTCTTGTGTCAGCTTTTTTGCGTGTCTTTCTGAATTAATTCTTCATAGTAATCCCATTAGTCATTATTTTTATCCATTTTTATCGATTTACTTTGTCACTCCTTTCTTACCCTTCAATCTGGTCACATCTTTAACCCTCCATCTTGCTAATAGTGTTTCATGGGAAACTCCATCCTCTTGTTACATAACTGTGGTTCTTGAAGCTATTCCCTTTTTCTCATTTCAGTCGTAAGACTCAGTGCACCTTGAAATTAATCTTTGTAATTAATGTTATGTTCATCATTCCTTTGCCTGTGACCAAGGCTTTTCACCTTTTATGCTCATCACATAATTTCTCCCCTAGGGTTTACACTTAAATGGCAACAAAACCATTTTCTAGTTCTTCGCACATGATCGCCTAACCTGTGTAATTTTGATAGCTTAGTCAGTGGGAACCCGAAACTTAGGGACTCAAAAGAAGTTCATAAGTTCATAAGTTCATAAGGTTGGAAAGGACCTATAAGATCATCTAGTCCAACCATCCTCCTATCACTATCTCTACCCAACTACTAGGCAACTTTCCATAGCCCTTATCTGCAGTTTTGAAAATGCACAGAATCACAGAACTGCAGGAGTTGGAAGGGACCTCTGGGGACCATCGAGTCCAGCGCTCTGCTAAAGCAGGTGCCTTACAGTAGGTTATAAAGGAAAGTATCCAGGTGGGTTTTGAGTATCTTCAGAGAAGAAGACTGCACAGCCTCTCTGGGCAGCGTGTTCCAGTGCTCTGTCACTCTCAAAGTCGTGAAATTCTTCCTTATATCCAGATGAAACTTCCTGTGTTCCAGGTCTCTTTCCTCATATGGGAGATGCTTCATCATGATTGTTGCCCCCCGCTGGACTCTCTCTAGAAATCCCCTGTCTTTCCTGGACTGCAGAGCCCAGAGCTGGAAACAGATGTGACCTCACATTCCTTAACCTGCAAGCCACTCTCTTTTTAATGCACACTGGATACCATTGGCCTTCTTGGCCACAAGAATACCTTGAAGGCTCATGGCCAACCTGTTATTCACCAGGACACCCAGGTCCTTCTCTGCAGAGCTCCCTTCTAGCATGTCAGCCACTAACCTGTACTGATGCATGCAGTTACTCCTCCCTAGGTGCAGGACTCTATACTTGCCATTGCTGAATCTCATAGGGTTCCTCCTCACCAAACTTTTCAGCCCATCCAGATCACGTTCATTCTTGACAAAAGAACAGTTTCTCTCCATGTCATCCCAAACAGAAGAAAGTGTAAATGCAGTACCCATGCAGAGACATGACATACAAAGCTTCTGATGAGACACCATAAATGTTTTCATTTTCTGTTTGATTACTAGCCAACCTTCTGGAACCTAATTATAAAATTCAAAGTAAAATTTCTGCTGTGAGATCTAAAGTAGATAAACTGCTACTCTAAACATTTGCCAAACAACGTGCTGCAAATACATGTTCTTCTGGTCAGATCACCAATCAGCTCTCTGAATTGTTGACAATCTGCCACTGACTTCTGGTGGCTTATTCAGTCAGCATTAGATGCACAATCTCTCAGAATAACGTACGTTATTGAAGTGAACAAGTGTGGGCACAGTTAACTGTGCCTCTGAACACTTTGGAATTGATATGCTTGCCAATAGAGTTCCACAAATAAAGATTAATTAGGCATTATTATGTCAGTATTATGAAACAGGAGAATGGGAGTAAGATCACCAAAACAAAAATATCCTCTTACCCTACTTTGGAAACCTGAATTTTAGGTATTTTAGATAAGCATACTTTCCTTCTGTTTGTTAATTTTGTTCATATCATTGCTGTACACCACTAAAGCAGCCATTTCATCTGTCATATCTGGTTCATCACTTCATTGCTAGGGTTAAAGGTTTTAGACTGCAAAAATGGTAAAGCAGGCACAATTTTCAGTAATTTCTTCAGGAGTGGATAAGACCTCAACACCTCACATGATCAGTGTTAATTGCCCATAGTTACCCATCTTCTTAAGCTTTCAGACACAATTTTAATTGCGAAAAAAATATTAAGTTATTAGAACATGAGTAGACAATTATTTTACAATCTCATAATTTATACATAACTTCAGCCACCTCAGGGTAGAATGTTGCAGAAACATGTCTTATAACTAGAATTGGGTCTTACTCTCTTTTCCAAAAATGCTGGCACTTAATTCCCTATGATTTCAAAGTCCATTACTGTATTGACATTATTTAAATTTTGTTTAAATTTTACTAAGATTTGAGATACATCCTTATTTTAGAAAACATTTTATTAACTTAAATAGGAGAGCTCTTAAATAGAGGGGCTCTGAGGAGAGTGACCTGGGGGTCCTGGTAGATAACAGGCTGGCCATAGGCCAGCAGTGTGCCCTGGTGGCCAAGGCCAATTGGATCCTGGGGTGCATTCAAAGGAGCGTGGCCAGCAGGTCATCCTCCCCCTCTACTCTGCCCTGGTGAGGATTCACCTGAAGTACTGTGTCCAGTTCTGGGCTTCCAGATACAAAAAAAGACAGGGACCTAGTGGAAAGCGTCCAGCGAAGGGCTACAAAGATTGTAAAGGGCCCGGAACACTTCTCTTATGAGGAAAGGCTGAGAGACCTGGGTCTGTTCAGCCTTGGAAAATGAAGACTCAGAGGGGATCTGATCCACGTCTATAAATATCTAAGGAGCTGGAGGCAAAGGGACAAGGCTGGACTCTTCTCAGCAGTGTGTGGCAATAGGACAAGGGGGAGTGGCCACACACTGAAGCATAGGAAGTTCCACACAGATGTGCGTGAGAACTTCTTCACAGTGCAGTGACGGAGCACTGGCACAGCTGCACAGAGAGGTGGTGGAGTCTCCTTCTCTGGAGACGTTCAAGACACCTACCTGTGCAACCTGGGCTAGGGAGCTGCTTTGGCAGGGGGTTGGACTCAATGATCTCTAGAGGTCCCTTCCAACCCCTACAGCTCTGTGATTCTGTGAAATCACCCAAGGTTATTGAAGGTAAGAATATATTAATTCCTGGAAATAGAATTCCAGTGTTAGAAATTTAATTCAGTAGACTGGATGGACGTATTACCAAGGCTTTAAGCTTCAGCTGCTAGAGAAAACGTGCTTTGTCTATTTGGTGTGTAAAACATAACTAGAAATAATGAAAATCGATTATTTTGCAAGATATATACATATATGCTATAGTTTAAAACATGCTACCAAAACAGTAACACAACTCAGTAACAGGAAACACTCGTTACAATTTGTACACGATAAAAAATAACTAAAAATTATTCTCTTTTAGGGATTGGGTTCTTGCTCAAATGGCACTAATCTTTTTTGATTGTAACGACATAATTTGTTCTGCCAACAGGAACCACTTCGAAATAGATTTAGGGGAACTGGAATGAGTAAAGTTCCTAAGAAAATAATCCCTAGCTAAAAAACATCAGCATCTGTAGAACTTGAAGCAACCTTCCACATTTACCTCTGTCCAGTGTAACTGATACTCATTGCTGCACTGATTCAAAGATACCATGCATTATTTTATTTGCCCTCTTCAAAGACGCATTTGATTGTGGAACAAATCCTTATTCTTATTTTTTAATTACTTCATTTTTTTCAGGCAGAGCAGACTTTGAATCCAGTAAAAAGGAATATTACATTTTGTTTGAAGAAGAGTTTATGTAGTCTTTAAAGTATAGCATACTTATTATAGTGAATTTCTGTGGACTCTGCCATTTCTATATGCAATACAGAACAAGTAAGTTCTAGTTCCTATTTAGTTGTTCTAGGCAGAAACAACTTCTGCAACGGGAACTTCCAGTCATCTTTTTATGTAAAGGATATGTTTACTTCCCTACTATTCTGTGACCAACACATATATACATATATATGTGCCTAAAGAATAAATATGATTAAAGAGGGAAAAATGAGGAATAAGAGAGCACCACTGCTGCTGGTGGAGCTGACTTCCTGACAGTACCCTCTAGCCCTCTTTTTATGGGTTGGAAAAAATGCTTATTACGTTCAGCTCACCAGAGATAGAAAGTAAGACTGTCATTTCTATTTTTGTCTTGAGATTATTCCACATGAAGGATAAATCACAGGACAGAGAAGATAACAAATCTGTGATGTAGTACAGAAACAATAAGGAAGAGATGCTTTTGAAGGCAAGAGCAATTCAACATCAAATGTCACTAATTTTATTTGTTCAAGGGGAAAATGCAAATGCCCCTGTTACTTCAACACTACCAGTGATAAAATCTTACTTGGTGACTCAACTGTATGTCTTGTGAGATAAGACAAAGCTTACTGTGAAATACAGGACACCTGTAGTCCCAACACGATACCAAGAACAATGTCAATGTAGCTGCCAAAAAAACAAGAAACAACACAATTCCATTCCTCATTTTAAATGTAAACTTTTAGCACTGTTAAGGTATGCCTTGCTGGAGATCCCTGCCTACCTGAGGCCTTCCAAAGATAAACAGCTCTTCATTTCTGTGGCTGCTCCATTTGGGCTCATTCTCATCTGCTGTAGCCAAAGACTTTGCAACCTTGCTATTATTACAGTACTCTCCATCCCTTCAAGCATCACAGGTGGTTAAAATGCATGAAGACTTTGAATAGATAAATGCCAATGCTCATTCTATGAGCAAGATACTGATCTAGAAAAATCTGAGAGACAAATATCCAGGGAAAAAAAATGAAACCATAGTAGATCTCAGTAAAAATGTAACATGATACTATTTCAAGAGTAAGTCATAATGTAGAAGTGCTAGTATAACTAAAAATTATTGTCCTGAGCTACTGCAAATACAGTATGGTATGTAGCTCTGTTAATATTAAGAAGCTAAATTTTCTTTGCCTTGTTGGAAATCTGTGGTTGTTTTGCTTTTAATTAACACAAGGGATACAGTATTTCCATGAAATGTAAGAAGTAGCATGTGAGTAGAATATGTAGTTACAAGCAGAGAAGAGAACAAGAATTCCTTACCCCCTTGACAGGTACACTCCCTAAGGATTACTGTCTAGCAAAACCGTATGTAGCAGTGCCACCTTGTGACAAATGCTACGACAAATTAAATAAAGAAAGCAAAACACTGTATGACACCGTATGACCACATTGCTAGAATTCTCCCTTTGTTTTACATACGTATTAAGCTCACTGTTTTAATGCTAAGTATGTGAAGCACAAAACTGAAACTGAAATACCCAACTAATAAGGCTATTTTGCAATGTAAACGCTAACAGTATTTTGAAGCTGGCACCTATATGCAATGGACAGAAACGATTCTCACAGTTAAAGCAGAAGAAATGTAATATATCACTTCAGAAGATTGGGGCAGAGAAGAATCAATTCAGCCATCTGTGAGAAGATCAGCAGCCTCAGCTCCATTACTTTCTCAATAACACAAGGTCATAAGTAAGAGCTGTGCCCTGATAACTCAGTTCAAATGGCAGTTGCTTCTCCACTTTCCTGGAGGAAAGCCTCTAAAACAGTCATCCTTCCCAAGAACCCAGGACTGGGCAGACCAATGCCTACATCATCCCATAGACAACTCCAGTGCTGTGAGAAAAGGTGGATGGATGCGGACCGACGTGATAATAAAATTGGTTACATTGTGACTGAGCCTCCTACAGGCCTTAGGAAGGGAGCAATGAAGCAACATACCACCAGCACTAAGCACAGCTTGAGGCACTTTGAACATCACATGCTGACCTGCTGCATGGACCCAAATTCCTAAACCCACCAAGTCATATCCAATTTTTGAAATTAGTGCCACAATAGAAAAAGTCAAGCAGAGTACTGGATGGGATAGAGGCTGCTGAATTTTCAGATCCCTCAGCTGCAAACCTACCTCTGAAACGTGGTTAAAGAAAGGCAGCACAGTTCACTGGAAGCAGGAACAAAGTAACGTGGACATAGTTTTTCCAATGCCCATGACTTGCAGCTAAATATATACACTACGAGTGCACAGAAATGATTGGAGTCATTTATGTATTCTTTCTGTGAGCCTTTTTCCATTTGTATACAAAATACCAAGGGGACTGGTGTGTTTGAAAATAATGCAGAAAAAAAAAAAAAAGGAAGTGCCACACACTGAAGATATAGGGCTGTTGCCAAGAGATTCCTTCACTATTCCCTCCCTTGGCTTTGTTTACTGTGTAATAACCTTTCTTCTCTCTATTTTCCTTCCTTTTATCCTGTCCAAAGACTGTTAAGAAAAACTATATGTTTCTGTCCTAAATGAACATAAGGAAAGTAACCCACTTGCATGCAATCAATATAGCACTTGAGTAGCTGCAACTGATAGAAATATTCCTTATAGCCTGCTGATATCCCTCTGCAGCGTTACCACTTTCTGACAGAACGACTGCAGTTGTCTGAACCTTATCCTATTTAATTGGGAAAGAAGCTCAGGCATAGTCTGCTCCTTGACTTTACCCATGGCAGCATTTATGAGACAGAATTCCACACAGTAGGCTTAAAACAAAACAAAAAGACCATTTTTTATTTTTATTACCTACACGTTTACTGATCGTTTGTGAACTTACAAAAATATTTGCATTAAACAATTCTGTATCAATCAACAAGTAGAATTAGGAATACATCAGTAACATCAGGTTCTCTTTAGAAAGATCTGGCTCCTGCACGTATCAACAAACAATTCAAGAGCTTGTTTGAACACGTTCATGTTGCCACCCTGCAAAGTGTTAGTTTTTTACAATAAAGTATGTAGTTCTTCCATTACTCACTATAGGAATTCCTACTGATACTGATCAGGACAAACCTCAAAGTTTGAGTACAGAGCCAGCTTTTAATCACATCTCCTGGGTGCCCATAAACACCTCAAAATTCTCAGACAGTTGTGTTGATATACCACACATGTCTAGGCAACTTGCACCCAGCCCTACAACTTGATAAGAATACAGCCATGCTTCAGAAACATTCATTAGTACTTCTGGAACATACAATTTGAAAAAAATGTAAGTTACACTCTTCAGAGGCACAAATACTTCCAGCTGTATGAAAAGCTCAAGTGCTCTAGAACAAAGTACTTGTAATGCTCCAGCTTTACCAAATAAACAAATCAAACAACTAAAAGTTCTGGAATTCTTACAGCGATCAAAACCAATCAATTCACCAGGCCACAGCACGACAATATTTTCTGGTTACAGAAGCCCTACATTTCAACTTCATAAAAAGAAAGTAAACATTGAAAAATATCAACTGCTCACATCACTTTCCTGTACGCAGAGATGATTTTTTGCACTAGATTCAAAACTTGTAATCAGGTAAGTGAAAAGGTCTCAGGAAAAAGACCTCCTCCAGTTTGCCATCCTGCAGCACTCTACTGCCAGGGTCAGTAAACACCTTTGACTTCTGCAGCACAAAGGAAGGATTGATAGCCAAAACATCTGCTGTCTTTTGTTAAAGACAACAGTGTTTCATTTCTTTGAGTTCCAAGTAACTCCAAGTGCTGTTTTTAGTTACTACCCATAATGCTTAGAGTGAAGGCGTATCTACAGGCAGGACTGCAATCTGCTCTGTGCTGCAGTACATTTTCATGAAACAAAGGCAAGCAAAATTTGCATCACTGACTTTCAGCTGTTTTCTAAGAAAAGTTAATAAACTATGTGCATTAGAAAGGTAGATTTTCTTACCTAAGAAGCAGTGTTGTTGGGACAGAGTCTTAACTCTCCACTATTCTGAAGCCACAGCTGCTTATCAGTGTGAATTGTCTCTGATCAGATTTATCTGCCTTACTACATCACCAGCAAGTCTTGAAACGCAACAGCAGTGTTTTATAAACACCCTACTGTATTTCTAGTTTTTAAGGTGAAACACTCTTATCACTCTCCCTTTGAAAACGTTCCCATTCGCCTTCAGAACCGATGTCAAAATTTTACTGGTTAGGACATTTTCTGTGCTGCTTCCTCACTCTCAGTCGACCAGACTCCTGCCAAACACCACAACAACCAAACACGTCTTGCTGACTTTTAGTATGGTCATTTCTCTGATGTGTACTGACTAATGCACTAGCCTGAACTTTTAAGCCTCTTCCCAGTTTTTCTAGTTCAGAGCACAGAGTGAGGCAGCTTCATCAATATTTTAATGTAATTAGAAAGTAGACTGCTAAGGAAAACACGAAGCAGAGTGTCACAGGTTGAAATTGGATTATACACAAAGGGAAACACACATTAAAATATCCCAGAATTTAATTCAACTTTCTTCCTGTAGTTTAAAACTAACCTCCAGTCTTTATTTCAGAGAAGAAAAGATAGACCTCCAGAGAAATGTAATGCATTAACCTCAATTTTCAGAAGTCTGGGTGGTGAGAAATAAGTATTCAAAATGATGAAGCCATCAGGACTTAAATAGAAGTGCATAATCCATTTAAAAGAAAAGGGGAAGCCTGGTCTGCAAATACCTGCAGCTAACTTCTTTGCACAGCTGTTCCTCGAGAATTATCATATGCTTGCTGTGTGTAACTACATGTACTCCATACAGTTAATATTCCTGTTGACTCCAAACACATCTCACTTTCATAGAGCAAACTGCTTCTCTTAGCATCTCCTCAGTCAAAATAACATTTTCACACCTTTCTGTATTTTGGAGCTAAATGGGTAGTTTCTTAAATGTAGTTTTTCCATTCTTGGAGAGTATAAAGCTCACAGTGACATATTTCTGTTCAGATCCTGATCTTTTGCTCATCAGGATGAGCAAAGCTGACCACCTTTACAAACTGAATTGGCTTCAAGTATTCAAAAGTGAAGAAATCTTCACAGCTATGTAAGGATAACTGTGACAAATACCTATCAAAAGGATAAGGATACATACCTTGCTGAACAATTGCACTATATTCCCTGTGCAGAACAGAAAGTTTACTTAAGTCTGTCAGAAATTTCAGTATAAATAACACCTCTGTTCAAACTGTTTCAAGAACTGCTGCCATTTCCTTGAACTGTCTGAAGAAGTTCTGAAAAGTAAGAGTTAATATAAATTTTAGTTGCACAAACAAAAGCCTGAACTTAAGTTCATACTAGCACATCAGGCAAAAATCACTTCATCTATGTATCTCACATTCCTTCTTTCTTCCAGTTACAATTTGGATGCTGAACTGGAAGCCTGCATGTTTATTTTTGTGAGATGGTTGGAACCTGAACACATTAACTATTCAACTGTACATATGATGAATTATTTGTATGGCTTTGCTTACTGATAGGAGAAAACACTCAAAATATCTGCTAAACCACAGAAGAAAAACAAAACAAAACAACAAAACCTAAAAACTTCTCAGGAAAGCACTTCTACTCCCAGTTGAAATAATCCATACTTCCTCCATAGAGCATCCATCCCTTTCTCATACTAGCTGAACAGCAAACTATGAAATAGGTTTCAACCAGATGGAATTCAGGATTTCAAAATTCAATTTTCAAAATTAACTCCAGAATTCATAATACCTTCCTTAAATTCCTTTCTGCCCAACTCCCAGGACTTAACCTGAGGAGCAATTCCACAGACTCAGAACAGTCCAAGTTTTGGTAAGGCAGAGGGACGGAACTGAGGACACAAAAACTTTTAGATCTGCCTTTTCTGCTAAGGCAAATTGTAAGAGAACAGATTAGTTACTGCAAAATTAACATCTTAGGCTAAGTGGTGCAGAACTAAATGCTCCAAAGCAGCTACTTCAGTATTTTAAACTATTATTTAATGTTTAGTCTTTCAATAACCATATTAGTTGATACTAATCACAGTCACAAACGTATGTAAAGTTTCACAACTATGTGACCAAAGAGACTGAATCAAATGACAAAGGATGACCCAGGATTACATACCTTGAACTGTGGGACTGTCATTTCAAAACATTTGTTGGTTATTTGTCCTGAAGGGTCCGCTACTTTCAGAGTCACTGCGACGTAAGGATACTTCAGAGACCTGCAGGTGTCAGAGCTCATTGCAACTCCCAGTTTCCATTTAATATCTACAAACTGCAGAGAAGTAAATTATTGGAAACAGTACTTAAGGAAGAAATCTAGCCTACTGTTGCTACTGTTTTAGATATTTTGACAGACAAAACAGGACATTCAGAGCCCATATGCAAATAGGAAACAAATATATACATTCACAGATATTCTGAATACAGTCACCTGCTGTCCCCTTCAGTAGTAGAAAGAAAAATAGTAATTTACTTCACTTAATCAGTTTTACTTAGTAAAACACTGACAATATTCAAGAAGTTCTAGGAATAGAAGCTTTAGCCACAGAGTTCACTTGCCTTGTCTATCATTTGTGTTTTTTATATGTTCTCTTTAGAAGCTTCTAAACCAAATGGAAACGTGAGGAGAAACCTCAGAGTACAAAAAAATTTTACAGAAGCAATAAATTAAAAAAAGAGAAGCTATTAACTTTTATATAAAGAACGCTGAAAACACATTTCAGACTGAGTTATCGTTTTCACCCTTTCATTATAGGCAGAAATACTGAAAAAAGAAGATGAGCATTCAGAAGCTTACTACCCAGCTTCAGACATACTTTTTTTTCCCACCTTTGTCTTCTAATTCTGGGCTCTTTACTGCTGGTGTTAAGAAAAATCTCAAAATGCAGATGAACACTTATTCTTTCAACAAATAAGAGAAATGCTGGAATTGACAGAAGGTATATTTAAATTAAAACTCAAACTTCAGGAGACAAAGACAGACAGTTCCTAGGTCCTTTATTGTTCATACTTCCCTATCTGGTCAGAAGTCTGGCAACATCCATACAGCAGAGCTCTGGGTAATCCAGATACCACCTTGTGCTTGACAATACAACAGGCACAGCGAAGCACTGCCAGTTCAGTTAAAATCATTAGTTCACATGCATTGTGGTATTTAGTTACCTGGCCCACTGTGGTCATACTTCTTTGATTTTCTGACACAGCAACAGATTTGCCCTGCTCACTCCATACGTGACGAATAACTTGCACTGCATGCTTAGGCAGCGTGTTGACGGTGCTGCCCAAGGCAGCGCTGAGCTCCTCTGTAGAGAGACTGCTCCTGGCTGCTGTGCTATAGGAAAATCCAAAGAACACTGTATCTATTCAGTTCTCCAAGAATTTAATAAAGTTTCTCTCTTAAACACATACGGGCTTTTTAAATTATTATTATTTTTTTTAACTTCTGATTTGTGTTGCTATGCACTTTACAATAATCAGGCATCTTGTGATTTATTCTTTTTTAAATGCAGAATATTTCACTCCTCGAGAAAGGCAACTTAAACTCATGTAAAGAATGACAACTTGACTTTTAATGTGTCTTAAAATGCAGAAACCAACCTTTGCTGGCCCTGCACAACATATAAAAACCTAAGTGTTCTTTAAAATGAGAAGAAAAGCACAACACAGTGAAAGATATGCATAGGGCAGTTAAGATTATTAGACAGCGTGATTAACTTTGAAACACAGCAGTTTAATTAAACATTTAGGAGCAGAAATATAAATAACACCGAGAGGTACTTAAGGACCTCCACGCAGTGGTAAAATGTGTACTAACAGGACTCAAATGATGCAACAAAACCCCAAATAAAAAGGCAGTGAGTCTAGAGGAAGAGCTACAAAATGTACTACTCAATTTACTCCATGAAAACATCAAAAGAAAAAAAAAATGAAAAAAAGACCAGTGGTTTCAAAGCTTGCAAACGGGTTCTAAGAACAACAATTTCCTCTCTTATTTTTTTAGTGATTGAGTCTACATATGCAGGTACTACACTTTAACCTTATGAACACAAACTAAGCCCTGTTCTGAGATCGTTTTATTTTGTACACAGTCTGGATGTTACTTTGTAATATTGCTATCAGGTTAGCATGGAGGGAAAAAAAATGAAAGAGATGAGGAAAACAAATTTTTCTGTGCTTACCTAAACAAAAAGGAAACAATGTTAGTTATTTTTGCCAGGTCACCAACATTAACCTCAATCCCGGATGTTTGCAGTCTCTAAAGACAGGATAATCAAATAATTTTATGTGATAACATCTTTTGCATTCCAAAAGTGTTGCTGTTTAAAAAAAAATATATATATAAACATACAAATAATCTGGTTTGAAGAATGTACATTTTACAACACATACTTCTGTTATGTTTGCTTCTAAGTGCTAATATCCAAACTTACCTGACACAGTTCTACCGTATTTATACCTGGGACCTTATGGTTCAGATGTTGAATTATCTGCTCACACTGCAAAGAAAATAAATTTGAAAATATTTTTAAAGCGTGCTTTAATAAACAAGATGAACAAGTATGAATACTTGGAGATTACAACATCAATGAAAACCGATTGATACAAAAATGGACAATTGGATGAGGTTTCAAATGGAGAATGAAAAATAAAATCATGTAAGCTACTGAAATCAAAGTTTTATCAAATCAAAGAAAAAACTACTCATTCAAAACTTTTTCAGTATTACCTCACATTTTGTTTCTTAACACTCTGTTTTCATACTAATGAATAGCCGTCTTGTTCAAGTGCACAGTGCTTTATGATACAGAGAAGCTGATTTTTTTCTGGACTAGCTATCTCATTAAGACAACAGACAAAAGCAGAACCTTAAAAATCTCCATTAATAAAAACAAGCTTTAAGCCATCCCTCTGCTCTGGCAAGCCTGGTCTTTTCACATAAACCTACACCACGTATACATAACCCTCACTCTGCAACACACAGAAAGCGGAGAGCTTAAAGACATTTGCAGATATCTGAAGTGAAGGTTTGCAGTGACTGAAGATCTTCCTTTTCCCACTTACTGCCCTACTTACTAGTTCTGCAAAGAAGTCTTGAGGTATCAAATTAATCTTATCTGCTGCACCACCGACATCTGAAAAACACAAGCAGTAGTGATCAAAAGCAAGTCCTTTAAACTTTATTGGTAATGAATGATCCCTGTGAAAGTCATAGACATGCATGGTTTTTACTTACCTCGAGAACAGAGGTTTCTTTAAGGGACAGAGATTTCTTTAAGAGACTTTGTTCTGAATTACATTAACAGATCAGGAATGGGAGTGACAGGTACCTCACAGCCCCAAACAGCTGTACAGTTTGTCAATCCTGCTGTCCAACAAGAAGTCCCCTAGCTTCCCTAAAAGCTGGGCAAGCCCAGAGCTGCCCTCCGGCTCTGAGGCCTAGCAGCAAGAGGCTGCTGCCCACAAGCTAAGCTCACCACAGCCACGGGACGGGCCAGACCTCATCCAAGCGGCAGGGCCAGATCCGGGCCGCAGCGCTACGTGAGGTAAAGAGGCAAGAGGCTCCCATCGGCGCGGCCCGCGGAGAACTAGGAACTCCCCCGACCTCCCCGCTAACACCCCGCTAACACCCCGCTAACACCCCGCTAACACCCCGCTAACACCCCGCTAACACCCCGCTAACACAGGGGTGGTCCCCCTCCCTCCTCCCATCAACCCCCATCCCCTCACCCAGCGCCTCCAAAGCCCGCGCCAACGACACCACGGGGCCGGCAGCCATAGCACCGCGCTCCCGACGAGAGCCCACTTCCGCCACTCAGCGCTCGGCGCTCTGATTGGCTCCGAGCGAGACGGGGGCGCAGCGGGGCGGGCGGCTGAGCAGGGCGCATGCGCTGTTTTCTCGGCGGGAAGGCGATTGTGTTCGCTTTTTTAGCGCCGCCCATTGGCTCGGGACGGGCGGGGCGAGGGAGCCCGGGGTCCTCCGAGAATCATGGAATTGTTAAGGTTGCAAAAGAGCACTGCAAAAGAGACATCTAGTCCAACCGTCAGCCCGTCATCACCATGCCCACTAACCGGTGTCCCTCGGTGTCATAGGGATGGGGCGTCATCATCCCAGCTCCTCAGGGCAGCTTGTTCCAGCACTTCACAGTGAGGTTTTCCCAGACTTCAGCTCCGTCAGCCTGTCTTTGTAGGAGAGGTGCTCCAGCCCTCTGATTATCTTTGCAGCCTTCCCCTGGACCTTCTCCTACAGCTTGATGTCCTTCTTGTGTTGGGTGCCCCAGACCTGGACGCAGTACTCCAGATGGAGACTCACAAAGGGCTGAGTAAAGAAGGACAATCCCTCTCCCTGCTGGCCACCCATCTTTTGATACAGCCCAGGATACTGCTGGCCTTTCAGTCTGCAAGTGCACACTGCTGGCTCATGTTAAGTCTTTCACCTCATTAGCCCACTTTCCAAGCTTGTCAGTGTCCTTCTGGATGGCAACCCATCCTTCTGTTGTGTCAGCTGCATCACTCAGCTTGGTATCATCAGCAAACTGTGCTGGGTGTGCACTCAATCCCATCATCTATGTCACTGACAAAGATCCCAAAGGGTCCCAAGACGGACTCCTGGTGGACACCACTTGTCACTGGCCTCCATCTGAACACAGAGCCCTTTACCACAACCCTCTGGCTGCTACCTCCCAGCCAATTCCTTATCCACTGAACAGTCCACTGTTTCAATCAGTATGTCTCTACTTTAGAGATAAGGATGTGGTGTGGGACCACTTCAAAAGCCTTGCGCATTTACAAGTAGATAACATCATTTGCCCTTCTATGGTCCACCAATATTGTCAGCGCATCATAGAGGCTGACCAGATTGGTGAGGCCCTTGGAGATGCCATGCTAGCTGTTTTGGATCACCTGTTTGTCTCCTATGTGCCTTAACATGTATTCCACGAGGTTCTCTTCCATGGTCTTCCCAGAACAGATTGGTGAGGCAATTTCTGCACAAATCACACGTGGATGGTGCAGGAGTCTGTTATTTCCATTCAGTTTGCTGTTAACCTGTATTGGGTTTTGTAGGTGTTCTCCAGGTATTGGGTACATTAATCATTGGGTGTGTGTGCTGAGCACAGAGTGTACTGGGATACACCAAGCAACTACACTTTGTGTAGGTGGATCACTGAATCAGTTCACCTGCGAGTAAACTGCAGTCCATGAACGATTTGCATAGGTCAACTGGGCCTTCAGCTCATTGGGAATAGAGCCACTTATTATAAAACTGCAGCTAGAGCCATCTTCAGCAATGCTTCCCCAAGGAATGCAGTAAGTTTAGGGTGTGTCTGAAATCCTAAACCAACACTGATCCTTCATCAGTCTCAACTTTTAAAAATAGTAAATAATCTTTTTTTTTTCTTCTAGTAATCAGTTATACTTTTAGCTTTTTTTTTCCTATGTTATAATGCTACAGTTTTGATAGACCCACTGTAAGACTGTGACTAATGAGTAAAACATCACAGTATTGCTGCCTAGTTTAAAGTTATCTATTTCCAGTAAATTGAATTGAAATAATTGAGAATATATTTACAAGCAAAAGGAAACTATTGTGCAATGTGATATGTGTGTTTATGAACTTTATAGATTGTGGTACGTAGCCTCTCCCTTTTAAAGCATCTAATTAGAGTGAGCAAATATTTTTGAGTAATATGTGTTTTTATGACCTCATGACTGTCAAAGCACTTGCAATGTACATACAGGTAAGATCTGCCTGTGATAGCAGGGACATGACTTAACAACCTTTTTGTTCTTAACTTAGGTAACTATTAAGTACTTTTCTACTTTATCTACTGAAGTTTATGCACTATTTATATTGCAACTCCATCAAGTGTCTCACCACTGCCTTTAGCAATATGACTAATATTTGTTATTTTTCATTCATTTTCCAAGATGTGGAGATAATGTGAAGTTGAATGTGCTGGTGGTTTGGTAATTATAGAAACATTCCAAATCGTTTGCTGAAATTTTGCTATGTTTTGAGGTTATTTTCATAGATAGAGAATCATGTAATGCCCTCATTTGGAAAGGACCCACAAGGATCACCAAATCCAACTCCTGGCTCTACAGAGGACCACTTAAAATCCAAACCCTATGTGTGAGAGCATTGTTCAAGTGCTCCTTGAACTCTGTCAGCTCGGTGCCATGACCACTGCCCTGGGTAGCCTGTTCCAGTGCCTGAGCAGCCTCTGGTGCAGAACCTTTTCCTTGCACCCACCCTGACCCCCCCGATGCAGCTCCATGCCATTCTGTAGGCTGCTGTGAGTCCTCCCCTCAGCTTCCTCTGCTCCGGGAGCCTGAACAGACCTCAGCTGCTCCTCACACATCTTGTCCTTTGGACCCTCCACCATCTTTGTAGCCCTCCTTTGGATGCTCTCTAATAGCTTTACATCCTTGTTGTGCCCAAACCTTCACTGTATCTTAGAGCCTCACCTGCAAGTGAGGCCACATCAGCACAGAGCAGAGTAGGACAATGCCTTTCCTCTCCTGGTGGCAGTGCTGGGCCTGATGCACTCCAGAGTATGGCTGTCCCTTTCGACTGCCAGGGCACACTGCTGACTCACATTCAAGTTGCTGTCAACCAGCACACCCAGATCCCTTTCTGCACCAGTCTGCATGTACATCCTGCTGCAAAATCTAGCACTCGCTCTTGTTGAACTACATGCACCTGGTGATTGCCCAGCCCTCCAATTGGTCAGGATTGCTCTGTGAGTCCTCTCTGCACTCCAGGGAGTCAACAGCTCCTCTAATTCAGCATTGTCTGCAAACATACACGCAGTTCTTTGAATCTGGAGAAGTGGGTGGTTAAGTATTTAATGATTTCAGGTAGTCAGTCCATCCACAGTATTAAGTTGTCTTTAGACAGCTCTGCCATCTGAAGGAAAATTTCTGAAGCTTTGTGTGACAGAGGAAGATAGGTAATGGCTGTGATTGCAATTTGAGAGTAGAGGCCCATCTCCTAGCTAGAGCTGAGAGCTTAATATGACGAGACACTGTGTATAGAAACAGTCAAATCTCATGAGCCAGCAATAAGCTGGATTGCTAAAGAGATACACAATGGTATTTATAGGTTGCGTGCACACAGGGCAGGTAACAACATCTCGTAGCCCCGTTCTTCACTGTTCTTCACAGCCCCGCACCGCTGGGCTTTGCCGTGCTGATGGGCGCGGTACCGCGGAACGGACCGCAGACCCGCAGCCGCCCGGCTCCGGGCGCTATGGGCACAGGGAGCGGCCGTTGGGGCGCGGGGCCGTTAGGGCGCCCCCTCGCGGCTGCCGCTCACCGCGCAAGGCTCCAGCGGGAGGGAGCGCGGGGCGGGCCGGTTGAGGCAGCGCCCTGCGACCCGCTGGGAGAGTCCATTGGCGGGGGGAGCCGAGCGGCAGGCACGGGGAATCCTTCGGACCGTCGTCGTGCGGCGGCACCCGGGGGCGGAGGCTTTCGGCAGATCGTGCGGCGTCCTGTTTCGCCGCTCGGCAGAGCGGGCGAGCTGTGCGTGGGGGTACGGGAGGGCCGCTTTTCCCCGCGGTTTCCCCCCCCCCCCCCCGCCGGTGTGGCCCGGCCCTGGGTCGGCGCTGAGGCCAGGCAGTTCCGGGCGCTGTCAGCGTCGTGCTGCCCGCCGCCATGGAGCCGCCTCGCTGGCTGCCGCTGGAGGCCAACCCCGACGTGAGCCCCGCGGGAAGGCTTGGGGTTGGGGTGGGATGCTGGTGGCTGGGCGCCAGCTCTCAGGCTCCGCTGCGTTCGTAACCCTTCTCCATTTCTGCTTCTTTTCTTCAGGTCACCAACCAGGTAAGCGGTTTCCCTCTGAGGTAGCGCGGTCCCGCTGTGGCTCAGGCCCTTTCGTTTTCGCGTAGCGGAGGCTCCCGCAACGAGAGGACGGCCTCCTCCTGCGGCTGTAGGCTCTGCCTTCTGGTGCCGGGCCTGCGGGAAGCTCCTGGGACGCCTCTGTGTGTGCGCGGAGCGGAGTAAGGATGCTTGGTAAAACCAACGGAGAGCACGTGTGTGTGTTGTGCAGTGGGGAGGTGGTCGGGCTGTTAACGTAAGGCAATCCCTGATGTGCTTGAAGGATGGGTTTGGCTTTATTTTTTTCTTGATTACATCATTATAGATCTATGTACCAATTTTGGATATGTACGTGATGATTTTGTGGGCTAGCATGGCTCTTTCTATGTTACCTGAGTGCTGGATAAACCATGTGAAGGAAGAATACCCTTAGTGCAGTTCTGCATTGTGCTCAGCTGTAATTCTGAATATCTTTAACAAGCACGAGAGGTCAGATGTTGATCCCAACAGGCTTATTGATTTTGCTGTGGATGTATTTGAGTCAAAAGATCATGAAGCTTCCAGCACTAAGGTGACGCTCTTAGAATTAATTTTATAGTAGTTCTTATATTGTTGCTGCTGGGGAGTAGCTTAAAAAGTTTTTAATCCCAGCCTTGAGTTAAAATGAGCGACCTTTGCTGTGAGCTTTACTTTCTTTGTATCAGCTTTTTTTAGGAAATATTGAAGTTCTGAGGTTAAATTCCAGTTTGGAAGAAAATAATATGAGTAAGTGCTGGAGAAATTGCAGTTCTGCTGTTCTTTATTCTCACCTTCCAGATGCTGGGGTGAGTTAATCGTGGTAGGAATAAAGTCTTTTCAGCTGTACATTAGAAATCAAGATGAAAGAGCAGGTAACTTTTTTCCAAATCTTATGTAGTTGTCTCGTTGCTGTATGGAAAAAAACCTACAAGAATGTTAAAAAAGCTTCTTTTTCTTTTTTTCAAAGCCTCATTTCCTCATAGGCTTTGCATCCATGTTAGATGATGACAGTTCATTGTGGAGGGTTGTGGATATGTGAATTTCACTTCACGAGGATTTTCTTGCTATTAATTATGGAAAGGGCTGCCTCTTAAGATAAGTTAAATTCTCTCTCTTAATGTATTTTTCCAGCCTTAACTGAGCAACGGTTGTAGTTAGAATTTTAGACAGAGGCATATCTTCTTTTACTGGGAAGAAATGAAACAAAAAAGAGAAAAACTCAAGGTCTGAATTAAATGAGAGTATACACCTTGCATTATTAGTAATTGTTTTTTAATCTCATACAGTTTAACAATATAAAAATAACAACAGAACTGTTAGTCACCAGTTATTCATATCCTGCCTGTGTTTAAAACAATAATGATAGTAATTTGACGTTCAGATGAAGTTACAAGCACATCTTGAAATAATCCTGTTAATTGCAAGGACAGATTCTGTTTGTTTTTTGGGGGTTGTGATGTGTGTCACTTTGTACTGAATTCTTAAGGATGAAGATAATATGATGTATTTCTTATGGCTGTTGTTTGTGTGTCTGGAAGTAGGTCAGTACACACATCTTCTGTGGACCTTTAGCCATGTGCTTCTTTGTGGGGTTTTCTTCTGCTTGTTTACTTGTGTGTTTTGGATTTTCAATGTGATTTTATTTATTTTACTTGAGTATTAGATTGTCTTTGGCACATCTGCTCATGTTAATATTGATACTGCTGTTAGGTGTGATACTGAATTCTTAAACAAAATTCCACAACCATAACATGTGGATTCTCAAGTTTTATATTGTGATCAGAACTCCTTAGTAAGTAGGGCCTTCTTTGTGCAAATGCATTGGAATTAGGTAAAGATGTAGAAATTGGCTGGTAAGAATAAACATGGATAATCTTTAAGCTTTAAAGATTTCCAATGGCAGTGACTCATTCAGAATATACTGCCACCTATCTCACAGAATGGCTTGGTATAGAGGAGATCTTGATAATTTGCTTTCAACCCCCTTGCTGTGGGCAGAGCTGCCTGTCACCAGCTCAGGTGAGGTTTCCCTGGAGCCTTCTCTTTTCCAGGCTGAACAGTCCCAATCTCTTCAAAGGTGAGGTTCAGGCCTCTCGTCATCCTTTTGGCCCTTCCCTGGACTTGCTTCAACAGCTCTGTGTCCTTCTTGTGTTGGGGGCCCTAGACCTGAACACAGTACTCCATATGGGGCCTCATGAAATCGGAGTAGAGAAGGACAATCATCTCTCACTCTGCTGGCCACCAGAAGCTCCAAATCCTTTTCCTTGAGGCTGCTCTTGATGAGTTCTTCTCCCAGTCTGCACATGTATCTGAGGATCCGGGATTGCTGCTTTTTGACCATCTGGATAAGATCAAGTGTAGTGTCTGTAGTGATCTTAAGAGAAGATTCATAATGGAGCACTGATTTGTCACAATATCCTCTTTGTCACTCCACCTTCAATGTAGAAAGAGTTAATCATTCAGCTTTTGCTAAGCTCCAACTGGTGAACGGTGAAGTCATGGGGCTGCAAGTTCATGAACCTCTCCTGAAACTCCTGCTAATGGGAGAGAGAATGCAAGAAAATGGCTTTATTTACCCACTGCTTGTCAGATGATGTCTGCATATCTTCTCAGTTTCTTCTACCCGCAAAACCAAGCCAGACCACTCACAAAGTTTGTAAGCAAAAAGATCAGACATAAGCTGATTTCTCCATTTCAGTTTGTCTTGCAATCCATAATCAGAGATTAGTTAATTATCTTAGGAAATGAACTTTAATCTTCGTAGAGGGTCTTCCATTTTATGAGCTGTGTTTGCAACTCTCACACAAGCTTTTCTAAATGAAAATTGTGCTAACTCAAATTGCTGGAAAGGCAGTGCCTGCAGTTCCTGAAGTGCATTGATGGTGGTTTCTGAAGCTTTTGCTTACTAAGAGTGGTTTCAGAGGAAAGCCAAGTCATCTGCTTACCATGTTATGCATTGAATTGCTGTCTGTGTGTTCATCTGGTCCTGGTTCAAAGGCACAGCAGTACCTGGTCATAGTGAGTGCAAAGTTTCAAAACTGTTGGGTGGATTGCATTGGAAGTATGTAACTTTTATTGTGAAGACGAAGAACTCTAACTGTGAGTCAGCACAGCTTTCTTAAACATGCTGAAGAAACAGAATTGTGAGAAGAATTTCCTGGATGTAAGTCGTATCACGTTTTAAATGAAGTTTTTTGTTGGTTTTTTTTCTCACTATAGATTTAAATAATAAAAAAATGAAATTTAAAAAGAAATGTCATTATAATTGAGCCATATAACTTGAGTTATTGTGAGGTCCTGAAATGTTTTAAAGAACTTGCAATGAACTTCCCAAGGAAGTTTATTATAGTGGGGCACCTGTTGCTCCACAAAGACCATGTTGTGGCTGCTGTAGATGAGAAATGTTGGTAAAGAAGGGTAAAGCACTTCCTACGAGTTATAGCTGTGTATGTACTTTTGACCTGCAGTATGGAACTTAAGTTTCTGCAGCTGTTTGTATATTGTCCCTTCACTTGGATTAACAATCTAGAGGATGTTTAAACTGTGTTGAAAAATCATCTTTTCATTTAAACTCCATAAATGTCACAGTGAAAGAATTAAGAAATACATTCTTAGAACACCTAAACAATACAGTGCTGATTTCTAACACAAGCAGTTTATTACAGAGTATCTCCAGAAGTTAGACGCTGAAGAATTGAAAGCAAACTATTGTGTGTCACACAATATTAATGACTCAGTATTTGTCACACAGATTAGTTTAACAAGAATAGGCTACTTATTTAAGTACAACGTGCTAATTGTAGGCTCATATAAATTTTAAGTTTTTTTTCTGTTGATTTTATATTTCTAGGTAGCTATCTTTTTGTTTTGTTGGGCTTTTGCATTCTTCTTTCGAGTAATCTTGCTAAATAATAAACAGTGTTTTCTCAGTTGCACAGTTCCCACAGTTCTGAATAGCAACAGTGAAGATTATGGAAAGATTTGTCATTGTCTTCGTAAGAAAAGTCCTAGAAGTACAAATAATTCTTTAATAGAAATACACGCGTTCTCTTCCCCGTCTGATTGATTGACTGACTGTTGTTCACAAAGAGATAATGATCCTCGTGATCTGGAGGGTTAAAATAGATGAATTTATGGGAGTGCAGGAAAAAAGAAGTGAAGTTTACATTTGCATATGAGAAGAAAATCTTGATATTTTGCAGTGCACAGAGAGTCAAATACTGAAGTTGCTCTTTGAACTGTGTAGCTCAGAACTATAGGTACATGGAAAGACATTCAGTTCTCCAAGATTCTCTTTAAACTTTTTCGCTCAAACTTAAATTGCCTTTAGATGCTTTGTTTTGATTTCATGCCTCACACTTCAAGGAGGGGAGAGAGAAGAATACGTTTAAAATTGTGAGGTGTAATTAATCCCTTTAAATACTGGCTATAGACTGCAGTTACATTTCCATAGTGAAATTACTGGTAGGAATATTTTCTATCACGTTGCCTCCCTGGTAGAAGATACTCTGGTATTGCTGATTGAAACAAAGTGTTCTCTTCATATTTGTTAGGAGACGTTTCTTCTATTTTGTTTCGAAAAATAGTCACTTGTGTTATTTCTTGCAGGCTTATCTATGTTAATATGAATCTATTTAATTGTGGAATGTTAGTTAATTCTCACGTATGTCAATCTGCTTACTGGGTTAATTACAGAAATAAGAGAGGGAAAAGCCAATCCAAGTCATCTGCGCCTCTTTCAGGCTTCTTAAACTTCTTCAGTGCAGGTGTATCAATAAAGAGGTTTCTCCAAATAACATTGGTTGGGAAGGATGATGAAGCTTTTAAAGGAGCATGAGGGTTTCTTTCTGAGCACTGAGAAGCTCTTCGGTGCTGTGTGGGTGATGGAGCACTGGCACAGGCTGCCCAGAGAGCTGGGAATATCTCATTAAAAAATTCAAGCACTCAGGTGTTAGGTTATGGTTGTCCAAGTTTAATAGATGTTATAGTTGCTCTTTCTTTCCTTCTTAAGTAGCACTGTATTAGGTAACACGTCCATATGTTTTTTGTATTTTGATACCTAGCTGTAGTACAGGAAAGATGATAGGAGAGCTTTTGACTTAGTCTCTGTTCACAAGTTCTAAGGAAGCAACAGAACTACTTGAAGACCTGTGATTATTACTTAATTTTTGACTACTTCAATGCATGTTACTCTGTCATAGTTGCAAAGGATTCTTGATTTCAAAGGATGTAAAAGGACACCTTGAAAGGAAAGGTAGGAAAAGGTGTGCTCTTGTCTCTGCTCATAAGACCACTGAAGATCCCAATTTTGGATTACTGAAGCCCAGCACCTCCAGTGTAAGCAGCTGGCATGTAACCCATGATTTCCAGTTAAAGTGAATATTCAGTACTTGATAAGTGACAGAAAAAAAAACCTTTCAGAATGGGTGAAGTGCTATAATGCCACAGTAAACAGTGGGAGGAATATTCTTCCATTTCAGAAAGCTATTTAAGCTTTATATGTGACATGTAAAACATGGGGATTTAGCATGTCTTTGTCAGCACTATTCAGCCTGATTTAGCACAACTAAGATTTCAGGAAGTATGTGATGATGCATTGTATTTCACAATGTAAATACTCCATTATGCTTCCTGTGCATGTTTGACTACACACTTGGTATTACTTTGTATCTTCTCTTCCAGTTTCTCAAGCAGTTAGGTATACATCCTGACTGGCAGTTTGTAGATGTCTATGGTATGGAACCAGAACTGCTTAGCATGGTGCCAAGACCTGTTTGTGCAGTGCTGCTTCTCTTTCCAATAACAGAAAAGGTAAATGTTTATTTAATAATGAGCTGGTCACTTTTGTTGTAAGCAAAATGGGAATGAATACTTGGATGGGGGTTTGAGCAACCTGACATAGCAGAAGATAGCACTGGCCATGGCAGGGAGGTTGGGACTAGAAGATTTTTAAAGGTCCTTCCAACCCAAACTGTTATGTGAGCCTTGTGCCTTGGTGTCAGAATCAAAATGGGACTTCTTGATTAGAAGCAAACAGCAGAATGCTTCTCTCATAACTTTCTTTTGATAACCATATGTGTTTATTTCCAGTTTATCCTCAAGTGTTTTAACTGGAGTGGGGAAGAAGAGAAATATTGTTTTTTTCTTGCAGACAATTCAAAATCTTAAACTTCTCTCTGAAATGGCACAGTTCTATTTTAGCAGAAAGCTGCAATAGCAGGAGCAAAGTAAGAGATGGAGTGTGGAATATTATCAATAGCAAGCATTTCTTGAGTTTTTGGTTTGCTCCACTGATGAAACTTCAGTCATCAGTACCAGTATAGCTTTTATTTCTTGGACAGTTGGGGATCTATTTTTAGGATGGAAGAGTATATGCATTTTTGCTGTATGTATAAGTATGCTTTTAGGGTTGGATACCCTTGTTAGCATACAGATCATCTTAGGGTTATTGTCTAGTTTAAAGATTAAAGATTAGTCTGCATATTCACAGTGCAGTGACGGAGCAGTGGCACAGCTGCACAGAGAGGTGGTGGAGTCTCCTTCTCTGGAGATGTTCATATCCCGCCTGGACGCCTACCTGTGCAACCTGGGCTAGGGAGCTGCTTTGGCAGGGGGTTGGACTCAGTGATCTCTAGAGATCCCTTCCAACCCCTACAGCTCTGTGATTCATCGTAGGTTGTAGACAGAGTGGAATAGTGCGAGCGTTGGGCATTTTGATCCTATTCCAGTGAATGTGTATCAAGGGATAGCCCACGCTGAAAGGAGACTCTAGAGGTGATCTGGGTCAATCCTTGCTCAAAATCATATTTTTAGTATTCCTAGCAATGATTTTTTTTTTTGACAGGAAACAATTGGCAGCTGCATTGCTTCTCTAATCTGATCAGTATGATATATTTCATGACTTTTCCTTAAGACTTTTCTTATTAAATTGTTGATAAGTGGTTTCAATTTAAAATGCTTTCTGAATGCATTTGCTGTTACTCAGAACATTCAGAAGACTGAGATAAGCTCCAGTGTGCAGTCTTTATGCTGGAGAAGTCTTTATTACTGACTGAAGAAAAAAATTGTCAAGCGTTCGTTATTCTGTTCAACATTCAAATTTTTCGTTTATTGTAATTACATAAAAAGTACATCTAATTCAGTATTCTGTGTCTGCAAATAGACTGAGCAAGGCAAAAGGAGGACATAGCAACATCTTTTCTATCATTTATATTGGCTTTGCAGTGTTTTTTTTTCATCCGTTTCTATTTGAGGTGATAGCTCGGGGAGTACCTGTTGCACCACATTACAGATTTTCTTTGCTAGCTCTTAATCAATGGTGAGCTTTATGATAGTATTTGGGATTGTCTATTCAAACTAGATTGGCTTTATTACTACAGAAAAATGAACTTTTCCTTATTTTAAATGATAAAATGGCTTTTAAAGAGCCATTTTGAAGCTGCGAGCATTATATGAATCTTGCTTGAATATTCCTGGAAAAAAAATGCACTGTAAAAAGATGGAACTTGTAAGAATGCTCCATGCTTATTAGACATCTGAGATATTACTGTTTGCTTGATAAAGCTTTTGAGACCTCTACCCTTAAAAACTTTTTGTTGGTGTAAAGAGAGATGATGACAGGTGCTCAGATCAAGGAAATACTTTGAACATTCTTGAAATGCTGTTAGATAACACACATTTCAAAATGGTCATTTAAGTGGGACTTCTTTTATTTTTTTTTTAAATAGATGTGATGTTGAACTTTTCAGTTAAGCAAGTCTGCTTAAGCTGGTTCTACCACTTCTATTGCAAGATGTGTTTTGGTTTTATGAGGCAGCTGTTACTCATGCAAATTATTTTTGCTTGGGTAAAACAGCCAGTATCTGTATTACTTGAGAAAATTCTGAAACTTTCATTCTAGTATGAAACCTTCAGGACAGAAGAAGAGGAGAGGATAAAAGCTAAGGGGCAAGATGTCAAATCATCAGTGTATTTCATGAAGCAGACTATCAACAATGCTTGTGGCACAATTGGGCTAATTCATGCTATTGCCAACAACAGAGAGAAAATGAACTTTGGTGAGTGTTATTTGGTTGCTTGCTTGTTTTTGTTGCTGTTTTTTTTCTCTTACTGCTGCGAAAGGTATTGAAGGTCTGATGGGTTGTGTACTATTTCTCTGAATATTACTGTGCATCTCTGCTGAAGTATGATACAAAATATGTTAATGTGTCTTTTTTTTATATTTAAGAAACCAATTCATCACTGAAAAAGTTCCTAGAAGATTCTTTATCTATGACTCCTGAAGAGAGGGCCAAGTATCTAGAAACTTATGAAGTTAGTATCTTTCTATTTTTTTTTCTTTCTAAACATTTTAAGAATTATTAGAATTATTTACATGAGCAAGTGCTGTCTTTAGGGCTTGATCCAGAGAGTCACTTAAACAATCTGAGTTTGCATGAGCTGGTGATCAGGTGGTTGCTGCACCTGCTTTGGCAGTTGGAAGTATTTCTACCTGCCACCAGAGTTGACTGAAAAGGCAGTCCTGCTGCCTGCTTCCATTTCTGTCTTTAGCTCTAGCACTTCAGGGCACACAAGGAACCAGTTCAACTGAAATATAATCTCTCTTCCCTCATAATTCCCAACAATTAGATGAGCTAGCTGATAGTGTGGTTAGTTAGATCGTTGTTAGTGCTGATTCAGAGGATGTGACAGAAAGATCTGGCCACTGAAGGAAGATGAGAACAGTTTGCTCTTGCTGAGGGGGATGTTAAGTGTGACAGGGAAGTACTAACAAGCAGGAGCAGTAGAGATGTGATGAAATTTTCTGCAGAAATGTTGGATGTGAGATGTCCAATCACAGCTTCTACCTGAAGTGTTGTACTGACTTACGCCAGGATCTGATTTGAAACAAAACCACTGCCATTACTGTTTTCTGTGTGTTTAAGGGCAATGACAAACTGTTACATGTTTGAGTTGAATTGACTTGGAAATTTCTCTTTTATTAGAAGTAGAGATAGTTTGTTGTCTAATTTCTTTACCTGTCTACTATAAGCACTGAGCTGAAATAACTTAACTATGGCGTTTGGTTAGAAAGGAGAGTGTACATTGATTCTTAAATTACTTTAAGTATCTTATTTAAAATCTGATGAAATGTACTTTCATTTCAGGCAATTCGTGTCACTCATGAATCCAGTGCCCATGAAGGTCAGACTGAGGTATTCATTTTGTTTTATTTTCTTTTTTGAAACATTTGTTAATAGCTATTTTGTGTGAAATACAGTTTAAAATAATTGTATTAAAGGTTTATTGAGAAACTGAGATTACTGCCTAGTTTGCAGTATTGCATCAGTCACCAATTAGGGCATGAGATGAAGTTGTGTTGTGGAGGCAACAAACGACTGTGAAGCTTTACAGCCTTTGTAAGGCCTTTGTGTAACACAAATGATCTTTTCAGTGTTTATTTCACTGTAAGAGTGACAGCAATTGTGCTTTAATGAAAGTAGAGATTAGGATGCTGAGATGTATGATCCATAGTAACCATACAAATGAAACCTACATTGTGTGAGAGTTTGAAATGTTTTAGTTCAGGAAAAGAAATATCACAGAACTCATGTTATTTGTGTGCAGATATTATTTCAGATGAATTTTTTCTAATAGATATATTCATAATCTTTTAACCCAGAACATTGAGTTCCAATAAGTAAACAAAGAGACAAAGATCTGTTTTGGAACAAAGAGATTTACTGTGCTGCTTGATCAGTACTACACAGTGTTCCTTTATGTATGATTAAACCCATTCCTCTTTTACCCATAAAGTCTATGTACTCCCCGTGTTGTACTTTGCTGTACCTCATCAGATATGGGAACAGAGCTTCAAAAATTAAATCAGTTTTGAAAGGGTCTGTGTAACGTTTATTTTCACTGAACTGTAAGAGTGGAACTGAGTAAAAAAGCTGACCTGGGTGAAGTTTTGGGAAGGAGTGTATGCGGTGTTTTCTGTTTGTTTGGTTTTTTGTTTGGTTGGTTTTTATTTTGGATCCTCTTTGGGGAGAGGGGGAAGAGTTTATTGAAGTTCCCATGCCGGTTGGTCTGTGTTCAGGCTCAAAAGCAGAACAGTTTGTCATCCACTGAGAAGGCATACATAGGTTTAACTTTCAATATTTTCTCTCTTTTCATACTGAGGCAGTTCCACGTTTCTAATTCAGATTTTGGTGTCTGTTATACAGAAGAAAAAATCTGATGAGGTTGTTGGTAGCACTGCTTTGTTTGTTTTGTCTTTAGTGGCTCATTCACTTCCTGTTTTCTTTTTTCAAAGATCAGTGAGTGAAGTTCTTACTGCTTGTGGTGTATCTTCTACACACTGCAGAAGAAAGCAAAGCAGACCTTTCTGCTGCCCCTCATCCCACCATGTGGAAGCCTATATTTAGTCATTCAAAGTGAAGAGTGGTTGAAACTTAAGATAATTGCTTTAATCGTTTCTAATATTGATATTCATCTTCCTTTATGGTGGTATGAGTTGTTTTATTTTGTTTTTAAGCTCTTCTCATCTTTCCCTAAATCAGTCAGAAGGGTTCTGTATTTCAGTAAGATGTCACTACAACTTCAGGTTTCTCTTTGTCTTCTAAATGAGAGGTTCCAAATATTCTGGTCTCTTTTCAAACAGTTTTGGTTTTTTTTTTGGTAGGTATTCTTGGCAATCTCAATAAGAGAGTGGTTATGGAGGTTAATCTACATATTGCTAAAGACTGAATCTTCTAGTTAGTTTTTTAGTTTCATAAGTGTCTTATTTAGTTGTTTTGGTATACTGTCATTATTCCAGGGAATACATTACAGAAACTTTGGAGTGATTGAAAAGGAAGACACAAGGGCTGTATAATTACTGAGAATCTCTATAAGGATTCAGGAAGCTTCTGAGGAGTAATGAAATCCCTTAATAAGGGACAATTATTTCTTAGACTTCCACAAGTTAATTTGTATCCTGATTGAGATCACACAAGTTTTCATCTTTTTGTATTATGATAAAAGATACCGACTTTTTTCATAATAAAAATTTATGAGTTTGTCTCAGCAAACATATCTAAACAAAAATACTGAATTAATTGGGGCCTTTGCATATATTTACTCTTCCATTCTGTGTAACTGAATCTGGAAGTAATTCAATGTGAATATTCATTAGACTGATGAAAAGGTTTTTTCTGTCCTTCTGTTTCCAAGGTTGAAATAGTACAATAACTTGTATACGTGTCCTGGGACTATTTTTCTGAACACTTTTAATCCATTAACCGAAGAAGGAAGAAATAAACAAGTTATTGTACTGAAAGATCTAATGGCCTGAAGATCCTGTCCTACTATAGTGTGGTTGAGTTGGCAGTGAGGCTTCCCCTTTCATCTCCACAGGAGGAATTGCTTTGCTTTAAAGTATGGCTCTTTTTAAGTAAAGCAAAATATGTGAAATGTGAATCTGCTGACAGATGTAATGTAGGGTTAGCGTGAGTTAATCTTGTAGTCTGTTCCCTTCAGCAGAGCACCTTAACTGTTGATGTTTCATGTAATGATGAAGGGACTGATGAGCAGCATGCTCTTGAAGATGCTGAAGTTAATATATGCAGGTCATACAAGGATGTTGACTTGTCCCGCAGGGTAAGTTTCTTGCACTTTCGGATGAAGAAAAAATAGAATCTCATTCCTCCTGTGTATCTATTATTACTAGGGTTGCTTTCATGGGAATTTAAACTTCCTTTCAGAGCAGAAAGGACTTTGTTTTTCTGCAAGTAGTTCTATGCTTCAGGTAGGTGTTGCATACTCCTGTTAACTCAAATTCTTCTGAAAGTGTTGGTTAAACTCCGTGGTGAATAGAATACCTTCCCAAAATGAGAAGCACAGAAGTCAGGTTTGCTGGTTTGCTAACAGACTGTGCAGCTGCTTTCAAGATGCTGTTCTTCTGTTCCCTCACGCAAAATGCAGCGTCACACTGTTGATCATTATTGAAAAATAGCATCCTGATGGATTCTCCAGTGGTAATACTTTTTCTGGGCTCTGATTTCTGAGGTGTTCAATTCCACCTTTAATGCTGCTAAATGAAGTCTCTAACTGTTGATTTCTCCTGACAGTCTTGCTAAATGAGGAGGTTTTTTTTTTTTCAGTCGTCTCAGTAACTTCTTCATTTTTACACTTTGCTATTGGATTTTCTGCTTTTGTTTCTGTTCGTACATGTGGGTATTTCAAATCTGAAAAGAGGGCAGGACTACCTAGAAATAAAAGGTTAGAAGTAACATGAGTAAAGCAGTACAGTTCTGTCTTTCCAGTATCTATGTATTTCATTTGTTCAATTTTCCTGTCTGCAGGTAGGATCTATTTCTGCTTTAGAACAGCTGGTAATCAGACTTAGATTGTAGTTTCTGTGTTTTAAAGAAAAGTTCTATGTGGAGGGGGAAAAAAAAGAGAAAATAGCTATTTTGATATGAGTGAACTGTTGAGTTCAACAAGTGCTTGGTGTAAGGAAGAGAAGAGGTGCTTGTTTTGCTTCTGGCATTCATCATTAATGTGTAATCTATTTAGATGAAGTATTGTGATGAATTGCTAAGCAAATGGATTGCAAGTAACAGCTATAGAGTATATATATTCTGTCTTGATGGATGCGTTAACAGGCCTCCTAACCTTCATAGCTGTGATTCCTTTGCCTAGTTTAAAAAATAACCAACAAGAAATGCAACAACAGGCTTTTGTTCCTAGCCATTTTTGGTAATATATTCAAAGCTCTTGTGGTTAACTGTAGACTGTATTAGAAATGAGCGTTTGGGGGTGTTTTTTTTAATATTAAAATGTGAGTTTAAATGAATTTTACTTGTTTTTTGTTGTTTTTTCTTGTCAAAACACTGTAACATTTTCTTAAACTGGTCTTTTTTTTCTTGTTGCTCTTTCAGAGATGAAATCTTTAAGAACAGTAGAGCAGTTTTCATTTCAGTAATTAATTAATGGCTTGCAATGTAAAAAAGAATATAAATTTGGATTTGTCTTTTAGGCCACGTTTGAACCAGATTTGATTCAAGTTTTGTGTTAATGCTATTGGATTTTATGGCTCCATGACTTACTTTTTACTACACTGACACAAATAGATAAAACAGTGTTACATATATTTCTCTGTTTAAAAAAGATAGGGCCGTTCAAAATGGTTTGAGTGTAGCAAACAGGAGTATCACTGGGAATAATTCTGCTGGAGAAGCATGGTTTTGATCCTGGGGATTTCAAGGGTGATTTGTTTTCTGTTATGTGTTCCATTGCCAGTCTGAATGGAGGCAGTTCATGTAAAACTCTTGTAACATTCTCTTTATGCTGCTGGAATCTACGCTTTCTCAGGTGTCTGTAGTTTCATATGCAAAGGTGCCTAAAAAGGGTCCTTTTGATAATGCTGGATGGATCCAGTGGCTTCTGGTCAGAGTTTCCTGCTTCAGCTTTGAGCAGAAGTTTTAGACTTCTATTTTTTTTATTCCATTTCTTGTTGATGTTTTTGCCAGTAATCATTACTGTGCTCTTGGGATCTTCCATATCACTACTTCTTATAAAACCTTTCGCTTTCTCTCTCTTTCTCCTTCTAAAAGGCACTTGATGATCTTTTGGCTGATGTCTTCATTATTGTTTCTTATTTCTTTGGTTGGGCACATACTTCTGTTTATAATGCCTTGAATGTCTGAGGGTGATAGGAAATATAACCTTCTTCTTTGTAGAACTGCACAGTCTTTTAAGCTGGACTTTCTATTGTCACATCTTGCTGAGCAGTAGTTTCTTTTCTGTTCTTGTAGTGCCCTCTTCAGCAGTTCAGAAAGTGCTGAAACCCTGAGCTACCACAAACCTGAAGGTTTCTGATACCCTCTTATAAAGAGTGTTTGGTTATAAGGCAGTACAACCTGTGGATGCTAGAGCATCCATGCAAGCCATCTAATCTACAGTGATCATTAATGAAGAAGTAACAGCAAAATCTGAGGGGAAAAACTAACAATTACACAGGTTAGGATTGTTTGTTATGATTACCTAGAACAGCTTTTCTAAAGTTGAGAATATTACCTGTAGTGATACTTGACATAAGTTACCTTCTTCATATTTGATGATAATAATGTGGGTAAAAGAACAGAAAGTTCTACTCATGTATCGCTGACATCCATATCAGCTGCTTTGCAGAAAGAGGCATGTTGTAGCATACAAAATACTTTTCAGAAGTCTAATTGGCCTTTGGCCAACTAATGAAATTTAGAGAGTGATCTGTACTTTAGCTTCTGCTTTTCTGACTGCTTTGACACGGTTAAGTCTTGTTTAAATCCCATGTAGGTAACAGTTGATGAAGTTTTGGCCAGCTGTGTGCCTATGACAGTTTGAAATCATTCTGGATTATCAAGTTACTTTCAGGAATAAAAACAAAGTGCAACTAACTGTCTTCCATCAGCTAAGTGAAAGAGCTTATTTTATGATCTTGTAGGAGCTAACCATGGCAGAGAAGTGTTAAAAGCAAACTCAAGGGGCTTTAAGTATACTTGCATCAGCTTTTGCTGATGTAGACAGCAAATACTCAAGTAATTGTAGTGTTAAGTAATTGATGAGCTGTTTGTGCAAATCAAGGTATTGTTAAATGCTTGCACGTGGCTTCCCTTTGCACTTTTTATTTTAAAACTCAACTGGTAGAGCAAACATTTTTTTTTATGTCTGATGGTATTTGTGGCGTATGAAAGCACTTCCTGTGTTTAAGACTGAATGTTTTTTGGACAGGGAAGTTTTTAGCTTTATGGTCAATGCATTAGTGCAGCGTGTAATTTGCAGTGTTTAAAAAGTTTATTCTGGGCTACACTGTAATAAAGTAATGTTTCAAGCAAACAAATAAATGCAAGTTGATTTGTTAAAAGGACACTTGAAATGCCTATATACTTGATGCTGGTTGGAGAATAAGAGCCTCTGATTTTGGTAGTCTAAATTCTTAGGGGAAAGTCAGGAGCCTCTAGGATTACTCTTTTTTATTTATTTTTTGCTTCCATGGAGGGTATTGCTCCTGTGTTGTGTGCTGTATACATCTGTTTACTAACTGACAGCTCTGACTATGGGAACTGTATATGTGGCTGCGTGAGGCTGTGAAATGAGAAGACTGAGGTGATGCATATGAACTGCACCTCAGATGAAAGCAGTGTTCTTGCACCTCATTGGAATGCTATGAAAAAAACCCTTAACTTTTGTAAGACGAAATTGGTGTCTGGCTGTCAGAGTTAAGAACAGGTCTCAGATGTTCACCAGGAGCTGAAACAGTTGTGCCCACCAGTGTTCATAAGTATGATCAAGAATGTTTTTCGCATGAATTGAAATTGGCAGCCACTCAAAAAGCTACCCCAGCCTGACTTCTTCCTTGACTTGAACCATAACTGCCAACTGTAGTCTGTAAACTTGTTTAGTGCGTCCTGAAAACTATAATCCTGCTTGGAATGCACTAAGTTAGACTTTGATCACAGTAACAGTCGTTAACGTTGGCGAGAGCTAAGTAGAGTCAAGGCGCTCTGTTCTCGACTGCTGTAAAACTTGAACTTTCAAAGATCTCTGGGTCCTTGTGGGATTAGAATTTATTGATAGAGCAGAGGTATAAAAGAGCTTCCCTTTCACTCCTGCCAAGAACATGTGGGACTGATTTTTTTTTTTTAATAGCTCATATTCCTCAGTGTTTCTTCTGAATAATCCATACATTCTTGCAAAGAAACATTTGCATCTCTGGAGAATATAAAAGCAATTATACAGATCCTTGTAAGATTTTTGTCTCTCTCAGCGTCACAGAACAAGGACAATTGCCTTGTGAAAAGGCAGTGATGCTGCCTATAGCTTTTCCTTTTTTCAGCTTACACAGAAGTGTAAAAATAAGCTTACTGTAGTGGTAAGAAAAGGAAACTATTTGGCTAGTCTGTGACTCATTGCATTACCCTGTGTGACTGGTGTGTAAGTGTTTGAGGCACACCTCAGTCTGATTCCTATACCCTTCTGAGCAAATAACTGATAATATTAATATGGTATTGCTCTCAACTGTTATTCTGGGTCTTATGCTTAAGTGTGAAACCTATACAAAGGAACTCTGCTTCTTGGGATTCAATAAAACTATAGAGGATATTCGCACCCATTAAGTAGCCGGTGAATTCAAGTAACAAGTGTATGAGAAACAAGTAGAAGTAATAAAACGTTTCTACAGTTTTGCATCTCACATTTCTCCAATTCTTAATATTCTGATGCTGTTCTTGCCCTATACGTGTCAGAGATAGTAAGGAGCAGGTTCTTGGCATGCTTCCTCTCTGACATGTTACAGGCTGGTGGTGCCTGAGTTCACACTCAAGCTTTTTTCTTCAGGCAGCAGAGAAACTGCTTTGGCTCTCTTTTCATCCAGTCACTAACCTAGGGGGAAAAAAAAAAAAAGCTGATGGAGCTTAACATCTTTAAGACAGTTACCACTTTGCTGGAGCTAGTTGGTAGGCTAAAATTACGCAGGCAACTAATGTTGCAGCAAGCTGCTTTCCTTGTGGAAAGGCTAAAAGTATGTAGTTGGGTTTGCAACAATGCTGTTCAGTGGATTTTAGGAAGGAATACCCCCCAGAGTAAAAGCTGTTTGAAAAAGCAAGTTAATCTGGATTGTACAGAGCTCCCCAAACTTTGAGTGTTTTTTTTTTTTTGTAAGTCTACTAATTTTTGATCACAGAAGTCACCATTGTGATAATCTAGCTTGACTTTTGCCTTACTTAGGCCATAGAACTTAAACGTAGGTCTTGAAAGACAGATAAATGATAACTAATTTTGGAGGGGCTTTTTGGGTGCTCTGATCTTAGCATTTTTGCTTGTATTTAAGCTACGTCTTTATCCGTACATATAGATAAGTAATGCTGTCAGAATACTGTCCGTTCTTAATCCTTTACTGAATTGAAATAAAGAGCACTGTGAAGATTTTTTCCTTACTAGCAGTAGAAGCACTAATGAAATGTACTGGGGCAGAAGTTGTTCAGCTAGCAGGTACAGCCCAATTCAGTTTGAAAGCTAGTCCTGCTTTCAATACGTATTAATGTTGATAATTGCTCTGTGAATGCTGAGACTGATGACTTTTAAGGGAGAAAAGCATGCATTGCATGTAGTGTTGCAATACAGACTCTTTACTATGTTAAAACCAATCATAAGCAATTACTTTAGCAAAGCAAAGAAGGCCTCAAAAGTTGGTGGAAAAACGAGAGAGATAATTTCTGAATATAATCTTAAAGCTATGATAACTTTTATGTTGCCTTTTTGGCCAGAAAAGTTATTTCTTAGTGTCTTTTCAACATTCCTCTGTCTCTGCTACAGGGCTTACTGTGCATGTAGTATGTAATATGGCTACAAGCAGTTTGTTGGGAGCAGGAGTTATGTGATTATGGATGGCTCAATTGAGCATAAGAAGAACACGTGACAGGGCTCTCTGATCCCAGAGTTGTTCATATGCCTAATTCTGAAAATGAAGACTGGGACTGTATTTTATCTGCTTCTATTTCCAAAGTTTCCGGTGATGGTGATATGCAGTCAGACCTCCTTTGATCTCTGTCCTGGCATTTGTTTCTATGCAGTGGTAGTACCTTGAAATAGAGGAAAGAAGAAAGTACTGGTTCCAGCATAGTTTGTCAGTTGTTAGACGAGGATGCCTCCTTAGAGGCTGAGAGAGTGAGGTGGCATAGGCTTTCTACTGAAGGAGTGCCCTGAACTTGCACTTCCAGGTGAATAGTTTTTTGTAACCGTTAGAAAATTAATCAGTAATAAATATTTCTACTTGGAAATAAATGGTTATGCAGCGGCAAACACCACTCAGTTCTGTCAGATCTTCACTGCATTATGCATGAAGTGACAGATTGTCTGGACTAAGCACACAGATCTTTTTTAGAGCCTTATAGATTTGGATATGAGCTGGGACCTGAGCTACTCAGCATTATTAAACATTCAGATTTCTTGGGGCCTGTGAAAACTTTACAGCATGTGGGATTTTTTTTTTTTGTTTGTTTGGTTTTTTTTGTTTGTTTGTTTTTGAGATCTTAAATTTAAAAGGTTCTAGGCTTTAATAGCAGCTGTACATAGAAATAAGTTTTGGAGTGGGCAGAAATTGATTTCCTGGACCTTCTTTTTGGACCTATTCCTTGAAAACTTTTAATTCTTCAGTCTATAATGCAAAAATACATTGCTATTAAGTTAATGTGCTTACTGGTTTATCTAACAAAAATGTTGAATTCTGTTTCATGCTTTTTCTCCTATCGCTTGAAATATTTGAAATGTTATAATTTTCAGCACTAAAGCATGTTCTCATGATATTTATTTTTCATCTTACGAAGTTACTTTAATTCTTTTATAGCTGTTAATGAGTCTTGTCTGGATAGAATGTTTAAGGTTCTGATTTGTCTTCCACATTTTAAATTAAATGTGACGCATACTGCTTTGTATCCTTTATTTGATTATGTGTATTTAGCATTAATTTCATATTAATACTGGCATGTAATTCTCTTGCAATATATGTATTTTTAATATTCAGTTGCAAACAACTTCAGCTGACAACAGCTTAATTTATGCTCATTATTAAAGCAGTGACTGGAATTTTATGGCCATTACAGCCTTAATTAATTAGAATCCAATATTAACTTTGCTTTGGCAGAATTCCTATTTGCTTTCTCTTGAAATTTCAGTCTTACAATGCAGAAGTACATTTTCAGTGGAGAGAGAATTTCTCTTTGTCTGATTGATCTCACAAGGATATTAAGCAGTACAGTAAATAAAACTTAAAATGATTTGGTGAATGGAAAGTTAAAATGAGGAAGAAGACTCATCTGGAGATGATAAGCCATTGGTGGTAGTTGCTTTATATAACTAACATATATATTATAATGTAAATTACAAAGTATCTAATGGCTACTGTACTTCATCTGTATGTTTTTCTGTTTCTTAAAAGTGCTGTCAAAGCGGAATTCTTCTTCATACAGTTACGCTTTGGGTTGGAGACTTAATACTTGTCCTCTTCTACAGAGCTGCTGAGATTCAGAACGCCTGAAAATCAGAATTGGGGAAGAAAAAATTTGGAGAACTCGGTTCTGTGGACAGTCTATGAGACTTGTTAATACTTCATGTTTATCTCTGAGCCCTAAAATTCCTTCTGTACTTGGTGCTTCTTCTTCATGAAGAATTCTGATGTGTGTCCTTGTGTTTTGAGATCAGCAATATGGGAATAGGCAGAAGCAATTCATTATCCCAGTCTTGATAGGAAAAAAAGACCTGAATGGGGAGAAGGTAAAATGCTTCAAAAACGCTGCAAATAAAAAAGTGGTTTTGACTGGTGCTTAGGCTTTGATTAAACAAAGTGAAAATCATTTTTTCAGAGAAACCTACCTACTGCTCAGTTTCTAAAGTCTACTAAAAATATTATTCTGAGTACATAATGTGGGACTTATTGTAGAGAATGGCATTTGCTAATCTGCAACTTTTTTCAAGGGCAACTAGGTATGTCTCAGTCCAGTTGGGTAGGGAATCTCATCAACAAGTACATATGTTTTCTTGAGGGGCTCTGCAGGTATTGCTTGTAAGACCCACAGCACTAAACAGTTTCTAACAGTGATATGGAAGGCAGCATAAAAATATGAGTTAAAAATCTATAGATAATTAAAAGAAAAGTAAAAGGAAAGTTAATGGTGAGCGTGGGACATCACAGAATAGTCTGCGTTGCCTTCCAGATTAGCTTCAAACAAAGATTATTTTTCTGAGGGCAGTTAAATCTATATAATTATCACAGAAGAGAAGTTTATTTCCTGAGAGAAAGTGGGGGATTATCTGACAGACTGAAGATGACACTGAGGATTTTTCTATAAGTGGAGTGGAGAAAGTAATGATGATCAGCTAGATGTAAACCTCTGCTTTGACATCTTGTCTAGAAGGACTAATGTAATTTACCGTTCCACGTTCATAGCATCATTGAGCAAAAGTAGAAAAGAAGCCATTATCATTTAAGACTAATGCATTTACTGAACCACATGAAAACGTTACTGTGCCTGTAGCTGTAGACCTGATTGCTTGAATTTGTTTTGTGAATGTGTTCTAATCCAAACAAGATATTATTGGTCCTGTGGCCTATGTGGGACAGAAGATCAAAACTAAATCATCACAATGGTCCTTTTTGATCTTAATATAATTTCTGTAACTTTGTCAGTTGCAGCTGAGAGTCATTTTTAATACTTCTGTGGTCTTTCTTCTAATAGTAACAATTTGAATGGTTTAACATAGTCCTACTGCTACCACGGATACTAAAGGGATCCTGAGTGTTAATGGCAATACTGCCACTGGCCTGCTATTTTAGAAGAATAGGTGAAAAACTTAGGAAGTTGCATACCTCACCACGGTAAGATTCCCTTTTTCTTTGCTTTCCTTTTATGTTAAACATGGAACAGTAAAGAAACCCTCGTTTCACACAAATTACACAGTTCACTTCAAATCCTCGAGTAGCACAACATAGCTTTCCCAAATTACCAAAGAATTGTTACTTTTTTTTTAGTAACTGTAGAAAAGATTGATAACTCTTGCTGTTCTTAGCTATTGCTTCTATGAGAAGTTACTTTGATCCCCTCTCTCCTTGCTTTCCAATGGTCTGTCTTTAGAATGATTCAGATAACTTATATTCATATTACAAAGTTCTCTGGGTGTGAATAACCTCTATCTTGTTAGGTGATAAACCCCAGATTTGGACCAGGTCCTTGCTTAGTTTGTGTTCTTTTATCATCTCATTCAAATTCAACATATTCTTGGCTATTATCTGTGTAGAAATGTTCAGTTGAAGGACGGTGTAATAAATAGTGGACATCTTTGCGGTTGCCTTTTTAGGTATGTTACTTCAAGTGAGCTAAGTATGTTCTTTTCTAATGTTTATGTAGTCGTCATCGTCCTCGCTGTCTTCACCACCATCCTCATCGCAGCCTCAGGTTAGCCACAGCAGAACGAAGGCTTCACCATTGTGTCAGTCTGCATCCCTCTCCTGGGCTAAACGTAATCATGTAGGTCCTGCAAAAGCTACCAGTCCGTCAATCCGTCTTCGTCGTTGGCGGCCCTTGATACGCCTTCCATCTGTTGGGCTTCATTCTGTTGTAAGTGTAGTCCATCTTCAGTCTTTTCTTACTCTGACACAAACGGCATTCTGTCAGACACTTGAGTCTTCGAGGCATCATATAATTTTTTGTTGGGGTCCTTTCTCAGCCATTCTTAGGATTTTGTTCTTCCTTATTTTTTTTTTCTTTCCCCCATGTTGGACAGCAAGAGTACATCACTCCATGTTTTGCTGTCCAAGTATTTTTTGATTCAGGACATGTGCAAATCATTTTCAAAGCATAAATGAAGCTTACCCTTCATGAAGTGGCTTTCTTTTGTTGTTGTCCACAGGCTCCAAATCCAGCCTCTTCTTTTTACCTCATCTTCATGATCTTTCATTTGGATTTGCTAAACCAAGGGGCTTCTCATTTCTTGTCAAATGACATAATTTCTTCTGTGTTTGAGATCTGCCTTTTGTTCTCATATCCTAAGCCTAGCCTCCTTTTCTTTTATACTAAGTCTTGCTTAACGATCCTTGGGTGTTTCAATATGATGAAATGTTTCTTTTAATTCCAAAGGGCTCACGTATTTTCTCACTTGACATCTGTTTCTTTATCCAGTTTCTAGGCAGACCTTCTAGTTGAAGGTGAAGATATTCAAATACTTGCCATTGAACATGCTAAAGCATTTTTTATTTTCCCCCTTTTTTTCTGTTGTCCTATTCTTTACTCACAGGGCACAAATGCATCTTCAAAATGTAGAAAAAACTGCATGCACAAAATAGACAATATTTCTGTACTGTGCTATGGTCACAATTTATTTCAACACTAAATTGACCATGACATAACCAAAGATAGAAGTTAGAGCATATCATGATTATGCTAAAAATCACTACTGACTACTGTAGTCTTAGTTTACTTCAGAGGATTTCTGAAAGCAGCTCCTCATCCATTAGCAGTGAGCATTTGTTTTGATAATTTACAAGCTGTAATTTCATTCAAAAGTAGGTGCCCTTTGAAAGAACTGTATCTGGCAAAACAGAAATCACTAAGATAGCATTAAGCTATTACTCATTAAGTCCACTTAGATCCTTAACTCTCCCTTTGGCAGATTAAAATTTGAAGGCCTACATGCAAGAAAATTTATCACTGAATATAGTATACAGTGTTGGTAACTGAAAGGTTCTTCTTGTCTTTACACTTCTGTACAATGTATCTCTTTGAATATTCTTAGAAAGGCATGAACGATATATAAATGAGCATCATTTGCAAAGAGCAGACAGCATTCTGGGCATTAATACAAGAAAACATTCATATTGCTTTTATTAAAAAATGGCTTAAATGTAAGGGGTGGAGGGGAAATCCTGTATATTGCTTTTGAAGTAAAGTTTTAAGTACATTTCTAGGCATAAACAACAACAGAGAATAATTGCTTTAAAATTAAGAGTGAAAGTCAGTGTTAGGTCCTTCTGCTTTTTAAATAAAACCACTTTCCATACTTGTAATATTTCTTTGATATTTTAGATAAGATCTCCAGATGACTGAAGAACATATAATAGAAATTGAAAGTGCTGTCCTGAAATGTTCTGTGCAAACCTGATAAATCAGCAGTAAATGTGGTGAATCTTTTGATTCCTAGGTAACAACATGCTTCATTACAGTAGCTGAGGAACAATTCAACATTAGTAATGATCTCTTGCTCTTCCAGTTCATCCATTCTTGTAGATGAGTGACTTTGCTTGCCTTGGAATCATTATTTTCCTTTTTATACATCACACTTATCTCTTCTTGTTCTCTTTTCTTACGGTTCTCAAATGAGAGACAAGCTGTTCTTTTTTTGTCCCTGTGTGCACAACCTTTGATTTCTGTGTCAGAATAATGTTCCTGTTTCTTAAAAACATAAGAAATACCTCTTGAGAGCTGCTTACTGCTGAACAATCCCTCTCATTTATTTACAGCTGATTTCTATTTGTGTAAACATTCTGTATCCAGATCCTGTGGTTGCTGATCTCTGAAAACTCTGAAATTCAGAGCCCATCTCTGAATTTCACCTTCTTGCTTGTCATCCTCCTGTTCAAAATCAGATGCTGCTGTCCTGCAGCTAACCTGCCACTTACATGTTCTAGGTACAGCTTGAGACTTAAAATTCATAAGCTTTAGAGGGTCTAGCATGCTAGAAAATCACATCAGGCAATGCTTACCAAAGGAACTTCTTACTCATTCTTGAGACAGTTGCTGTGCACCTGTCTTTTAACTGGACAGTGGATCTTTATGTGCAGTAAGCTGTGCGTGTTTGGCTTTGAAGCTCTGGAGTATCTCGACTAAAGTAAGCTCCCTGTGGTACATTGATCATGAATAGAGACGTGACTGTTTTGTGAGAGTGAATCAGAAATGAATCTTTCTGAAACTTGTGATTATTATTCCAGTCATCGTTGTTCTAATTGCAGTCTTTTAGCAAGGATTCAAATGCCTATCACAGGCACACAGTACATTTGCCTGACGGTAGTGTATGCATGTTCTGTGCTTCAGAATGGAAATTACAGTTGCCTAGTCTACCCAGTGCCAAATGCATAGCATTTTCCTCTTCAAAACTCATTGGATCTAAACCATGCTAATGTCCTTTTGTGCAAATATCATTTATAATAAATTTTTCTTTGTTTTCTTATTTACTGAGTGAAATCGTGCATATGAACTCGTAGTAGTTTTTCTTCTCTTAGACTTATTATTTACTTTTAGCATAATCTTGACATTACAGATGCTTCAAACTGAGTTCCTCAAGATTCTGCAAAATTATTTTCCTTATCAGTTTTTACTTCTTCCAGAACTTGGTAGACCTTCAATATCATTTTCTTGACTGATCCTGAGGAGTGCGTTTTGTTGGTGCTGTTGTGTTTGGTTTTTATTTTTGTGTTTGTTTTCCTGATCGCTACCTGTAACACAAAGTGTTGTACTAAATTGGTTTGTGAGGCCTCTCACCTCACCCCACCTTCTTAAGTAGAAAGTAGAAGTAATAACAATACAAGATTCCATTGGAAGAAGCTGCCTGAAATCTGTCTTTAAATTGTGGTCTTCTATAAATAAATTTTATGCAGAATGAGGTGAGGAATTTCTCAGTATTATCATATGAGCAAGGCAGACTTTCTTTTTTTTTTTTTTTTCCCCAGTGGTGTGCTTGCCCCAGGTATGCAGATGAAAGAAGTGTTATTAGACCAGCTCATGTGATTGGGCATGTTCACTTAGGGGTGTACCATTGAGTTTCTCAAGATTTGTGCAACAAGAAGAGTCCTGTAGTTCATGAGTAAAGTAATGAGGATGTAGTGGTGAAGGGTAAACTTAAGGCATTTCTTTAGTACTATAGGAAGTGGGAAGTGGTACTGTTGGGACATTAAAAAGAGTGGGAAATGCTATTTTAGAAATCACTGTTTGGAAATCTGCTAGTGAAAAAATAGAGGTATGATTTTGATTATATGAAGTAATGCCTGAGAAGAGTAAACAGTTGCTGTCTGCTGGGAGAAGGTGATTTTATTGTTGAATTGAAATGTTTGGGCTCACAGAGGAAGGCAGTCAAATCCTGTGAGAGATCAGGACTCAGTCATTTAATGTGGTGTCCAAAACCCTGACTGTCTCCTCTGCGGACATTGGAATGCTTTTAGCAGTGACAAGGCTGTTTGTTATAGGGAGAATGAGAGGGGCTGGAAGGTAGAAAATGGCTGCTACCCAAGGTGCTGATATATCCTCTATCATTTCTGGATGGGAAATAAATATGTATATATTTTAATTCAGTGAGTGCTGCAGCTGTTCAGAAGACTTGAAAAGTGAATCTTGCATCTGAGAAGTCAGTTCTGAATCCTAGCTAGACATTGATCTTGTTTAGATGTTTTCTTCTTCAATGTGAGAATGAAAATCTGCTGTCTCCTACCCGTACAGTGGGCTTCTATGTGGAAAACAAAAGCAACAAATGTTGATATTAGTAGTCTTTGTGAAGAGTAAACAAGAGAAAAATCCTCTGTAATTGTTATTATATTACTACCTGGTGCTGAACATGCGAACTGACTTTTTAGAGCTGTGTTCTCTTCTTCTAAGCATTCACACAGACTTTATTACAAGCTGAAAATTTGGCCAAAGGTGCAGCTTTCTGTGGAAACTACAATAGACATCACCCTGAAGCTGACGCTTGTTCCCTCTTCTTTCCCTTGCTTTGAAATTTAAAATCATCTGGTTCAAATGTTAAAATTAACGAGTTTCCCAATGAAGTAGAAGTTGGCCTGAGAAGTTGTCTTTCTGTGTGTGTGTGCATGTCCATGCATGAATGCACACGTGTGTAAATTGCTCTTTTTTTTTCTCCTCTCTCCTGGAGAGGCAAGACAAGTTCTGAATCAAATCAGTCACGTTGGGAAATCTTAATCCACATACTCATTCAACTAAGTCATAAGCAACAGTTTTAGGTTGTCTCTACTCTTCAGACACTGTTGTTCTGAGCTTATGATTATACAAATAGTTGACTCTCAGAAGTGATTGAAATTAGTATTTTTTTCAAGAATAGTTCCCCCCTATAATAGGTTTAGTAGTATCTGGATTAAATGAAATCACGAGGGAAGGAAACTCCCCATTAAAGCAGGTTGTGGAAACTGTAATAATAGCCAGGTACCTTCATCTTCTCCATGAGGCTGCTTATTTCTTCTGTGACAACTGGGAGTTTAAAATGTGAAAACACATTTCTAATGTACTATGACAATAGCGTTTAACAGAAGTATGGTGTTTAGCTTAGACATGTGCCAAGTCCTGGCAGTGTTCTACAGCTGTCTTCAAATAAATGCTAAGAAAAGTTAATTATGCATTTTTGATGGCTTCCCTATCAATCCTTTAGCTGTATATAGACTTAACATTCTAAGTTAAGTTTCTAGACGTGTCACATGTCTCTCTCTATAAAGATGTTTATTATAAGTTGGGAAGAACGCAAGCCTCAAAATAGGCAAAGGGGAACAACTGTATTTTGTTCTAAATTTGAGCAAAACCAAATGTTGCAGATCTCAAAATAGAATTATGATACTTCAAGCTCTTCTAGCTAATGTCCATTTGAGCCAAGGTAGTTCTGTTGCAAGCCATGCCCTTCATAAGGTGAGACTAACTGATGGTCGTATTCCTTGTCACCTTGAAATTCCTTAAGCCTGGATTTTACAGTGGGTAGCTTTAATTGATAAGTCAGAAACTATGAAGACGTACCCCTGCTCAGGGATTAGGTGGCAATGCCTTCCTTTAATTTTTTGTGGCACCATGGTTTAGATACCTCTAAACAGTTAATCTACAGCACCTTGTTGTTAATCCCATTGATTGTCAGCTGTTGTCAGGAAGGCACTGAAACTTGGGGGAAGCTCACAGCTGAGGTAGGCAGACTCTAGGACTGTTTGTTTTTCTAAGCCCTGGCACTGTTTAGTCTTCATTAAAACAAAGTTCTCAAGGCAGTTTACGTATGCAATAAGGAAAACTGACTCCTTGGAGTTCTGGTGTAAAATCCCCTCTTTCAGCTGCAGAAATGTTCTTTCTAAACTCTATACCTGATGAAATAGAGCATTTTTTTTTAATCTTTCATATATTAACTGGTCATGGAGGACAGACAGCATCAGTGAGGATGGGAGGAGGTTGTATGTGGGTGGGTTTCCCCTTTTTTTCTTTTGTCCTTTTTGAACTTTCTACACAGACTTTCTATAAGCTGTTGACAGTTCTTCTGTAATGCTGTCATCTTCGGCATTCTTGTTCTGTTGAAAGACTTATGGTGCCTTCTTGTCCTTTGCTTTATTGCTTTGATTATTTGCCACATTTCATCGACTTAGATCATGTTTTCAAAGTCTTTCTTTGTGACCATAAGGAAGAAGGAAAGTTTTCACAGCCTTAAAAATGTGGTGTAAATGTAAGATCTCTGCAACTCATTTTGTATAGTAATCTGTTTCTGCCAGGTTTAGATTTTTGAGATGCTTTAAGATACTTACAAAAGCCTTGGAGTAAAGGTGGGAGGAGAAAATATATGAAATACAAGTCACGTTCTTGATAGCTTCTTTAGAAATAACTGAAATGCTTTTTCCCATTCCCACAAACAGTATCTTCTTAATTGTGAATCAGAGCTCAGTAGCAGACTGGACAAATTCAGAGGGAAATAAAGCCATCACTGAACATAACAGTGGTGGTGCAGCTTATGGCTCAGAAGCACATCTTAGTGGGCCTGATGGTGGGAGTGTTCTGGCACAGTACAACCATGTGCATGCCCTGTTTTTCTTCTGAAAAAGCATTTATTTTCTGCAGTTGGCAACACTGGGCTAGGTAGATCTGTACCAGCTAGGCATGTTTTTTCATGGCACTCGGTGCCATCAGTACACTTCAGTCCGTTCTCAATATGCAGCAATGATTCTTACAATGCTGCTTTGAAATCCCACAAGTCTCTGAGACAAATGCAGCTCTGTATACCTCTCAGTTTTTCATCCTTCCTTCCAGTTTAAGAGATGTGTAAATGTTACTCTGGGAGTTTCATCTCCTTCTGCCCTCTGTGAGGAAAGAACAGGTTAACTGTCCTCGACCTGTATTCACTTTGACTAAGTGAAGACTTCTGGTTTTAAAATACTGTAGAATCAGAATTCAGTACTGTATTGCTTTGTGAGGAGAGGTGGGTTTGTGAAAGAGGTGCTGTTTATATAAATATCTATTTTTAGTGCTAACATATTTGAGTTGGCAGTATTTCCATTCAGTAGTGGAAAAATAAAGCTTTTATATAGAACTGTAATTGCAAATATTTCCATTTAAGTGAGGTGATATTAATGATATGTGTATCTGCAGGAAGCTTCCTTATGTTTCATGATGTTTGCAGTGTGATGTCTTCCATTTTGTCCAAATCCAGAATGTGCTTTTCAGTTGCTATCTCTTGGGCAGGTGTTTTGTGTATTATGATACATTCTCGTTAATCCTATTGGGATGAGTTTTAGTGAATGCTGTGTGGTTTTTGTTTGTTTTGCAGGCACCAAGTATAGATGAAAAAGTAGATCTTCACTTTATTGCATTAGTTAACGTAGGTGGTCATCTCTATGAATTGGGTAAGAACATTTTATATCTGCTCTACTATTGTATAAAAACAAATACAAGTAGTAATCTTGTTGACTACCAGTTTGAGATGAGATTACTTGCTTTAATGTAAGGCTCAGGTTCTTTGCATTGTAGAGTTTGGGGAGGTGGGGAGAGCTTCTGTCAAATAACTGCAGCTACTTTCCCACTGCTTTTTTTCTGTTCTTCTTCCCTCAACTCTCTTCTATTAAGATAAAATGGCACACAATACTATAGTGACTCTGAACTTCCTTCATTATTTGCAAACACAGGAAGCAAGAAAATTGACAGACGTATTCCTAAAAGTACTGTTATTCTTATGTCCTTGAGTTGATAAATAAATGAACTGTATGCAGTTTTGCAAGTGTCATCATGCTATTTAATAACAGCTACAGTTAAAATTGAAATATGTAGAATACTAGAAGACAATAATATACTTCATTTGTTATAGACTGGTTATTTTTTAATATCTGTCTCAATCTAATGGTCAGTAGATCAGTGAACTTCAAAACATTAGTCTGTTTTCTGAATTGGTTGAAGCTATTTTTTCCCCACTTCAGATTGTTCAGCAGCAGGTTCTGCTCTGATATTCTCTAATGACTCCAATCTAAAACATGTTGCTGGGCAACTAGACTTTGCTGCAGCCACTTCAGAAAACTAGCAAGTAGATGTGAATTTAAAAACTGCAAGTCACTGATCCTTCCTAACATATTCTTTTTTTTTGCATTTTACAGTGGGTAAAGTACACTTGCTACTTTTTTTTTTCGACCAACATATAATTAAGCATTGCCATGTAATTAAGCAGGTCACAATTAATCATAACCTGGGATAGAACCAGTATATTACAAATTTGTATTAATCCAAAGGTGAATCTGAGGGTTAATATCAATGGTCAGTTGTAGACAGTAGGCACACACCTCTATTTTATTGATGTCTGTCAGTGTGTGCATGAGGAATGGGCTTCCTCTTTGTTCAGTTTGCAGCTACTCCTGTATTACTTTTTCACTGTGCATAAATTTCCTCAAAGAGCACACTATTGTATTTATTGTATTTTGCTACTTGCCATAAGCTTGATGCAGAATAAAACCTACTTCAGTTTCTTTCCTTTGACAAAAACAAACAAAACAACCAACCAAAACCAACAAACCTCACAAACAAGCATTTAGTTTAGTTCAGCTGTATAGTAGAAAGCTGGTACCATTTCCTTTGTTCTTAAAATAACATCTCTCTGAACTAGCAGAAGAAAGCAAAAAAATAATTAAGTAGGAAAACGGGAGAAAGTTTTTTAGATTCACTCACTGGTTTCAGTCACAGTGGCCAGCATGTGGGCTTTGGCATGCAGAAAATGCTGGGGAACCACATGAATGCAAAATGCTTCTGATGTTTTTGCCATAGGAGACATGTTATTTATAGGCAGATGAAATTAAAATGCGATTCTGCCAAGTTGTATGTAAAAAATCTAATTAAATTTAGCTTGCAACCATACTGGGCATTCAGTTTGTTTCCTTGGCATGTTCAGAGGAATTTGCATTGTTATATCTTCAGTTCTGGATTTTATATGAACAAGAGGGCGTTCATGATTCTAAATATAAAAATACTTTAGCATAAAATCTATTTTCAGTTATGAAAAGTGTCATTTGGATGTACTATTGATTTCAATGGAATCCATGAGGAAAGGAAATCTTTTAAAAGGAGGACAGAACTAAAAAGGAATTTGGTCTAGTGAACACTTAAGATATCGTGACAAATGTTCTCATAGCACTACTCTTCATTTGTAACCTTAGACATTAGACATATTTCTATTAATAGAATTGTTTTAAATATACCAAGAGCTATAGTGTTATTATATTGCAAATGGGGAAAAAAAGTAGTTATAGTGACTATTTTTTAATGTTGTTCAAATTTCTGTTATTGGAGTTTATTTGTTTCATTTAAATGAGAATAATGTTTCAGTTATGCCATTTAAAGCAGTGAGGTTGGATCAAGTCATCATGGAGTCCCTGATGGTGGTCATCAGTGCCCGCAGACACACAGCAGTCTGTCTGGGTAAATCCAGTGTCACTGAAATTGTTCTTTTCCACTTTAGAAACTGAAGTGCCATACCAGCAGTAAAGAAGTTGCAATTCATAGCCTTACATTTTCAAACAGAGCCTTAGAGGTATCACTTCAGGTATTTTTAATATAACAGAATGCACATAATGATGACTGTTAAAACAGTAACAATTGGAGGAGGAAATTAGGGAGTAGCTAGCTGCCTGTCATAGTTTGTGCAATACTTTTATGAATAATAAAGTAGCATTTCTGTAAGTGAAGAGCAAAAAAAAAATCTGTTCAAATTTTTTTATTGGCAAAAAACCCAGAACTTTTCTATTTTAATTTTATAGATTTATGCATCAATACTGCTTTATGTTTCCACAGATGGACGCAAGCCATTTCCAATAAACCATGGGCTAACTAGTGATGATTCTTTTTTAGAGGTAGGAATAGAAATTGCTCATAAATGGTATACAAAATCCAGTCTTTTTATATTTACGTTTGGATTGTGATTGTGATGGTTGAAAGAGTATCGTAATATGAGAACAGGAAGTGTAAGAAAAGCCAAGCGTAACAGAAGATCAAAATGACTTTTCTTCTCTGCTGAGATTTTTTTGTACATGATTTCAAATTGTATATGAGGGGAAGTGATTGCATTGAAAAGATAATTTCTCATTTTTCTTTTGTTTGACTTAGCTATAGTTTAATGTATGCCAAAGTAGAACAAAGTTGATATGCTTTCCAACGCTTAACTACTTCTGCCCCTTCTTCCTTTCTACCAATCATTGCTGCAGAATCACAGAGTGGTTTGGGTTGGAAGGAACCATAAGAATCACCAAATTTCAACCACCTTCCATGGGCAGGGCTGCTCCCCACCAGCTCAGGGCCAGGGCCCCATCCAGCCTGGCCTTGAGCACTTACAGGGATGGAACATCCACAGCTTCTCTAGACAGCCTATGCCAGTGCCTCCCTGCCCTCTGAGTAATGAATCTCCTCCAAACATCCAACCTGAATCTCCCTTCTTTTAATTTAAAGCCATTACCCCTTGTCTTATCACTATCAGACCATGTGAAAATTGTCAAGTTGTCCGGTTTTATGGTTTCTGTTGGGTGCTTGTGTCAGGAGCTGAAAGGGATACATCCAATTAAGGAGCTATCTTGACAAAATAGTAAGTGGAAGCTGGGAGAAGTCTGTGCATCTGACTTCCACAGAATCCAGGCTAGAAGAGTTTTACAAAGAGGAAGAGAAACCAGAAAAACTCAAACAAAAGCTTTTTATAGTTTAACAATGTTTACTAACATCCCTGAAGTGTGCATGCAGTTTGTGTTTGCTTGGGCAAGGGAAGAAGTTGGATAGAGGTTTTTTTTGTCTTTTTTTTTTCTGTTTTACTGATAACGTGTTCTCCGTATTGCACCCTAAAGTGAGATAAAGGAGTTATTTATAATCTTTCACTTAACCCACATATCTTTTGTTCATTGTGAGACAAAGTGAAAAAATCAGAATAAAGCAGTACTTCAGAATAAAGGTAAACTTCAGAAATGTGTTTGGAAAGTCAGGCAAGCAAAACAGCTGTTGCATGAAATAATACTCTGTCACAAAAATCACTGTTCTGGTTCTGAAAATTTGTTCTCTTATATAGAAATAGTCCTGAATAGTGGCAACTCAGATCAGAAATGCTGTGCATGTTTGTGATATATTATTTAGTAACCCTTTTGGAAAAGTACATCTTGACCATAATTTGTGTGAAGCTTATCTTCATGTTTCAGTTGCTTTTTTGAATAAGCAACTGAAGTTATTCATATGAAGGTATGATTTTATAGTTGTGGCCGTTCTGTTGTTGTTTATGTTGTTTTTGTTTTTGTTTTTTCACAGGATGCAATAGAAGTTTGCAAGAAATTCATGGAACGTGACCCGGAAGAACTAAGATTTAATGCAATTGCATTGTCTGCAGCTTAAAACTTCTCCATTTGGGCTTACCTATTGCAGTGTATTGTAACAAGATAACTGTTGCCATATGTTAATAGTACAAGTTTTGATACTCCTCTAACATGTTGATTAATTGTAGCACATGTGGAATAAACTTTGCATTTGTCCTTGATATAACTTGCTGCTTGTTCCTGAAGCAAATTCATGTATTTACATACGCGCGTGCATTTTGTGCCAGATTTCTGTTTGGTGGGGTTGTCTCCTTCTACCTTCTTAATAGTTTTGGAAATTAGTGCCTGTGAAATTTCTTCATAATAATGATGAGCTAGTTCGAAGCGGGACTGTTGTTCATACCATTTGCATATAATATTTTGAGTGGAATATGGGATACTGGGCAAAAACTTGAAACATGAGGTTACTTGCATCTTTTTAATTAAAGTGATACAAGAATATTATAAGAACCTTTGCAGGTAGCTCAAAAGATAAAGGCACTTTTTTTCACCGAATTATTTATAAATTAAAGGAAGAAAAAAAGGCCAGAAGGACTGTTTCTTCTTACTGGTGCTCAGGAATAGGATTTTGAATTCTTATCTTTACATTTTGAAGAACATGAATTTTGTTTTTCAAGCTTGATAATGTTAAAGCTTTTTAATAATTTATTAGTTAAACCAGTGTACGTGATTTGTATTTGTGGAAAAACAACATGAATTTTTATCTCAAAGAAGCCAAGTAGTCAGTAATGTGGTCGCTCATGGTAGGACTGCAGAGGGAACACACAAGTGAATACAGCAAAACGAAGCATCTCATCTAACTGAAATAAATGCTAGAAAAAGTAATAACTGTTTCAGTGGAGTTTTTTTTTTTAGAACAAGATGGCAACAGACTTTTATTCCATGTAGGAATATCTATTGTAAACCTGTCAGGTGGCACTGCTGACTGCTGTGTGATACCCTTCTCTTTTACCATCCCCTGGATCTTAAGGTACTGTTGAACAATTTCTGCACTTGATGTAGCAATGATAAAACCTGTTTGTTTGCTTTTCTTTTTTGCTAAGCAAGTCTGTGCTTTAGGATTCTCATGCAAGTACATTTTGTTTATTGTGTGTATTTCAGATAAGTGTTTATCTGTTGCTTTACAGTGAAACAATTCGTGTTTGCTTCCAGTCAAGACCACTGCCGAAGGAAACTGAACTCTCAGTGTCCATAGGTCCTTTCATTCCCTACTAATTGTCATTGCAGGAGAAACAAATGGAATTAAGCCAGAAGCAACTTCATAGAATTTTCCTTCTTTACAGAAAAGAAAGAGGCCTGGGAGCCTGCCAGCTCTTATCACATAAGAGCATCTTTTGTTCTTCTAAAGAAGTAGTCAGAGTCTCTGTCTGAAAAATCTCACCTGGAGAGTCTACTAACAACAACAGTCTGTCTCCTATAGTGAGCTGGCTGGAAAAGTGAGAGGGAAGAACAATGCTAATGAGCTTCCATTTGGTGGAGCATTTTCTTCACCTCAGTAAAACCTGCTATCCTTTATATGTGCATTTCTGTTGTGGTCATTAGCAAAGCCCTGAAACGTGCTTTTAAATAGAAATCAAAGGCCTTATTAAATAGGTAGAACAGTTGTGTTGCCTTCCCGCTAATACCAGCAAAATCTACTAAAGTTGGTCACTATATAATTTGGGTAGAGCACACTTTATAAGTGTGACTGAGAGGATTACAGTTAAGAAATGATAGGAAGTGTAGATAAAGTATTTTTACTGCAGGGTGAGGAGGAAAGAGGGAGAGGAATTACAATTCAAAGCTACATCCGTTACCCACTATAGGGAAGCAGACACATCCATGCTCTTCAGTGTTATGGAGTTTGTATTTTTAGGTAATACAAGGAATACATTTTTGTGTGATTACTGTGAAATCACTTTAAAACTGAGGATGAGGACTGTAAAAGGTGAAGTTAATGAATAATAAAATGAATAATACCAAGTGGTACTGTTATTTTATATTGGGTGTAATTAGAAAGATTATCAGGATGGAAAAGAGACAATATAAAGATAAATGCTCACCCATCTCTAAGCATCAAGGCTCATAGGGAAAAATTCCACAGAGGAGGGATCTCCAACAAGAGATCCTTCACTAGTGGTGGTCAGCCCTTAAATGAGCCAGGCTCCACCCCTTCCGGTCACACAGTGCATTGCCTTCACCTGTGCTCCTGCAGCTGACTCAGTGTTTGCCTCAGGTATCTATCAGTGGTTCAGGCTGTGACTCAAACAGTTCCCATACAAGGACTGATTAAGTGAATTTATGACAAAGGAAATCAGGGTTAGAAAACAAAAATTGGGGTGGGATTTTTCATGATCATACTGGAATTATTAAACATCTTGAATATTAAGAGGAGCTTATTTGTAAGAATTCTTGGTATGTTGGCAACAAGGTTTGTAATCTTCAGATCCATTCTCCTGCATGATAAGCTTCCTTTCTATTTTGCTTTACTTTCAGTGCACCTTATCTGTTCACTGCACAGTGCTGTGCAGACTGAAATGCTGGAAGACCACACTGCAGCAATGCCATCCCACCTTGCCTGGGCAACATAGTGGCCTTCCCACGCTGGCAGGGCCGTGCTTTGGTACACACACTGCCTAGGGAAGTGGTGGAGTCACTCCCTGGAGATGTTCAGGAAATATGTAGATGTGGCACTGAGGCACAGGGGTTAGTGGCATGGTGTTGATGGTTAGACCAGATGGTCTTAGTGGTCTTTTCCAGCCTCAGTGGCTCTAGGTATTGGCCTCTACCTAGAGAAACGCAGGCAGGAAGGGGATCTGCAAAACACTGGAATACCAGTGGCACTGAAAGAACGTGACTAAGCTATGTGTCAGGAACACGTAGCTTCCAGGTCCTGGCCAAGGGCTCAGGAGGCCCACAGCTGCCATACCTGTATGATCCGTGTCTATGAGCTCAGGCTTGGTGGGAAAATCCTGCTGTTATTTCCAAACTTGTGCAGCTCTGCCAGGCCTTGCCACCTTTGCATGTAGCATCGTTTGGCTGCAGGCATTCAGTGCTGGTGACAGCCAGAAAATTGCCTCCTCAGCTTTTGCAGCTGGGACTGCCTGTATGTAACTTGGTATGGAAATGGTGCACGTAGGAGCCCGGAGGTGAGGCATGCTCAGCGCTGCTGCAATTCTGGCTGAGTGAAGCTGGGCTGCTATTAAGCACTCGGGATTGCTCAAGCTCTTTTAAGTATATTGGCATAAATTTTCCCATGATACCATGAATAATGGTATCATTAGCAGTTGTGCCCGGTGTCTGTAAGATCTTTTCTGACTGAGGCCTCCAGTGACTTGTTAGTGTGAGCATTAAGCTGCTTCACTTGTTTGTGTTCACACAGAAAAATGTGACCATTTAAAATCCATTTTGAAAAGGAAATAAGTTGGAACTTCTGTTTCTCAGTGAGTAACTTCTACTTGAGGATTTCAAGCATTAATCGTGATGAAGTAATTCAGTAAGCTATTAAGTGCATAAAACTACCAGAAATCTGTGATTTTTTAAAAGCAAGACCTCTTTTGAAAGCTGTTTCATGGAATTTTATCCTTAAAATGCTGACAGTATTTGTCGTTTCCAAGCCCCACGTGCTGCAGTCTGACGGCTGTCACCTCCTCGGTGTGGGTGTGTCATCTCCCGTTCTAAGGACACTGCCAAGCAGGGAGATGTGCTCCAAGGTAAGCAGCTGAGGAGAAGCTGATTCATGCACAACACACGTTCTGTTTTCTCCTAGTCCTTTAAAGGAGAGCTGTATTTTGCCACTAACAATACACACAGGTGGCAACTCGTTTCTGCTTACTGAAAAGTTACAGAGAGAAAAGCATTACGACAAGTTGAAGTAGAAAATGTCCATCTTAAACATTAAGTACTTCAACACAAAGCTCTAGCGCTACCGTTGACTATTTCAGCAAATGGCTTTTTGTTGTTGTTGTTGTTGTTGATCTTCCTTTCACTTTTCTGCTGTGAGGTTACCCAGCCTTGCACTCCGTTCAGCCAGCATGCCTGCTCCGTTCCAGCAGCTGGCTCAGAGCAGAAGCAGCTTTGGGACAGCGAGACCCCAGCACGCCGATGGCTGGGGTGGCTGCAGGGCCCAGCTGTGCACTGACAGGCTGAGGGAGCTGCGCTTATTCAGCCTGCAGGAGACAAGGCTCCAGGGAGACCTCATTGCAGTTTTCTGATTCTTAAAGGGAGTTTATAAACGGGAGCAAAACCAACTTTTTACACAGGTAGATAGTGATAGGATGAGAAGGAAAGGTTTTAAAGTGAGAGCTCCGGGCCGGGCAGGTGGCGCGGCCCCGACGGCGTTGAAAGGTGCGATTGTGCCCAGCAATTCCCGGTATGCGCCGGGGCCGCCCCCGCCCGGTGGGCAGACGTGGGGCGCCGGGGGCACGGGGGCGGGCGGGGACCGCGGCCCCGCAGCCCCTCCCGGACGGGCGCGGTGTTGTTTTACAGCGAGCGGCTTCCTGGCATTCCTGCGGCCGCCGAGCGCTAGCGAGCTCCCTGCCGGGAGCGGGGGGAGGAGGAGAAGGAGGAAGAGGAGGAGGAGACGGCGACGGGAGCATTAAAAGGCGGCGGCTGAATGACAGCGGCTGCTCCCCGCGCCCGCCCCGGCGGAGGACCGAGTGCTCGCCAGCCGCTCTTTCTCCCGGCCATGGACGGCAGAGAGGATGCCGAGTGCGGCTGCGAGGCGGCGTTCGCGGAGGCGCGGAGATGGGTGGAGGTGAGATGCTGCCCGGCTTCGCGTCCCCCGCCCCGTCCCGGGGCCGTGCCCCCTCTGGCCGCCCTGGGGCTCGCTGTCTCCCCGCTCGCAGCGCCGTGCCCCGCCGAGCAGGGCAAGAGCTGCCGCTCTCAGCAGGCTTGCGGGTCTCGGCCGCTCCTCTCCCCGTAGCCCCTTCGAGGCCGGCGAGGCTCGTGCTTTCTGATCGCTCTGCTGCTCCCTTAGTTGCTTCTCCGCCGCTCTGAGGCGGCTGGCATCTAATCCCAGCTCCTTTTCCTGCCTGTGAAGACTTTTCGGAGCGCTGACCTGAAATCACAGCCCCCTTACTTGTCTCTTTCCGCACCGGGGCACGGCGGCACGGAGCAGCCACCTCCTGGGGCAGGCTGAGCATCTCGGCTGCTGAAAGGAGAGCCCTGAACTTAGTTCTGGTGCCCTTCCTCCCGTCCGCTTAATGCTGTCAGAAGAGTGCTGCCGGTAACTTTTTGAAAGAGTCAGCGTTAGGGTGTTTGTTAGTTTTCAGGCACGTTTTTCCGAAAGCTGGGATCAGGCTGCTTGGATTTCTCTGTAAAACAATGACATCTAGTGCTTAAAGTCTATCGAGGATAAGCAGAGAGCTGTAAGCCCGGAGCGCGGTGGGTACGGGTGTCATTGAACTGCCTCAGGCGCCCGTGCTGTGATTGCCATCCGTGGGTTTCAGCAGTTAAAGCAGCCCTGAGTGTGTGCAAGCTTTTATCCATGAGCCTAGGTCACTAAAGCACTCCTCTCTCACGTGTGTATTTCTTGCACTGCCTCTTCTTAAATTGGCAAAGACTATTTTAAACATCTACAAAATGTTATAACGTCACCTTCACAAAACTACTCTTTCAAGAGCTCAGGGATTCATTTTCCTTTCAGCTTGCTCTTGGCTGATTGTAGCATCTGGCAAAGCATCTCTCCACCAACCAGCAGCACATGGGAGCGATAGGAAGTGTGCGTAAAGCTCTTGGTTCTACAGAGGAAAGTCAGCGTGCACTCAACTTTCTCCCTGCCCCACCAAATGTGCACCCTTATACTTTGTTTCTGCGGTGTGAAAGCTTTTCTCGTTTTAAAGTAACTTTTAAGCTTACCCTCGGGTAAACTTTTATTTTAAACCGAGTGACTTGTAAACCCGAAGGTATTGATAAACAGGATGTTAAAAACTCTGTAGTGTTGAAGGGAAATGTAAATATTTATTTCAGTATGAAGTGAGGTTTCCATTTCAGAGGGTCTGTTGTATGGCTCCGCTCTTTAAATCCAGACAGAGTGAAAACACTCAGCCAACCATTTCCGTTCTGTAGGAAGAATAAAGATATTTTTAGAGTAATGAGATGTCCCGAGGTTTTGTGAGCCTCGGTGGTGCAAGCAGTGGTACCTGAAGCAACCCTCAATCCTTCAGCAGTCAGTTCTGAGGATCAGGCAGATTCCTAAGTATTTACAGATTTTTGAATGTTTCAGTAAGGTTCTGTGTGCCAGTTTCACCTAGCTTTAGAGGGAGATGAAAGCATGCAAACGCTAGCTCATATGTTTTTAAGACAGTGAGCAAAATGAGCTGTGAACTGCTGATATTTCGCTTTGCTAATAAAATCAATGTCAGCATACTTCTGTATTTCAATGAAGAACTTATTATTTTCTCAGATTTAAAAAGAAATAAATTGATTAGCCTGAGCTCCAGCACTGATGGTGATGCGTGCTTCTGTTCTATGAATGAGTGCTTGTCAGCTCTAGCGTGGGTGAGAGGGAGATGAAACAAAAAGGGGAAGAAACTCTGTACCTGGAAATGCTGGAAAGCATTTTCTTGTTAAAAATTATTTTATGGTAATACAGATGAGGTCTGTAGTTGTTAGGAGGCCGTGTCCCCAAGCCTCTTGTAAATGAGGTCTCGTGTACTGTAGAGAACTGGTGGGGGATGCTGCTGCTGGTCTCAGTAAGCAAGCTTCTTTCTTGTTGGAGGTGATTAGTCACTTCTGTGAGTTAGTGGCCTCACACGTGAACTTCAGTGAAGGAGTTATTTTCTGTGAGGAAACTCTGACTCTTGTCAGGTGCCTCTGTGCTGATAGCTTTTGTGGAGCCCACCCTTGGTCAGTGCTGCTGGGTTCTTGCATTTGGGCTTTAGGGTCCTCTGAGCTGTGTAGGTAACCACTGCTGCTCAGAATCATGCGCAGCTTGACCCTTGTGGAGCACCTCTCCTGGGCTTGCAGTGTGTGCTGAGACCTGAATAAAGCGCTGAAATAACACAGCTTAGGAGCAGGCCCTGTGTTTTGCCAAAGCTGGAAATAGCTGGACTTTACAATAATTTTACTAGGTTCTGTTCTGATTGTAACTTTAGAGAGCCAAAGCTATTCCTCAAAACCCAGACTTCTCCAGCCATGAACTAGCCCACATTGCCAAGGCTGTTTCCCTGCACTCAGCCCCAGCTATAGGAGGGCAATCCAACCTCTTTCTGTCTGCAGACCCCCTCCAAGTCCACGTGTGTAATGATTGCTGGGATAGGGGCCCTCTCCCCAAAACACACAGAGCTGTTAGAGGCACTCAAGTGGGCTGTTTTCTTGTAAAACCGCTCTGCTTTACACTCACGCTCTGTCTTTTAAATGAACCCTAATCTTCAGGTGAATGTCTATGGTTTGAAATTGTTTGCTAAAGTAACTTGAAACCTGACCCGCAGTCTGTAAATCTTTACTTAGAGTGCCCTGGGGCAAATATCGCTTGGATTTCTTTTTTCCTTTTTTTTTTTTTTTTTTTCCCTTCCCCCAGAGCAGCCAAATGCATGCCATGTTCAAATCCTGTCTGAGAGTGAGTGGGAAGCGAGCATATTCCTGAATGAGTTGCTGGAGTGAAGCAAAGCAGCTCCAGGAAAACCAAAAGGAGGGACTTCTTCGACAAATCCATTTGAAGTGAAAACGAGGTGTTGGGCCAAGCGACTTTTAGTACTGCAAACTGTTAGATGGCCTCTTGCCATCTGATATTCTTCCCCTCATGGCTGAGCTGGGGTTATTGAAGTCGGCTGTCCAGAAGGCTACTGCTTTCATTTGATGCTGCCATTGAGAGCATCAGTCTTGGGACTGCAAGTGGAATCCTGGGTCTGTTCCTAAGGCCGTGTAAAAGGAGAGGCCTTTCTGTCTCTAACGCTGCCCAGTGTTGATGGAAAGGGTCATTGTGCTGCTACAGTTTCTGAAGATGAGATTTAGAGAGGGACCCCAGTGTACCTGGAGCACAATGGAGACAGCTCTGTTGCCCGTGGTCATTAAATAGGCAGTATAATAGTCCAGCACTACCTGAACATTACTGTATGTGTGAGCAACTTTGTTTATTACTGCATTATGGTGTGCTTTTTAAAGTAAAGAATGATCTTTCTTTATAATTTAAAAATATCTGTCAAGTTTTGGATGTTGCTTTTTGCCTTGTACTGGGAAACACACACAAGCCCTTGCCCAGAAAAGTAGAAAAGCAAATTGGAGGAGCTGCTTGGAGAAAAAGGTCAGCTTCAGGATAAAACTGGAGAGAGCCAGTACTGCTTGGAGATCAGTAAAATCTTTTGGTTTGGACTAGCAGTATAGCAATCAAATCCAATGAATGGTTTCTGACATGTGGTCACCAAATGCTTCTATTTGTTGAAACCATTTGGAGCCTGTGTTTCTACTGTATATTTTTATGGCTTTTGCAAATGCAGCACAAGGTCTAGCAGAGGTGTTTTTTCCTTTATTTGCACCGAGATCTTACCTCAGTGGTTGTTTGGTTTTGCTTTTTCCCCAAGCATGGATCTAATGCATGCAGTCTGGGATGGCAGAATGGAGAAGTAACTGTGGAGATAGAAGCTGGTCCAGACTCATCTTACTGTTCAAATACTGTTCTCATAGGCACGTTTATTTCAGTGGTACTGACTCCTTATGAAAAGGTTTTTCTTGGTTCTGAATAAGATATTTTCAGGTAGTGCGTGGAGAGCCTGTCAACATCCCAGACGGTGTCAGAGTGAAAAATGTTTGAAAGAAAAGGCAAATCCTGTATATTGTGTTGCCTAAGCCATGTCTAATAGTGGCTAATTCTGTCAAATCATAAAACCTGGGTGGGCTGGGTTCTGGAGAACTTCTTGCAGCACTTCGGCCAAAATTCTGGTTCACTGCTGCATAAGGGATGTATTTAAGCCTCCATTAGGTATCTGCGTTAGTACTTCATTATTGTGTGTAGGTTCTTGGCAGGGAGCCCTTGCATGGAGTAAATTTAAGTGTATCCAATTAATACACAAATGTGAGTTGGTACAGAAGTATATATGCTGTTAAATACGCACTGTAGGAACGTAAATCCCAGAAATAATGTTTTCATTGGCTGCGGGCTATGAAAGCACTTTGACAAAATGTAGTGTTGCTGGCATAGCAATATGATGATTCGGAGGGAGATGGGACAGTATTGTTTTATCTGGGTGAACAATGCTCTCTATTTCCTTGTCCCATCCTCCTGCGTCTTGGGAAGGATATCTGTGAAATATAGGGAGGTATGTTTAAGAGAAAAACAGGGCTGATTTATTTTTTTTTCCTGGAAAACAAGCAAAATCTATTTCCAAGAGTCTACAAGGTGAATTTTATGTATATGCATGTGTATGTACGTATATTTTTCTCAAGCAAACTGTATGTTCACATTTCTTAAATGCCTGAAGTCAGCCTTCGTACAGCTGAGTGATGGGCACGCATAGCTTTTGGCTGAGCTGTTTCCTTTGTGGACAGTTGCCTCTTTGTAGTTTTCAGCGTTGTTTTAAAATTTTATATGAAATCAGCATCTGCAGGCACTTTATGGGGAAAGATTAACTTGTTGAGTGTAGAAATGTCTATGCCATATGCATATGGAAAATGTAGTGCTATTTAAGGAGTTCTACAGAAGACATTGACTGGAGATTTCTTTTGTTCTGTGTTATGTGGTTACCAACTCGAGTCAGTTGTGGAGTTGGCTATTGTTCTCTTCCTCCTGGCCTTTTTGTTTTGTTTTGGAACTGTGACCTGATCTTCCTTTAGTTTCATGAGGTCAAGTGTGTTTTCCTCTTGTAGTCTGGGGGAGGAGGTGAGATGATGATTTCCATCTTCGGTGTATTTGGTTTACAGTTTTTCACACCTTTTCTTTGTTAAACACTTTTCTCAGTCCAAATACTTGAAGTTTTTTAAGAGCATGTGGGTATATTGCATTAGACTGTGACTTTGCAAGCTTTGGAAAACACTTGAGTTTCATTGTGTTTTAAGAACCAGATACATTCCAGCTGTTCCTTGTACCTACCACTCCCTGTCTTTAAAGTTCTTTTCACTCCTGAGGAGAGAATTTTCTTCCTTTCTTTCTTGTTTGGTTTTGTTCTTAATTAAAAAAAAAAAAAAAAAAGAAACCTTTTTTTTTGTTGTTGTTCTAAACGTGACTGACCTAAATTTAACTATCATTTATGAAGTGGATTTTCTATCTTCAGCAGTTTAATGCAAGTCAGCATGTGTTCTGAGACTGTGCTAGAAATGCTTTTGCTGATCTATGGCGTGCTTGACACGCCTTTCATATTACATGAATTAACTTGGAAGGAGTGTTTTGTTTTTGTTGTTTTTCACATATCTGAATGCTGTCAGGGGAAGTCTAACTTCAAATGAGTGCAGTGAGTATTTTAAAATAAGTTTTTTGGTTGTTCCTACTGTGAGCTTCTGTAAGCAGTTGCAAATCTAACTTTTTATGAGTAGTGCAAGATTTTTTCTTCCCCCAGTGAAAGGAATGATGTTTGGATATGTCTTATAGTATACTAGCTTCCAGTTAATTTTTGTGAAGCCTTGATTTGTGTTACATTTCAAAAAGAAGCATAATTTCAGCAGTGTCTTGTGTTTGTGATGTGAAGCGTCTGGTATTATCCTAGAATGGCATGAGCTTCATGAGATGTGCCTTTTTGTTTTCCTGTGCAGGATGTGTTGGCACTTTTTTTTCTCACCAGCTAATGTGAAAGTCCTATCTGGCTCCAAATTGTTACTATTTGCTCTCTACAACTACCTGAAATAAAGTTGTACTGAGGTGGGGATCTAACTCTTCTCCCACATAACAGGGTTAGAATGAGAGTTAATGGCCTCAAGTTGCACCTGACCTGAACCTGGTGCTAGGAAAAAATTCTCTTCAGAAAGAGTGCTGAGGGATTGGAGCAAGCTGCCCTGGGAGGTGGTGGAGTCACCATCCCCAGAGGTGTTCAAGAAACATGTAGTTATGACACTGAGGGACATGGGTTAGTGGAGGTGATGGGCTGATGGTTGGACTAAGTAATTTTAGTGGTCTTTTCCAACTTTTATGAATCTATTGGAAAATAATCTCAGTGTGCTAATTTTGAGAAACAGCTACTAATACATTGTCTAAAAAAGTAAAGATCATTCTCATATAACACGTATTTAAATTAAAATCTGGCTTGGGATAAATTCAAATAACATAAAGAAAATGTTAAGCATTAGATCATCAAGAGTAAGCTCCATAGTAGTCTGGTTTTTGTTACTGTGAAGTGTTGGTGGAACTACAGCACTTGGCCTGTGCTTCTCCTGCCTCCTCTTGTGGTGATAGTGGCTTTGCTGATTTGGTTCAGCAAATCCATCTGCTAGAGACCTTCTTGATCATGGTTTAGGTTAGTAGCATGTGTAAAATCAAGAAGAAGATGGAGTGCAAAGTGAAGCAATTGATTCAGTGTTGGCTTTGTTGCACTTGGCTCCTGGGAGGTGGTAGCCATCTGTGCTCACACCAAGCAGGTTGTGGCAATGGCAGAGCTTGCATTTTGTGTAGCAACTCTTTAGTTGCATCTGAGCTGATGCAAGTTCTCCATGCGGGCGGTGAAGAAGCAGACACCTGAATTTAGAGAAGCCTGGAGGCCTCTCGAGTCACCTGCTTCTGCTCATTACGTACCTCTTCCATACATGACTTGGAAGGCACTCACCGAGTGCCTGGGGTTGAAGTATGAGATAGACACATGAATTAGGGAGGCTGGTTTACGTTCATAAAGAACTTCTTCAGGATTAATTTCATAAGGCTTATACATACAGCTGAAACTTTTAAATAGAAACTCTGCCGGGAGTTTCTGGGCTGAGGAATTTGAAAGATATGCTTATAAACCAACTTCCACTACAGTAGAAGCAGCTTTCACAGCTTGTTGGAGTTTCAGTGTTTGGGAGATGATCCCTTAGATGATGTTGGGCTGTCTGACCCAGCAGTTCCACAGTGATCACCTGCCATTCATGGGTGCAGTTGAATCCCAGATCTAATCTCTAGTGTTACGTGCAAATTCTTTCCTGGAAGTGCTTTATTTGCCCTGCTATTTCTCATTTATTTATTTCCTTCGGGAAGGAATTTGGAAAATCCAGCTTGTGGAGTTTGTTCTGAGACTTTCTCGTGCTCAAATGACTATCAGTTAGTAAATCATGATGCAATAAAGAGTGCAAGCAAATGAAGCCAGATGTCAAAGTGACTGTGAAGAACATGAAGAAAACTTAAGATCAAGGTTTGACAGTACAGTTGTGTGGTTTTTGTAGCAACAGCTGTTGCACTGCCTTGAAGTGCTTCTTTGGATGCTATTTCAGGTTAGGTTAAGCTGCATTTCCACTCTAGGAAAACCTTCTGTTCTTCCTTGTTGTGCTGTCTTTGTGTAAATGCCACCACTGACAAAATGTACATTCTTGATGCATCTGAAAACAAAATTCTGAGGAAAAATGAACTAGACATCAGAGTTTTTGCAAGTATAGAATCATAGAATCATGAGATTGGTCCCTTCCAAATCAAACACTAATGGTCATCTAGTTCAATTCCCTTTCAATGAGCAGGAGGATCTTAGAGCTACCTCAAGTTGATCAGAAATAGAAAAGAGTTGTAACAGTGATATTGTTTATCTTAGCTTGCTAAAAACCTTTACAGAACTTTTTGAAAGGTGAGATGGCAATCTTCACTATGAGTTTTATGTATTTAATAAAAAGATTGTCTGGAATTGTACGCTCTTATTTGGGCTGGATAAAAATGGGGTGAGGAAGAAGGTGTGAGCACTAAATACAGATGGATATCTCTCACAGACATTTGCCTGATGCTGTGAAGGGGAAAAAAAAAGCCTGATACAATAAACATTGACTTAATGATTATTCAGGAAGGTATTGCTTCACTACTGTGAGCCTTGTGTGTGGACAAATTTTTCAAAGACAAATCTCCATTAAAATGCACAGACTAGGTTGCTCGCTAATGACCTAGCTTCCATGCATCTGATAAAATCAAAAAGTCCTCTGTGACTTCGGGATAGGACTTGCAGGTGTGGGCTGTAATCTCATTTGGGAGCATCTCTGAAGACTCCAGGAAGTTCTGCATGTCAAGTGTTGGTGGATACATTTGGGAACTCTGCACAGCGGAGGAATGACAGAGGAGAGAGATTGGTATGTGAAGACAAGAAATGTGCTTCTAAGATTCTTTGGAAATAGCTGCTACTTCTTACAGGAGTGAGTTTCTTGCTTTGTGAGTATTTCAGTTATGAGATTTTCTACAAAGTATTGGCTTGCATGCACTGTTTTGCATTTGAGGTGTTTAAAAGATGGGAGGGAAGGGAATGCTGTCTCAGGCTATTCTAAATTTATGAATTTATTCTAATTCTCATCTCCTCTACTTTTAAGTTTTGTGTTTGTAAAATAGTATCTCGTCTATTTTACCAACCACTGGACATGAAACCCTACTGTAAGATCTGTCTGAAAACGCATGCACGCAATTCTTTCTTTCTTTCCTTCCCTTTTTTTCTTACCTTTCCAGCTTGTGACATTCTGTTTTCCAGTGGAGTCTTTGATCTTTCCTTATGTGAACTGACTTTCCTTGACATTCATAGTGAACAGGTTCTTTTCCTAAACTTAGGATATATCATACTGAAGAACAGTGCCATTAATCATCTGGTTCTCAGTATGATGATTAATTATGTTAGATTGAAAAATAGTCAATGTGCACATTTCAGCAGCAAGTTTTGGTCTTCACATGCGGGCAAGTCACTTGAAAGAACCATATCTATTAATCATGACAACAAAATGTAAGGTTGGAACAGTGCCTTTCTGCAGAAGCACTGGAGCTGATAGGCTGATGTTCATTTTGTTCCCTGTGTCTGGTGAGTATGTTTGATGTGTGCAGATCTGCAGTGGTGACTCACAGGATTGTTGTCTTTCCTCTACCTCCAGCCTAGGAGGCAGGATAGAGGAGGGTGTGCTTTGTGATAGTGTTAGAGATCTTCTACTTTTTGGATATAGAGGGGAGTGAAATGTGAAGGATGTTGGTGTCAAACAGCTCTTTTTAAAGGTCTGCCTCCCATTGTCACCACAGTCTTTATTTTCTTATTTCCTTAGGGCATTATCTAACCAAGATATTCTAGTGCTGTGTAATGAATACGTTATCTTTATTCTTACCCTGTCAGTATTGCCTGGACTCTGGGAGCCAATTAATTTGATGCAGGCTCAGTTTAACAGATGTTATTACTGGGGAAAGATCCTGATCTTGAGACCCTTATCCCCATCTAGGCACATGCTCCCTTGTGTCTCATTTCTTCTTGAGGCAAGTGGTAGTACTGTTTGGAAAGGAACGCTTTGTAGACTGCTTTGTCAAGATAGATGTGACTTGTGCCAATTCTTAGTCAATTAGCCAATGTTTTGATCTAAGATATGTATAATGTTGCTTAGATTGCACATAGTAGATTTAACTTTGGTCAGAGGTGCAGATTTAAGACCTTCATGTGGCTGTTTCTGTCTGCTCAACCTTTCCTGTCTGTATGAAGAAATTTGGCCAGAGTAATGCAGAAAACTGTGCAGCTAATTTACATCTAGCACGAATACCCATGTATTCTACAGCCTTGTGCACTATAACTGTCCTTCGAGCATAGGATACTGTGAGTTAATTTCACAGGACACAGCTAATCCTTTTTCTCAACTAATGAGTCCAGATAGCACTCAACTTTCTGTTTTCTGGGAAAAGAAAGTACAGAATGTGCTTCTGTGTAGTTTCTTTTGTCTGTCAGAAAATTTGTTTCCCAGAGTACTAGTAATACACAGGTTCCTCAGATACTGTAAAAACACAGATGCTGTTCATCTCTTTAAGAGCTTGTTAGCCTTAGTTGTGGAATGTAATATCCTTACCATAAGAAATGTATATCAGCAATTCCTCAGCAAACTGTTTTAAATCTTCGTGTTTTTCATAGAATCACAAAATGAAATGGGTTGGAACGGACCTTAAAAATCACCTAGTTCCTACGCTGTGCCATGGGCAGGGCTGCCACCCACCAGATGAGGCTGCTCAGGGTCCCATCCACCCTGGCCTTTTGGGTATGGGGCACCCACAGCTTCTCTGCACATCCTGTGCCAATGCCTCACCACCTTCTGTGTAAAGAATTTCTTCCTAACATCTAACCTAAATCTACCTTCTTCTAGTTTAGAGCCATTTCTCTTTGTCCTGTTGCTGTCAGGCTGTGTAAAAAGTCAGTCCTCCTTCTGCTTAAAAGCTCCTTTCAAGTACTGGAAGGTATGTGGACCTCATATGCCCTTTCTTTTTAGTATATTGGACAGGTAGTACCATGCTATAAGAAATTGCATCTTATTGTGAATGTGATCATTGAGTGATCATATATCCTTTCCTGTCTGTTTTTAACATGGTTTTAGTCCTGTAATTCAGAAAGGAAGTGGGAAGCATAAGGGAAGTGCAGATAAAAAAAAATAAATAAATCTGTCCTGAGGTTGTGCCCAGTGTGATGGGCAGTACTGAAGATTTTAACATCCATTCCCCAGAGCTTTTCTTACTGCATGTTATGATAATGTTAACAATCAGGAACTGGATATTGCTGTACTTGTGATGTCACGCTTCTTGACTCAGTAGTTTTTTGCAGTCTCTTCAAGTTCCATGGGCAGCTCCCGTTTCCTGGTCCGGCTTTAACAGTATTCTCTTGTTTTAAGAGTAGGTTTTGCACTGGCAATGCCTTTTAGGTTTCTGCAAAGAAAATCTGGTTTTAATCTTGAATTCTGAGTCTCATTTTTTGAGAGGCCCTCAATAGTAACCATGAATCTTCAGCGCGAATTACGTATTTGATTGCTTCCTGGAGATAAGTGCCAGGACGCTTTCTACTTTGCACTGAATTTAACCAAAGTTTGTTGCAGAAACTCCCAGTGGTCATTAAAACATCAATCTTGTTGGTTTTTTTTTTTTGTGCTGTTTTTTTCCCCTTACCTTTACACTGAGATGTTTTGGAATATTTACAAAGTGCGCTTCTTGCTATTAAACTGATGGCATAATTAGGTAAGATCGCTGTCATGAAAACACAATTTTGTTCCAGTACTATGGTGACCAGCAGTAAAGTCTTTAATGACCTCTGGAACATTGTATGTGTTCTGTTAAACCGTAGCTGTCAGCCTGAAGTTGTGAAAAATCTCTGAAGCAGTAACTGGTTCCAGGGAGGGAGGTCTCCAGCAGTCAGAAGCTCGGTGTAATATTGATTTAGAGCCTGAAGTCTCTTGCTTCTATTTATATAGTGTCAAACAGCACTTGCTGATTTGCAGACACCACTTGTTACAGTCTCAGACAATGGGGAAACTGCTGCACAGAGCAAACCAGCAGCTCGTGTTCTCCCTCTGCATAGGTTCATTACCAAGTTACTCCTGTGTACGCAGTCTGGAAATACTTGAGGTCTTTGATCTCGAAAACTTAATGTTTGAAGAATGTAAATGATGCACTTCTTTGATCTGCTTCTTACATTAAATGGTAATTGTCAAAATTACATTAGGCAGCTTTCCACTTGAAGGTCTGTGCTTCTCATTTCACACTATGCTAATTTTAAGCCATATGTTGTTGCTGTTTTTTCATCAGTAAATTCTGGTGAGGGGAAGATCCCTGTGTTTCTATGTTGCCTAATAATCAGCAATGTAGTTACTTAGTAGTAGACCTTGACCTGCAATTCCTCTAATGCCAGCTCTAAGGACCATCATTTTTTTCTGTGTTGGTGTATTAATAACTGGGGGAATGGGAGTCATAAATGTTGAGCAGCAGAAAACTAAGAGATTCCAAATTGTGTGTACCCAAATTTGGAGGACCTGATTCATTCCTTGTAAGTTGGCAGGAAATGTTCTGCATACGTTCTGCTAGGATCTGGTGATGTGTTCTCTCAAGCATCTGTTGACAGCCAAATAGCAGAAACTTGATTACTGAACTATTTGCTGTTTACTTTCCAAATTAGTCATCCTATATTCAAAAACCTATGAGATAATTCAAGGTTCCTAAAATGTTGATGAGGCTCATGTAAAGTTCAGTCTGTTCTAATATGCTTTCATCAGTTTTCTAATTTGCTTTCATCAAAAGGCATCAACTTTCTAGTACCTAGAAATTTATCTATCTTATTTACCTTAAGATATGTTAAAGACTTCTCTGGCTTTGTCCTATTTTCGTATAAAAGGACTCTTTGAAGACTGAGGGCCACATCAAGCTGCCACTAATAACTCACAAGATTATTCAGAATCATATTCTTGTGTAATAGTTTCTTTCAAGCTCTTCTTGGTCTAAGGCCAACTAAAAATCAGCCGCTAAACTGAAATCTTAATTACCTTAATTGAAAACCACGCAAATTTATTTTATTATTAATATTTGTTTAGGAATGCAGAGATTAAGCTTGTGGGGGAGAAAGTTGAAGATTGTTAGTGCTGAGTGCCTACCACAACAGCCTGGCTGGAGGATGGGCTTTGGGGGGCAGGGGGTGGTTTTTAGATCAAATAAAGATTGTTGAAGTTCCAGATCAAAAGCAGTCTATGGAGAGTGGTGTGTTTTCTGTGTTCTGGATATACTCGTGGGCCTTCTGCTGTAACTCATGCTACAGTCCTGAAGTCAGTCTTTGTTCTTATCTCTTCTAGATTTCTTTTAGTGATTGAATTAAATTCAGCATGGTGGTGAATTAAAGTATTGCTACATTCTGCTAAATTCCATTTGTATGTGTGCTAGTGGACTTGAGTATTTGTAATTTGCATAGGATGTTACGCAACCTGATGGCTTTGGTGTCCTCTATCAGGGTGGGAAATGGCCCTGCTGAGGTGACAGGAAGAGCTCTGCTCAGAGTGTTGGAGCAGGCTGCCTTCATATGAGAACTTTAAACACAAAAGAGAGAAAGTATTTTCATCTGGGGAGAAAAACACTTGCTATAGAAGAGACTGAAAACTTGAAATCACTGTTCTGGGATTATGGCAATGATCCAAACAGGGGTTCTGTGCTTTAGTGTGGATACCATCCTCTTTAAAAAAAAAAAAAAAAACACCTCTGAAATGGATAAAGATTAAAAAAAGGAATTCAGATAATGGTTCTAAATAAATAAAAATTGTGTTTTTCTTAAAACAAATTAACAAAGACTACACCTGGGATTTAGATGGTTTTCATTTCTCTTGATCTTGAATACTTCTTTTAGATGATCTACTTCAGATTTCTCTTCCCTTTTGAGTTCCTTTATCTCTGACATCTTTTTGAGTAAGCAAGACCTGTAGAATCATTGAAAAACTAACCTTCAGGTAGCTGTGAAATAAAAATATCTAGCTAAAATGCTTGTTGCTCTTTGAAAATTGGTTGGGGCAGAGAAAGGTACAGCAGCCTCACTTTTATTTTTTCTTTCCTAGTGATTAACCTCATTTAAATTTTAGTTAGAGCAAGTCATTCATTACAGAAAATTTTTGAAGTTCAGATTTATATTTTTTTGCTTCAGACTTGAAGAACTTGAAATAAATGCATTCCCTAGGTGCTCAAGAATAGGGTAACTTGTATTTCCTGCTGTCTGGTGTTAGCTATTCATTGCTCCTTTAAGGCTAGCCTAAAACAAAATAAAAAATAAAGGGCCTTAAAACTTCAGACCAAAGCTTTGCCGTCAAATGAATGAATTGTTGGGGATGAAAAAAAGAAGCCCTAGGTGTGTTCTGTTTCACGGATCTAAACAAACAAACACAAAATAGTGTCTGCTGCTACATTCAAAGCTACAGTGGTGAGTATCTCTTGGAGGCAAACTCTCACAACTTTCTGGAGCTTCCCATTTCTTTCCTGAAAGGTATCAGCTTTTTAGGGGATACTTGTGACACCTTGTGAAGGAATCTCTTGTAACAAAAAAAAAAAAAAAAGAGAATTAGATAGGAGAGAAATAGTATGGTGTTTAATAATTTTCCTTATCCTGATATTACAGAAAATGGTTTGACAGAGACATTTCAAGCAAGACTTGCTCCTTGGGGGTTTTCTTACCAGCACAAACACAATGCTTGTTTGAAATGGCAGGAATTCAAAAGGACTGAGTTTTAAGCTTCTTGTCTTCCTATAAATAAATATATATGTATGTAGTTGGGCATCAGACTTCCTTTTCAATTTTATAATAAGTGGTGTATGCTGATTTTTTTGACATTGTCTTGAAATCGTGTTTAAATTAAACACTAGTAGCTGGATAAAATGGGCTTAGACAGGCTTTACTTTGTTTCAGTGCTTGAGAGCTAATCGTTTACAAATTGCTGAGCTAAGGGGCACAAATTAATGACATTCCAGCATCTTAAAATAACCCTCACTATGTCATACTCAAAAAATGTGTATTTGAAGCTCAGATGCTATGAATTGAACAAATGTTTCATTTATGTGGGTGGAAAAAATAGCATTGAGGAGTTGAGCTGGTATTTTGTATCAGTTACTTTCTATAAATCTCACCAACATTATGCATTTTCAAGTAGCACAACATTAACTTCAGTGTTTGCAAAATTACTATATAGAGCTCTGAAGAATTCTCAGCCATAGTGTTTTTCATGTTATGTTTCTTTTTTAGCAGGTATGTTGGGATCAAAAATTACTAATAATACCTTTTATTAGCCAGCAAAATGTTCATTGCTTTTTTAGCTTCACTTTGCTTTCACCAAATCTGAAAACTCTGCACAATGTCTTCCATTGCAGTGTGCTGTGACTTGCTGTAATCCAAGGGTTCAGAAGACAGTCTGCAGAGGTTCTGATCTTGCCACTGAAGTGTTTATAAGGGAAATCTTTTATTCTGGAATAAGTAACTTTAAAATAATTATCAAATGCCTTTTTCAGAATTGTTTCATTATACTTTTTTCCATTTGGAGAAGTTATACTGCAGACTCATTTTTCATATAGGTAAGAATATAACCACTTTTTTTTTTGTTAGTTTTCTTGGATGCTATTTAATTTTAATTTGCCTTAAATGGAAGCCATTGAATGAAAGATGGGCTATCCTCTTAGGTGTGCTTTATTGACCCTGAATCTCCAGTTGTCAGTCTCCGCTGATAAGATCTGGCAGTCACATTTCATAGTCATATCATTTGACAGAGTTGCACAAATCTGAATATGGTGCATATTCAGGTATATGTAGTCTTTATTATACCCTGCTTTATGAATGTGTGGGTTTTTTGTTCGTCTTGTTTGGTTTTTTTTGTTTGTGGGTTGTTTTATTGTTTGTTTTGGGAGGGTCACCATATCTTTAGAAGTTTTATCCTAACAAAACCCTGGGGAGCTACATGTGATCAACCAGCTTTTAACTCCCCTGTTTGGGAATTTTTGAGGTTGCTGTTGTTCCTATGAAGTCTTTGCTCACTAAGCCTAAGAATTGTCTCAGTTGATGAGGGTTATGTGAATTCTGCCTAAAATCAGTGTTAATGTGCTGTAGGACTGAAACGGCAGTGGAACTGGATTTATTCAAAGACTTGTGCCTTGACCAGCACTACAAGTATAGGCAAGGTGAGGGGAGGCAATGTAGGCAGACTGGAGTGTAGCAAAGCCATGTCCTCACTGCTAACTAGAGGCAGGGTCATGTAGGCACTATTTGGGCTCAGTGGTGATGGGGCAAGCAACAAGTGTCTGCTCTCACCTTTCTGACCCCATTTCTCTAATGCAGCTATGAACAGCAGGTATTCCTGAGATCCCCCATTTTGTTCCATGTTCTTTCAGCTGTCTTCTCTGGCAGTAAGATTGCATGGGTTTTTGTACTGTCTGCCCTGAGGGGGCAAAAACTTGACATTTGTGTGTCTGAACTGACAGGCCTTGAGCAGGTGGATTCATGTAGCACCTGTGACCAAAAGTTGTGTAATGAAGTCCAAACCTGTTATTTCTCCTTCCAAAAAAACAAAAATGACTTTGTTATTTTTCTAATGTGGTTTCTGGAGGTTCTTCAAAGAACACACAGAAGTAGCTGTAGCAACCCTTTCCCCTACTACATACCCTACTCCCATATAATTCTCTATTTGGAGGTGCTCAGGAACAAACTATTGTCCATCAGGGCTTTTAAGTCCATTTTTAAACATTTTTGTGGTTTTCAGATCAAGACAACTGTATATTGTGGAAAAGAAATTGAAAATATTGTTGTCTCTTATGACCAAGTAATCTCTTTAGAGATGCAGGAATCATCAGCAAGGTGAAAAATCCCACCAACTTGTGCTCCAGTCCTCATGCAGCATATCCAGGCAGTCCCAGGGCAGTAGCTGGAGGAACACAGGTGGACTGCTAGCACATTCCTTCAGCTATGCAGTATCAGTTACCTTGTGTGCAAGGAGTGGTCAGTTTCTTCCCTCCCACCCCCCCCAGACCCTCCTAGCAAGTGATGGTAATTATCAGGCTGAATGGAAGAATTCATTTTGTAAGCAGAATTTATCACGATGCATAAATTGGATGCAGCCAGCAGCTTAGTTTATAAATTCTAATCAAACTTATTTTCCTATGCTTTTTTTTAACCATTACATTAGTTATAAAAGGCCTCGTTTGCGTTATATATGATAGTGTAAGAGCCATTTAAGGTGTGTGTCTTCAGACATGGTAATTATTCTGATCTGTATAATTATAGGTACTTGTGTCTTAGAGAAGATGGGAAGTGCCTGTTCACCCCATCCGTGGATATACAATTTGGTTTTTTTGCTTTAACAGTGTCAGATCACAAGAAGCATTTTTATTATTTTTTTTAATTTCTGGCTTGATGCTTAGAGTGTGCATTCTAAAATAAATTGATCTGTTGGTAGATGTTTTTGTATTTCCAGATCATCGTGTTTTCTAAACAGTTGCTGTGATGTACCTAATTTCCAAAACAACACCAAGAAAATACAAGCTCACTTTGTTCTGTCTTATGCCCTAAATCCCACAAATGCATACATGCTTAGCTAAGAGTTTTCTCTTGGTTTGGTATTCAGATGATGAGACTGAGTAATAATGTCTTTCATGTCGAAACCGTATGGGGCTCAGAGGTCATGTAGTTCATAACTACTCTCTTGTAAGACTGGATGTTTTTACACCTAGACCATTCCTGGTGTGTATCTTTATTTTTAACCTCTTAAAAACAGGCAAACTAGTCTATTGTACTTAAGTTGTATGGTTGATTTTTCTATCCAAATATACAACAATCTTCTTTGCTGCAAGTTAAATTAACTAGTATTTAGTGTTATCTAGATCTATCTACTAGAATTATCTGCATTGATAAACTTGTCAAGCCAGTGTTCCTTCTGTTTTTCAACTCTTCATAATAATAACAATTTTCTTCCTCCAGCTTAAGCCTCTTCTCTGTTTTGTCTTCAACTGCGATGCCAGCAGCAGTTTATGCTCCAGCTAGAGCTAAACTATGGGCAGGACAACTGCAGCATCAGTGCAGAGTGGTGAGAACCCACTGTGCAGCAGCACTGCATAGAGCTCACTGCATGTGGAGTCCAAGTCTGTTATTGCAAAAGAAAGTTAACATCATTTTGGGAGGTATACAAACATCCTATTTGTATGTCCAGTCCTCATGTTTTAAGATTTTGTAACTAGGCTCTGCTCTACATATATATATATATAAATATATGCATGTATTTTAAACATTGGTCTGAAGATCCTCAATTAATGAGGAGAATATCTTGTTCAAATTTGCCCCTGTAATGCTTGTACAACTTCTCTTATGTAATCTTTTTTTCTACTGCCACATCATGGCCTATAAATCTTTTTACTTAGGCTGGATTTCTATTACGTGCCTGTCTTCGCACAGTCATGCAACTCTGCTAGTTGCATAATTGAAGTCCATCTATAGCTCATTCATTGCTTTTGCTCCTGTGTTTTAAACCAGTTACTTTACTGAAAGTAGGACAAAAAATTATTTTTGTGCGATGTGTCAAACCAAAGTGTTGTTTTTCCCTGAGAAAAGCTACAGATTTGGGTGGGAATGATCAGCAAATGTCAATAGCTTTCTAAAAACTAAATTTAAGGGAGATCAGACTAAATTTTCTAATTCCCTTTCTGTTTTCTTCTCTTACCTTCACACCACTGCAGGGTCTTTTCTTTTTCATTCAACTAGGCCTTTCCAGCCCTTTGAGTTAAAGATAATTGCTAATGGCAGAGATGCAGAACATCTTTGGTAAAAACCCATTGCCTGGAATCCTTGCTGGTAATATGTATAAGTAGGTGTTGGTTAATGAAGCTGTACCAACATTTTTGAGTCCCTTGCTGTTGTAATTTTCAGCAGATGGTGTCTGTAACTAAAGGCAAAAGAAGCCATGTGAGGTGGATTGCTGGAATGGTTTATGTAAGCTAATGACGCTGTCCCTTGGACATCTGTGCGATGGACTGTGGTGCTATGCTGAATTTCAGTGACAGTTTTGTTGATTTACTTGAGGATCCCTTGTGATTTAGTTGCTATTACTTAGTAAAGGTGTTAAGGCAAATTTTCACATTTGTCCAAGCTAAAAACGTTGTTGTATGAATACACACAGCAGAAGAGAAATAAAAAACATTAATTTTATTGTGGTTGTTGTTGAAAATGGGTGTTCTTTGGGAGGAACTACTGGCAAAAAAAATGAACAAAACTGTTCACAAAAAAAAGCTTTCATGAAGTCAGTGGATTTTTTGACATTGGGGTAAACTTGATGATTTGAGGTTAGTGTTGCTTTCCTGGTTAAATACGAATTAAAAAGATTATTTGGTGGTAAAACACTTGCTGGGCACCGTGCTGTGGTTTTTCTGTTCCTTAGTCAAAAATATTAGCTGGCTGGGAGATACAGCCTGAGGTTTCTCCTAATCATGAATATTCGATCAAATAGTTCCTTGAAGCCAAGGAAGATCAGGAAGTCTGATGGAAATCATGCAAGTTGATGAGATTTTGTTTTGAAGTGTCAGGTGCTACAATGGGGGAGGAAGAGCAAATGTTCTTTGAGCATTAATGATGAGTACAGTAAAGATCTATGCCTTAATCTTTCAAGATCAAGGTCTGGAAGGAGACTTTTCCATGAGGAAAAGAGCAGGTTTCCAAATGGTAGTCAGAATGTATGTAGTCAGTATGTACTTCTTAGATGTGCACGTAAGAATTTGCTGTTCTACTGTAGAACAGTGGGAATGCAACTTAGATGAAAAATAAGTTTGCCTTAAACCAGATGTTTGAATAATCTGTTGTTAGTAGTGGAGTCCCTAGTTTGGTGTGGTAGGTGACTTTGTTAGCATCTGTCATAATGCTGTCAAAATACAGTGCTACAGAACTTGCACCTAGAACAATACATTCTCAGAGAAAAACTTGCTGGTACAATTTAGTAGCAATGTCAAACATAGATGCTCAAATAATAGGGTATGTGCATTTATGTAATAACCAAATAAGTATTTCATAATAAATGGTTGGGTGATAGAAATGTGAGGAGAAAATAAAAGCTTGGACACAAATTTTATGCTTCACTGTCTAAAGTAGAAGTATTTTTCCCATCATTTCTCTATTCTAGATAATTGTAGATATTGAAAAAGTCTTCTTATCTCAGTGTGGCATTTTAGAGAAAAAATGAGTCAAAATAAATTCCAGTTTCCAACAGCAGAGGTCAGAACACGTCAGAAGATATGTGAGATCAGTGTTACAACTACATGCAGATTTGGTATGAATTTATACCCAATATAAACACAGATCCTCAAACTAATATAGCAGTCGTGGAGAAAGTTGTCCAGCCTAGAATTTGTCAGTTTTTAATAATAAATTAATTGTTGCATAACTTAGTTAAAAGAAAGTACTGTATAGATTTAACACTCCAACTATTTCAATTTTTTTTCTGTTCACAAATTCCCCTACTCAACTCAATCTTTTTTTTTTTCCCTGAGATCTACTTGCTTAAAGACTTCTTTGCAGTGTTGGGGTGTGGGGTGGTTGGAAATGTTGTGGGTGATGTTTTCCTACACTGTAATGATTCCTGATGCAGGAGAACTGTTTGTGAGAAGTTTTGCTGCTCTTTCAATCTGTTTTTTAACTACTTAATTATAGAGAAGGTGAGGATTCCTGTTCTTTGAATATGAAAGCACTGGTATCCTCCCTCGGTTTTCTCCCTCCACCCTGCGAACGTGCTGAAATACCTGGTGCAGGTCACTACAGGATGCTGGGCAGGATGGACAACTAGTTTAATTCAACAGGATACTTCATGTGGTAGTCTGTACTTGTGCAAGCAGTACTTGGATGTTTTGAGCTGAAGTTGAATTCAACTTTTTGTTCGGATAGAAAATATTTAAGAGGATGTGTGCAAAAGAAAAAAAAGTATAATTTTGTGATGCCCTCAAAGAAAATCCTATCTAACACAGGAAATAGCATTGATGATACAAAGAGCCATTCCTTACTGTCTGGAGTTTGGAATAAAAGAGCAAAGACATCACTCTACTTTGATAAAGCAGTGACCTAATGCTAAAAATATTTCCCGTTTTTGTTATGATAGGGAAAGTGTCTTCAGCTGCTCTACTGAACTGCAAGTAAAATGGTGTAAATCTTCATTTAGAAATGGTAATCAGTCACCAGATCAAGTAGCAGAAATTGCCATAATTTAACGAAATATGCAGAGAGGAGGATGTTTAAATTGTGAGCAATCTGCTTTGTCTGTGTTGCTAGGCACAATTTCAGACATTCTTGAAATCTGCACACCCTGGAAGGCAGCAGATCATAGAAAACCACTGGGGCCCCAATGTGAAATGTTTGAGGCATCCTGCTTACAGTGGAAGAGAATCTGTCTTTCATGACAAGATACTCTGTACAGTTTTTCATACTCAGAAGAGTATTGATAATGTTTTGTCATCTAGTGCACTATTATCTTAAAGGCAAAAAACAATTCAACTGTTGATGAAAACTGTCCAATTGCATGCATTTATAATCCAGAAGCTATGTCTTTTCTGTAGTTTAAATATATAACCTTGTTGCTACATATGAATGGAATCAAGTAGTTACCCAATAGCATTCTATAGCTCTGTACAATTTTTTTTGTGTTGTACTTTACATTTTTGGGTGATTTTTAAAATCATTATGATCTTATCATTAGAGGAGGTTATGTGAATATACATGAAATATTGCACTAGGGGTTGGAACCTGCCTGTTTCTTCTACATACCAGTCCAGGTCACTGTCCTATGAGATAGAGTGTATCATGCATGTGCAGGTAAATTATTTGATATGCTGTGCATATACTACTTTCTCAAGAGAAATATAAGTGAGAATTTTCAGCAACGTGAAATTTTCTAATAATATCCAAAAAGTTTGTTTCAATGATATTGAGGATTCCCGTTTCAAGTGCTTAATGGGGTCAGTGTGTAGAGAATTTCTGCCTCACCCTTGCAGGCAATGGAATTGTTTGCAAAGAGAAGCTATCATTTCTGTGGGGAGGTCATAACAAATTATAATTGTCTTCTGAAATAAGGGGGGAGGTTTACTGCCTTTGATAAGCAATTACATCCTACCTCTGGGCAGTAAACATAGCAACCATTCATAGCTGTTGCGGCAGTCAAACTTATCTTTGATTCTCCTAAACACACCCTGGTGAGGAGGGAAGTGTGCTGTCAAGCCAGTTTTGTTCCTTTAAAAAAATAATAATAAAGCTGCATTTGCAGTTAAGCAATAAAATGGCTGAAGGAAGTGTCATGCTGCAGGTAGTTGACTAACACTTGGGTTTTATCAGTTCTCAGCCTGAATCGGAAGATGAAAGGTGAGAGACAGTTTAAGATGTTTCTCTGTGTAGCCACAGCAGTAATTGTCACTCCCTGCTTCCTTTCTGGGTTAACCAGCTCTCTCAGCCTCCGGTCATCCTGGTCTCAAGGCCACCTACAACTCTAATGAGTACAAACATTTCCACAGTGTTGCAAATGGAAGTACCAAGCAGAAGACTTCCCTGCAGAGCCAGAGTTTGCAAGTGGCACAAATACCTTAAATTGCCCAAAACTGACTGGATCAAAGATGTCTGATAAGAAAGAGACAGACGTCAGGGCCATGACATGCACAAATAACAATGATGTGCACTTGTAGCCAGAAAGACCAATTGTATACTGGGCTGCATCAAAAAAGGGGTAGCCAGCAGGGAGAGGGAGGTAATTGTCTCCCTCTGCTCTGCCTTTGTGAGGTCCTATCTGGAGTACTGTGTCAGTTCTGGGGCCCTTAGCGCCAAGAAAAAAATAAAAAATGCAGAGCTCATGGACTGGACAGGTCTGAAGGAGACCATAAAGATGGGAGAGCTGGAGCACCTTCCCCATAAAGACGTACTGAGGGAGCTGGGTTTCTTCAGCTTGGAGAAGGCTCCGGGGAGACCTCATTGCAGCCTTGCAGTACTTAAAGGGAGCTTATAAGCAGGAGGGAGGTCAACTTTCTACGAGGATAAATAGCGATAGGACAAGGTGGAATGATTTTAAACCTAAAGAGAGAAGATCTAGCTGAGATGTTAGGGGAATTTTTTTACTTGGAGGATGGCTAGACACTGGCACAGGCTGCCCAGGTATGCTTTGGATGTCGCATCCCTGGGGGTGTTCAAGGTTAGGCTGGATAGGGGCCTTGGGCAGCCTGACCTAGTGTAAGGTGTCCCTGTCCGTGACAGGAAATTGGATAATGCAATGTTTAAGGCTCTATTTCTAAGAAAAACGCTTAAGTCACTATATGTTCATCAAATACTTCTTGGTGTGACGGAGGGTGACGGAGCAGTGGCACAGCTGCACAGGGGGGTTGTGGAATCTCCTTCTCTGGAGATATTCAAGACCCGCCTGGACGCCTACCTGTGTGACCTGGTGTAGGGAACCTGCTTTGGCAGGGGGGCTGGACTATATGATCTCTAGAGGTCCCTTCCAACCTATGATTCTATGATATTTAATATTTAAATCCTTTAAGAGGGTGGCACTCATATTTTAGAACTCCTCAGAAACATCGTTGGAGACCAAAACAGACAAAACCTACTGACCCTGAATTTCCTTCTTCCTTTACTCAGACCAGCAATCTGCCTCCTCCAGTTCTGCTCCTCTTACCTCCTGAGATACACACCACCCTTTTGCAACTCCTTTGGACTTCATTTTCCTCTGTAGCCATCGGTCCTCTGACGGCAATTATTTAATTTCTTTGCCTAAGGCAATTTCTTTCATCTTCTGCCGAAGTAAGTGACTCCTTGTAAGCACAAAGCTTCTGGCTGTGTTGTACCTGGCGTCTCTCATTAGGTGGTGCTGCGTGGCAGTGTCAATGGTCTCTGCCATCAGATGCTGTAATATTATGAGCTTGTTATCTGTAATGCAGTATATTGCTGTGAGTGGTGGGAAATGGAGCCTTCCGAAGTCCCACTCTCATTTTAGTGACTCATTGCACGTACAGTGTATTTCAAATAACCCAATATAATTACTTCTGTTTGTATTTCTTTAAATTTCAGGTTTTTAATGAAATCCCTTAAAACAATTTTTCCTTATGCCACAGTTCTTTATAGCTTCTGCTTTCTCACTCTCACTTCTTAAAAGTTTTCTGTAGATTTTCTTTTTCTTTTTAAAGAAAAGTTAGCATACTTACCAGGAGTTTTGTGGTCTCACTTTTATTTTGATATAAACACGTACTGTCAGTGGAGTTCCCTTGAGTTGGTTCTTCTCCTGGAAAATTATTCCAATTTGAAAGAAGAGCATATTTCTGCAGCTGAAGTCAGTGAACTCAGCATTAATTTCTGCAATTTCCACATGATGTTATCTAGCAACAGTTATATAAAACACTGGAATCCCAAAATGCTGCAATTCATGTTAAGTGCCATAGCTTGTGGAGAACTGGTGTCATGGCTATTTTTTCCATATTCTTTATGTGACACGAATTGCCTCTGTGGTGTGTTTTGACACTGTGGTGTATTTCTTTTGCTCATTGCCCATCTGTTGACTTGTTAACAAGTTAAATAAACCAGTGAAATGGGTTGGAAAACTAGGGCTATGTAAGGAGATGTAGAAGTTGGGAAATGTGGAAATGGGAGAGAAGATACATTTAGAAAGTTGTTGCTTCCCTGAACCGTATGTGTGTGTATGTGAGTTTGTGCTTGAGATGGAGTAGGATTTGATGAACGTTTCTGACTGCAGCTTGCTCAGAGCATGTCTTGGTATGCTGTTGGAAGCATTGCTTCTAGTAGAGGCTGAAAAATTGAAAAGACTGGAAAATCTTTTCAAAATTCTTTCCTGAAGTGGGCCTACAGGGAAGCTGGAAATGGGCTTTTTATAAGGGCATGTAGCAACAGGTTGAGGGGGAATGGCTTTAAACTGTAAGAGGGTAGATTTAGACTAGGTGTTAGGAAAATTCTTCACTGTGAGGGTGGTGAGACACTGAAACAGCTTGCCTAGAGAGGTTGTGAATGCCCCCTCCCTGGAAGTGTTTGAGCAACTTGGTCTAGTGGGAGGTGTCCCTGCTTTTATAGCAGGGGGGTTGGAACTAGATGATCTTAAAGGTCCCTTCCAACTCAAACCATTCTATGGCTCTAACTCCAATAATAGCATAAAATGAATTCCATGCATGAATAGCCTCTCTAAACACATCAAAGCAATTATATCTAAAGTATTTCCCTGTAGCATTCGTATTCTTTTTATCAGATGTCTTTTTCCTAGATGTCTTTTTCCTTCTACTGAACATAACCTTGTAGTTAGATCTCTGATTTGCTCATGGCACCGACCATCCACTCTGGAGAACTGTGTGTATTTACTCTCTGACCTGGAATTACAATAACAGTAAAACTAGGCAATGATCTTTGGAAATAAAACCATCAAATTTGCATTTATTTTTGGTTTTAAATGAGCAAGAATAAGATATTTAAAGATTCAGTTATTGTAATGGTATTGGTTAAAAACAAGAAGAGATTAAAGCAATAGAGAAATTGAATTTGATTCTGTTTCTTTCTTTATATTTATTTGGCCTAGACAAAAACATGGGTTTAGTATCTGTTAATATTCCAAATAACACCCCTATTTGAATTGAAATATGTGAAACAAAAATATATATTTTTTCTTGTTCATCTTAAACCAGTGCACTACTGTTGCTGTAACATCTGTTTTATTTCTTTAGTAAAAATGGAAGTATGGACAGACTTTAGAGATTTGCAGTTTTTCTCCTATTTTTATTGTCTGAACTTGAAGTTCTGTGCAATGATGTGTGGCCAGCGAACTCCTCAGTCATGCTCTGTCTGTCTCATTTGGCCACTGAATCACTGTATTCTGGGGGTATGTTAAGCCTCAAGGATCTGAGCAGAGTCCAGATGTTATCTCCAGTGTCCTGTGGCTATGGATCTGGGTGTTGGGAACTCATTGGCCAGTTCCTGTGGTTTTTGGTTCTGGAAGCAGTTTGGTGGGTGGGTAGGGGTAAGTAGCCTGTGTGATAAGAAGATAGAGTGCTTTCTAAATGCCACCCCTTCACTTTGTGTGAAGGGGGAAAAGGAGGCTTTAGTGCAATTTCAGGATGACAGAAAGCTCATGGGTTTTTTGTTGATTGATCTGCTTAGCCAGCTCTGCAAAAGCTTCTGTCTGTGTGCTGCATACATGCTGTTGTAGTGTTCCCAACACTTCTTTACCGAGCTGTTTTGTTGCTCATATTTTTCTAGGTTTTTTTTTTTCATCCTCCTAAGGCGTTTTTCAGAACTTATTGATTTTCTGTCCAGAGCAACCACTCTGTTCCCTTCTCTGTGATACTCAAGCTGACACTATACAGAAGTCCAGCTGAGACAGAGCTGTGCACGGTTTGATTCATCTCTTGATCACTTTATTCTTCAGCTTGAAAGAAATATTATGAACTTCAGGTCAGGTGACAACGTAGTGCCAATGAGATAGGTGTTTCGGGAAAGACAATAAATTAATAAATGGCAAATTAAATGATTTACTTTTGCAATAGGCAAGTTCAAAACATGGCTAGTGTGAGAGCATGTGCATTACGAAGCAATTATTAAAAATATCTGAGCCATGAAACTGGGACCACAATGAAAATGGAATCTATATTCTCTTCTTTTCATGTTAATTCAGTAGATTGCTTTTATGAAAACCTTTCCTTCATAAACTTTTTCCTATTTCTTTTTCCTTTGGCAGAAGCAAGCATCCAGGTCCCAGGCACCAATGTGATGCATAAATGAGAGTGTTGACTTTAGAAACAGTGCACTTTAAAGCTGTTTGCAGAATTAATAGGCACATCAGATTTATTTGGATATTACATCCATACTGTAAATCCACGATGTTTTTTTTTCCTTTTGTCCTGTCAGACATGAGTAGTATTTCAGTTTATGTTTGCAAGCTTTATCAGCTGCTGGAACACCTATTTCTATTCAGTTAATCCTGTCAATCTGCTCATACAATGACACACAACCAAAGTAATGTGAGTTGTTTTTCTTAGTTTGATACCTGTCAATACTGTGATCAGCATAAGTAACAGTATAAGCTTATTCATCTTTCTGTTGCTTCTGGGATGATCTTGTTTTTGACAGGATGATCTTGCTCTTTCTGATTTCTCTTGGTTGTTCTTTCTGCATCATTTTTTCTCTAAATTGGCGATTCTCCTAAACATTCAAATGAAGACTTCAAATTCTGGAGGATTGAAGTGACAGAAGAGCTGAAAAGGCATATAAAATCCCAGAGCATAAGCAGCTGATATGGAGAGGTGTGTGATTCTCATACTTAACAGTATAATGTGTTTCCTTGCTTTTCCCTCATCAATTGTTTTTCTTCATCTTTTGTGTTTAAAAAAAAAAAAAAAATAGTTGTATGGTATTTCACGAGTCTTGGCATGCCTCTTTCAGCAAGCATACCACAATAAGACCCCATCATTATGATGATGATAGAAAATTACTGTAAGTCTTCTTCAATAATCAGTCTTTTTCTTTCATAAATGTCTGTTCTGATTTTTTATCAAAGGCATTTTTGACTGAAGATTGAAAAATCTCCATATCCCCTAAAATGAAAGTGTCCAGGGATTTGGGGTATGGGTTCAAAATAGAATGGTACAAGTTTGTATTGAGCAATAAAACAGAAATCATTCAAAATGGGAAACTGTTCAAGATAGAAAGAGGATGTGGAAAACTGTAAGTGACCAGCATGAGAAACCCTCATCTTGTTTAGCCTTTTTATTTTTGCTGTTAATTCCAGCCACTTAGTCTGTTTTCCTCAGTGGAGTCATGCCTGTCATGGATTTTAGCAGTGAGTTATGAAGACTTTTAAGAGAAGAACTTCCTTCTGTAGTCTCAACAATCTAGACATTGCTCTTGACTAATATAAAATTGTTGAGGTAGGCAAGTTAATTGCTGGACAGTTTCCAGTGAAAGTCTCTGTGGGTACCAGCCCTTAAGCATGTCTCGGTTTGTTGGGCTGTGAATTAAATGGTGACAGGGATTCCTTCTAGACCTTGGCTGCTTTGAATTAGGCATCCCTTCTGCTACATGGGGTGTAATGCCAGCAGCATTTTACCCTAGTTGGAAGATATAAGTGCCTACACTGTAGGGAATCTACTTTAGCGTGATGATTTGAGTTGATGATCTCCAGAGGCCCCTTCCAACCCCTGTGATTCTGTGATTCTCCTCTCAGGTGCCTAAATTCAGGGATCCTGAGAAGCAGGTCCTGCTTGCTTCAGAAATCAACTATTCTTTTCTAGTTCTTGACTTTCAGAAAGATATTAACCTCTGTTGTTTGTCTGCTGCAAAGCCAAAGCATTTGTACTCAAATGGTGGCCACCATCATTTTGCTACTTGTGTGTTCAAGATTGGGTACAGCAATGCTCTGAATATTGCTCCTATCATTGGCCCTCAGGGAGAGATTTGCAAAAATTAATCAACTACTGCAGCAGATCATGGCAGCGTTAGACTTCTTATGAAATTTAGAGAGGAAGAGCATAGGGAGTTTCTTGAAAGCTTGCTTGTTGGCTGTAGGTGTAACCAACATATCTCTTGTGCATATTACCATACACAGTAAGGGTACAGTTTGGGAGTGATGTTTTGGGTGGTTAAAGCCAAATGAGCATTGCAAATGAAGGTAGGTAACATGGGGATTATGTAATGATGGAGCCATATGCCCTGTAACCTGATCCAGATTTTTTGGTACTTGGGGGGAAAAAAAAAACCATAAGGTAATAATTCAGACATTGACACATATGTGACGTGATCTCTCCTCAATTACTGGCACAGACCCAGCTCTGCTGAGGCAGGCAACGTGATGGAACCCAGGGAAACTGGCAGGCATAGCTGAAATCCTGCAGAGCAGGCTATAGCACAACATTAGATTTGTATCATTAGCCCAGTTCTTTGCAGCACATTAGCCATTCTTTCTGCAGAATGATGTTAAGCTTGGCTTTCGTTGCTACTGACTTAGTTTGAGACCTGAAGCTCATAAAGGAGTTTGGTGTACTTGAGATTGCTGTCTGATAAATTGCTTGCTTATGGAGATCTTTGTATGGTTCTGTATTAAGGCTGTTTCTATATAGCCACATATGGTTTGGTTATCTTCAATCTTCCATCCATAACCTATGGATCTACATCATGGAGTTGAGCACTTCACACTGATGCAATTAGTATTTCTTTAAAATCAGTGTGTGAGGTCCTTAATCAACTTGAGGTTGGGTGGTCTAAAAGTGACTGTTTTAGAGGAGCTGTGAATGAGACCAAGAGAGCGGGACTTAGGAAATGTGAGCTGCAGAGTAGACAAATGTCTGGCAAGTACCTAGGTTTCCTGTGGTAATGCTTCATTCAGGCCATGGTTTGGGTATGATAAAATGCCTCCCTCATAGGTTTGAGCAGCTAGCATTTTTGTGATGGAGGATCAGTTAACCAGTGTGACCAGATGCATTAAATGACGTGCTCTTGTTTTTATTGAATGGGGAGAGTCTGGCTGTAGTGTTTTCACCACAGCAAAATTAAGGTAAGAAAGCTGCTGGTCCTTCACATTCTGTGAGTTACGTGTGGTCATGCATGCGTGTGTGTGTGTGTGTGTGTATATATACATATATATATATATATATATATATATAGGAAACCAACCCATTTGAAACCTAAAGCCCTGTGGAATAGCAGCTTTTCTTGGGAAGCCATTCAAATTGATGTAAACCATGGAAGTGATTTGATGAGGACTTGGTGTTTCTTATTAACACTGAAAGAGCTTTCAATTTTTAATGGTTTTTAGGGTAAAGGTGACCTATTAAGACCACCTATATTTGGCCTCTAGTATGGCAAGCCAAAGAAATGTACTCTGTTAATTTTGGTGCTGCAGCATATAATTATTTTTCTGTGCCGTGTTCTTTTTGTTCAGTCCATGATTTGATGTCATGCCATCTTGTGAATGGTCAGTCTTTGGTTATGTTTTCTTGAATTGCCACCTCCTAAAGAAATCATTGCAAACCTGAAGTTAAATTAGCCCTCTCTGTGTATGTGTCTGTAAACACTTAATTTACATGCTGTTTGAAGTAAATTGCATGGACCTGGCAATTGCAAGTTACCAAAGTATTAGGGGACGCTTTCCTACAAAACTGAAATCAAACTGTTTTATAGCAGCAATTAAATGTGATTTATAGTTTGGTCTTTAATTATATCTTTGCTGTCTTTATATTAAAAAAATAAATAAACAGAAGGAAGCAGAATACATTCAGCTTGAATGAGGTTTGAAGAGAGAAATAAATTTAAGAGATTGTGTTCAGACATGGATGAAAACCACTTTTGGGGGAGTTATTTCCTTTATTGTTTGGATCACATGGCCTAAGTGGTTGAAAAATTATCCAAAATCAATTCTGACAATTACATAAGAATACCACACCCAGTATTACCAGATTTAATGAATAAACAGTGACTCACAAATAGTAGACATTGTTTGAAGATGTACTATCTTGGGGTGGGATTTATTTTGTCTTACTCATACCCTTAAAGGTTGGGGAAATCTGAGCCAGACCAAGGCTTTCCAATTTTTAATGATACCTTGTTGCTGTGTAGACTGTAATAGTTACAGCTGTGATTGGTGCTTTGCAATGGGTATAAGCTGGATAAAAGTCCTTTCGGAGAAAATTTCTCTGTCTCTATGCAGAAGCTTGGTTTAAAATGTAGCACAGTTGTTTTTTGTTTTTTTTTCCTGACATCAACAAATGCAAGCTATTGTGCAACTTGGAAACTATTTCAGTTTCAAGCCACTGATGTTAAACTGTTTATTGAGAATACCTCCTAACTTCTTAATTATTAGTTATCCTCTAAAAGTCAATATTGATGAAGCCTAACTTGGCAGTTCTGATACCTTTTATTTTTATGTCAACAAACCACAGTCTTCAAAATCTGAGTTGCAATGTCAGTCTGGCAGCTCCATCCTGTACACCAAATCACCACTGATTTCTGCAGTGGCTGCTAAATAACTTAGTCAAAAGGCTTTCAGTGTAATGACTCCCCATGTTAATGTAATTTTAAGAGTTCTGTACAGCTAATCCTAGCATTTGCAGTCTTGTGCCAAAACTGGACTGTATTTGAAGGACAGCTTCTTGCAAGCTGAGATTATGATGAAAAACTTTGTGTCGATCAAAACTATTGTATGCTCTTTTTCCCCCTTTTAGTTGCTTAGGAATGACCTCAGGAAGTGCCATAAAAATATTATTATACCTTGAAGTGTGGCACTCCTGTAGTCTGAAGGATCTGTGCTAAAATTCAGTGTCTCTTCAGTGATATGTCCTTCTTGACATCTTCAGAATGACGTCTTAGTGACCTCCTTAGATGCAATTGTTATTTTTTAAGGAATTTAAGCATGAAGGTTGTTCCAGGTGTATAGGTCATTTCAGTTTTGGGATGGGCCCAACTCTAGACAGTGACATTAGGAAAGGAAACACCTAATTGCTTATTGCATGTGTGATTTAAGAGTGAATTGTTTGTATTAAACCAAATAAATGTACAATACAGTCCCATAGATGTCAGAGAGAACTGTAAAATGAGAATAAAGTTTGGACTCTTAAGAGTTGATTGGAGTCTTAGGGGTAAAAAAGAAAACCTTAAAATCAGAAGATTGTTTTTGTAACTTCTAACGTTTTTCTCAATGGAGATTGAAGGTTTTGAATTTAAAAAATAACCAATGTAAAAAATCAATTGCTTAAGTTTTAGGATTTCTAGTGGTAGTACATGATCCTCTTGCAATTTGGGAAAAATAACAGGGTGATAATTTAACAGGTCCTTAAAGCACTGTGTCTTCTCCTTTGCTCTTTCACCAGGCATTGCTCATTTGTTTCCCCACTAATTTCTTTAATTACTGTGGCAAGTCGTAACTTTTGGTCTTGATGCACACAGATTCCACAACACTTTTAATTATATGCCTGAAGTCCTGTGCAGTATTGGGGATGGTCAGGGTCCTCAAATGGAATTTCATGACAGGCTATTACTTGAACCTGGAGACCCCTAAGCTAACAAAAATAAATGCCTTTCCTTCTATTTGATTTACATACCTAGCTGGAATACAACTTAATGGGCTGTTCCAGAGGCTTTTCTTCCTTCCTGGTTTGTGTGTGAGTTACCAGTCTGGGTGCTGATAAAGGAACCCCTGCAGGGGGGGATACCTAGTAAGAAGAATCCAAGTGAGTTTAAGCTTAAGAGATCATCAGTGCATTGCCCTTCTCTTGAGACAGAGTGAATTAATGCCACGAGCTAATCTCTTCTGTGGAAAACAGCTTTGTTGAAAGCCTGTAGGCAATGGTTTTGGCCTCAGGTACCTTAAGTCCTTTGCTTGACATTGTTCTTGTTCATTGCTTTTCACCTTACATATGAGAAGTAGCCACACTATTATAGTCTTACAGTTGTCCAGCTAGTGGATGTTGATGTACATGTGGTAATAGACTTGCCAGAGTGGTTCTTTAGTCACACTGCCTTAGGTGCTAGTGGTAGGGGAAAAAAAAACTTAATGAATTTCATACTGGATATCATGAGTGTTCAAGCTGTAAAAAGAAGTAGAAGATTTAAACAAGAAAACAACTCCACACTTCTTTTTCTTTATGCTTCTGTTTCAAATTTCTTTTATGCTTTTCAGTGTTGCTGGCATTGCTTTAGAAAATAGCAGTAAGTATTCCCACAGAATTTAGCTGAAGATTGATTTGTACCAGCAGGAACTATCTGAAGATGTTAAATCTGACTTCTTTCGAGGCACAGCTGTTTTATCAAACTTTTTTTACTTAAATTAAGAAAATAATGAATACTGTATGCTGAAGTTTTTTTTATTACTTCTCAGTTCTTTCTGGTCCTGATTTTGTATGCATGTGTTAAATTAACTCCTAATTATTATTTTGTAGACGGTTACTGGGAAAAGCTTTGGAACCAAAGACTTCCGAGCAGCTCTAGAAAATGGAGTCCTGTTGTGCGAGTGAGTATTGACTTACTATGTAAAAATGCTTCAGGTTTCTATCAGCCTCTTTATTTCTTGTCCTGTTGTTTGAATTCAGTGCCAAGACCATTTTAAACGATATACATTTTTTATACCTGTTTGAATGCTGTCCTTCCTTCCTATGGCAGACAGCCTCTTTTTGTATTTACATATTCTATGTGTTGTCCAACACACTTGTCTTAGCTGGAGCGTTATGTCAATCCTCTGGCTTGTTGACTAGTCTTATTGGTTGTAATACTCTTGGTGTCACTGGACTTTCTCTTCAGCTCCTGCGAGACAGTGTGTCTGTGACTGTGACCGAGGCGCTCAGTACATATATACTCACTGTTGTTTTATTTTGCCTGCTTCATTTTAAGAAATGATTGTAAACCCTAGATGCTGGTTGTTTTCTAAAGCCTGAAACACAGCTGTTCTTCACAGAAAACCTGATACCAAAAAAGTAGTTCATTTCAGAAGTGAATGTGATTAAATCATAAATTAAAAATAAGTTATAGGCCTCTGATTTTGTATTAATATAATTTCGGTATGAGAGGAGTTGTTTGGCCATCTTACAATTACATCCAAGTACGTCAGTAACATTATCTATAGGATGTCACTTGGCATACGTGAAGGCAATTTAGGATCATAAAAGTAAATGTTATAACCCAGGTTTCAGTACCACATGGACTGAATTAGTTGCTGCTTTCAACAGCAAACAGTACTCTGACCTCAGCATTTTCTAGAATGCTTTCTCGAAAAAGCTTTCTTTTGTTTATATATCTTATAGACTTGGCAATAATGGGACTTGTCTGGTTTCATTGGTAGAGTGAGTCAGAGGTATAAAATGTCCACTCATCAGATCTATGTATAATTGGTTTTGTATTTATTAGTGTATGTTTCCAGGGCTGAAAGCAGTGTTAACCATCTTATATTTTAAGGATAGATGTAGGTGTCCCATTCAGAGACTACACAGAACACTTAAAAATGCCTTGTATCTTGGAGGTATCAACAGATCAGTTCAGCTGTTTTAGAAGATATTTATGAAGGTATATTTGTCTGATTTATTTATTTGTTTCCGTGTATATCACAAATAACTGAAGTAAATGCAAAGCAGGCAACATTTCCACATCTTTACTTCTGTGAATGCTGTTTCATTTCCTATTTGTTCCTTATTATTATTATTATTATTTTTCCTTTGGGCACTTCAGCTTTCAGACTATCTTGCTAGCTGTTTATGTAATTATGTCTGTGGAATGAGGGAGCTGATTTTTTTTAAGACTGAACAGTTTTGTAGGGATGGACATTTTATATTTTGTTGCTTATGTAATCAAATGTGGACTATACTGACTGGGGTAATAAAAAGCTATTTCTGTACTTGGTATATCTACTTAGTGCAATGTGTGTATATTATTTAGCAGTAACTTTTAAATCAAGTCTTTAAGAATTAACAATGAACTGATATATTCTAACCCTCTGATACCTTCATTGTTGACACTTACTTGGCAAAAGAATGTAAGCATCCATCTGCCAAATGCAAATCAGTTAAATTTATCTATAATTGAGGCCTCTATGTAAGAAAATCACCCAGTTATTTCTTCATCTGAGCAGCTTTCCTTGGGAGTCATGCAGCAATCTTTAAAGGAAGACATCTAATTATACTGCACTAAATCATACAGCTGTTCTCCTTCATCATAACTTTGAAATTTGACATACCTTGAAGTATAAATATACATGATTTCCATAGGAATTCAATGAACATCGGAAACAACAAAATATGGAAGGCTGTCAGATGTCCAATTTTCAGCAAAATAAACAGAATACAAGATCTTAAGTAATGGAGATAAACTAGTCACGGCGTTGCCTGTTGCCTTGGTTCCCCCTGACATGACTTGCTAAATTTACACAGATACATTATCGCTCAAGGTGGTATATTTGACTTGCACTACAGCAGATGAGATCTACACTTTCACCACTTATTCCAGTGGCAGGCCCAGTTGGCTTGTTTGACTTACTTGCTGACCAAGTATGTATGTTAACTGACTGATCAGTTGACAAAATAAATCCTTTGACATTACACGGGATCTCCTGTTCATGCCTTAGAGGAAGAATTATATTGAAGTTTTCTGTTACATGCTACTTTGTGTTCTTAAGCACAGTAGAGCATATAAGTGATGCATTTGGAACATAATAGAAAATTTACTGTTTTCTTATAAATTCTTTTTTTCTTTTCTCTTGGTGGAAAAGTCATCAAATGTATTTTGTTTGGTAAATAACAATGCAGCTGAAAAACCTTAGGACCTGCTACCTTTGTTTCATATTCTGCAGGTACTTATACATAATGAAATGGAAGAGATTTCTACATAAACTCTGTTCTTTCTGTTTATTTTCCAAATATGTCTGCTGGTTGAGCAAAAAAGCGCCTGTCCTCCTGTATAATTTTAAACTCCAGGTCCTGACTCTGCTTTGATGTGGGTAGATCACAAAACCCTACTGAAGTTATGCATGGTTAAGGGGTCTGGCCAAACAAGCAGCAACAAGGAGAAGCAAGTCTAAATTCCTCAGGTGTAGGCAGATGAACTCTGCAGGGTGTCTTGAGGTCCCAGCTCTTTGTTGGTCCAGTGGTCTAGTATGTATTTCAGTGAATCACGGTATTTCCCTACCAGCATAACTAAGAATCTGGGAATGAAGGTGCAAGGGATTCTTTGCCTCATCTTCAATAAGCGATGATATTCGGACTTAAATAAAATTATGTAATGTAAATTCATGTGATTTCTTTGTAGTTTGATTAACAAGATCAAACCTGGCATTGTTAAGAAGATCAATCGTCTGTCAACTCCAATAGCTGGCTTGGTAAGTAATGGACAGCAAATCTAATATCTGTGGTATGACTCTATGCTCTGTTTCATTGTGTTTAATGAGTATTCTCTTCCCTGTTAGTCTTAAAATGGACTAATTACAAAAACCTACCATGTGTACAGAATTCTACCTCTGATTTCATTTTTGATCAACATTTTATCATTTAAACATTAACTTAAAAAGCAAATATTATCCATACAATGATCTGAATCTGGAATTTTAATCAACATTTCACTCCATGGAGCTTCATCATCCCCGTACCAAGCACTATACAGCATTACCTTTCTTTATTCAAAAGTCACAGTGGTGTATTATATTCATGATGTACTTTAGAATCCCTTGTGTTAGGGAAAGAACAAGCTAAGAAAAGTTTCTTGTAACCTGATTATTTTTAGAAGCTGCTTTTCCCTGCCCACAGTAAAGCCTAGATTGCATTAAAATAACTCTGCAGAAATCTCTCTTAAGGCTTCAGCTAAGAGATTTAGCTGAAGATATTTTGGCTGAAAATCATGTTGTCTATGGGGGTGTGCGGATGGGGGGGAGGGAGAGAATAATACATGGAATAATTTATATGGGGAATTTAAGAGTTCCTGTGTGCTATTTGGCAAACCTGCTGGTCAGAGACCATAGGCTAATTTTTTTAGCCACTTAGGATCAGAAAACTTTTAAGAGCATCAGCAAATCGAGGCTTTTTTTTTTTACCTTTTTTTTTTTTTCCCTCTGAGAAAGTAGCCTTGTAAGTTATTTCTAACTTACAGGATAACTGTCTCAGTCCTGTGGCCAAAATTTCCTTTTTAAAAGACACAAAGCAAACATGGAGATGTGTATAATTCCTATAAGAAGCAGAAGATTCCACCTCATGGTAAACATGCAATCTTAACATTAGGGAAAGTTACCTGATTTCATAATAGGAGTAGAAGACAAAACATCTGTAGAACTTCAGTTAAGGATATAAGGCAGCAAAGCATCTGCTTTTGCTAGTCAACTATTTAACTCCTTAGGGGGAAAATTGTATTTAACTTAACTGGAGGTCATAACTTTGGGTTAACTTGCTATATATTATCATCCAAGCTCAGAAAATGCGTTTCCACATCAAATGAATGTGCAAAGTATTTGTTGCCTTTGTCCCAGAAAGCTTAGGGTATTAGGCCTGTGAATGAGTGCTATGCATTCTTTTCCCATGAAGCATCCAAAAAAAGAACTCAAAATGATTCTAGGGAAGATAGCACTGTTATTCTATCAGTAGTTTGCCTAAATTGCCTCTGAAGTAGCCATTAGTCCAGACCAAAAAACCATGGGATAGATTTCATTATTTTTTGTGGTGGTTTTGTGTTGCCTTGGACTATGAAATGAAGTACTTTTTCATTTTTCCTTGGTTCTTTTGTTGTTTCCAGACATACAAATTCGGACCATTCATTAGGTGTTCAGCTTTTCTTGGTTGGGGTGTATCATTGTTACTGGTTCCTACAAGTCTTCAAAAAAGAAAAGGGAGGAAGGGTGAATGAATCTCATAAACCATGATCATCCACTGGTACTGTTATTATTATTAAAGTACCACTTAAAGGTGGTCCTTGAGACAGCTGATATTTTGTGTTAACCTGAGGGAAAGGTTTTACAAAAATACATTTGTTTCAGAACATCGTGATTACGATGGTAATAATGAGGTTGTGTGTGTGTATATATAATCTCCAGACTTGAGAGTAACGTGCTAATTTAAACAGCTTTGGAGAGCCCAGCTTTTATCCCTGCATGTATAACTCATACTGAAACTTACAGTTCTGCACATTTATAGAAACACGAGCATTAGTACCTGCCAGGTTTGGAGTGCTGTGACTGTTGAACTGCAGGATTTACGGATGGAAGGGATTCACATTCAACCGCTTCTACTGAAAATGTCTCTGCTTTACTTTCCAGTATAGAATAGCAAGGTTTACTGTGCTCCTAGGTATAGAGCTTGCCAGGAATTATCTGTTTTAGGCTTGCTTGCCATGTTCTGGAAATACTTTCACTGCTTGTTAGTTGATTCTCCCACAAGTCAGCTTCTAGACTGTGTTTTCCATGGCTTCATATACACTTCTACAGCTCTCACTTCTGCTGTATTCAGTGTCTTTCCGTCTTGCATTAATTACTCCCCACCAGGCCTTTATGAGATTTGGAAACCCTGTTGGTAGGGGGACTTTTTTTTTAGCCAGATGGAAATTTCAACTTCAAGAGGTAGAATTTATTTCTAAAGGATAAACAGATGCCACAATTTGAATTTGAGTCTTTATTCATTTGATTTATTCATTTGATCATGTTTTTTTCTACAGTTTCTTCATGGTCCTTTTGGATCTTGGAATTTCTGCAGATTTTCTGTCCTTCTTTAGGGAGTTGATGTGTTTGAGTTTTTTCTTCCCTCTCTGCTCTGCAAAGTTTTATGTTCAGTTCAAATACTTGACAGTTTTCTCAGCATGTAGAAGTACAATGCTCAACAGAAGTCCTTGGTTGAATCTCCAGAAGGGGGGGGGGGGTGCATAATATTATTTGTCTCTGTGGTTATTTTGGAAACAAATTTCTTACTTAGATTAGGGAATGAAAGCCTATATGAATAATGAAAGAGTCTGGTTTTATGGAATTCTGTGTGCTATGGTTTTTTAATTGAGATAGGTAACTGAGATGTGGTTTTTGTTGATTTTGTTGTGTAAATTAAGTGCATTATTTGTCAGTTGCTTTTGAAACTCCTCAATTCTCAAAAACCTAAGAGAAACTTTACATTAGAAGAATCAGCTAAATTCCAAGCTCATTTTAGACAACCGAAAGTAAGCTTCAGCCTGCATCACTAGTTTGATTATACTGATTGCTAGTTTGATTATACTGCAGCGTAGTGATGATGGGTGTGGATTTCAGTGGTTCAGATATAATCGTGGTGGAATGGATAAATAAATAAATGTCTTGATGATTAAACACTGAAATGAAACTTGGCATTCAGTTAACCAAAGTGCTGGTACTGGGCAAACATAAAATTCAGTAAGCTGGTGCTGCAGTGCTGATGTTACCTTTTTTTCTTCTTGGTTGATGGCATGTGCATCCCATGGCTTGTGTGAGAGCTTATAGTTGTCTTAACCACTTTGTGAAAATATTTTTGTATCTTTGATTCATGTGTGTTTGAAAAATTGAACTTACCATTGAGGGAAGAGACTACAACCAGAGCTCATAGAGGCAAGAGGTGGTAGCAGGAGATAGAGGGCACAGCAGATCCATCTTCTGATGGTGACAAGAAGCACTTGGGCCAGCCCTCGAGTATAACTCTTGTTTCAATAACAATTAACAGGCCACGACTGCTGGAAACAGCTGCTCTGGCAGCTGCACATTTTACAGAGCAGCGTGTGCCCATTTGAGTTAATCCTAGCTCAATGCCCAGGTGAGTGGATGTGTGATCTAAAGGCTGCCACGGAGCTGCAGTGGCTGGAATCTGTTCCTGTATAGCCACCTCTGATTCCCTTGTCACTTGTGGTCAGTGATGAGTGACCAAGGAAAATGTTAGTCATTCAGAGGAGGTTCCTGAGCTACAGCATGTGCAGCCACCAAGGTACAAAGGACTCATTCCAGCAGTAGTTGCAGAAGGCTGTGGCTTGCTGCAGGTTGATTTTTAACAGTGTACAATAGGTTTCAGAAAGAGCGATGTGCTTTTGCAGAGTTCCTGAGGGGAATTCCCTTGTTTGACTGCTTTAATTTCCTTCAAAAGTATGATGAAGGCAATAAACACTGCTACACTGAGAAAATGCCATTTGTTTATAGACTTCATTCTGAAATATTTTCTGGAGAGTGAAGAACAAGCTTCTGTAAATGTTTCCAATTGTGTAAGACAGTGTAAAGAGCAACCCATGTATTTTCTCCAGTACAGCAGAGTAGGCAAGCAAACCAGTACTGAATAGCTGTTTCTGAAGTTCTTGGCATTTCTGGGAGATGTGATACAGGTAACTGAAGAGTCAGAGATTTGTGGAAGATGAGTTGAATTATGCAACATAATGAAAGTGCAGCCTGCCTTAAATCCTCTTTTTGTGTTCCATACTTATGTGAAATAGGCCTGTGTCAGGGAGATGTGATTTAATGAAAATGGCTTGCACTGATGAATCTTGCTGGGTTGATCTTGTTCCCACTGCTTTGCACCTGTTATGGAGAAATCCCTTTTTATATTGATTTTAGAACAGCCTGAGTTATATCTAGGCAAAGAATTACAAATTTATGACTTTCTCCATCTGCCAGCAAGATGCAGCTGTGCTTTGAACGTGGAAAATGAGTAGCAGAGTGTTTACTTCACCTTCTGAAGAATAGCCTTATGCTGAAGAGCAATCCCTACTTCTCCTTCTAGCACTGTGCATTAAATAATCACTTCTACTTGAGTAGTGGATGCTTCGTTCCTTTTGCTCCTTCCTCAGCTTGGTGTTCCTCCATGGTTTCTGACAAAAGGAAAATATAATCCTCCTATTTTTATTTTTTTTAATTCAGAGTGATTTTTTTCCCTAAAACTCTTCCCCACAAACAAACAAAATACCCCCAATTATTAGTATGATTCTTAACAAGAATATTGTTTTTCTTGCTGTATGCTGTTTTGAAGGCTTTTTTTAATTTCCTTTTTTTTTTTTTTTCTGATTCCTTTATTCTTTTTTCTCCTTTAGTAGTGAAATGGGCAAGAGGAAAGAGTGAAGCAAATTTTGCAGCTTCAGGAAGTTAAATAAAGATTACAAAATGATTTTGTTCAGAATTCTCAGGGAGAAATAAAATTAATGCTTTGCAGAAGTACCACCACCCATTTAAAAAAAAAAATAAATTCTCAATAAGCATATGTTCTCTGCTTTCCAGCTTGAATCCCAGCATGTGAAGTGGTTTGTGTATAATCACACCAGGATGAGCACTTTGTGGTCTGAACACATTTTCCATCTAGGTTCTGCTGAGTGTTTTGGGATCCATCTTTGTCTGCAGTGCCTTTGTTCCTCAGAATCATCACTTTTCCAACTTGGTTGGCTGAAAAAAGAATTTGAATAGAGGTTGAAGCAGAAGAAATCATGAGATAAGGGGAAGATGAAGCTAGCATTTTTGTCTGCCCTGCAGTGTCCAGATCTGGTTGCTTAAGGCCATCTACTTTTCCTTTCAGCTCCTGTTAGTGAAGTGGAAGTGCAATGCTTTGCTCTGCACTGTGGTTGGGAAGTGCATCATGTTGGGCTGTGGCCAGACCACAGGGCAGAATGGAGAACTGTTGGTTTTTAAGAATCGCAAATGCAGTGCAATCAACTTTTATTTATTTTTTTGTAAGCTGGCTCCTCATGGCAAATGAGTAGATGTGCTGCTAACTGTGTGAGAGCTGGATGAATGTGCACCAAAAATAATTTTTGTGAAGTTCTTTATTTTAGCTTTGCCGAAGATGGCTTTGGCTGGCTGGTTGGTTTTTTGTGTACGTGTTTTTTTACTTATTTATTGTGAGCTTTTCTTTCTCTTTCACGTAAGAGAATGAGATTGCTCATATGTAAGCAGCTCCTGGGTTTGAAGACATGCATCAGAATAGCTGGAGAGTGGGATTTTATTTCTGTTGTTGTTCCAGAGTGGAACTGAGGTTGCTTTAGGGTGAAGAGTGCCTTACTGTTATTAAAAAGTGTTTTTCATTTCTGGTTCACCAAGCCCAAGAAGCCCTTCTGACAAGTGTTACACAGATATAATTCCTTCTCTTCCTTAATGCATCCAATATAACAGCACTGTGTTACATGATGCACTTATTTCATGTATCAGAAAGTATTAATTACTCTTGCTGCACCAAGACAACAACCTGAAAAAGCAAGGGAGAGCTACTTTATGGACATCAACAGGTACCTTCTAAAACAATAAAGTATGGATTAATAAGAGTAAGAAGGGAGGAATATGAAAGAAAGTTATAACAAAATGAAAAGGAGATGAAGATGGGGTGGAGAAAGTAAAACATTACCATGAAAAAAATATTTTTCTGAGCCTTTGTGTCTAATGCTTGGCAAACCTTGGAGCCTTGCTGTTTCCTTATCTTATTCTCATCAGGTAGAGCTGGCCAAAATTTTCTTTTCTGTGGGAATGTTTTCCTGACACAGCTTTTAATTGCTGCAGGCTAATGGCAAGTAAATGAAATTTTCACTTTTTTTTAAACTTTTTTTTTCAGGTAAAGTCCAAACAATCTCCATTGTTTCATATAGGATTTAGCTATGAATTTCCTTCACTAAAATACTTAAACTTAAGTTAGTCATGTTTTCCATTTAAGAAAATAAAAAGTGAAAATTTCATGGTCATATTATTTTTTTTTTTTTTTGAGATCTAATTCTCAAGTTATTTGGAATCATTCCTTCGTGCTGAAAATTCTGATTGTATTTGCTTTTTCTTTCTGTTCAGCTCCTTGTTTTTTAGTATACTCTGTGTTTAGTACAGCTCTGTGCTTTTGGTCTGCCTGTATTTCACAATTTTTTAATAGGCTTTTTGCTTATTCAATTTCTCTTCTGGAAATCAACTAGTGGGGATTACATCACTAATGTTAGTAGTAGCTTGTGTGGTATGAGAATGAATATACATGAACCTCTTCTTTCTTTTCTGTATGGAAAATGTGAGAGGGCAAATGCACGAATGCATAGAACAAGTTGCATAAAAGTTACTGTTGGTGCTTGTTAAGAAAGCAAAAAAACAACCACAACAAAATGCAAAATAAAAAAAAGTCTTAAACCTGGATGGAGTTGTTGGTAATGCAACAACTAACCAACTAATGAGTTAAAAACCGTTTACCTTGCTGTCCTTGCTGGTCTATTGTTTCTTTTGGTGGTGACAAGAGGGTTGGCCATGTTGAGGAAGAGCTGTACTGACAGATGGGGAATATCGCTTTTTCTCTGGAAGGTCTGATGTAGCTTTTCTGACAAGTACCAGGGCCCATCATAGCTAATGCAGCTGTGAGCTCTGCCTCAAAGACTGCCTCCACTGCACCACCTTTGCCTCGTGGCTGATCTGTCTTTTGAATTGTATTCCTCTTTGGACTGTCGATTCAGAGGTAGAAAGCAAGTGCGTGAGCAGCACTTTTACAAAAAATGAAGTTGGATAAACACTTAATGTGCTCTGCTTGCAAGCCAATTAGACTGATGTTGATTTTCATTAGGCAAAGCACAAGATTATGCATGTCTTTTTCAGGAAAAAAGATTCCAATACAAAAACAAAAGGCAAAAGGTGTAATTGCACATTTTCTAGATTAATATGCTCGAAAAGTTGTTAAAGAGTTCAGAAGACAAGTATTCAAGAAATTTGCAGCTACTTAGCACAATCTTCACTTACATGGATGGAGATTTCTGTTTGCTTTACAATGGAAGTTACCATTTCTCATAATTTTTATTCATAATTTCGTTACATCTAAAAGCTGAGCAAAACAGGGAGAAAGTGAAGTGAATGTGGTTCTGCTGAAGTTGTGAAGGGAGGTGGGTGAAAATTACATCTGCTTTCCTTCATGAGATACCCCGTGAATTTTTCTGCAGGCTCAGTAATGTTTCAGATGACAGAAATGAGATTAGTTTCCTCTTTATTGTAGTAGTTGTCTGTCTCTTTTCATTCAATATCCTTTTTATGCTGCAGGTAACAAAATACTTCCAAAAAGTGTAACTTTCCCTTTTCCTGTGGGATGTAAGACATTTTCAGTGAAGAAATTTAATTCTAAACCATCACATTTTATTATACTTTGATATTAAACTTGAGGCAGTTTGAGGTGCTGTGTTCTGTTCTTTTTTCTTTTTTTTCTTTTCCTTCAGATATTTCAACCTTATGCATAGCTTGCAACCTGTCTCCTCTGGCAAATGATACCATTAAATACCAAATGTTTTAATGTGTAGTGGTATTTGATGGCGTTGTTTTCAATAACACCTCCAGGCTTCACAAAGGCTTAAACTAGAAGAGGATTTCTACATGACTGTTACCAAATAGGTGACTGGGATGCACTTTAAGTATCTAGTTTTGTTCTGACAAGTCCAACTGCATGGGAGGGGAAACTTTTTCTTTGATCAGCGGTCCAGCTCTAGTGCTCAAACAAGTTTTCTGGACATAAATGAATTTTTATTAGTCTAAGAAAATATCTTTTCACCTGGGAGATGACACAGAGATGGTATTTCAAATACATACCCATATCAAACATTTTTTTTGAAGTTATATTATATATATATATATATATATATATATATATATATATATATATTTTATATATATATATATACATATTTTATATATATATATATATACATATTTTATATATATATATACATATTTTATATATATATATACATATTTTATATATATATATACATATTTTATATATATATATATATATACATATTTTATATTGAAGTTATATTTTGTCAGCACTGGAAAAAAGGGCCATTGGAAATTAGCATGTAAAATTACATCTCCAGTGTAAAATTCAGACACTACATTTATCATTACTTCAAACTCCTGAACATATGTCACTTAAAATCATTGGGAATCATGGACAATACAGCCTGTGGGCTGAAAATTCTGACTTAATTTATAATTCATTTTTTTATGAAGGATTTTATAAACCTGATCACTATGCTTAAGAATTTAAAGAAGCTCTTTTAACATAAAAATTTTTTTGAAATGTTACATCTCATAGTGCTTGCATGGGCAGTGGGAAATAAACCAGGAAAATCAGGACAGGGATAAAATTCTTTCATTTCTCCTGTAGGCTGTGCAGCTAAACAAAACATGTTTGGAGCGAGTTCAGAGAACATAAAACTACAAATTAATAAACGTCAGGAGTGATGCAGGAGTTGATAAGTATATTCATAAATCATTTCTTGTGCTCCTTCTGCTGTCTTATGGGAAAGAGGAATATGTCTTGTATGAAAATACCCTTGTTAGACAATTAAGAAAAGAGAGCTGTATACTAGAAAGGAAGTATTGTTATTAATAGCTGGAGATGATATTGTTCTGTAGTTTTTCAGTGACTGATAGTGGGAGTATGTAATCAGTGCAGTGGTTTACTGATGTTTTGTGCCCTTTTTCTTTGAAAACATATGGCATGTTTCAGCTTTAGCTATGAATTTCCTTTAATTGTTTTTTGTTGTTGCTTAAACACTTTGAAATGTAGGGTGTGGGGAAAGGGGAGGTTGATGCAAACTCTTTGTGACATTTTTAGTAGCTGCTTAAAACTTATATTGGGCAGAATGAAACCCAGATGCTCTATTAAACTGACAGTGTTCTGGGATGTGATGACAAAATGAAATATATAGAGAGGATGTAAATGGGGGAGAAATTGTATAGTGAGGACCTCAAAGCACACACCCTGAGAAATGGAGGTTCAACTGTTAGCTCTGGTCAAGGGATAGCAAATACTGTGAATTGGAAGTAGTATTTGGGAAATGTTTTAAATAAGATAATCTGTTTCAAACTGACACTTCTAATGAGTTACTGGGAAGAGATGTCAAAATTCTAGATTGGCTTAGGTTGGAAGGGAAATTAAAGATAACCTAGTTCCATCCCCCTCTCCATGGGCAGAGCTGCCAACCACTAGATCAGGCTGCCTAGGGCCCCATCTAACCTTGCCTTGAACATCTGCAGGGATAGGACAACCACAACTTCTCTAGATAATCTATTCTAGCACCTCACCACTAGAGTAAAAGATTTTCCACTAACATTTAACCTAAATCTCCTCTCTTTTAACATAAAACCTCTATCCATTGTCTTATTGCTATGAGACATTTTATGAAGTCTGTTTCCCTCCTGCTTGTAACTTGTCTTAAGAGCTGGAAGGCTGCAGTGAAGTTACCCCAGAGTCTTCTCCAGGCTGAACAAGCCCAATTGCCTCAGCCTTTCTTCGTGGGAGAAGGGTTCCAGCCCTCAGGTTATCTTTATGGCCTTTCTCTGGACCTGCTCCAACACCTCCATATCTTTCTTGTGCTGGGGGTACTCTGGATACAGTACTCCAGATGTGGCTTTACAAAGGCAGAGTAGAAGGGAACAATCACAGAATGCTAATTAATTAAATATTTTTGTAACGTAAGTGTGAAGTAATGACTGGCTTTAAGAATCTTCTCATGTGGAAATTTTTAATCATTTCTCCAGTTCTAAACTGAAGCTCCAAAAAAAAAAAGTATGACATTTTTCCTCCATATTGGCAACATTTAACAAAATACGTAAAGATGGTTGCCAAATAAACTGCATAAAAATTCCATTTTTCAACTCAAACAACTGTAGTCTGTGGCGTACTCTCTGTATACTCTGTCAGTTGCATGCTATTTTTATTTCCTCAAATATCTGGTGACTGTCTTTCTTTACAAAACATTTCTTCCTAAGTGAAAAAAAATTTCAACCATGCAGAAAAGGTACACACCTTAAATTATACTGGTGGCATTTGTAATCCGAATTCTTCCGCCTTTGACAAGGAAGTTGAAGTTATGAGACTTGCAGAAGGCTGTTTTTTTGGGGGGGGAAATCTTCATAGGGCAGACACTGCAGTACTTTTCGTAGTGGCATGTCAGGTATTGATGTGTGGTGTTGGAAATTCCCAGCAATTTCCAAAGAAACTAGATGTTAATTGCAGCAGTGATACTTGTTCTTTGTGGCATAGCTGAAGTTAAATAGCTATGCTACTCACCTTTCTGTTTGGTACACAATCCTCATACCACATCTTTCAACACTTGTCTGAACACCTCCATGCCCATGCTGAATCACTTTCCTCCACTGATGTATGTAAAAGAATTAATAAATATCATGCCAACACCTAATGCGTGGAGTTGCTGCTGCAACTGAGGTGGCCAAGCTTACTTTCCGTGGGGCATGAGAGCAGGGAAGAGCAGGAGGAAGCTGATGAAGGAGCTAGGATGGGCTGCAAAATAGATCATCTCCAAATCTGGGAGAGCTGCCTTACTTCATGGGATGAACTCCAGTAGGGCAGCAGGTTCCAAAAGGATGCGACTCCTCTTAGGAAACAAAAGGTGTTTGGTGGTGGTTGCTGAACGAGGCAAAGTTAAAGGGGGCTTCCAGAACCCTTGTTTAAGAAGGTCCAGGTACCAAATCATAGTTGAAAATCAAGGACTGTGTGAATTGAGGATCTGAGAAATTTGCTGTTTCGAGTCCTCTGGACAACTGAAGTGATGGATTTAATCTATAAAAAATGGTTAGCCTGTGTAAGTAGAACCAGAAAAAAAACTGTGTTTAAAAAAAAAAAAAAACAGTGGGGGGAGAAGAGGAGGGAGTAGGGATGGCAAAAAGGAAAAACAAGCTCTGCCAAAACTTTTAATGTTTCAAGAACAAGAGTTCTTATTTTATTACTCATTAGGCTTCAGGGGAGTTTCACCTTCAAGTGGATTACTGTCATTCCAACTCTGTGTCGTGGGGTAACTTGGCATTGGAGCATTTTACACGCTTAGTTTGCGAAGTCTGTTGTTTTTTATAAGCAGTTCAGGGTGAAAAGCACATCATTTGATTTTCTTGACTTTAACTGGAATGTCTGTAATTGTGGGAAAGTTAAGGCTTTTCTAAACAAAGATGCTATTCTGTAACGCAGCATTTTGATCCTATGCTTGCTTTATGGTCAGTATGCCTGTGGGTGAATGAATTCGGTTCCCCTTGTATCATCCAAAGTGGGGCTGAAGCTGAGAACTTCACAGAACACTCTTGACTGAAAGTCCTGTAGGCTCAGGTTGTCTGAGTGCTGTACTTTTGCCCTTTTTCTCTGTGGCTTGCCTTATTTGGTAACAGTGATATCCCTGAAACGCACCAGTGCTTACAACTTGTTAATTACTCTTATCGCTGAAGTATTCATTTGGGTTATATACTGTTGCTGGATTACCTTAGTGAAGTTTACACAGCAGCACAATGGAGAAATGGGTTAGTCCTGAAAGGGATTTCAACTCCTTGAGCACAGTTGGTTCCTTTGTACATCAAGTACTTTGGACACCATAAATACGGAAGTCCCACTTAAAAAACTGTTTTTTTTCTGTATCTTAATGCTATTGAATGAATGCAGGCAATTAAGTGAGGTAGGTAGGTCTTCTGCTGGCCATCAACTGCAGCAGTGAGGAGTGCCAGGGGCTGAGAATGTCACAGCTGGGAATGGGGTTTTGAGGATGGATGGGTCTTCTTGTCTGAAACCAAAATGGTTCATATCTAAGGGTGTTTCGGAAGATGATTTCTGTAATGGTTCGACTGTCGTTAGATCTGTTGCAATGTCAGTAGATGAGTGAAATGCACAGCAAAGAGGAATTTTGGTGCACCAAAATTCTTGATGCTTGGATCAGGCAACTCACGCAGAAAGTGTTTGTACTTTGTGTCCGTAATTGTGCACGCTGTGGGGAAGACTTGCCTGTCAAGGATCATGTTATCATTCACAATTTATTATTCTGCACTAAATGGAAAAATAGTGAAGGATGCACACAGAGGAGTGGTAAAGCAATTAGCACTATTTCTGATCTTTGGCCAATGTAGTGCTCCATGAATATTGCTGTAGGTGGGATGATTTACAGAACAGAAGCCCTGAGGTCGTTCTAAGTTAAATTATGCTTGTAGGACTTTTAAAAATTATTTTTAGTATTAATTTTGTGTCATGGTTTTATGATTGAATCCATGATCATGTAACCATGACATTTTGGAACAAAAAAGGATGGGGGTGGGGTGGGGGCAGGGCAAAATAGAAAAAGTAGTTCAACTATTATAACCACTCCTATTTCCAGTTCAAAACTGACCCCCCCCCCGCACTTAGAACAAGCACCAATAATCAAACTGTACCTCCGAGGAAGAGCAGGTCACCCAACTAGTAAAACGAGATCCTTTTGCAGGTTTCTTCCTTTACTCCACCTTCGAACATAAACAACGTGTCGCTCTTCTGTGATGCCGTTGCAAAACACAGCTCTAAATTCTGTGTTTAACTGATTTGACCTAGCTTTTGTGGTTAGTATAATGCTGTGTACATGAAAAATAAGTAATACCTTAAAAGCAAACAAGAAATCCCTCTTTTTGTTATAAAAGTGCACCCTTTTTTGGGGGAGTGCAGATAAGAAGAAGCTTTGTCATGAAGACATAGTGTTATCTTTCAAGATATCTCCAAATATCTTTAAGTGTAATACTAAGAAATGTCTGTTAAATGTGGGTTATTACGATGGTTTTCAGGATTCAGGAGCCAAAAGAAATGCATCACTCTCTTCCTTAAAATGTCAGTTTTGTTGCTAGGCAGTGTAGGTGCTGGGTGTTTGTTTTTAAGAAGAGCGTGGGGGTGGTGGAGGGTGAAGCCTGGGAATTGAAAACAGATCATGGCAGCAAGTAGCAGTTTGGGTGATGATATAGTGCTTCAGTGCAAATCTGTTCCATGGTCCTGGGAGCACAGGGTGCCAGTATGAAATTACGTTCCCTTCCTTGACATTCTGCAAGGAGAAGGGTGGTGGGTGGCATAAATAAAATCTAGAAACCACAGCAACACAAACTTGAATGGCAGAAGAATAGCTTTAACTAAGGTGGGGGCTATTTTGCATAAGAGTAGGAGATTATATGGAGGACTGTGTTTATTGCCCTACCCAGCCAGTGAAAACAGAAAAACACCACGTTAATTAAATTGTTTTTTTTTCCCAGGTGCCAAATGAATTGAAAGATGTGCCATAACTTGTATGTTTTCAGTGTCTCGCTGTCTTAAAGTGCAGAGTTTTAGAGAAACAGTTAACTAGGAAGAAGGCAAGCTTAGCACACAGCATGACTGCACCCTAAAGAAAGCAGATATATTTACACACTTGTTTAAATTAATATTCCTGCCTCACCCAGATAATCATGATAATGAGGGATTTATTAATTAAATTGGAACTCACATATGCAAGATGAATTTCGTATGATGTTATGTTGCACATGTGTAGTCAAAATAAGACGATGGTTGCACGTCCTTATATGGAGACATTTCTGAATCCCCTTTCACTTGATGCTCTTAAATTTTTACATCTTGGGTTTGTTTATTTGTTTGTTTATTTATTTTTGCATTTTACCTACGTTTTCCCATTTCACTCTTGTCTACTGGATTTTTCTTCTTTTTGATCATTTTTACAGCTATAATTTTCTCTCCCTGTTGATCTTGCTATTTTTTCTCCTATTTTAAGAAGCAGTAACCATAGCACCATTGCCACTTGTGATTCTCTCTGGATTTTTAATTACTTTATCAAATTAAAATTATTTTTAAAGAAAAGTATCCAGGTACTTGTGTTTTCCACACAGTGACTGCCTTTTTTGCAGTCTGGAGGATAGTGATGGCATTGACAGTAGGACAGCATGGCAGCCCTACCTTTCCTAACCTATTAACCTGCTGCATCTACCATGCTCTGGCCTAGCCCCTCTGCCCTTTGTTTGGGGGGCAGAAGCAGTGTTGAGGTCAAGCAAGGAGGAAAATGAAGTACCACTATGGAAAAAAGTCCCTCTTTCCTCTTCTCCCATCTGTGACTTTGCAGGAGTGAGAAACACAATCGTGCCTGGGATGTTGGAGGGGGGAGGGCATGGACCACAGTCTTACGAGTATTGTTTCTGCATGAAGGTGAGCTATGGAGAAGACAAAGGCTTTTCCTTGCATTGGCATGCCACCTTGTCTTGTTTTAAACACTGATTAGAGGGGAAAGCCTTAGCAACAGGCCTGGGGGGAAGATTCTGTGATTCCCTATGGGGACCAGAAAGGCAGGTGCATGCCTGAAAGTGTGTGGTATCATTTGTCATTCCTCTGAACTTCAAGATTTAAGTGCCAGCTTTTGGATGACCTGCTTCCCACTGCAGGCTCAGCCTCTCTCGTGTTACAACTTTGCAGAGGGTTTGGGTGTGGTTTACTTTGAAGTTTGTGGCAAAAAATGAAATGTCGGATGGTAATAGCTATACCTAGTCAGCGTTCTGCGGTGTGCTTTCAATGTAGGTCTGTATGGCTTGTGGGAAACTGGAGTTGTGCTTGCAGCATCTAAAATGCTCTATTGTTTCCTCATGCACATCGTCAAGGGAAAAGCATACAGCCTCTCCTCTCTGTGTCCTTTCAGCCTCCCAGGAATATTTACAAATAGTATAAGTGCAACAGAATTGAACTGCACTTGAATTTTGTGGTTAACATTTCAGGCTTTATTTTGGTTATGATTTAAAAAAGGCAATTACATCATGGTAATTCTAGCTCTAGATGCTCATAGATATGCAATGATCAAACTCTATACTGAAAGCATTTTGTCTGTTTTGTCAGTTTTATCACCATTACTTCAGACTCTTTTGGTGGTTGAAATTTTTTTTCCTCTAAATGTATTTAGTCTGTTTGTATCACAGTGCTTTGGGACTGGGCAGCTATTTTGTTCCCCTTGTTGTTACTCTTTGTGCAGACTTAGAAGGTAGCAGTATTGCCTCTCATGCTTTATACAGCAGTGGGATTACAGGCTGCTCAGTCTCACCTCGTGCTCGTGGAGCAGATCCTCCTGAAAGCTATGTGAAGGCATGTGGAGAACAGAGAAGTTATTGGTAACAGCCAACATCACTTTACTGAGGGCAAATCTTGCTTGGCAAATTTTGGTTGCATTCTGCAACAGGGATACAGCCTTGGTGGATAACAAAAAAACTGAAGCCATCTGCCTGGACTTGTGCAAAGCATGTAATGCTGTTCTTCATGATATCCTCATCTCTAAATTGGAGAGAGAGGGTTTGAAGGGTAGACCGCTCAGTGGTTGAGTGGTTGTACTCAGAGACTTGTGGTCAAGAGCTCAACGTTCAGGTGAAGACCAGTGATGGCTGATGTTCCTCAAGTGTCAAGATTGAGACCAAAATTATTTAATATCTTTGTCGGTGGCAAGAGCAGTGTGATTGAATGTGCCCTCAGCAAGTTTGCTGATGACACTGAGCTGAGTAGTGAGAGTCAACGTGCTGGAAGGAAGGCATGCCACCCAGATCAGCTTTGACAGGCTTGAGAGGTGGGCCTGTGTGAATTTCATGTAGTTTAATAAGGCCAGGTGTAAGGTTCTGCACATAATAAGGGCAGTCTAAAGCACAGATACAGGTTGGTTGGATAATGGGCTCAGCACAGCCCTGAAGATAAGGATTTGAAGGAGTGCTGGCTGATGGAAAAACTCAACATGAGGCAGCAATGTGTGTGTGCAGCTCAGAAAGCCAACTGTATCCTGGGCTACGTTAAAATAGGAGTGGCCAGCAGGGATAGGGAGGTGATTGTTCCCCTCTACTTCACTCTTGTGAAGCCTCATCTGGAATACTGCATTCAGCTTTGGTTTCCCAAACATGAGAAGCACATGGACCTGTTGGAGCAGGTCCAGAGGAGGGCTGTGAAGATGATTAGAGTGCTGGAGCACTTCTCCTCTGAAGAGAGGCTGAGAGTTATTCTGTCTTAAGGAGATGACTCTGAGGGAACTTCTAGTGGCCTTCCAGTACTTAAAGAAGGCCTACAGGAAAGATGGAGAGGGACCCATCATCTCACTGATTACAGTGATAGGACAAGGAATAATGACTAAATTAGAGGAGGGTTGATTTAGATTAGGGATAAAGAGGAAACTCTTTACCATAAGAGTGGTGAGGCACTGACACAAGTTGCCCAGAGAAGTTGTGGATGTCCCATTCCATCAAAAAATGTTCAAGGACAGGTTGGATGGAACTTTGACCAACTTGATCTAGTAAAAGATGTCCCTTGATCTAGTGGAAGGATCCAGTGGGGTTGGAACTTGATGAACTTCAAAATTCCTTCCAACCAAAACTGTTTTATGATTTTCTTGGGATAACCAAAACATTCTCATGTTCTCTGCTTATTATTTAGATTCCTTGTCTTTTTCTCAACACCTGACATTTTTTTTCCATTCAATTCTGTTATTTTCAGTCTTTCTTAGTCACGCAGCCATGGTTTACAGAGTTTGAGAGCATCTTGGTTGCAGAAGGCATATAGAAACACGTGTTAAGCTTGTTGTTCTCAAGCACATTGCTTGTGTGCCTTGTGGCTGCAAGGAAATAGATCTGGTATGTTGTGCTTTTCCAGATGTTTGAGGTCTGATTTTTCTTTTTCTTTTTTTGTGTAGTATGATGAGATTAAGATTCCAGCACTGCCTTTGAAATTGAAAGGATATCAGCCATTAGTCTTACAAAAATATATATTTCATGATTTGGTAAAAGGAATAGCATGATGGTTACTATATTTGAGCACTTTAATCACTGAACAATGTTCCTGTTCACATTTTTAACGATGAGTCTAATTGCAAGCTTGACAGCTTGTCATTTTTTCTGCAGATTTCTGTGGTGCTATTTAAAATTCATTTTCAGATTTTTTCATTCTGTAAGGCTATAAAATGGCTGCCAGCTATTTTGGGACTTGTTGCTTGAGTGATGTAGCTCAATGATTAGAAATTATCAAGAGTAACTTTATGATCACAGAATGTAGAAGTGCCAGTTTGTTCATGCTACACCTTTTTGTGTCAATATCCAAACTTGTGCAATAACCTTCTGTGTGATCTTGCTGCTTGGAGGTGAATCCCAGGCCCCAGCTTTAGGAAAGCTTGGAGTTACCTAGACAGTGACAAGCATGATCAAACTGCTGGCTTGGGGACTAGGGAGAGGAAGATTTTTCAGATGTTCCATTCTACATGCCAGTGAATGCCATGACTAGCTTTTTGTCACACTTTTATTTCCCCCTTTCTTTGACCTGTTTCTGCAGGTGTTAACTCATGCATTGTAGGTGCTATGTATGTGCTGTTTATCAGGAGGGTGATGTCTTAGTTCAGTTGTTACAACACCTCAAATTCTCTCATATGCCAACAATTTTGTTGTTGTATAGCTGAGCCACTGCTGATGAGCAAGTACTCATGTTTTCATTACACTCGGGGTGTGGGCAGCATCAGTTTTTCTAAGTCTCTGACTTCTTCCTTGTTTATCTGCACAGTGCAGGTATTCTCTGCAATACAGTTGATGCAACCCATGCATTTACTAGGTTACTGTGACTTTTAGCAACAGGTAAACCCATCATTGCACACTGCCTTGAAACTTGCAGTGAGATTAAAAAAAAATGGTGGCCTCTCCCATATGAAAGGAAACTGCCTTTTTCAAGTCCTTGAGTGTTGGTACTAAGGTGCCACTGTCAGTAAAAATACCATTTCTAAGCTGGTGTTACTTGAAGGTGCAAGGAGGATGGGAAGGAAAAGAAAGTGTACTGGGAGTGCCTTGGCACGAAGTCTAGCTTGGCTGCTTGTGCAGGCAGCCCTTTGGGTACTGCAGGAGCTGGTGCAGAGGTGAGGTTACATATCCTATACTATTCCCAGCTGATCATGCAGCACCATATCATGTCCCACATTGTCACTACCGTAGCATTTCTCCCCTTCCATCCCCAGTAGAAGAGTCCCCACCACAGCACAGTGTGTCAGACCTTGGGGCATAACATTAATGATTTGAGAGACAGTTGAGATCGTATGGATGTGGTAACACAGAGGAACAGCCTGCGCGAGGAATACCTTGTTCAAATATTTTCCTTGAATGATACCATGTTTACAGACTGATAAGAAATAAGAGGAATCCTGGGGACCTTCAAAACAGAAGGTTGAGGGGATTCTTGGATTTACTTTTTCTTGAAGTATTTGTTTTACTTCTTAATACATTTGAAGCAGCTGCTACTTTTTGCGGACTTTAAGTGAGTTACGTTCACTGATTTTCTGTAATTTAAAAAAAAGTGGAGGATTAAAGTGTATTATATTGCTGAAGTGTAGCTTTTTCATACAGTGAAACTCATATAAAAGTATCTTGAATTTACAAATCTGCAGTGTAACGTGTCTGTATGCTGTTTATGAACTCAGTAACTCTGTGTACCTTTTCCTGTGGCTTTCAACCAAACTGAGAAGTGCGCAAGAGGGCAAATTCTTTTGTTGTTGATAGCATTCCACGTTAACGAGAAGGAATTTCTTGCCTATTGTTTATGAAGTGGAAAGAGATCACAAGTTGTATAATCTCTCACTATATCGTGTGAGGTTTCTCCCCCCTCCCCCACCCTTAACCTTGCCCTTGCCAGCCTGCTGATCTGTAGCAGGTGCAGCAGGTGGGTGCTGCAATACACTGCACCTATGTTTTGTTAGATGTTGGTGTTATAAGGAGGAGGGGGGTGGAGAGGAAGGGGAGGACCAACAAGGAGAGCAAACCCCATAACTGAGGAAGCAGCAGGGCTGAATACAGTTTGGTTTCTGTCTCTCAGGAGCTTGCTCAGCAACCAAACCCAGATTCCAGGTGCAGTATTCCATAATTGGTCTGTAATCATAGAAACAGCGTGTTCCTCCTCTTCCTCTCCTGCCAAGAGTTTCTGGGTGGTGAATGTCAGTAGCTGGAGTTATTTTTAAAGGCAAGAGGTGAGGCTTGTCGTGCAAAGCTGGAAAGAGGGCGTTTGTTTGCTGAACAGAGCTGACATCAAAGTGGAGATTGCTTCCTACTGGCTAGCTGCTGCTTTATGCCAGGTAATCTTTAACGTATCAGTCAGTTACCAAGATCACTGGCTGGATGTGTATACGAGAAACGGCCTGTATTTATGATCCAGAAGATTTGCTTTTTTTATTTTCTATTTCCATGAGCTGGACTTTGACATTTAGAGGCTCGCACTAATCATCTTGCAAAACCTGCTTAGTGCCTAGTGCTTCTAACTCAGCAACTGCTTTCTACTTCTCTCCGCAGGATAATATAAATGTTTTTCTGAAAGCTTGTGAAAATATTGGATTGAAAGAAGCTCAACTTTTTCACCCAGGAGACCTTCAGGATTTGTCCAATCGAGTTACAGTCAAGTGAGTTTTGTGGTTTTGTTTTTTTCCCCTCCCTTCTCCCTCTAAGCTCAGCTGAATATGTTTCTCAGACTGTTTTCCATAGGCAAACATTAAAAAAAAAAAAGAATATTCTTTTAATCTGGTAAGAGCAGTTCTGAATACTGTGGTGAAGGTTTGTGCATTCTTGAAACTTGTCAATAAGGTCTGCACAAATTTAATTTCAGAAACTAATTATTATTAAACCTCACATAAGCAAAGTATTTGTTAATGAATATTTATAACATTTTATGTATGTAATGGAATCTGCTTAGGTTATTTTAAGCTTAGAGCAAAATTAGCTGATAAATGATATACAAGCATTGCTTTCCTTTATGTTTTGAGATTACTGATGTGAAGTCTGAAAAGCTGTGGTGGTTTTCTGATGCTTGTCTGAATTGAAGTGGAGCTTGGGTATGATATCCCTGAAAGACTGCTGTTTCTTCTGCTCCAAGTATTAGCCAGCTGCTTGTCACACCTTCTCTCAAAATGTGTGAGAGTAGAAACTAAGTATGGAATTGCACAGAGTAATCATCTTGTTTACAGAGGAGGAAGTTTTTCTGTGAAACAGAAGTAGTTTTGTTCTGAGATGTAATTACTGGATTCTCTAATTTCAGGACTATTGCATCTCCTAATATGAGATTTATTGCTAGTTTCTGAGAGACTAATATGGAACTTTCATATGTAGGCATCTAACAGGTGTTTTAAGACAAATGTGTCACCAAAAGACGTCTTAATGGGGCTTCTTGTTTCATTACAGTATTAACTTCTTTTATTGTGTTGGTACAAAGGATGAATTTATTGTTGAGTCTCCAAACAGGAAGAGCTTTTTCTGTGAGCTGTTCTGAAAACCTGTCAAGTGAAATGTTAAGAACTGATTCATGTCTTAGTCTATTGGCTTTATAAAAGAGGAACAGGCAGTAATGCTTCTGTACATACCAAGAAAAAAACAGGGTGAAATGACATCTACTTCTTTTAATTAAAGAGAAATGTCTTGTGGGTGAACTGGATGGTACTGTGTCGACATATTTATTTGATTTCAGAATGAAAGTTCATACCATTTTGATGTTTGATACTTGAGATGGGAATGCATTTTTTCCACCAATCTTTGACTCATATCTGAAAAATAATTTCTCGCTAATGTGTTTGGGATTTGGCATCCCTCCATAGCGCTGGTATCCTCTATGCCAGCTCATATATCACGCTGAAAGCTAGAGGCTTGGTAAACTCTGCCAAGCTTTCATTATCCACAAAACCCCTTACTGAAGTTATTTTGGTTGAGGTTTGCTCTAAGGGTATAGATGAGCCTGTTGGGCGCTGTCAGGAGCTCGTCCTCAGCAGTGTAAATGGCAAACTGAAACCCAGGGGAGGTCAGGCAGGTAGAGTTAGCAAATTGCGTTGTCCAACTTGTCCCTGTGTTAAACCACAGTGCCCAAGTGAGGTCAGCCATGAAATTACTCTAGTTGGGTCTGTAACTGGAGTTTTTGTTTTGTTTCTTTGGATCCTTTCAGCACTACCAGTTCTGCTTTCAGGAGTGAAAAGGAAGGCTGGAATGTGAATTTGTCATAAGGCAATTGGCATATTACATCATACCTGCTTGGCAATAGATTAATTAGTGTTTTTAAAAAAGCAGATTTGATCGCTTCTTATGGAAAACAATGCAGGGAGTTGGGCTAGAGTCAAAAGAGCTGGCAGCAGTATGGGCATGCTCTTTAATTTGTTTCAATGTAAGTTTGACTTTCCACACATTATGTATCGTATAACAGCTCCACAGTACATTTAAAGGGCTTACAGTGTAATTTAAAACTTCTGTATCTGAGCACATTGTAAGTCTTAACTGAGTTATGATAACATGTTTGGATATATTTACGAGTTTGGAGCGGGGCAGGAGGGAAGTTTTCTTCCAAAATGTGAAGCAAATAAGTTACACCAAGATAACTTTTCAGTGAAGAGTTAATTCTACATCATTTGATCACCCAGATGGCAAACAAGCCTTCAGAAGTTTTTCAGAGAAAGTTGTATATATCAGGAGAGAAATTCTGTCTGATCAAGAACTTTCTGATTTAATGTAATAGAAATAAGTAATTTCAGACATTCAGGCAGAATAAACTATTTCAGAATTTATAGGATGGCAGTCCTCAGAAAAGAGATACTGTTTCATGCACTACTTTTGTGTTGTCCTCTGTTAACCTTGGTTTCAGCATTGAAAGTAAATCACTCTTGTCATAAAGCGGGAAAACTTTTATTAAAATCAGCATATGAGAAAAAGATTGCATTTCATTTTTGGCTATCTGTCACTCCTAAGCAAGTTTATTTTGCCACCGTCATCTGAAGCTAATTGTCCTCATCTTGAATTAGCTGTGATAGGTTATACAGGATAATATTAAAGTGTGCCTGAAGTAGCATGTATTTTGACACCTCGGTAGTATTCCAGTTTTCCACTGTTGCACCACTGTTAGTGTGTGTGTTTGATCTACCCACAGTAAGTTAGACAAACTGTTGCTTAAACAGTAAGCTTTTGAGGCTGAGATTGCTGTGAACACTCTGTAGTATTCTCACAGGCTACTGGTATGTACTACCAGATAGAAAATACACAGCTAGTGTTGTATCTGAAGTTTGTAAGGAGTAGGGTGCCACTGAAAGGGTGGACCTCCCTTTAACACTAAGGAGAACACCAGGGTTGTCTTAATATGTCGCAGTACGCCAGTGGATGACTGAGTGGGAGGCTGCATTTTTTTTCTGAGCCAGGATTGCCCAGTGTGAATGTCTCAATGCTATTTGACTCCCATAATGACTCTGAAACTGGACATCTGCAGTGGGAATACTTCCAGTCTAATGATGCATTATGTGCAGAAGCATTTCCTTCCAACACTTGGATTCAGGGCTTCTTGTACTGTGGGCTCTTTGTCACTTTACCAGGCCTTTTTTGTATTCCACCTGGCTAGACTTCCTTTCCAGGAGGAAGAGTTATTTCCTCCTGTACTCTATTTTCTCTTCATATTCTGTTTATGAGGTGCTTTCTCCTTTTCACTTTAGCTGATACCATTGTATCTTTGTGTCATGAAAAATATATGGTAACATCAAGTCATTAAGAGATGCCAAACTCGTTTGTTTGTAGTGAGTATTTCTTGAGTCATATGAGCCTAAGGTGAGACCCTCTGTTACCTGTGGCTTGCTGGAAGTTGTACTAGCAAATAATATTCCTAACTGGCAATGAGGTTACCACTTTCAATTGTACTTTGTTTTATATATATTTTTAATGGCAACTAAGATGATACACAGGCACAATATGAAACCCTTCTCTGTAATTACTACTTATATCTAGGACAAGAATCCTCTTAGATTTCCAGTATGCTAGAGACTGGGTTCCAAGTGATTATGTGATTATCCTTTTTTCAAAGAAAAAGCTGCTTAAAATTTTATTGTTTAGAACTTTGTGCGAAGAGGCATGGTTTAAAATTACTGGTTGCTGTTCAAAGGATTGCAAGCTTTGTGCTTTTCCAGATCAGTGATGAGATTAGTTGTGATGTGGAAAAATATACCAGCATAAATGGCGTCTCTTCTGCCAATGAACGTGAGAGTATAAATGAATACCTGAGATTTATATTTTGGTATTTCTGTAAATCTGCAGAAGTTATTGCTCAATGGTAGAGTACAGCATTTTCATCTTTTCTATTTAAAATTATCCGGATGGACTTGTTTCTCACAGTTATATGTATATCTTCTCAGTTATTTGTGTAAATGCATGTGATCCTCCTTCTCACTATACTTGCTTTTTAAATTTTTAAAAATTATTTTCAATCGGAAATATTTTTAAAAACAGCAACTTTGTATTTTAGTAATGCAGGGCTGTCTTTATTTCTTCTTTTTTCAGTTCTATCACAGTAGGAATGTCATACGAGCCTAGGGACTTGCAGTTGACAGCGCAGTTACTATTTAAAAATGCTAAGCACTTCCTTACCCAGCTCTTTAAAAGTGACACACCCATTTGTTCCCAGCTGTGGAAGAGTTATTAGCAAAATAAAACCAAGAAATAAGAATCTCCCTAGACAGACCTAAAACTTTGGTTCCGATTGAATTTGTTATCCCAGTGATCAGTTTTAAAGTAAGCAGCCTGAACAGTTGGATGTATAGCCAAACCAAAATTAATCTTTCTTTTTTTTTTTTTTTTTTCAAGTAAATTAAAAACTCTCTGAAAAGAGTAGAAGAACTACTTAGTTTCTTGGAACACTAATGAAAAATCCAAACTATTGTGGGATAATATATGAAAATATTAAATGAACTAAACCAAATTTTGGGGAAAATAATTCACAGCATTAATCTTAAATGGCAAGCTTTACTTAAAACTACCACAAGTTCCTACCTCCTAATGTTAATTTTATTACTTTAATTTCATTTTTCAATAAATATTTTAATATTTGACTTCTATTAATGTTATTAAGATAGAGTTATATTTAGAGTAGGTTTTGAGTGAAACAAAGAATTCTGATAAAGTAGCTGGAAGCATCTCAAACCTATTGTGTTTCTGAATATGATATCTGGATAAGGCCTTCAACTTTTTGCTTCTGTGGACTTCTTTACTTATTCATCATCAAACTGGTGCACTAAATTAAGAAATTATATAAAACAAGCAGAAAATCCTGACAGAAATCTGTGTGAAATGGAATTCATTGTATAAACCAGTTGAAGTAACAGAGTTATGGCTTTACCCCTGGTGTTTCTAGCTTCTAGATAATTTTAACTATTCATTTATAGTTCCTTCTGAACAGCTATTTCTTACAGCTTCCTAAAGCATAACACAAACTTGAAAAAAAAAAAAAAAAAAGGATGCAGTGCTTTTTCTAGGAGAAAGGTCTACTTATCTAAAGCCAAGCAGAGACTGTCATGATTGCCCTTGTGTTCATGAGTTTCAGAAGTGAAACTTTTGAGATAGGCTCTCTTACAGGTCAGATAATATTTTATGAATTGAAGATATGAAAATAATTGTTTGGAATGTAGTGTTTAAAATAAAGTTTGAAAATGAAATGCATGTTAAGTGATGTGATTATAAGGCTGTATTCTGTCTGTCCATCTGAAGCACAATAAATTTTAATTAGTTTTCATATACAGAGTATATATAATTTTTAAAACAGATACAGAATCTCTACAAGCCATATCACAAGTGTTGCCCCTTCCTAAAGCCACCATTTCCTCTTATGGGCTGTCAGAAAGTAAGCTGCATTAGCACTGTATTAAGCCAAACACAAAATATCCTTTGGTAGCTACCTTTTTTATCCCATAAGTCAGATTATAGTAACACCAGTGCCTCCTTTCAGTGGTGAAATTTCTGCACTTTTTTTTTCTGGTGTAACCAGTAAATGTGCAAACATTGTTGGATGCTGAAAATACCATCGAGGCAGTTGCAAAAAGGGGTTGAATGTGGATGTAGCTTCTGCCAGTTGATGTTCTTTGTATCTTAATAAAATAGCTACACACTATTAAATAGACTCTAGCTTTTAATATGAAAACAAATTTTATTTTTATTTCTTGCTATATAAATAGATATTCCTTGTAACTTCATATGCTTCACGACTGGTCTTGAGGAATGTTCTGGGTTTCCTGGTTCTACTTGTGTTGCTCTTTCATAGCAGCATAGAATGGTTTGGGTTAGAAGGGACCCTTAAGATGATCTAGTTTCAATCCCCTTGCTATTGGCAGAGGGGCATCTCTCTCTAGACCAGGCTGCTCAAAGCCCCATCCAACTTGGCTCTGAATGTTTACAGGGAAAAGGCATTTGCAACCTTGCTGGGCAACCTGTTCCAGTGTCTCACCACCCTCACAGTAAAGAATTTCTTCCTGCTATCTGGTCTTTGAAGATACCTTTCTTCTGAAGGGTCAGTGAAGGCATAATAAAATTTGAATTTGTATGTGATGAATGTTACCACTGCTGATTAGATCATTTAAGAATGCACTCTGTGTAGGAAGCCCTGAAAAGATGGTCTTTTGAGTGTGCGATCATTGTCAGTGCTCTTAGGAATTTCTTTTGTAAACCTGTATCACCTGCAGTCATGTTGATGCCTACACATGAATCTCAGATGTCATTTAAAAAGGTCTGTTCTGGTTTTCCTAACACTGCAGTAGGGTTGAAAGCTTTTACTGAAATGTGCTGTGAAAAAATTAGTTCAGAAGTAGAGAGCACTATGTGAAAGAAACTGTGATTTGGTAGGAAGAAATAGAGGGTCTCTGACTCTTTGGTTGTAATTCAATCATGAATACTGGACAACCAAGTGGGGAAAAAAAACAACAACAACAAAGAATAGAAAAATGTGGGAAGATATATAGGTATGTATATACATGCATACAAAGGAAAGTTTTGATTGTGAAAGCACTGCCCCATCTCAGCTTTCAGGGGATTTCTTTAGGCTCGCTTTGCCAGTAACACTCAGCAGTCTGAACTGTCTGGCAATCGACTTACCTAAAGGTTTGAGAGGTAACAAATCTTGACAGTTTGTATCTTATCTGTGCTTCACAAAGATCTGTCCTATTTAAAATATTGAGGGAGGTAGTCTAACCAGAAAATAGAGATTAAAAAAAGAATTTGTGAATTTGTGGTCAGGTAGCTTGGAGCTCAATTTTGTTGTTGATAGTATTAAATTCATATTTCAGTCTTGTATATCTAAGGTACTTGTAGAGTTGCTATACTTTCCTGAAGTTTTTTTTTTAAACTCAAGAATTTCAGATTTATAATGGGAGTACATGATGGCTCGGAGCCTGAATCTGCTGTAGTGATTTAATTTTTTCTCAGAATACACAATATGAGTTGAAAAAGCTAGTTCTAATTTGCCTTCAAAACAAAACAGCAAAACAATAATACCCACCTCAAACACACAAAATGGAACCACCCTTTCCTGCCTTTTTAAATTCAGTGTAGAACAGAAAGTCGTGGACTGGATGAAAGCCAATTGCTTCAGTGCAAGAAAAACGATAGTAGTTTGCCCTAAACTTCTACCTTTGTAAGGTCTCCAGATTCTACAGGAATGAGTGTAAAGTCAATCAACCCAAAGGCACAAAGAGAATATTTTTGAATTCAAGTCAAGAGGAAAGGGATGGAAGACAGGGTTTTCTGAAATGAAAGCCTTTTAACCAAAATTTAATTAAAGTAATGAATGCTACTTTTTAAAGTCGTTTTCTGACTTCTAGAGAAATAACATTTCTTGCACATGTGGTTGTAATAAGTTTTTATTGTGGTAACTAAGTTTCCTAGTGATACTTCCCTTGAAATGGAAAAGTGCAGTACCCTCACTTGAGAATGACTCTAGAAATGTTCCTATGACTCAGTAAGTGTGGAAATTTCCTCTTTACTATGGGCATTTTCATATATATGAGTTGTATTCAGATATCCTATTTAAAACATTAAAATTGTATTTATATTGCATGTGATAACTCCTTTTCAAGATCTTGCATTTCATGTTAAACTTTTATCAACTCTACTAATTGTTAGGCTGAAGTAACAATTGAGATGAATATATTTCATCAGTCATATCAAACTATTGTGCTCAGTGTACAATATGCACACATGTCACTAATTTGTATTAATTTTAAATCATTCCAATAAAACCGTTGAACATAATCAAATATGTTCCAGACTTTGGACTGTACCTGCCAGGGTTAACCTCCAGCTTTTCAGTGTGAAGTCTATAAAATGTTGGGTGTGTTACTATTTAATCTTTGAACTTTCTCTGAAGTTTCTAATCATGAAGAGAAGTGTTTGAAATTGTTCGCTTTTTCTGTTGAGTGATTTAACAGGTAATTTACCCTTTATGGGACTATAATCTTGATGGTGTTTGATTACCATTTATCTATTTTGGGAGATGATTTTCTGAAGGATTAAAGACTTCTAGGGTTCTATATTTTTACCTAGTACTGTACAGAAAATTGCCTTAACAAATTTGGAAAAATGATGTTAATGTGTGAGCATTTAATTTTTATTGACATGTATCCCTAACTTCACATTGGAATTTAAATATATATGCTATGAAACTGAATGATTTCCTGAAGGAAGCTGAGATAACTTTTTACTGAAATATTACATTTTAAAGGTATCTCTGTAAAAGCGGTTTTGTGTTCCCCAAAAAATTACTACTAGATGCCTTTACAATGCTTTTCAATGTTCCTTTCAGTGCTCTTTTTTCTCTTAATATTTTTAGGATCTCTTGAGCATCTTGCATTCATTAATCTCCTAGCTTCTCCGGATTTAATTCAGTTTACAAAACAAGGTAATTGTGTTGGATGCATAGCAGTGAGTTATGAAGAGAGATACAGATAAAACCTGCATTTTTGCTCTTTTTTGTTTGTTTTTTTAATAGAAAAGTGCAGTTGTGTCTGAATCTGGGAGTTAATGGACTTCTAAAAAGAATAAACTTGCATTACCTTCATGTCAAATACACAGAAACGTGTACACAAATTTACTGTCTTTAATTGCGTTTCACTGGTACATTGAGTAAGCTGGAATGAATAGGAAGAGCTCAGCTCCTGTTTTATATATTAAGAGAAGCTGGCTTAAACCTTCTCGTGAATACGGTAATTTGTCATGTAACTGTACTCTGTAGGTTGAAAAAGTAAGGCTGAACAGCTGTAGATCATAGCCGGTATCAAGTCGTGCTTTGGGCCATTCTTATTCCTATATTATGATGATTGTTATTTCACAGTGCACTCAGAGATTTCAACTCAATGTTATTGCTTAACTGGAATACTCAAGTAGTGTTCTTCAAGGTGTTATTAACAGATTTTCTACTCAGAGTACTGCAGTACAATAACAAGTGCCAATATATTTACAAAGCACATGTTAAAATGGCTGCCAGCTTTTTTTTTTCATGCTGTCAGTGGGACCAGTTAAATGAAATTATTTCCTGTCACATGGTTAGAAGAGAGTAGTTTGTGGGGAGAAGACTGCTAAATAACAGCATGCTTAGCCACATAAAAGCATGGTCATTTTTTCTTTTATGATAGAGATATTTAATGTCTTTAAAAAGCAAAACCAAGCACGCCACAAAAACCCACATCTTAAGAACTCTTCTGCAGGCTGAAAAATCTGGACTGTGAAGCTCAGGATCTCCAGCTCCAACCATCCTACTGGCCTCCCCACTCAACTTGCTCCATTTTAGCAATATCTTGTCAGGCACTTATAGAATGATGCTTTCATCTATGTGGCATAACAAGTGCTGAGGAAAGTGAAGGTGATCATGACCATCAGCCTTGACCCACGTTTCCTTTCCTACCATCCTCCAGGCCCCTGTTCCTCCTGTGCCATTTCAGGGGTTAGTTTGTCCCAGCTCAGGACTCGGACTTTGTCCTCCTTGAAAATCACGAGGTTTCTATAGTGCCAGTTGTCTAAACTGAACCCTGTGAGTATTGGCCGTGCCCTCCTGGTGCTCCTGCCAGCATAGTGCTAGGGCGTATCAGAAACTGACTCAGAAGGAAAAATGTGAAAGTCACTGCAGCATGTTACTCAGACTAGAGTAAAGAGGTTGAGTAATGCATATTACATTTCCTCTTTCCTTTCACTTCTAAAAAAGTGAATGTAAACATGTACACACCTTTGAACCCAATACGTAAAGATACTCATCAACTGACGTGGATTCCAATGCATTATATGATAAAATAGTCAACTGGGGTGGGGAAAGGGAAGCTAAGTTCAAAATGCTTTTACCTTTGCAAAGGATATTGAACTACAGACAGCCACTTGTGCCCTGTGAATAACAGCTCAAATACGCTTGTCAGGCTTATGATGCAATAATTCATGATTTTTAACTCCATGACCTGATGTCTATAAGATGTTCTCAGCCATAATCATTTTCTGGGAATGAGGGATGTACTTGGTAAAGCATTAGCTAAAAATATGTGGTTTGACTTTAAGATGTGGTCTGTTTTCATCATAGATCTGTGCAATTAGGGAGTTACTGCTTAATTCTGCAACCACTTGCACAGGAAGATGGAATCCTGGGTCAGTAGGGTTTTGATATGGCCCTATGTGGATGTTCCTGTCTCAGATTCTGTGAAGGTCAATTCCAATCAAACCAGTTTTCAACTTTTTTGTGATTTGTGATACCTGCCTCCAAGAAGCATGACTTTAGAAGGAAATCAGGCCAATTTCTATGGAAGCAATTAATTTGATTTGCTAAATCAGTCAAACAATCTACCATTGTTAAACTTTAGCAGGAGTAGAACATTTTATACAGAGGTATCTGAGGAGGTGATTCAAATTGTGGTGGGAAGGGATCTTAAATCTCTTAATCTAGACCAGTATTTGACTACTACTACATGGAACCAGGTTTTGCAATCATGGAGGTATAAAATATATATTATGAATTCTTAGAAATGTTAACATTAACTTTCCTTATCAAACAATTTGCTGTTTTAGCAAAAGCTTTGTAGGAATAATAGGTAGGAATAGGTGAAATTTTATGCAGTTAAACTGGCACATACATTTGCATGAACTGTATTCAGAACCATTAGTTAAAACCTACTTCTCCTCTAAAAATATCAGTTGATTTAAGCTGGTTTGTTACTTATTTTGGCATGGGTAATGTATCTAAGATCACGCATCAGATGGTTATGCAGAAGGCACACCCACCTAGCTTGAATAAGCGCAGAATAAGATGCATTGGTGATGAAATGTACTTATCCTGCAGAACGCTCACTATTGCTGTGCAGAACATTCTATTCTTTGAAATTTGAGCTCATTTCTTGTATTGGATGTTGACTGCTGTTGAGAAATCCCACAAGTCACTTAGCACTAGTTATTTATTAGTATTATTTGCCATTTCCTTATGATGCTTTTTTTTCCTTCAGGAGGAAAATAATTATCTTGCAAAAGAATAGCTATTTCTTCTTAATAAACAACATTTTGTTTTTCAGAGGCATTTTTCTCTTTTAGTTGTGAGCAAATTCCTTTTCTAATATGATTTGAATAAATTGTGAATGCATTCAACAAGCTAGTTGGTTTAATTAAGGCATACTCTGTACAGAAACTTCCAGTTTTTCAGGTGGTATAGTCAGTCCAAGGTGGTCATTTTCATAAAAAAAAAAATAGAACTGTACTTGTAAACTTTTTATTCTATTCAGTACTCTTTTATGTTCACATGGGATGGTAAGCCTATGAATCCATGGCCTGATGGCAGTCAACAAGCCTGCATTCCTGAGCTTTTTTTTTTTTGCTTGGGTTCATGTGGGCAATGGCTGCACAGTAGCTGCACTCAGCTGTGCATGCAGGACAAATTCAGTTCATTGCCTGAATTCCCAGTTCTGACATAGGACTAGTGTGCAGTGTTGGTTTGGATACTCAAAATTAGGCAGGTACTCCATGTTTATGTTGTGTCAGGTGTCTGCCAAAGTTGCTTGATGAAAATCACTTGATCAATTTATTTTAATGGACAGTGTAAGTTTTATCAGGAAAAAGCCGGGGGGAAGTGCTGGTGCTTCTTGGCTTAATCAGAGTGCATATTTACACAATGAGGCCCTATGGTGAAAGGGCAGAGAAGCGTGTGGCAGCTGGAGAAGGTGAAGCTGAGATGAATCTGAATGCAAGCACTGGATTCCAATTTGTGAAATTCAGTTCAAGTGCCAGTTGTGAAATCTTCACTGAACTGTAACATCAACTGAAATGGAGCTGAGAAGCGAAAGGAAATCTTAGTGCATCAAATATCCTTTCTCCATAGGACTCTTTCTAGCTTTTAATTTATAGTTTTTCCCAAAACATGAATTTGCAGTGAAGAGCTGCAGTGGATCAGAAAGCTGTCTAAACAGAAATATACACTGAGCGTGAAGATATGTGCGAATATAAAAATTCAAGGCCTATTTCTTTAATGCAGCTCAAAAATGAGCACGACTGAAAATGATTAAGTAGATCCAAAAAAAGTCTGCTTCCAATGTAGCTTGATCTGTGAAGAAGACAGGAGTGTGCTGGTTCCAACAGTATGCAGCTTCTTTTCCTTCCTTCTTTTTTCTTGAACAGAGGTAGATCTGCATGATCAAATGCATTGGGTTGACTTGACTCCTGGGCCATGGGAATAGCAGTATCTTCACTACTGTAGCCAGCACCAACCCACCATGGTGCCACAGGAGCGCATCATCAGCACAAGCAACTGCGTCCTACTGAAGCAGCATCATGCTGTGTCTTTCTCCTCATCCATCTTTCCATTTCTACAAATTATGTAGCTTTTCTCTACTTGGTGTAAATATCTAACCTGAGCTCTGCCTGAACTGCTGTTTTGTGCTATGGGTACTGTTAGAAGACAACACAGTCAGGGCAAAAAGGAGTTACGGTAAAATGTGATTCAAAGCTAGTGCAATTGAATTCAGTTTGTCTCATTTTATTAACTGTGATGCATGGAGAAATGGATCTCAGCTATTCCCAGAAGCATTGCAAGAAATCCATTTTCCTGTTGTCAAATACAGCAGCTATTAAGGGAGAATGGTTTACATTTGCATACCTACAGGTGTTTTCTCAATTTCATAGGGGAACCTGAACTGAAAGGCTCTGCACGAGGTTAATTCCAGTTCAGGAGAGGTGGGCAAGCAGTGAACACAATGAATTTCTTTTCTCTCCTGTTGTCCAGGAATGCATGTGTGTGGTTTCCTTCATATAAAAGTGACATATTGCTGTCTAATCAGTCAAACAAGAGAGTAGCTAGCTTTTATTTCCTGGGGCAGGAATCTTTTTGATGGAAACATACCAAAGGCACAGGTACTTCTGTAAGGAGCTTTTGTGTGCAGAATTTTTGTCAGGAAAGCAAGTATCTCCAAGCTCCTGGAAACTGTTTGGTCAGGCTTAATTGCATGTAGGCTTTGGCATGCAGTGTTTAATGGAACATGTTTCTCTTATTTGCGCAAATGTAGACATGTGAGACAGGATTCCTTACAAGCAGGATTAAATGGCTCTGAGAGTGGTAGAGGAGAGCTACTAAACAGTGTTTTTTCTGCCTCAAGCATTGAGAGGATTCTCTGGCTAATTATTTGAGGTTACTTCAGCTCTTGGTACTGTGATTTCTTTGTTAATGTTATATGTTTTTAATTTTGAGGGCTGCCTTCAATTTCAAAACTAGTGAATTAAGGTCAGTGTTTACCTGTAAAATATCCTAGTCTGCATTTTCCTGTAAATGAAGAGAGTAGCATCACCTCTGTTTCAAGTCCCTTTGCTGTAGGTGATCCACATGTCACGACTTCTGTGGCTTGGTATAGTCTTCTGATTGCTCTCCAGCTATGAGATACCTGATGAAGATGGCTTCTTTCTGTTTTTGTTCTTCATTGCTCAGGCTTTTCTGCTAGGCAACTTGCAAAACAAACAGCAATGTAGGGTCAGCCTCCAAAGAGTACGTGCTTTGAAGTAGAAGACAGGTGGCGGTTACTCTTTAATGGTATTACAAAAGGTAGCTGTAGAGGTTTTCATGTATTTCCTTATTAAGGTGTGTAACATCCCAACCCTTCTTTATGCTGAAAAAATTAGTGGGTACTTGTGAGAAAAAAATCAGACTGTATTTTCCTTGATGATGGAGTATATAACTGAATTAGTTTGTAGATAGGATTTGAAAGTGTCTGGATCTTTGAAATGATAGCTTGTGAGTGATGATGCACACAGAAATATACAGAAACAAAGGTAAGTGTTAGACTGGATGTAGATGGTCATCTTAAATGTCCTATAGAAGAGAGAGGGCAGAAAATGTTGGTTCATTAAACAAAGCAAATTGCAGTTCATTCTGAAATTTCAGAAAAAAAATTTAAGGACAGTGTTATTGCTGTGTTCATGGGGTAGATTTACTTTTTGGTTTGACTTCGGTAATGACTATACTGAAGCTGTCTTATCGCTGGTGGTACTCACTGGTCACTTTTCTATTTGTGGAAGTGCTTCAGTAATGCTTTGTTGTACCTGTGAAATACAGAATCCACTGTGCAAACTGAAATTAGCAAAAATAAAAGCTCTTTTTTTTTTTTTTTTTTTTAAAGAGAGCATAATTTCAAAGCACTTTTCATCTTTAGCCATCACTCTGAGATCAGGAGCATGTTAGCAAACATGTGGGGAGGTAGTTGGTTAAACACTCAAAATGAGTGTATTTGAGACTTTACACAGTGTAACTGAGCACATCGTATACTTAAATACGTGTGCATTCACATATGTTAAATGTCTTACTTATTTCACACACAACCTGCTGATTTCTATGCTTGTATCAGCCTTCATCAGTGCTAAAATTCCAGAGTTACTGCTGAAAAAGAGAAGGGATTAGGGGAGTACTCTTGACAAGAATTTGTTCTCTGTCTTTGCAGAGAATATCTCATGACTTTAATCCATTGTCATTTTTCTGGTGGCTTTTCCTTGTGAAACACTGCTTGGCTTCTGTTGATAACTTTATTGTACAGAAAACTCAAATATATTCACCTGTGTACCTGTCTTGCATGTGTTAGTGCTGTGTTGTGTGTTTTTTCTCCACCTCTTAAGCAGCTTAGGTAACTGTGTAATTAAATGAACTATTATTAAAAGTTACATACCTGACATTCTGTCCAGAGTTTCTTCTACAGTTCTGGAGTTCTTTCCCTGGGGAAAGCTTCCACAGATTCTTTCCTATCTGCAGAAAAATTTGAGATGCATACTTCTACATGTACTCAATGTACTATTGTCCAATTGAAGTGTGGTTGAGGACTTAATGTTTGTGATTGTTTATTTATTTATTTTACTAAGCAATAATTATCTGACTACCAAAGTAGTTCTGAATCAGTGTCTTCCAATAAATTAACATCCAACAGATGGCTGGTTTATTGTAGCATGAGCTGTTTTTGATTGGAACTCATTTATGCTGTTAAAAATGAGGCTTGCATAACTTACACCACAGCTTAAGGTATTTTTGAGTATATTATAAAACTTGTACTCTTCCATAAATATACTGTCTTGATGATGATGACTGTTGCATCTCCATACCTTCACTTGCTTAAAACCGTTGAGAATACTTACTAAACTTTAAGATACAGACTTCAGTAGATTAATTGGATCACAAATTGCATCTATACTCACGTGTAGGGAGAATAATATGTAAAGAGCTCTCTAGCTGTATTTTTCATAGTTGACTTCCCCACCTGTGTATTGCTATGTAGAAAGAAAGCAGAAGTATATTGCAAAAACATGTAGTGTAGATCTTAATAGCTGGTCAGTGTTGTGTGGGTAACATGTCTCAGCAGTTTGCCATCTGGCAACCCTTAGTATTATATTTATATTTGCTTATCTGTCACATATGCTATCTCTGGGTCAACAGCCTCTTCCTTAACCATTGGCAGACACTTATTATCCTCCCCATTTGAGGATGTTAGTGTCTGTTCCTTCATTGCGCTGGTTAAGTGATTTTTGTATTTTTCTAGTTAGTTTGGAGTTGAAAAGTATTGGAGACCTTGGAGCTATTCTGAGTCTTATTATTCCAATGTGTACCATGGTAATGAGACTTCTGAGATGGCTTCCTGTGTGATTCTTCTCCAGTCATAACCTGTGCGATTCTTCTTGAATTGAAACTTGTTGCAAGTAGGCTAGCAACTCTAGAATTAAGTATATTCAAGAAGCGAACCATACAATTAGTTTTATTGGGCTACCTTTGCATTTCTCATTCTCTCTGTATTTTAAATCTCACTGGGGAATGATGAGGACTTGGCTGTTCATTGAGCTGGAAAATAGTTAATGTAGTGACAGCAGTATTACTGTTGGGACTTACAAACTCAAAGACAACTAAAAGCTTAAGATGAAAATGCCTGCTTCTGCAGACACTTCCAAAGTAGCAAGTCTGGATAGCTCACTGTTGCCATTGATGTACTTTGCAGCTTAATCATTAGTCTGATATAATCGTTGCAATGATGAAATGCAATAATGATCGTAATTCATAGTTTATACAGAGATTCTTAATCTGCATAAGCCATGGATCCCTAGATAAGAATTCTTGGGTTTCTGCTAACCTTATCTGGATCAAAATATCTGCCCAGTTGTTGTGTGGAAATTGAGGATTTTTGGGAGAAGGATTTGTACAATAACCTCTTCCAGAGCCTAAGGGTTGTTTTCATTATCCGGGCTCTGCAGTTTGAGTGACTTCTGGGAAGGATAGTTTACAACCACCGTGTGTGTTTTAAGGAGCCTACTTCTGGCCAGACGGTTGGTGAAATTCTGCAGACGGTGAACTGTAGTTTCCAGGAGTTAATACATTAGTATCTCTTTTCTCATGAGAAGGAAGACTCCTAATTTAGCGTTTACTCATGCACTCATTAAAAATGTTGGGAATATTGCCATGGCCTCACTTGGAGCAGAATTGGATCTTTTTGTTCCACTCCCTCCCTACTGCCAGATTGAGTTGTAATAGCTTGTTGGAGCATTTTGGTGGTGTCTTAATTGGCGTATCAAGCTTTTTTCCTCAGTCATCAGTTTCATGATACAAATTACATACTTCATGAGTACCAGTGAAAGAGATGGTGTGAGATCATCTATGGTTCTGTGGCTAGGATTATTTTCCCATATCATTAATTTTGTACAAGTTTTTCTTTTCAAACTCCTCTAACTTTACTACAGAAACTCCAGCACATTTGGTTTCAGTAGGCTGGGATGCTCAGAATATTGCATAATATAAATTCTCCAACCTCAGAGCTATATAGTCAGACTAGCTTTTATTTGCCACCCCCTTTCTGCCTCCCACACAGACCTTCTAACATTCTGGCAAAGCAAGTATTTGGACTTCTCCCCATTCTCTCACTTTACAGCAAAGAAGCATTCAATTTTCCAACATTAAAAACTTGGCCAGAAAACCTGGCCCAAAACTTTAATGTTTTGAGCAAATGTTTAAAAATACCCTCTATCTGACTGGGCTGCTTGAAGTAGATTTAAAGCACTTTTGTCCACTAGCATGGACAGATTCTTTATCCTCCAAAAAGCAAACACTTATCCAATCCACTTAACTAATTTAGTCATTTCACGTATTTCAGAAATAGATCTGAACCTATGACTAAATTTAAGGATACTTGACATCCATGTCTTTAAGTAGCCCCATTATGTGGATATGTTGCAGGAACTGAGGACAGGAGGTGAAAACTGTAGCAAATACAAATAGAAGTATTTGCTCATCTTGGATCTTGTTTGTTCCCTGAAACAACAGGCCACATTTTTTTTTTCTGAGAGCTGTGGACTTTGTGAAACTTGGCTCTTGTGTCTTGTATTTTGATGGCTTCTGGGAGAGCTGATTCAAAGAATTATTGAATAAAATTGCATTTGACTCTGCATTAATTGAAGTGTTCTTTCCTGGATCTGGCTCTGCCTTGCCATATGAAGATGAATCAAGAAAAGGTAGGAAATTTTTAAAGACTAATCATATTTCTTTGATCTACGTACCTACGTACCTTGCTTTTTTGGGTACATATGCTTCAACTCAAGTTTATAGGGAACTGGCTTTCACAGAGAGGAGTCAGGTTCAGCTTGTGTCTCATGGCTTGTTTTTTTGTTTGTTTTGTTTGTTTGATTGATTTTTTTGGGATGTTGTGATCCCTGTTGCGAAGGTAACTCAAAGAAACATAAAATCAGGAAAAATCTTAAAAATGAAGCCTTATAATTTCTTCAGTGCTTCTTATTTGGTTGTAAGGTAATCTGCCAAAATACTATGCAGAAAACCCAGTAGTCTTTTAAAGGTTTTATTCCAAATGCAGGCAGTAAACTAAATGATGTAGTAGTGATTTATTTCTACTTAAGCACAAATTCCAACATAGCTTTAACTTGTTTCCAAAATCTTTATCATGGAATTAATTGCACTTACCTTGTACCTCCAATTTGTCAACTTCACTGTCCATCTCTACAAATACATCTGAATTCCTTCCAAAATCTCAGCTCTAGTATATTTTCCCAAAAGCTGTGCTGTTAGTAATCTCACTTTAAAATGCTGAAGTATTTGTTCTTCAACAGTGGCTTTAACATAAAAAGAGGGGCTGGGGTTGACACTAATCTAGTTCTCATTTCAGATTTTGTCCTTAGCTAGCATTAAAGGATCAGCAGTATTTTCATCGATGTTGCCTAGTGGGTATTTCATCCACTTCAGGTTTTTTTTTTTGCATTCTTAGTTATTCTGTGGTGTGAAGGAATGGGAAAGTCTGGCCTTTATAACTGAGTTGACTGCTTCTTTTCACCTAATAGCTGGCAAAAGGGATGCCCTTTCCTGTGTAGCTTAACCAAAACATAACACAGACATCCAAAATAAAATAATCTGTCCATGGATCTGAACACAGAGTTTATCCAGAGATTCTCCACATTTCAAATGATAAGTAAATTTTGTTCTTGGATTTTTTTCTCTTGGTTTAGAGTGTTAAGTAAATTTTGTTCTTGTATCTAATAACTTCTGCCAGCATTTGAATTTCTGTAGAGGAAAACATTAGCCATCAAAAATACGTTCAAGTTACTCTCAGGTCCTGCATTTCCCACATGCCCCAGAATGCAAGCCTATTTGGCTTGATGCAAGAACAAAGGATTATGTTTACTGAATTTTTCTCTGAGCATCTGATTATATAGGTTATAAAAGTCTCTGTCTCTGTCAGTGAGCAGAGGATGTATCACCTGCCAATTCCTAGCTATTCCTCAGGGATCATCACTGAATGCTTTTTCCTAACTGAACAATTGTATTAATCCTGGATAAGAATGCAAGCAGGCAGTTGCTATGGTGTAATAGGTACATGGAAAACATTTACCCTAACTTACCTTGCAGTGAGTTGTTTATCCATCCCCTGAGTGGATACAACAGTATCTGAGCAGTACTCAGGGGGAATAAGTGAGTCAGTGTTGAGGACTATTCTGTGAAGTTACCACTGGTATCCCTCTGTGGGAAGAAAGGATATAGGAGTGAAAGTAAAAAGGACAGTAATTCTGGAACTATTTAATTAAATAATGGCAATAGAGAAGGTGAATATTGGTATTGTCTTGAAAAAAACACTGAGTTGCCATGGTTGCTGCAGCTCAGCTAATTCAAATAATACGCTTTATAAAGAATATTTTTCTGTAACTTTTAGTATTATTTTTCTGCTAGTTAACAACTGTACGTTAATGTATTCTTGAATGTATTTTGAAAAACTCACAGAATCATACTGAATTGCCTATTTTGATATTTGTGTTATTCAGTGAGACTCTACAGACGCACCAGCTAACCATTCTGGAAAGAAAGCTAACACAAGCATGACCCTTACTCCCCAATATGGATTTCTATTCAAATTCATCTTCAAAATTCACACAAAATGATCTAGTGTGGTAGGTGAGGGTGAAGGGAGAGATCTTCAAAACAGAGTGCGAGAGAAGGTAACGTAAACTATGCAAAAAGGGAGCAGTCAGCAAAGCAATGTTAATTATTACAAATGCTGTAATATTCTTAAATATACCTCAAAACATGAGCAGGAAGCTCACACTCTCCACCTCCTCTTTTCCCTGGAGGTGTTACTGCAGTGATGCTCCCTCCCTCTCCCCTTGCCAACCCCTGACCTGAGGAGCACTCAGGTTATCAGCCAGGCTCCTCTGCATGGGCTTGTTGTTTTGGCACTTTTTTTTTTTCGTGGGCTTATGGTTTTGGATTGTTTTGGTTTCATTTGACAGATATGTAATTGTCTCTGCATTATCCTGAATATTAGTTTCCTCTTGGGGGGAGCTCATGGCTTAGGCTGAGCTATGAGGAAGCTGGCAGAGGTGGACCACCCAGGGAGGGGTAGGAAAAGAGGGTGAGGAAATGGATAATGTGAGTGTCCTGTAACTTGCTGGGGCTGATGCACATTTCTAGAAGTGCCTGTTTTTGTTTTGATAAGAGGTTTAAGAATAGCTTGGCATAATGGGTGAGATCAACTAGGAAGCTCTGTGCTCAGAGGCAATGTGATGGGCTGGGCTCTGGGGCAATGAACCAGGCCATGTTCCCACGGAGGGTGTTGTCCTGTCCAATTCCTTCACTGCCCTTCCCCTCTTGAGCATCCCTCTCCTCCCCGCCCCTGGGCCCCTTGTTTAGCAGGTGAGGGTGTGGGTTGGGGACAGGCTGATGGGTCAGCAGGGTCGTGGAGCTCCCTGCTGCATGCTGCTGGTTTGGTAGGGGCATGGGGAAACGCTTTCCGCAGTCATTTTACACCTGACACTGTATACGGTTACAATGTAAGTGGCACAGGGGGTGCGGTGGATACGTTGCTATGGAAAGTACATGTGCTTTTTGTATTTATAGAGCAGTCAAGTAGGAAGGTGTGTTTTCCAAAGCCGTTCTGGAGTGCTTCAGCAGTACCAGACCATTTTGTTTCCAGCAATCTCAGCAGCGAGCTGTGGCTCTCAGGGCTGAATATCACTTTGCTGAGAATACAAGTGCTGGCTGGAGGAATGTCCTCGTGTCTCAGTGCCCATGCCACAGTCCTGCCATCCATTGAAGCCTTTCTATTCTGAGCAGCATGTGGGAATCCAGTGAAATCTGATAACGGCAATATTAATAGCAATTGAGTAGGTGTCCGAGGAGGTTAAAATTTAGCACGAGCCTGCTGCTAGTTGGACAGACGGCGCTGGTCTCCTGCGTGACATGCTTTGGTAGTAGTGGGTGGAGAATCCTTCGAACCCTCTAAAGTCTTCCTCAGACACGTAAGTTAAGGTGCTGGTGTCGGGCTGCAGTGCCTAGAGCTTGGCAGAGGGCCTTGGCTGCCTCTGGGCTGGGGCAGGGCTTGGCCAAGGGCATCTGGGTGGTGGAACCTCTGCCTTGATGGTTAGAAGGTCAGAAGGAGAACACCGATACTTCTGTTGACACAGAAATCTGTGTTCTGTTTGTGAAGTCCCGTATTAGTAAGATATGTAGCATGGAGGAAGGGATGGGAAACAGATCGCTTTGGCAGCTGTTGGGGTTTCTGGGCTATTTGTCACCAAGGGAAGGGTTTGGCACTGGGCACAGTGCATTTGTCACTGGTACATTCCTTTCTATCAGTGGGAGTGTCTCTGTCTCTTCTTCCTCCCCGTAAATGGATGCAGAACTTTCTTATCTCTAATGACCCATTACTACTTCACAGCAGATATCTCATTTAGGGGAAAGGGAGACTGATCAAGCTAGATTTTTTTTTAAAATCCATGTCTGCATTTCCTGTGTGTTTCTACACTAGAAATAGATGATCAGAAAGCATGGTTTTTAAAAGGGATGCTGCAAAATAATTTTATTGACATTCTGTATTTTGAGTTTGGTCTTGAGCCCCACATTGATGTTATCCCTGGAAAATAATGAAGTCAAGCGTGGGAGTAATCTGCTGCCATGAATTGATAGTTTCCAGAATTTTATGCCTATTATAATCTTGGGGAGACAAACCAAATGACATGTTTGGATTTTGTTTTTCAGACTATTGGGTATATTAAAAGCTTTGAAATAAGTCAGTGTATACCTAACTACTTAAAATGCACTGCTCTACTACAAGGAGACATCTGTACGTTTACAGATGTTTATCCATTTTCAGTGGATGTTTATTGTAAGCAGTTACAGACTAGTTGATTTCTTAAGGTATTATGGTCTGTTTGCTACTGTAAGCTGTATTGATTGGTCTTGCACAATTTCTATTTTAAGAGTACTTCGAAGTACGTTAAAATAATAGGAAGCTGTCCTAATGCCTCAAACCTAAGCCCCAGCAGAACAGGAAACAGGCTGAGCCTCTGGCTGGGTTCTCATCACTGGAGCCTCTTAGGTTGTGGGCATGACAAGCTCCTCTTCCATCAGACCTGTCTTTGCTCCTGTATGTCAATGTGATAGTTTTGCAGCTGTATGCTGACGTGCTCGCTTGCTGTAAAACAGATGAGTGAGTTAATTTGGGCATTAAAAATGCATATTAGAAAAACACAAACAGAGAAACTGGCTCAGCCCTTTGTTCCTGATTCACAGCGTGAATCAGAGTTGTGTTGGTGTAACCACAGGGCAGCAAACAGAGACGGCTAGAAGGGAGAGATCAGGAAATCCTTAAGGTAGAGCAGCTGCCAAAGCCTTTGTATTGTCAGGCAGGGGCCTTAGTGACTAATTTTGCTATTTGACCTTGAGCAAACAGTGGAGCTGGGAATAAATTCCTTGAGCTGCAGCTCAATCTGTTGTTGCCACGTCCCTTTCTCTTATTGTATGGTGGTCCTTATTAGAGAAGAATTCATCCTGTGATGCTGACCAAGCATAAACTGTGTTGGTGAATGTGTGTTTTGTTCAAATGTAACTAAGGTATTTGGCATATGATCTACTGACAAGTCCATGTTATTTTGTTCCATTTGTCTTTTTTTCTATTTGCTGAATGATTGATGTAGTTCAGATGATTTACACAGAATGTATTACTTCTCCATGAGTGCTTATTTCACATCTTTTTAGCAGTGTTCAACCTGCAATTGTTCAGTTATGCTTCATAATTATTACAGTATCCCCCATGTGTCATTATCTCATGGCCTTTAGACTTTTGTGCTGCTTTGATATATATTTTCTAGGATGGTTAATCTTGAAGTTGTTCATAAACTTTTATTGGAACCACTGCCAATACTTCAGGTTTGCACTTTATGAATGAGAAGTGGTAGGTTTTGGACTTGAGAATTCTTGAGTTTGACAGGTTAGATTAGGTAACCCAGTCTTCTTCTGAACTTCAGAATAAATGCTCAAATGTTGAGACTTGCAGAAGCAGATGAAGCATATGCAGTAAAATCATTTCTGTAGAATGCTGACTGTTCTCTTTAGCAGCTCCTGTTGCTTAGTTCAGGCATCTCTAGTGAAGTTGCATAGTTAGTGAAATGAAAAACCTTTGGGAGGACAGAGAGGCTAATTTTTGAAGTTTAAGGAAATGATTTAGTAAGCAGTGTGGAACTGTCATTTGGACAGGAGCATGCTTCTTTCAGCAGATTGTTTTTTAAGATGCATCTTTGAGTAAAGTAACAGCCTGCTTATGTTACAGTACAATGAGAGTCATTTGTTCAAGCCAGAAAGTATATTACACAGAATAATAATTTCATAAAGACTGTTGTTTGCACCAGATGGCTTCTCTTCTCATAATTTTGAATTAAAACATCAAATTTCTTTTTGGAGTTGTCCAGTGTATGACTGTTGTTTAATTGATGAAGGTAAATCAGCAAGTTGGTTACTCCTTCAGTTGCTAGAACAGCTTCCATATGACAAATGTTTGTGTAATCAGTGTTGCAGGGGGACTTTAGTGCTTGTGTTCAAAGCTTTATGTTCAAAATAAACTTGTAGCTGTCCATGAGTGTTTTAAAAGCTTAAAAGCTGCCTTACTGAAGTTCTTGCATTCCACATCTTCTAGCCTACTTCATCAAATAACAGTGTGAGAAACTGAGGGTTTTGGCCACCTTTTTAGAGCCAGAGAGCCATGTGTGCGAGAAGGGAAGCAGAGGTGAGAGCAGAAGCTCACTGTTGAGTAGTAGCAGGTTGTCAAAGGTGTAGGTTCTGCCTCCTCTCAAAGCTGCAAGTGTTGCAGAAGGGATTTCTGCCAATTATGACTTCTCCTAGCTTAACGTTGCTGATATGACCTGTTGTTCAAATTTACACATGAGGCCATGCATAATACTGCATAATATTTACATTTGGTGATAGTTTATGAAGCAGGAATTCTATTTAGTATAACTGTTTCATATTGTCTTGTCACAGTGTTCTATCAACTTGCTATTTTAAATGCAGTATGGAGGGGGGAAGGGGGAGCAACTAGGCAATGGATTGTGCGTGCATAGCTCAGACGTGGTTTATGAGCTTGACCATGATGTAGATGTAAAAGGCTCTTATTTTACTCAGAGGAAGAGGGCAAGAAGACCCAAACTGCATCTTCTGCCAGCTTCGTGCCTCACAGAGGAGAAGCAGCTGTGAAAACTAAAGATAACACGTTTTTAAGGCATTTCAGTAAGATAACAGTATTAGCTTTATTATTATTATTATTATTTTGGTGAAAACAATTATTTAGATTTTGGATTTGCACAGATTCTGGGACTATACATTACTCATCTGGAATCCCCCATCTTTTTCCCTCAAAGAACTAAATTAAATAGGTATCTATTTAAATAAGCAACTGATTGCTTTAGATTAGCAGGAGGTTTCTTGATTTGTATGTTCTTGTGTTTGTACTTACCAAAACAAGTTGCTTAAAGGATCAGAAGCCAACAGGCATAGCTCAAAGGAGAGTAGTAACGCATGTAAATTACAAAACTGGAAAAGCTTTACTAAAGGTAAACAACTTGACAGCTTGCTTCTGTTGTTAGCCTAGAAAACATGAATGGAGCATTGTCTTCTGTTTATGCGTGTGAAATGATTCTCTGCCTGCATTTTCAGTTCAGTTGTGCTTATTATTTTATGTGAATGCTCTTAAGTTTTGCAGTGTTTGTAGCCCGAGTATGCAGGCCTTGTGTGTTCATGGTTATTCAAGTGTAGACAATGTAAAAATACAAAAGCAGCTGAGTGTTCCTCGTGTTACAAACGACCAATATAAATGATCCCAGAGAACTCGAGAGGAGCAGAATTGGGCACCATGTTCAATACACAGCTTCCTTCTGAGAGCCAGTGTGACCAGCTGGGTACAGCCTATAGCTGACTAAAGGCAGAAATTTCTAGTTTACCAGATTGCTAAAGTTTGGAAGCCAACTTCAAGGCATCCTTAGCAAGGGCATGCATGGCCTCTGCTTTTGTAATTTCAAATATTGACGGAAATTCTGCCCTAATGACCTTAAACCTTCAGGCCAAAGAGTGTGACCCTTGAAAATACTCTCTATCAGATACAGAAAGTATAATGCTTACACACTGTGGTGCTTATACAGTCCCACAAGAACAATTTTCCAGTCTCTGCTTGGTTACCAGCCTGTCTGTAATCAGCACATTAGATAACAGCCATAGCATGTACATCTGAAAATAAATCCATATGCTCATGAAAAAGACAAAATATTTCTTCAGTAAGTGCGCAGTTAAAAAAACAAAACAAAACAAACAAAAAAGCAACACATTTCAGGAGGGTTTTAAAAATATACATGTAAATATTTGCCATTAAGAGCTCTGGTTTTGGTTATTGTGCTGGTCAGGTGCATCTCGTGATTTTGTGCTCATGGCTACCTAATTGCTGTGATGGGCATGGCAGTCCCATCAGTACTGAGTGGGAAGGTGCTCTGCTCAAACTCGAAGGAAGAGAAGAAGCTGTGGCTGTGTGAGCTGTGTTGAATGTGGTGTTTCTCTAAAGAGTTCTGTCGACACTGACCAGACTGTCATGATTTTGCTCCCTCACAACTGTCCTCTGCACAGCTTACTTTACCTTTTCCTTGTAACCTTTTGACTAACTGTTCCCTGATGACAAGTGGTAGAATATGTGACCTGAAGTATCATGGATCTTGGACGCTGTGTAAATCTTTCTGCCACTGTTATGAATTCCACACCTTTTTGTTTCAATCCTCTCACCCTAATTACTGTTAGTGTTTGTTGGGTGTGGTTAGGTTTTTTTGTTTGTTTGTTTTTGTTTGTTTTTTGAGAAATGTTTTGCCCCAGAGCAAAACAAAATCCCATTTCCAACCCTACAGGGGCTTTCTGCAAATGTCCCAGCATTTTTTATTTATGAAATATTCTATCCAGCAAATATTTTGGAAAATGCAATACAGTGGGAGTGAAAGTAATTTGCTCTCATATGGAACTGAAGCTCTTTGTGGGTAATAGAAACTATACTGGCCAGACATTAGCTTGTTTTCCATGTTGCTGTTGGTAACTAAAAACCTAAGCTAAAAGAGCCTGGAATCTTTTTGAATTGTTCTCAAATCAGAGTCTTTAATGGCTTCTTGCTTCGTCTGTAATGTTTGAAATATTATATTAATGCCTGAGAATTTGAAGTGTGTTACTTTTTAATTTCTTTTGGAAGAGTCATAGTTTCATGTTTTATATAGCTTCCGATTGGGCTTCAAGCCTTTTAAGTCTTGAATAATAATTAAACTCAAGCAAATTTTAAAACTGTTTTGTTTCTTTTTCCTTATTCCTTCACTCCCTCAGACCAGAGGAGACCAACAGAAGAGTGAAAAACGTAAGACACTTACTTCAATGCTTTCTGAAACAATTTCTCACTAATTTTGATTAAATATCTTTTTAAAATATTTCTGATATTTCTGTTTATGGAATTATTGTGCTTTTTATTCTTCATCTGTTCATTCACATTAGTGCTATGATCATCTCTATGGGTCTTAGTTATTCAAAGCAATATAATAATTAAACAGCACTTAAATCTGAATACTTGTGTTATGCTGCAACACTTTAAATGGCTTTAATGAAAGTTCTAATACTGTAGTCAAGATTTTTATATTTCAGTGTGGAAAATCTCTCATAGCAACATGAAGAGATGCTCTAATACTGGTGTCTGATTTGAGAGGGAAGCAGTGAACTTAATTTTGTTTATTTTATGTTCCTAGGTTTTAATTACATTATATTGGCTGGGGAGAAAAGCACAAAGTAACCCTCACTACAATGGTCCATATCTCAATCTTAAAGCATTTGAGAAGTTATTAGGGCAAGCACTGACTAAGGTAAGGAATCTATTAGAAGCAGTAAGCAAATAATCTGATCTCAAACTTGGCAACTCTTAACTACTCAAAATAATCTCTTGGTGGGCTTAATTTTAGTCTTAATTATGGGAGTACTGTCACGATGTTATCCTGTTTTGTTTTGTTTGCTGTCATTGGCTATGTGGAAAGAATGTTTTTTAGCATATGCTGGTTCTCTTGATACCAATGTAATAAAGAAATTCAGAGTCCATCTCCTGTGATAGTTTTGTGGATTGTGACTAAGTTTTACCTTGATTCTGTTTGGCTGAAAAGAGAGAAATATAAGAATTTATGTTGACGCTTGTATTCAAGCTTTTCTATTTTTCAGCGATTGACATTAGTTTTTGGTAAAATTTGTGCAGTCAAGATGCGTTTTTAATATTTTTGAGAGAAATTTCACTAGTAATATTCTACTTTAAATTATTACGAAAGGCCTTTCAAAATTTACATCCATAGGCACTTGAGGAGTCCGGCCACCTAAACAGAAGTGGTAGGGATAGTGGGTACGGTGATATTTGGTACGTGGACCGAGGAGAGCCCTTTCCATCTTCAGCAAGCCACAAAAGAGACGATTCTTTCGATAGCTTGGACTCTCTTGGCTCAAGATCCTCCACAAGCTTTTCATCAGACATAACCTTGAAAGGTGGCAGTGAAGGTATGTTTTTCTCTTTTAAATCTTTTGTTAACACTTCTGATGAGAGTGGGAAAAGTATGGACCTAGTACTTTGGGTGCCCAGTACTTACAGTGAATTCAAAGGCACCTCTAATTTTGCAACTGCCACGGTTGTGTTTTCTTAAAGCAAATATTGACCTTTAACAGTTGATAGAAACAAAGCAATGCCCACAAGAATTTTACTAGGAAGGGCTGTTAGGACTCATGCTTCCACTGCCATATTAGAATGTGTCCATGTGAGTTATTTTTGTCTACAGTTCTGGGAGGGCAGTTGCAAGAATTTAGGTCCTAGTGGGTTCAACTAAAACTGCAACAGTTTCAAGAATTTCTTGCCTTGTTCCTATCATGGATATAACATTTATCTACAGTTTCACTTGATTTGTGAATGTTCAGTGTAAGTGGTGTTTTTCCTACATGGGTTCAAAGCTGAATAGTAGTCTGTATTTTTGATATTTTAATTTGTCATGGAAAGAAAGGTAAGAAGATCTGTGACTAGCTTTCTATAGCTCAACTTAAACCTGGGAGAAAAACACAGGTAAGAAATGCAGAATGAACTTGTAGTGTAACAATATAAAAGCAGTGAGATTTTGGATTTTGTTCCATTTGTGTAAAATATTGGAGCAGACATATCACATAGAGCACGTCTGATCTGAGCAAAACAACATATATGGCCATGCTACCATGGGCTTCTAACGTGTGTAAATATGCTGAGATGAGCATATTTTTATACTCTTTGCTAGTAAGTTGGTTTTGTTAGTAAATATGCGTTGCAAATGTGTTTTTAATTAAAATCAAATAAACAAACTCCTCTGCTGTTTTACTTTTTCAATTTAGAGGTTAGTGCTTTGTTTCCTGCAGGCAGTGGTGATAGTGAAAGAATGGAATGAATGTAGCATGAGCATGCAAACCAAATTCAGCTTAACAGACCTTATCACAGCCTTAGAACAAATTGCTAAAAATACCTCTCCTACAGTCCTATCAGTAGTTCAGGAACTTCGCTGTGGAAACATCTCAAACATGGTGTTAAACTGATTTTAGGATATTTCAGTGTAACTTTTAGATGGAAATTCTTACCTAGAGAATATCATTTGTGCCATCTCTTTTTTCCTCTGTCCTCCAAGGTTGTGATAGTGACACAGACTCAGAACTGCCTTTCAAGATGCGTGACTCCCACAAAGATGACAGGTCCTATCGAAGGATTTCTGTAATTGAACCAAAACCTGCTACTGACTTCAATCGCTTCTTGCCCACCAAAAACAAGCAGCCAACGTATATGCCAGCACCCCTAAGGAAGAAGAGAACAGAGAAGAATGAGGACAACAGGAGGAGCTGGGCAAGCCCTGTCTACACAGATTCAGATGGAACATTTTCAAGGTACTGGTGTGTGTATTTATTGTAAAGGAGAATTTCATTGATATTTTTAACAAATAGTTTCTTAATTAGTTAATGAAAAAAGCTGCTCTTGCCACAATTGAAAAATACTCTATATTTTAACTGAAGGGAGGGGCTGCTGTGGTTGTTTAGTTTTTTTTTTTCCCTCTTATTTTGTTTGTCTGCTTGACTTTCTTCTGCTTTACTCAAAAACAAGAAAACTAGTTGTATTGATGTTGGTCGAACTTGATGCAGGCGGGATTTAAGGGATCTTAAGTAAGGTCTTGAGTGAGACAACATACAGCTTTAGTTTCTCATTAAAGCTTTCCAGACTGTGGTGATGAGTTTCTCTTGTCCAAGTGTGCACACTTGAGATTAGTGGGCAGTTCTTGGGTTTCATCATAACTATCGTGACTTCACCATCTTCATTCTGTTCCTGTTTTGGTCAACCTCAGTGGACGTGAAAGAAATCCCATAGCTTCCCAACAAAATAGCAGAGCAGAATGTGGGCTTACAAATCCAGCTTCCCTCCACATGATCTATGACTATGACAGTGGCTCTGATTCTGAAGATGAAAGAAGGATGCCTGACGTAGTTATGGACGACTTAGCAAAGCGTAGATTTCTAGTCCAAAAGAGCCCTGTAAGCTCTGCTGCATCTGGACATCATTTCGTGTTGCGCAATGACTCTCCTAAATCTTGCTCGCAAGAAAGTTATTCGTCTGGTCCACTAGCTGCAATGCTTGAACCATTGAGGTCAGAGATACTAATCCAAGATCGAGTAACTGTTTTATTTATCTAAGTTGCATTCCATCAATAACTCAAAGTTAGCCTTCTAATCAGCATTTTAACAAAGGTGATAGATTACTGTGCCTTTTCTGTCAAATTTTCTGTCAGATGTGAAAGGATGCCGATAACAATTTAACACTTTTTTGTTATTATTTCTGGTACTGCAGTGGTGGAATTGAGAACTAATTCGCTTCATTCACAAGGTTGAACTCTTGAGCCAAAAAGCATGTCTTTTTTTTTTTTTTGCATTCTTTTTGTCAAGTTGCTCCTTAAATATCTTAACTGATTGGGTATTTTGAACAGTAACCAGAAGAGACAGAGGCAGTTGGATACTAAAGTGGAAAGCAAACCAGGAGTTAACATTTCTTCAGAATTATCTGGGTATTTTGATGAGGATGAGGAAGAAGAAATAGCCATTCCAAACATTGAAAAAGATGATCTCTATTTTCGCAAGCTAAGTTCTTCAGCATCAAATACAGTGGTTCCTTTTGACAAATTTCTTCCTAAGTTTTGGACTCCAGAAGATGAATTGCTATGGAAAAAAATCAGGAAATCCTCTTTCAAACCCTGGTATAAAGAGATTCAAGGGTTCAGGTGCGTTTTTATGCATGCCCCTGTTTCTCTCCTGTGTGCAAAACCTGTTTTTGGGTTTTCTTAGGAAAAAAGTTGAAATATTATTTTCATTACAACTGTTACACTGTTGACACTATGCATTTTACTAAATGCATACACTTTTTTTGTTGTTTTGTTTTGTTTTCCTCCGCTTGTTCTTTGTACTGCTGTACAGTAGAAGGAAATCAGATTCTGAGGATACGGATTTTGCTCACAAACAAAGCTCTGCCATTGTTGCTAATCAGCCAAGACCAAGTTTTGAATGGAACAGCAGTTGCAGAAGGGATCAAAACTATAAACCAACTGCTGAATATATGGGAAGCTCACTGTCACAGATTACAGAAGGAAAAATCTTGGAGGCTTCTGACCAACCCAGGTTCATACTGCTGCATGAGCTGTACTCTTGTTGCGTCAAAGAGAAGTGTCTGAAAATGCAACCACTAAATGAAATTAAACTGCATCCTGTGATGTCATGCTTCCTTATTATTATTACTTTATTTTTTTCCTTTTTACTATAGCCATAGGTTGCTGGTTGTCTTCTGAAAACTGTACATGTGAAAGGATAATATGATGTATAGGATTACTAGCCTTGTGTGAGCATGCAAGTGTGCTGTTCATAGGCAAGTCAGTACGTCTTGTTACCTTTACATTGGTTGATGTGCACTGTGCTTTGGTTACTGTTGGTGAATGACAAGTGGTGTAGTTGTACTGCTCAGGATAGTACAGTTCTAAAACAAATATATATCTCAGTACATTGTGATCTGCTTGTCTTTTGCTAGTTAATGATATTTTACTTCCTTCCTTTTGTTTTATATGCTTCAGTCAGTTTTTGTTACTTCAGGCCCTGCAAAAATACTCTGACTACTTGTCTTCTGAAATGAAGGCCAAAATCGATCCTACTTCTGGCCCTAGGCTCATAAAATGTAGAAGGAATATTTCCTTTATACCAGGATGTGAAGAAGGAGACACTGAAAACGGATATCTGTACCCGGATCTAGAAAATGATGACTTGTTTGTTCGCAAAACTGGGGCTTTCCATGTGAATCATGTTGTTCTTCAGGACCCCCAGTATTTCAAAAAGTTCTCTGAGCAGGAATCTCCTCTAGAAGGTGAAATAATTCTGCAACCTAGGGAAGGCCAACCTGTGATTCCAGATTTGGAAAAAGATGACATGATATTTCGTAAAATACTCTCTCAGAAGAAAGAGGTGCCTTTATCAGGTGCTCCAGACAAGTACCACCCTGCACTCTTTCCTGATCCTTGGAGTCTTCCAGAGGAAATCCGGTCCAAATTTCTATGTTTACTTGAAAAAAATGTAACACCTGAGGAAAGAAAAAGCAGTGGTAGAGTGTTGTCACCGTCTTCCCGACATAAGAGGGACGATATGCTGGCACGCAAGATTGAGTCTTGGAAAGTGGGAAGCAGCATGCAGCCAGTAAATTTTATCCCAGGTCCGTGCAGTGAAGAAGACTGGAAGAAGTGGGAAGCAATACGGGAGGCCAGCAAAGTTAGACACAAGAAACGTCAGATGGTGGAGAGGTCAGGTTGTGTCCTGCACGGATTTGCTTGAGTTAATTGAGCTGTTTCCATTCAGAAAAACATCGTCTTGTGCTGAGCCATTCATAGAGTGCAAATCTACAATTTGTTTGCGTCATCCTGGACAAGCTTTTTTATTTGCTTTCAGTAGAAGCTTATGACTGCAATACCATATTTTCAACAAAAATCATGATGTGTTTGTGGTTCCAGGCTGCATTTCCAGAAAAAATGTACAGTAATGCCTTCATATACAGCTTTATATGGATTTCTTTCCATATTTGAGCAGGATTACAAATTACTCAAAAGGTTATTGAGGCTAGAATTTTTTTCCCAAATATGATTGGGGAAACTACTCCTGAAATACATTAATTCTTATATGACAAATTCTGCAGGTGGACATCCTGATATTATTGCATGCACCTGAGTTTAAAAATGCTTATAAAATGTCTATCTACATTTTAGAGATGCTTCCAGTATTAGTATTCTTTTTGCCTATCCAAAGTCATGGTGCATGCAAGGTGTGTGTCCACATTAATTTTAAATTCCATGGTGGCATATTTATTCTACCAGTATTTTTATTTATTTTCATATCTTGTAGCCCTAATTAATACTTTCCCTTATCCTCTCCTTGTATAACCCCATTTCTCTTCTCTGACTGAAGTCTTTCTTAAATTCCTTCCTAACTCTCCTTCATATTTTGTATTTTGGGAGACTGGAGGAGTTGGAATGTTTCCTTAGCTCTGAAAATACGGCATTGCAAGTTGCAGTTCCACCAGCTGTGCCTCCTTACTTTGTGGCTAAGACACTTCCATGCTGCAAGTGATGCTCTGTTGTCGTTATATTTAATTTTTAAGCTTTATGCTGTTAACAAAGTGCAGGCTTCACTGAGGAATATTCTGAAGTGCTTGAAATAATTTCACATTCTAAGAATTAATTCAGTAGAATACTCATATTCAAGAATACTGAAAATCCTTGAAACGCACTGAATGTGATTGATTCTCTGCTTAATGTGCGAAGTTGTATATAGGATGTTTTATCAATTACATATATTATTTGTATTTAGAATCAAAGATGGCTGAATAACCAAGAAAACAGCTTTTGTGATCCAGGATTCTTGTTCTACTCAAGTTGACTTTAATTTTCATTTCTTGAAATGAGTATCTTCCGGGCGTCCTGCTGTTTAGCAGCACTGGAATAAGTGATGCAGAATTAAAACTAGGCTCTATTCATGCTGTATTTTTAAATTGGAAGCGTTGGAAACTTACAGGCAGCCTTGTTTTGTCAGTTTTCTGCCTGATTTACACATCATGCGAGTCCTGATGTGCTTCTGACTTGTGTGAGATTGCTAATGTGCTGTTCCATGCTGGCTGATCCTCAGGCTTTCACAGTTTCCCCTTCACTTAGTGAGAGTGCTGGTATACTGATCGTATGAATGTTGTTATGAATATCAACCAAAACACTGAATCTTTTCTCTTTTTTTGATTTCTAATTTCTCAGACTGTTTCAAAAGCTTTCTGATGAGCAAGGGTAAGTTCATTAAAGCTTGAAAGATCACAATGCTATTTTTTGCCTCTTATTAAAATCTGCATGCATGCACAGTAGCTAGAAACTCATGCTCGAAGCAACTTGTGCATGATACTTTGTTCTGTGCTTGAGCAATTTACATACGACTAAAAACTATGCATCTGGTAAAAGTTCTCAGACAACTGACTATGGTTATCAGGCATTATGAAAATAGCTCTGATGTTTTATTTCTGTTGAAGTATGTAGTGTTCTGTATTTAAATCAGGCTTTTGCACATTCAGATATTGTAAAGCAAGAGTGGTAAATATTTTGTTTGAAAGAATGCAGTTAGAATCCTGAAAACAGTTAATGACATGCAAATGTATAATGGGAATGAGTGAAAAATCTGGCATTTTGAAGAAGGTTGCAATACAATATCAAATGACTCCCGCAGTAAAAAAGTACAAGTTAATACATTTCAATGATAGTTTAAATGAGTATAGAAATCATTTGACCTGCCATTTGTTACTTCACATGTCACATTTTGACTGTGACAGTAATACCAACTCTAAGACTTGGGAATTGTTTTACTTAACTAATTTGTTTTGACAATGTAGCTGTTTAACCAAAGTATATAATAACGTGAAAAGAGTATTCTTAGGGTTATTCGCCTGAAATTTCTAATGTAAGTGGTGGACTTTCTGAATATTTTATGGTTATTTTTTAGACTTGAAATCATTTTCAGTGGTGAACTGATTGGTTAGTGCCATATTAAGTTATGGTAACTAACGTAAGCCTGTTTATAGTTTACTGTGTCTCAAAGAAATAATTTTCCATTTACATGCGTGATGGTGTGCTAAGTATTTAGTTAATCATGGTGCTCTGCATTTTCTGAAGAAGAAAGAAACACATATGCATATATATGAATGTATGTTCATACATTTATTCATCCATACATTTTTTTTTCATCCAGAGTCCAAACTTGGTAAATGACTACACGGTGCCAGGAGAAACAAAAAAGTTTCTGAAGAAGTTAGATGTCAGTGAAGGGAGACTGAGGAGATTCAAGTCACTAGTTAAATCTTTGAAGTTAAGAGTAGACTTGAAAGAGTAGTTCACATTATTTACGTTACAAGTACATTAGTTCATTAGCATAAATATATGAATATACCCTTACTTAGGTTTTATTTTGTTTGGGTCTAGATTTTTCTTAATTTACTCCAAGCAGGTATAGAAACTTGAGTGAAAAAAATGATATCCTTGTCATATAAGATTGATTTCCTTAGTGAATTTTGAATGGTGCGAATGCTTACCCAAAACCATTTCTGCGTGTGATATAATTTAAGTGTGAAAGAGGATTGTGAAGGATTTTCTGCAATAATGATCATAAGATTTTTGCTGAATTTGGTGTTCTTCCCATTCAGAAAATAAACAAGCAAACAGGCATAATGAATCAAAGCCTCAGACTTTCTTTTTCTAGAGGCCAAAGTCCGAAGTCTTATGTTACAAATATAAGTAAATTGAGCCTCTTGGGAGGAAGTGAAAGAGACTGGTTTATTAGTTCAGAGCTCTCTTGGTATGTGGGAGATTAGAGCAAGGCCCTGTGCTGGATCACTTCTGTTTTAACCTGCTTTTCTGTCATGCCAAAGAAGTGCTGCAGTTTTGAGTTGTATTAGAACTTATACTAATATCCCTCCATTGCTTAACTTCTGCCTGGATAAATACAAATTGAAATATTTAGAGGAAAAAATAATCAGAAGCCTAGCTTTCCTTTTATGTGTTACTTGGTGTCTCACAGACTTGAGGTCAAATATGAGCAGGAGTCTTGTCTTACACTTAAAAAAAAAAAAAATCTGTAATTCTTAAAAGAATCAAAAAGAGAAAAAATAGCAAAGGCTGGAAGTTGTACTGGGGAGGAAATCAGTTTTGAGGAATTGAAGTTATGGTGAACTTGTAAGCAGGGTTTCTGGAGAGCCTTGTTGACATGTTTAAGAAATTATTGAGGTGATGATGACTGCTGGCTTTCCTGACTTAGAATGAAAGTATCAAGGAAGTTTGAGAAGGAGTGACATAGGCTAGTGGGGCCTTTAACCTGATTGAACTGAGTACTTAACAGTAAATTGCTTTTCGCTTTTATCAATGTGCATCAGTAACTGACCTGATTTTATGATCTAAGAAATTAAAGAGTGGAAGAAGATTCTGAGGCTGTAGCTGAAAAGTAAAATAGTGGGAGTTTGGCTTTAGTGGGTGGGGAACACTATTTTCGTAAAAGAAATTTCAAGGTCAGTAGAATAACAATTTTAAGCAGAAGTAGTAGGTATGAAGATTTAAATGGGAATCATTAGTGAGGAGCTTGTTTTTCCCTTAAGCTGAATTTATTTGCTCAAATATACAGCTACTGACTTTAGTGCTGGCAGTAGGTCCCAACCCAGACTTGCTAATTCAGCTGCCTGTATATTTCCTGCTCTGTTTAAAATAACATGTAGAAATGCTCTGTTGTACTAACATAAATCTCCTTTTCTTGAAGGATTCACTTGTATAAATTGTAGCTGAGATGTTATGAAGCTGAGTACTCTTTTTATTTTTTTGATTTCTAGGAGTAAATCTTTGAATGACGTCAGTGCAGAGGAGCAGCAGTCATTGCGCAAAATTCGTTATGAAGAACTACAAAAGATAAAAGAGCAGCTGCAAGAACAAGATCTGAAGTGGCAAGAAGTAAATACTACTTTTCACTCCTCCTAATGTGTCCTGCTAAAGGACCGGATGCTGCCAACATTCAGTACTCCTAAGTACCCCAAGAAGACTGTTTTTGGCATGAGTGCAGTAACTTGTGTGGTTGTGCTCTAAAATGATGCATTTCATGCATCTGCAAGTGTTTTTTGGGGGGAGGAGATATCTATTTAAGGCAGAATAGAATTTATTTTTAATACTGTTACAAGTTTCTGATCAGTGCTTCAGGATATGATTTGTGTACACTGTGATATTCCAGTAAAGCCTTCAGGCTTGATTTCTGCTAACATAAAATTTAGGACACAGTTGTTGTGTCATGTGTAGTCTGAAATTTGCAAATGCTTTTTTATGTGAAATGATTGGAATGTCTGAGTATTTGATCCTTTGGGAAAGAAAGGAAATAGTATTTCCTTGAGCAAATTCTTGAGGTTCCTATCCTCCATTAAATTCAGCTTGTAAACTGACATGATAACATTGTGCAGCATTGTAAGCATATCTAAAGACTTTTTTTTTTTTAATTAAAATCTGTGATTGCTTAATGATTACTGACTAGAGATGGAAATCAAAAACAGAGCATCAAGGAAGCACTCCATAGCTGCTTGTTTAGTGCATCTCAGTCATCTCAGTTCTGATATTCAGTACTTCCTTTTCTATGAAATACCAGAGCTGGTTAAGATTGCCAGTTCACATTGTGGTTGTACAGGCTTAGGAGATCTATTCCTATGGGTTGATTTTTTGTGTTTTTGTTTGTTTGCAATTGAGAACTTAAGATGTGTTTATTCTCAAGATAACATACCAGGGTAACATACTAGCAATTTGAAGACTAAATGACTAAAAAAATCTCTACATCCAAAGCCTACAAAGAAATTCATGCTATTCACATTTGTTTTTAAATATGTATAATTGTGTGTAGTATTTTAGAGCAAAATTGAAATTGTCAAAGGGGAGAAAAAGTATGCTTGCCACTTAGGGGGAAAGTGCATGGAAAAATAGCCTTGATGCAGACATGCAAGTAAAATTGGGGCACCGGAGTAGGATATCGTGGGATATCTCCATAGGCTTGCAAGATCCTGGGGAAAATCTGATTCTATATACTTATGTGATTCCTGTAGGATCTAGCAAAATGGAAGAATCGTAGAAAGAGCTTCACTTCAGAATTGCAAAAGAAAAAGGAAGAAAGAGAGGAAATAGAAAGGAGAGCCTCTGAGGTTTCTGATAGGAGTAGCAAGCCACTGAAAGAAATGCAGCAGGAAAGGTAATGACCCTAATGAGAGTATTAAATTGTAGAACTTAAATCTGACTTTTTTCTTCTTTTCTTGTACAGTTTTTACTGGCAAGTTGCAGTTGATGCTTCAGAAGTCTCAACAATTTTTGTTCCAAGTTATGGTGTAAAAATCTAGGCAATTGAAGAACAAAATACGATCTCCTAACATATGGTTTTCATAGAATGTTAAACAATTTTATTCTATAACTGATTCTTTATTCCAACCACAAATTAATGTACTGTGAAGTCAGTATTTGTATCCACTTTAAAGATTTTTAAACAATAGAAAATTAAACTAGTTAATTGTCTTTTTATTTTTGGATTAGCTCCACTATTTCTCTTCCTTCTAGTCTCTTATAATCCACTATAGTCTCTTGCAGAAAAATATGAGTTCAAATTGTATTGAATGTCCAGTGTTGCCAACATATTGAATTTGAAAATTATATGGTAAAGATTATCCCTTTTATTGTTGTTCCTTTCTGATAAAATAATGAATAGAAAAAAACAAAACAAAACACCATGTAATTTATTATCTGAAGCATAGTATGGCATATTCAGAGAGTACACACATCAGCAGAAGTGTATATATAGTTTAGGTGGCCTTCCCTACATTCTTGATAAAATCAGAATTTCTGAGGATATGCAACTTGAATAGCTCAATCTATTTATTTATTTATTCATCTTGCAAAGAGATTAAAAGTTTGTCACCAAGACAGAAGTTTGATAGTAATATGCCTGAGTATTACACAAGTGTTGAAATTGGTGGATGTGAGGGAGGAGATGATTGTAAAATACATTAAAGAATTAGTATTTTAAATTGAAATTAATACCACTGTTTAATCAGAGATGCGTTTCTCAGTTTATGCTCCATTGTGAACATTTAGTAGTCAAAAGCCTTAGGTCCTAGCGTCCATTAGTTCACTTTGGTATTTTAATGAGCTCTGTCTTGTAGGGACCAAAAATATGACGGCACGTGGGCGTATACACTGACTGATGATGTGTTTACTGAAGAAAAAGTACCTACCACACAATCATCAGCAAAAGATTACCTGTTCGAAGAAGAAACCTCCTACAGCACTAAGGACAGCAGAAGCCAGTATGCTGCTCAGAGGAGCAAAGAGAATGTACATAAGCCAGAGAGCTCTGCCATGCGAGAGGCTCTTGCTGTCTCCAAGAGCCTGGCGGAAGAGCAGAGCTCGGCTCTTTTGTCTACACGCTACTCGGTGAATGCTCAAACTGGGTCAGCTCAGGTTTCAGCTTCTCTCCCTAGAAGTTACCAGAAAACTGATACCTCCAGGTTAACATCTGTGGTTACACCAAGACCTTTTGGTGTCCACTCCAGAGGAATCTCCTCGCTTCCACGGTCGCTCACGGTAAAATTCTCATTAGTTCTTGAAATTTGTAAATGTTGAGTGTCTTGGATGGCTGGGTGAACAGTAGAATGTAATGATCTCCTTAAAAATAAAACAGAAGGTGCTTCTGCTTCTTGTTGAAGGCTGTGTTAACAGAGCAGGCAACTCTGTCCTTGTGTTTGATGTTTACTTGTTTTTCTGTAGTTAAGGGAGCTTCTAGAAATATATCTCAAAATATTTTCAGGAGAATAATCTTTTTATTGCTTTTAACAAATCTCCTTAGTGTTCCTTATCAGAAAACCTGCCTTTGTCTGATGTAATTGTCTAAAACTAATTTAATGTAATTGTTTAAGACAAATTTTTAGGTGATGTAAATGTATTCGGCTCTACTGATTTTGAAACTGAAGCTTTACTCCAGAATGAAATTTGCCTGCTCAGTGAAGCACTGAGACACAGGAATTGTTCTGTTATTATGTAGTTATTCATAGCTTTTCCATAAATTTCTATCTGGCTCAGTTTTTAAAATGGCAAGATCTTTCTAAGATTAAAACACAAGTTTACCTTAACAATTCTCAATTATATATTCTGCAAGCATTTTGAGAGGAAAAAAAATCTTTCCCTTCTTTATTAAAAAAGTGGGTAATTAGTAGTGGGTACATTACTATGTATAGTGGCTGGAAGCTGTGTAAAAGGCAAGAGTATTTTGTTAAATACTTAGATTGCTGCAAGATTAAGGACTTTTAAGAAGGATTTTTACCAAAACGTAATTTTTGTTCTAGATGGATGATGCTCAGAAATACAATGGAGAAGTGGAGAAAGCTAAAAGAACTCAAACTTTAACCAGCAGCACATTTTCACTACCAGACTCTACGTACTCTCTCTCCACCAGTGTCCTCAGAAGGAGAGGTGAGGAGGAGGAAGAGGAAAAAGAAGGTGTTAAGTCAACACCTACTCCTAGTTTGACATTACCTGTAAAATCCCAAGACCAAGATGCTGGAGATAGTGTTCTTAAAGCAGAATATTGTTCCCCTCCTGATTCTGTTTCACTTGCGTATTCTGCAGAAAATGCGAGTCTGTCAGAGCATGAGGATTCAAAATCCCTGGTAAGTGTGGAAATCATTTAATCAATCACTAAGTGTAACTGTATGCTGCAGCAGACTTTAAATAAATAAATGAAGTTACGTCTCATGAAAGTATTCTTTAGTGGCAAGAAAACATTCCATTTGATTTAATTCATGGGAAAGAGAACTTGGGAAGAACATGTCATTAGTTCTTCTGTTGAGCTCTTTTCCTACTTTCTATCCGTCCTATATTTTTATTTAGAAATAAAATTAGAAATAAAATCAGTTATTCTAAATATTTGGTTTGATACCTGTGAGATATTTGGCACTTTCCCAATTAGCTAATTGCGCTCACAATGAGGCTGGTCAATTAGATGAATGGTCTAAGCTGCTGTAGCATTCATTTGCACTCTTAAGCAAACTGGTGGTGGAAAAATAAAGATCAACTTTTCAAAGGGTAGCCTTAAACATTAATATCACAATGTCTTTTTTTTTTTTTTTTACAATTATTTGTGACTTGAGCCTTTTTTGTTTTTGTAATTGTATACTTGAAATTATTTGAATTGATATCCACAGTGGTGAATTGAAAAAGCAATCATCACCTTCTGTGCACGCGTATCCAGGAGCTGAATCTTTCAGTGCTTTGGTGTATATTCAATTCTATTTCAGTTGATCTCGTATTTCACACTAGAAAATGAGCAGCAGTAGCTTTGTCACCACCTTTCTGCAATCTACAGTGATGTCATTTACACCCAATGACAAATTTAAGATGAGTTCTTTGCATTCCTGATGATGCTGTACGAGTTAATTGTCAGTAGCTTTTGTGGAGATTGTAAAGCCTTGGATGCTGATTAATTAAATCACTTCACACACCATAGTTTTGTAGATTCAATCATTTTGAATCATCCTTCCCAATCATTTGGGGAAAAAGGAATGCTTTAATAGCACCTATACTCCTTAGCTATTGCAATGAAGTTATACTTTTCTGAAAGTGTGATTTTTGCATAAGGAAAGAGATCATGCTTGCTTTGTGTGTGTGTGTTTTTTTTTTTTAATGTATTGTAGTGAAAATGGGCAGAGAAACTGCAGTTCTAGTAAGTGAAAATATAGCTTAGGCATAGATTCTTTTCATGACTTCAAGTGAGAGCAAAATGTACTAAATAGGAAGTTCTGCACAAAATGAGCATGGGAACTTCTTCACAGTGCAGTGACAGAGCACTGGCACAGCTGCACAGAGAGGTGGTGGAGTCTCCTTCTCTGGAGATGTTTAAGACCCACCTGGACGCCTACCTGTGCAACCTGGGCTAGGGAACTGCTTTGGCAGGGGATTGGACTTGATCTCTAGAGGTTTCTTCCAACCCCTGCAATTCTGTGAAATTCTATTTTTTCCCTGTGATTGATCACAAAGATATTAAACGTCCTGCCTCTAAATGAAGAACGTGTTTAACCAAAAAGAAAAAGGGGGAAAAAAAAAAAGCTGCTTTTGTTGTGCTTCAAACAAGCTGTAACTTTAGGAATGCAGGTTTTATTTGGTGTGTTTGTAAATCATTGGCAGAGCTGAGAAATTGGTATAGTTCGTTAGACATCAGGGCAGTAACACCAGGTTTGTAGAGTACTGAGTATCTTGGAGATGACCTTTCCAAATCATGAGGCTTAGTATGCGAAGTTGCATTACTCCTCTGACAAAAGGTAGGTTTGAAAAAGAGCTGGGTTGGGGTGATGAAAGAAGAAAAAAAAACAAAAAAAACACAATTGTAATTTCCAGGAACATACTCAAATTCAGAAGCCTTCTATGCACTCCAGCCCAGTGTACTTTCCTTACTTTCCTACCAGTACAATAACCATGAATGTGTTACTTCCTTGAAGTGTTGAGATAAAACACAAGGTCTTGTTGTAGTGTGGAAACTTTTGCATGCTAGAGGCTGTTTGGAAGTAAGATCTTGATAGTTTCAACCGTGGGTTGTGACTAGGAGTGTTTTGGCATAAATGTACCTGTGACATAAGGATAAACCTCAGGTTTATTACCTTGAAACACTGCTGCCTTCTGCATCCATTGCCTGGGTACTGCAACAGCTTCCCCCGTCTGCTTTCTGCCCTGGATGTCCAGCTGCCTACTGTATCCTTTGACCAACAGAGAAGTTGTCGGGAGTGGTGTAGGGACAAACTTCTAAATATTTCTCATCGTTTTGGAGGATTAATTCACCAGGCAACTAAAATGTAGATGTACACTTAGTGCATGTATAAGCATGTGGGGTCTCCTTGGTGTAAGCATTACTGGAAATATGTATTGTAAGTGTTTGACAGAAGTCCAGTATATTTTTTCCCTTTCATAACAATATCAATTTCATTATAATGAAGTGAATAGTGTGCATTTGGGTACTTTAATTGCTTTTTAATGAATTCACATTGAAATGTTAATGTATGCACCACAGGTTCGTAATATATTGTGAGATTTTAAGCAGGTGTTCCAAAATATATTCCAAATTAAATATTTTTCTGTAGTTTATAATGCAAATGTTGGGTTTCATTCTGGTTTTGAAAGCATCTCAAAATTCCACTGGATTGCAAAAAAAAAAAAAAAAAAAAAAAAGGATTCTAGCTAATTTTTGGATTAATAAGTGTGTAATAAGCATTAATAATTAATGTGCAAGAAGAACTAAGAATTTATTTATTTATTTATTTATTTATTTTGTCTATACTCCTATTTTACTGTTAGTCTGTCAGGAGGCAATGAATTCCACAAGTTTACAAAACGGTCTATAGAGAGCCAGTTAAGTGTTCTAGTTTCCTCAGTTTTCTTGTTTTGTAGTATCATTTTATGAAGCATTTGAAATGAGAAATGTATGGCTTAGTTTAAGTGTACACAAAATAGAAAACTGAAAACATACCCATTTGAATAAAAAGCAAGTTGCTTAACAGAGTTCAATGCTGTTTCCTTTGTCAGTGATGCTAATAATAGATGATTAAAGTGCACATTGTGAGTCGCCTTGCTTATTTAGTGGATAAACTTTCCCTCATTTAGATTCCTGTGATACCAGATACTGTAGTGTCATGTTTTATTTTTCAGGAACAGTACAGTGAGCTGAGAATCAGTATGAACCAGAGACCTGGCTACAGCCACAACTTTGGGTTTACAACAAATTGGACTTCTTCAGGGGCCTTAGTACAGACAGTTGAAGAAGGTAAATGTCTGTTTAACTGAATAAACTTCACTCTTGTATCTAGTTTGCAAAGGCTTCTGAAGTAGGTATTTGCTGTCTGCTGAAAATACTTCAAGAACCTCAGGTAAAGAATTGAAAAATTAATATTTAGTTTACGAATTTATTTTGGTCAACCGTCATCTCTTGAAATGGATTTAAGTCAAAAACATTCTTTATTAGGAAAATGCCTTTTAATATTTCTGTGATGTGGAAACAGTATGAATGACTCCTTTTGCCTTATTTTTAAGATTTTCTCTGCATGTATTTGTAAAACATATTAATTGTAACTTGGTTTGGAATTAGTTTTCTTTTTATTTTACCTTAGTCACATGGAATTTTGGAGACAGCTAGTGTTTATGGCTAGATGCAACTTCTAAATTGATTTCTAATTTTTTTTAAATATATTACTGTTGACAAAAAGGGATTCTTTTTTGGTGAAGTGAAGCATATGTGACAATTATTATGAAGTCTTAAGTTTCCTGCTAACAAAAAGTTTGGTTTCCTTAAGAACAAAACAAAACAAAAAAAAAAACACCACAGCAAAATCACATTATGCTTTTTTTTCTGAACAATGATCTTTCACATTGCTAGTAGTATTTAGGCAGTAATTAATAGTACCCTTTTTGATATCAAAAATGAGTTCATCTTGAGAAAAGAGAATTAGCTGGCAGTTTCACATTTAGTTAACTCTTCATTATGCTTTCCAGAGGAAAATATATAATTTAACTGTGTTTACTGAGGAGCCTTAGTTTTCATTTTAAAGTCAACTTATTGACCTCTCCTCCTTGTACCTGGGCACTTCATTTAATTAGGTCTGAACTGTTAATAATTGCTTTGTGTGCAGGATAACTCTCCGTTTACTTTTCCTACAGCTACGATTTTGTTTTAGTCTTGTTGCTGGGAGGAAAGGACTGTTTGTATTCACTGCAAGCTCTAAATGAGAAACTTGGGGGTACTGAATGTTTCTGCTTGTCATTCACAAAGCTCTAAACCAACTGTAAATTTGGATCTGTAGGCAAGGGGAGGATGAAGGTATTGAGACTCTTGGCTTATAGTGCATTACCATTCTCACAAGGTTGGAAACTATATGGATAAAATAGGGAAACTTTACTGGACTGCGTCTCCTTGGTATTTTCATTTATAGCATTTATTTTTTTCCCTCTCAATAATTGACTAATACTGTATCCTTAAGCAGTACAACAGTGTGAGCGTTCCTTTAAAGGAATGAAGGATGAAAGAAATGGACATCTCATTGAGGAGTAAGATGAACTTCAGCTGAGGGCTTCTGAATGTAGTTTCCTGTTTCTAAGAATAAATTATAGGATAATAGTGTTTGAAAGGGACCTTGGGAGATCACATAGACCAGCCCCTTTCTCAAAAAAAAACCTATCAAAATTGAATTCAGACCATGGTTCAGGACCTCAGTTGGATTTGAAGCCCTTGAAGAATGGTTCTCTGTACTACCAACCATCTGATTGTTCTGTCCTGTATGCTGTAATGTCCCAACTTTGTTATGAGTCTACTGTGTCTCATGTCAAAAACCATATTAAAGTCAAAGTAGGTGATATTCACCATTATGCTGTCATTCACAGATCTGGTTATGTTATTGTTAAAGACATCAGGTTCAGCAAGTGTGGTTTAGACTTGCAAGTGCTTGCCAGCTGCTCCCAATCACCTTTTTTATAAGCTCAGATATAACTTCAGGGGAAACTTCCTCTTGTTATTTTAATGTAGTTATTATCCAAACTAGCAATATGATTTTCTTTTGACGATGAACTATGCATATCTTATTTTTTATAATGACTGCATTCAACGTAAGCTTTTCCTTCAACTAATTGCTAAGAAAACTACTTGGCAAGTGCAATTAACTTCCTATATGCATCCTCAAAAAGCTTAGTAAGAGTTAAATTTGTAACACATTTCAGTGAGACGCGTTAACTACATATAAAAAAAAAGATTGAAAACCCCTGTAAAAAACAACCAGACTTTATCCTAAGAATTACATAAACACAAAGCCCTGGAAAGTCATTAAATTGTGTTGTTTTGCTAATTCCCTCTCTGACGTGTAATCTTAATTATTCCTGTTCTTTCACTCTCACACACCCTACTTGCTATTGTTTTTTGGCACATAAAATGAAGTAAATTTACTCTGCTTCCTACATATTCTTACATATGTGAGAATGTGAATTGGTATTTATCTGTTGTAGTAACAACAGCTGGGGATAAGTTAAAGATAAGTAAGTATGTGTGGAAAATAGTGAGTATTTAGGATTTATGGATTTTATTTTTTTTCCCCTTGGTAAGGCTAGTAAGAAAAATCTGCTTTTAGGGAAAATTTAAAGCAGCTGTATTGTGCTGGCATTACTATTATTATTAATACTATTATTTTTTTTAATCTAAACTATTTACACTCATAAGAAAGTAATTATCAGTAATTCCTGTAGTTTTAGAGAAGTTGAAGAGAAGAAGGTGGTTGGAAGGTGGTTGATGCCATACAGCTTTAGGCACCTGAATAACCGACAAGGGTCTATAGGCTTCTCTAGATTGCAAATCAGAGCAGGAGCCTGGTGTGGGTGCTTTGGTTTGTACTCCTGAGAAGCCCTTTCATTCACAGACTATAAAGGCAGTGAGGGAATGCTAGCTGGCAAAGTTACGTGCCAAAAAATTGTGTAATTTGTCCTAACTATTCTAAGTATACCTGTGCAATCCAGGTCTGTGGTACTGCTTTCACCTCTGAGTTGGGTCTCATCCCAACTGACCTATTTGAGTTAAATGTTCACCTTTTCGGCTCCAAACACTCATTGTGCCAGAAAACAGCTCTGATGCCTTTGAGCCTGAATTATTCCATATGCTTTGTGAGCATGAAATTCCATCTATATGTTCAAACTGTATGGCACTAACTGTCTTATTAAACTGTGACACGAGACACAATTCCAAATGTTTAGTAAACATCATTGAAAGTAGTAACTTCCATGGCTGTATCTTTAAAAGTATCTTTAAAAACATGTTCCGTTGGACCTTCAAAGCTATTAATTCTTTAACATCTTGACTGAGGAGGTGTGATGTTTTTCTTTTCCAGTTAAACTACCCATACTTTCTCCAAAAGAAAACTACCTTTTCTTTTATACTAGTGTTTAAAATAGTGTTTTGAGAGCTTTGCTGATAACAGCTAATGGAGTATAAGTCCATGCTTTAAGAATATAAAAAGTGGAGAAGTAGGATATAGAGCTGTACTCTTCCAACACAGAAGTTAGTGTCATCATTTTTTGTGTACCATGTAGGATCATTGTTTAGTTTACTATTAGGAATTGTAGCTTTCCTTCATTTCATAATTTATTTAGACGTAGGAAAATTAAAGCTATCTGGATCCTTAGTTGGATGATCCAGGCTTCAAACAACATTTTGCTAGGAGTCAAAATAAGGTTAAAATGAAGCATATGATATCTAATTCTGTCATGTTTGTCCACTTTTCTTTCTGGTAACATAATATAGCATTGTTCTTGGTATATTTTAAGTATGTGTGCATTTCTACACTTAATCTGGAAAATGCTTCACTTTTGTAATCCACACTTGTTCTGCTGGGGGAATTATTCTCAATGGGAGAACCATTCAAGTATAATTTATAAAACTGTACTTAGGGAAGCCTGAGGTTTCTCAACTTGTCTGCTTTCTGAATTATTAAAAGGAAAAAGAAAAAGAGAAAAGAAAGAGAAGGCTTATTAACTGCTTTTGTATGCACTCTGTCCTTAGGCTAGCTTAACTGCCAACACATAGTAATAAGTGAAAAAGAGTATAAAGTACATCCTCTCTTGCAAAATATCGGTAAAATTCAAAGTCCAAATTGCAATAAAATTTGTAATTGGCTTGTACACACTGGCAAAATGAATGCAATCCAGAGAATTGTAATAGGACAGCACCCAACAGTATCTTCAGTGAGTCTAATTGCCAGTCAATTCTCAAAATTGAAGCTACTTTAGCAAAGTAGTATAGCAGTGGGTATTCTTATCAATCAAGCTCAGAAAATATAAATAAGAATATGAGAAAGCCAGCTCATACTGGAATTAACAGAGTTATGGAATCTGTTTTTTGGGGGCAAATAAGAGGATTTTCCAAACGTTAGCTGAATTTCAGCAAATTTCTGCTACAGGCACTGTGGTGCTGCCTCTCTCTGTTACTATCCTTGATTATAAAGGTTGAGGCAGGAGTGGGCTAACCAGAGGCCATTTGTTAAATGAGATTGCAAGCATCCACATTCTGGCTAACCCAGAATATTTTTTTTCATATTTCTTTATCAGATTTCAATGCTACATTAATATTAACTGATTTCACAAACCTTACAGTGCAGTCAGTTTTTCTTAGGAGTTTCTGAATACCCACTGATAAGCATTTCTTCGACTGAGTAATTTTTTTCCTCACTGTCATAACTATGTTTAAAAAATAACTGTGATTGAAAACATTTTTTTCTTCTGTTTTCATCAGATAGCCCTGCAGCACTTTGTCAGCTGCAGGTAGGTGATGAGATCATTGCTATCAACGGCACAAAGGTTTCACAAATGGACAGTAGTCAGTGGGAAGAAGCCATCAGCAGAGCACTGGAAACTGGAAACCTGGTCATGGATGTTAGACGATATGGAAAGAATGGTGAGTTGTTTCATAGGGCAGGTACAGTATGCTCTGTAAGGCAAATAAGCTTTGTCTCTGCTGAACCTGACAGCTGAGTCTCCTTATTAGCCTTACAGTAGTAATACGTATCTGAGCTAAGTAGTTTGCTAGTATGCCTGTTGCATTTTAACACATCTTGGCTTTTTTTAACTGCTCGTGCGTTGGAAATGTTTTGGCAAGCCAATCTACTAAACGTTGAGTTTACTGACCTCTGTCTAGTGCTCTGACCTGTTTCTAGGGGGAAGTGCAATTACATAAATAAAACGTGCCACCAACACACAAGGGAATATGAAATCTTATTTTTTCTGCTATACCACAAAAATGAAGAGGAATTAGTCTCTGTAAGATGATTAAGCCCATCAATCTTCAGTTCCTCCTTTCTTCAGTGAAGGAGAGTCTTTCCTGCTTTGTTCTGGGAGGTTTTTTGCTGATATGCAAGCTTGTAGTTCATATAGCTTCTTTGTGCTATAGTTTTGACAATCGGACCAAACATCACGATGCAGTAATACCTCTAAAATGGTGAAGGCTGAAGGCTTTGTTGAGCTCTTCAGGCTTGCTTTGAATTTAATCAAGAGTTGGAAATGTGACCAGTGATTGATTGAAGCTATGATGTCAAAACATTATTTTAGTGGGAATAATTTACCAACAAGTGAGGAAAAAAACAGTGTGGCACAGAAAAGATGAGTAGCACCTAATAGCATAAATTAAGAGTGAAATTGTTGTAGAAAAGCTAATAATAAAGTTTAGAGTATGGGGAGGGGCATGGGGGTGGTGTTGTAGTGGACACTAAATGAAGATGATTTTTTTTTTTCCCTTACCTTCATCAGTTTTTCTAGTTTAGACTACCTTTTCATTTTTTGCCCTGTGTTTCCTGAGTAGCTTGGACATGAAAATGACACTTCACTGGATAGTGTATGATTGAAACTGTACCTTGTGTGAGTAGAGTAGAATTTTCTTGATCCTTACTAATGCTGATGAAGTAGTTGTCAATGAATACTAATTACTTTCTAATGTTGAGCTGCTGTATTCCAATGTTAGCAAAATACCTGGTGAACTCTTACATGGCTTTTGACTAACAATTGTATTTTTGGGGGAAGGCGGTCTTCTCATAAATGCCCTTTGTCCTGTCTCCACAAATTCCATCTGATTGGTGTCTCTCCTTCTTTGTTTATGTGTTTCCTGTGTTATTTTAATGTATTTTCACTAACTCTTGTCCTGTTCTTTGACATTACTGTCTGTGTTAATTTCTTGATCTCCACGTACCAAAAGACTGGGGCAAAGACCAGCCTTCCCTGCCACATGTAAGACATAAAATCCTCAATCTCACCAGTATGGGTACCAACATTATAGGTACATCTGATAATAAATGGATTGATGCAACTTCTGGAGAACGTGTTTCAAGCGTCTCAACCATATCAACAAAAAGAGAATTCTCCAGCGGTCTTCAGAGTTCTGTGAGTGTGTTTTTGAATAGTTTTGGGGGAAAGTAGTAAGTGAAAACTGGTCCCCTCAGTAAAGGGGAGAGCAAAAAAGAAAAGAGGACCTTAGAAAACTTATTCTTAATTTGCATTGCTAATTCTAAGGAGCATACAAATTATTGCAAATACAGAGATGTATCTGGCTATTTATTAAGATGCTCTGAGAACTTTGTTGTTCATAGATTTATGACAAATATTAAGAGAATATACTTCAACTAAAAGATATGCACTCTTTAGAAAATCATGTTACCTTCATTGTTAGTGTAAATGAATGTTGAAATCCAGAGGAACAGTGTGAATATGCTTTTAAATTACTTGCAAGTAACTCCCAGCCTGTCTGTGGAGGGATCTGAAATAGAAGATCTTGACTTCTGGCACTTTCTTGCAATATCAGCTACCAATTCACAGCTTGTCATTGATCCCTACAAAAGCCTGCAGTCATTTTCAAGTAATTGTAGGGGTTGGAAGGGACCTCTAGAGATCATCTAGTCCAACCCTCTGCCAAAGCAGCTCCCCTAGACCAGGTATATTCCACTCAAGAAGTTTCAGTTTTGTATCTTTCTGTTGAACTTCTTATATTCTGGAATGTTTCCTTATATACAATACCAATCAGGGGCATTGTTTAATTGAATCAACTTCCACAAGTCTAATAAACTTGAGCACTGCTTTTTTTAATCTTTTTTTTTAGGGTACAGAAACAAAATTGATAAATGGCATGCAAGATCTTGGATCTAATGAACAAAGAGGTAAACTACCATTGCTTTTCATCTTATAATTGTATGGGTTTGGAACAAGCACAGATACTAAACCTGTAATCATCACAAGCTTTGTACGGTAGACTAAGTGAGATCTTAATGAACTGAAAGGTATCACAGAGATCTAATTGCATCCAGACTGGGTGTAACTTGCTTCCACAATATGCTGAGCTGTTAGAAACCAATCCCCTGTCTCAGAATTTAGTTGATGTAAACTTACTGTACGGGTTGGGATTAAAAAGTAAGAGAAGGCACAGGATTTGTTATGATTGCCACTGCATCACGTGAAGCCTGATTCAGTGTGAGTATCAGTTTATTTAACTGCTTAGGAAAACAGTATGAAATTAGTATTATTATTATTTATTTATTTATTTAACTATTTCACTTATGAGGATTTTGGGGAGGAGAGGGATGTTGGCAGTGGATGTTTTTATTGTTGTTCTTTTAATTTACCTTTATTACTGGAGAATGATATCGATGGTTCAGGTATGAATAATAATTAGTTATGATACTATTAACAATGATAATACTACCTGATGACAGCGAGAGAAACCAGGTATGTAGACTTCCTATTGGAAAATAAATTTATATTTCATTTTATCTTGCATGCGCATGGTAATTTACAGGAGTTCCCCCAAAAGGTCATTTGCCTTCTGGAGATGGTTTTCAGATGATGGTAAATTGTATTATTGTTATAACTGGACAATGTTAGATATTAAAATGAAATACTAATCAGTGTATGCTGTAACCAACTAAAACCTGTATTTATTACAGTGAAAGATTAAATAAAGGGCTTGTTTTTCTTTTTTAAATGACGTGGCTATAGACTGGAGGTATAATAATCACTTGTGTTATCCAGTGGTGATAGTCATTTAAAAGAAAAACAAAACAGCACCTCATTGATTTGTTTGTATTCTCTGTATTTTTCAAATAGCAACTGAACCTATTTCTTTGAAAAACTTAAAAAGACGGTCACAATTTTTTGAACAAGGTAAATCAAAGAGCTAACATTTCATGTACTTTCATGAAAATGTTCTTGTTGCACACTCTTCCTAACAGTTCTGGTGCTGGGTACTCTGCCTCTTCAGCATTGTTTGCTGCAGTTATCTTGAAGCAACGTAATTCATTTCCCTTCTTTCCCTAGGGTCATCAGGTTATTCTTACAATTCATGGGTCTACCTCTGTGGTAATGGGTCTTTGTGTGTTCTCTTATATTTATAGCTTTTTTTTTTTTTTTTTTTTTTAATTTCTTCTCTTATGTGTTGTTCATACTTCTCTTATACACTGAGTTAAGAGCAAGAGGGATAGCACCCTGTTCAGGTCTTCTACTACCTACAAAACAGAATAATGTTGACTATTCCAGCAGAGACTTAGTGCAGAACTCAAACAGCTGTTAAGAAAATACTTAACTCTGAATTTGAGTTTATTTGGAGTTGTAGCCCTGTGTGTTTTTCAAAATTAGTGGAAAACAGCAGTAACTGACTTTCCACTACGTGGTGTAGTCACTAGATCTTGAAAAAACTGGTATAAATTTTGAAATGAATCTATTGGCTTTTGAAGGCTAAAAATTAAAAACATAATAATAAAAAAGTGAAGCACTTAATTTTGGTTTTGTAGGTTGCGTTTTGGTGTTCTGCATGTCACAACTCACATGCTTACACTAATGTATGCCTAATGCTGTCTTCAGACTTTGTATGACTTGCTATTTTATTGTAGCCTGAAAGTGAAATTCTGGCCCACTGGAAGACCAGTGTGAATTTTGCTTAAGATTTAAGTGGAGTCAGGACTTTGCCTCAGTGATAATGGCTTTCATGTTTTTGAGAAGTGATATGTGAAGTGCTGCAGTATATACCTGTGTTTGTGGTTGTGTAATTCTATTTGCTGCACTGTATCTTTGATATTCTGTTGGTTGTTTGTGGCTTTTTTTTATGCTGGCTATGAAATTTGTGTTCAAATTTTATAGCAATACTTGCCGTATTTAACTTCTGCTTGAGGAGGAGGAAAAGTGTATATTTCTAGAGCGCAGTTTTGCTTCTTTTTAGATTTCTCTGGCATTATACTGTTATGAAAGTATTCTCTTTTTAAGCCTGTATAGGCCAGCATAGTCTTAGAGAGTAAGACAAGAGAGATGTCCTCTGTATCCTAAATTAAGAATGTTGCAACTTGTTGTATTTATGCATTGTTTTTAACTGAAATTAGCTAAGTAGCAAGGATACTAACAACAAACAATCATTATGTAAGATGATGCTTGGGGAAGGATTTACTTAGTGCTTCTCCACATTTTCTCAACTTTTATTACATCAGCACATTTATATGTTTTGTTTTTTTTTAGCAATCATTTTGGCATAAGCTAGGACATCATATCCTCAAATAGTATATGGTTTGAGGTGAATAGTGACAAGCTCAGCAAATTAACACGTGCTTTGGAGAGTAGGAAAGAAGGGCAGTTGGAAAGGGAAAATAGTTTTGTGGAATAGAAGTTGCTTGTAAGTCATGCCGACGGTATTAGGCAAATGACTGCTGTACCCAGGTGTGCTGAACAATAAGATTTCACAATAATGCTAGAAAAGCTGTAGCAAGGAACTTCTGTATTACCACAGTGGGAGAGGTACCGCTAATCCAAGCAATTACCAGTGGCACTCGTGAGCATGTAGAGTCTTTAAATCGTCACCTACATTAGTTTAAAGCACCTAATGTATTCTGAGCTCTAATTAGCGTGAAGTAGGGTCAAATGCAAGCATGGCTTACTACAGAATCAAAAAACTCATCTGAAGTTCAGACTTTCTACATTAGGATAAGTATTAAATGTCTATTGTTCTAATAATTCCTGTTGTTTTTTCTTTTTCTATTTTGTCTTCTACTCCAAAATCCCACAGGAGGCCCAGAGCCTGCAATGCCTGATGTAAGTACTGTTTACAAACTACTAATTAGCTGTGTAATAGTTGTCTTTTCAAGAGGCCCACTGCTTTCTATTGCTTATATATATATATATATATACATATATTTTTACACTACCTTTAAATCCTGATCAAATTAGAGAGTACTGAGACTTTTTAATGTGTAGGAGGATGGTTGCCCTATTGTCTCTTTGAAGACACTGAACCATGTTCTTGCCACTATAAAGCTGTAATTCTTGTAACGGCTTTTATTTCTCATTTTATGTAGAGTATTGATGACATGTAGTAAGATAGTACTAATTCATTTCCCTGCTGTATTAGCTCCCAGTCCCATCCATTAGTGTTCCAAGTCGTCGGGTTTGGGATCAAGAAGAAGAACGAAAACGACAAGAGAAATGGCAGAAGGAGCAGGATCGCTTACTGCAGGTAACGTTAGTCTTCATGGCTTTGTGATTGGTAACTATTAGAGAAGAAAACTTTTCTTTAATTCTGTAACTCTTCTTACTGATGGCAGAATAAGACTTCCAGATGCATTTGCTGGGCTGCACGGTCACGTGCACAATTTTTCAGACAGGAAAAGACATTAATAAGTTTCACAGAATCAAACCCGGATTGTATATTCACTGCAACCAGAAGTACTCGATCATCAGAAGGCTGGTTTGCTCTCACTGGCAAAATAGTTTACAACTAGCAAAGTTCTAAGTCATCAGTTTTGAATATACATCTTATTTTCTTGCAAGAAAAGTCTCTAGGATGACTTTTACTGTCCATTCTAGATACTGGCTGCCTTCATCTCTGAATACAAAGTGCTGCCATGGTTAGAGGCCTGCTAGTATCCTATTGTTTAGCAGTCAGCTATTCTGTTGGAGTCAGCTTGTTTCCCAGGACCACAGAAAGCCAAAACAACTGACTAATGCAAAACCACTTCAACAACCAGTTTCCGCAAAGAGAGGAAAGTGTTGTAAAAGGGGCAATTTTTGCTATCTTATGATGATATACAAAAACCAAGCACACTTTTCAGGACTGAGTAGGCTTATAATTCTGAGGTCTTTACTGTAAGATGCATCTCTGGAAATTAAGCATCTAAAGACTGTTGGCTAGCAGAGGCATCAGTGAATGTCATTTATTCTGCACAAGACATCTTAAATAGCATTTAGGCATTCAGCAGTAAATCATGATGACAAAGCACAGTTTAACTATTCTCTTGCTTTTTGGATGTTTCAGCTGTTGTCGTTCCTTTTAGTGAACTCCACAAGGCAGGAGTGACTTTCTAAACACATTTGTATATCTGTTATGCTTAGGTGCACAATTTGACATCTAGAGCATCTTAGAAGTAACTTTTGCAGTCATTTCATATTTTGTTTTTCCCAAGACTGAGGTGGTGATTAACAAAAGCAACAAAATGTTTACTGTGTATGCTGAGTAAAGCCTTAAGACATCACATTGATTTCATATTAAAACCAGTCATAGGATGAAATTGGAGGTCCAAAAATAGGGCTTTTGTTCAGATAAAGTTTCTAAAAGACCAAATGTTCTTGCTGAAACCAAATTACTGCCTCATATTTCACTTAGTGATTGCTTTATATTTATCATATTACTCTGTGCAGTTCCAAGTTAAATACAATTACTCTGTAATCAAGAAATACTTTAGATAGCTTAGTTCCCAACTGAACAAAAGTCAGCTGTAATGACAGGGAATATAGCAGATGTGAGGTCAGCTGTAATGAGACTTATCATATAAGAAGCCTGGAATCTCTGAAATTGATGACTGAACTCCTTGTGATTGTATTTGAGCCAGTGTATCATTCATCTTTGGCTTACCTCACATCCTGGAGGAGCTCAAACATGTTTATACTGCATTCATTAAATAAAAAGTAGAGTATTCTAATGCAATTAAATCAAATTCCTGGTTTATGTGTTTAACTACAATCTAACCTAACAGGAGAAGTACAAACGGGAACAAGAAAAACTTAGGGAAGAATGGCTACGAGCTAAGCAAGAAGCAGAAAAGGAAAACTCCAAGTATTTAGATGAGGTAAGCTGTGTGTATGGCTTCGCTTTTGACTGTTCAGTTTCATGGTGGCTTTTTAAACTACTAGTAGGAACATGTAAACATACAAATAATTATTTTTCTTTGTCATTTATCTCCTTGTTTTGGATAATCAAAATGATTGTCTATGACTTGATAGAAAGAGATTGGTAAAGTGGAAAGGGGAAATGGGGTGCTTGGAGACCTGTTTAAGTTTACTTTTTTCATCGTGGATTGATTATGTAACTAACATGAAGGAAGTGTTGGCAAAATGTTGCAGTTTATATGAATTCTTGTGGCAAGAATCAAATAGTCAGATTTATTGTGTAATATTTACCTCTTAATGTTACTTCTTGAAATTCTGCTTCAGTACTTGATCATTAGGTGTGTTTGTAATTTCTGGGCTGTTTGCTGGCATTCAGTTTGTCCTCTCTGGAAAATTTACATATCAAATCAACTTCAGCTTCGCTGTCACATTTTAAAACTTGGAATCTGTGTTGTTTTTATAGCTGCCTACTTTTGTGGCTGTTTATGAGAACAAGTACAGGTTTTTTTTGTTTTGTTTTGCTTATTGCTGAGCATAGGAAGTGTGTGATATCTCTTCTCTATTGCTATATGACCTTAGCTTCAGGCACCCCAGCTACATCACTGTGTTCATGTAATCATCAGCATCAAGACTTTGAATTAAGGCTTAGGATTTTAATGTAGAAGAAGCTTGTTTCAGCTGTTCAAAGTCTTTGCTGTACAAGAATGTAAAAAAATAAAAAAAATTAAAAATTTGGATGAAGTAGTCCTTAATTGACAAAGAGTATTTGTTCTCTACAGTTAAAACTTATTTTGACTGCTGAAAGACCTTCTTCAAGTTTGAGACAAAAGTTAGTGTTTAGTCAGATACTTAAATTTCAATTGGCAGAATGTAGGAGGCTGAGGGTTTCCTCCACATGATGATTCCTTTGAAATACATTGGTCAGGTACACACTTGCAGTGGCTGTCTTGGATAGGTCTCAAGCTTGGAAATAATAAAAATGTTGGGTATCATGAAGAGTTTGTTTTTGGTGGGGATTTAAGTGGAGAAGGAATGGCATGAAATGTAAGAAGGGTTTTAGAAAACAGAATGTTTCACATACTTGTGGACACATTGCCCATAATGCTTGCTAAGGCTGCTGTGTGGAATGAAGCTCTTGCATTAGGAGAATATGCCAGCAGGCACACATTCAAAAAGAAACCAAAGTACACCCTGTCTCTTGCATTTGAGAGTATTTGGGATGCTTTTTACACCATCTTTCCCATGTGGAATAAATAACCTTTTCTGATTCAGCAATCTGCTTATAGAAAGAAAAAAAAAACAAGAAAAACAACAACAACAAAAAAAACCCCTAAAAATAAACCCCAGCACACAGAGCTCCATTCCCCTAAAAATGTTATTTCTTTTATCTGCTACAGGAACAAACTGTTATAACCTCCAACACAATCTCAGTCTCTGCACGAGCTCCATCTGCCTCCAGCTGGATGGCAAGCCCTGAAGCAAGTACTCCTGAGGAGCAAGAAGGGGATGGAGGAAGTGAGCTGGCAGCACACTTGCTGGCCAAGGAAGAAGAAAGGAGGCTTCAGGAGGAAGAAGAAGCAGCCTTGCGTTTTGAGCAAGAAAGGGAACTTCAAGAACTAGAGCTAGAGAGGCAACGTAAAGAGAGGGAGCAGCAATATGCTGAGGAGCAGAGGCGGCGGGCAGAGATGGAAGAGCAGAGGCGGCGGGCAGAGATGGAGGAGCAGAGGCAGCAAGCAGAAAGGCAGAGGGAAATGTCAGCAGAGACATCTCAGTACCAAAGGTCTGCACTTGAGTTGAACTCTCCCTTCTGCGTAAAAATTAAGAATACCTTTTTAAATGGAGTGCATGTCTTGAATAGATAAATGCATTCATGTCAGGTTCATATTGTAGATTTATCAGTTCAAGGCACTACATGATAACCTAACCATCTTGTATATGTAGTTCAGCAGTGAAATAGTAAAGCTATCCCAATTCTGCCATCCTTTGTGCGTTCTGTAAGCACAATCAGACGTTACGGGTGACTGAGTTGGCATAATTTGAGCCCCACGATTCCTTAGTTCCTTTTGTTGCAAACCATTTCTTCACCTTATGCAGACTAGTTTTCTTTTGTGCTCTAATAGTTTAGAAATAATTGCACATTCATTTTTGCATTTCAGCTGAAGGAAGAGATTTAGAAGCTAATGGATGGTAACTTAAAATTCTGCAGCCTGACTGCCAGTGCTCATTGCTATAAATGATATTGTATTACACAGAGGATCCTGCTGAGAATGAATAAAATGCCATTCTTTCTTTCTGATGGTAGAAGAATCATGTGCAAGATGAAATCGTCCCTCTTGAATGGAGTGGTCTATTAACCCACTTCTGTTCATTTTTAGATAGTGAGAGTAGAGAGTAATTGTAGCCAAATCAAAGATGACCTGAAGCACTTAATATGAAGATTTGTAAGAACCCCGGTGTAAGATTGCAAATTGAGAGCCAATGGCTCAATATACAGGGCTTTCAGAAGAAATATCAAGCTAACTCTTATAACAAAGCCATAATTGATCTTTACAGATTCATCTGTCATTTGGGTTTGGCAGTGCAACAGTAAAGTTTAGTTGTGCCAGTGTCCTAATTTCTCAGTGAGAAGCATCATCACATGTGAGTTAGCAAATACTGGCTTAGGTATTGTATCACATTGGAAATATCCACTGTGGACATATTTATCCTTGAGTGTTTAAACATTTCTTTCATTACCTTTATCATCAGTGTGCTTAAAATTAATAAATAAAATAGTTAATAAATGCAAATTCATGCATAGAAGTTTTCCAACTACTGTTTGAGGCATCACAGGAGATTAATCTATCTGAAAGATTAAAGCAGTAACTTTCCCTTGTTTCTTGTGCACTTAGCTTACTGCCTTGCATACAGCAAACTTGGCTGTTTCCCTTGAGGATTTTTCCCTTTTCTTGTAGAAGCAAGAAGATAACACATAGTATCAAGTTAAATCTTAAGAGAAAAAAAAAAGATTCTAAAATTGCATATATTTGCTGAGGAGACTGTGAGATGTGGAGTTTCTTTAGCTCATGGTGAATTACTGCTGCAGAGGAAGGGAGAGGCATGGCTGTTTCAGTGGCTAAACTGGTTATTCTTGGCAGCTGAACCAGTGTAGTTCTATAGTTTTGCTTGCTCCATTTGCAAGATAATAAGAGATAATGCAGTAACCTGTGAAGCTGCTGTGATATCTGCATATCTAAATCCTTGATATATGCTTTCGTCTGAGGGGATGTGATTGCTTCTGAGGTTGCTGCAAAAGGATATGCATTGCTAAACATGGATGGCTGTGCTGAGTAGTAAAAGAATAAGTTCAGTCAAACTGGGATTTAAAGTAACTAGCACTAAATGTTTGCGTTGCAATGATATCTGGAGATTTGGCTTGAAATCTGAAATGCTGCATTGACTGTGTATGAAAGCATGATGCTACAAAGAGCTGAGTCCTCACTCAGCTGATAGCAGAGCATTGAGGCCGGGACAGGCAGCTGGAAGAGCTCTGTAGAAGTTAGTGAGTGTTTCTCTATGGATTATGGTCCATAGCATGAAATTTACTAGAATATGCATCTAAGTTTTGGAGAATTGCTGTGTTTGGACAAAGCTTATCTTCTGGCTTTAAAACAGATGAGATAATCACTGTTGTGTATTTATACTTTTTTCAGCATCTTAGTCTGTTTTTAAGCTTCTCCCTTGTGTTTTCACATTCGTTTAACATCTGAAGCTTGCATTTTATGTATATGTATATATTATTAGTTCAATTTTGAGATTTTTGTAATAGATATTTCCTTTTATCTGTATGTTGCTACTAGACGTTATGAGCGCTATGAAGTATCCAAAACAATAGAGAACCGACCTGGCCAACCTCTCATTGACAGGTGAGAAGAAATGCCATCAGTGTGCAGGCTGAAATATCTTCAGTACTAAGTTTTAAGAGTTTAGGCATGTAGAGGTTTCTACTCCTCACTTACAAGGAGGAAATTTCAGGCTGATTTTCTATCTGCCTTTGTTTTTCTGGCTCCTTTTGTTTGTTGTATTTCTGACTGATGAAATTAAGGCTCCTTAGATCTTTGTGTTTGTGGAGGCTTTTGTTTGTTTTGTTTTCTTAAGGATCTGCTTTGAATATTTTTTACAGGGAATATTTATAGATCTTTATTAATTTAATTTATTTTTATAGGCATTATGAGCGCTATGAATCTTCCAAAACCATCGAGGAGCGACCTGGTCAGTCATTTTCTGACAGGTATGTGTGATACTGAATTTCAGTGTAGATGGTGATGTGGGATCATAGAATATCCTGAGTTGAAGGGACACATAAGAATCACCCTTCTCTGTCTTCATAGTCCCCCTTTGGACACTCTCTAATAGTTCTGCGTCTTTCTAATGTTATGGCACCCAACCTTCCCACAGTGCTGGAGGTGAGTCTTCAAAGCTCAGTGCACAGTGGGACTCTGTGTCAGAAACCCTTGAAACATCTGATCAGCTTTGGCCATTGGCAGCTGCTGCAGTTTTTATGGTCTGTTTCGTACTGAGAAAACAAATAACCAAACTCGTGGCAAATCACACGCTGTGCTGTAAACAAGTGTTAGTCAGTCAGTCAGGATTTTACTGGGAGAAGCAGAACTATAAGGAAGTCAATATGTGGGTGGTATTAGACTTACCTGGCTGGAAAACAATTTCTTGGTTGTGTCATAGTGTGCTGTACAAATTAAGGTGCAGTCATCTCAGTGAAGATTGTGAAACTTAGAGACAGCAAACAGGGAGGGATGTGACAGACAGCAGCAGCTTATTTATCAGGACGATAGCGCTGTGCCACCTGCTAAATATGCCTTGTTTTTTGTTCCTTTACTCATTTCCACAGAATGAACTAGCTGGACTTCTTGAATAGGCTTTTCTTCTGGCTTTTAAGTTTTGGGCTATGGTTTAGAAAATGCTGAAGTAGCCTAAATCAGAATATTTTATCAAGCTTTTGTTATAGATGGCATTTCACAGTACTGAAAAATCATCTGTGCTTTAAGTTAGTTCTTACCATTGGAGTAAGCATGCCTTATTACATAAAGAGGATCCCCAGATTTTACAGGGAAACCATCATGACTTTATCTGTAAATCTAATTTCAGAAGTTGCATGCACTAGGTAGTTACCTCTTGTGTACATGTATGAAGAAGACACTCAAGTGTTTAAAATCAGCCCAGACAAGGTCAACCTGCTCTTTGGATCTCCTGCTCAATACAAGCTGCTGTGTAATCATTGCATTAGGTCCCCAGTATAGAACAAATAATCAAAACCTGGGGAAGCAAAAAGTTTGATGCAATTTGTATATGCGTCCTTTATCTGCAGCCAAAAAAAATCACCCTCAGTATATTTTTATGCATTCAGTGTTGCATTCATAAGCACACTGCAATAGCAGCTTTGATTTTTATACCAACATAAGACTTCTGTTCCTTTCAGAAGTGTCTTAAACAAGAAAATTGGATGTGTTAATTGAGACTAATAATGCAGCACAGAGGTGCTGCTGAAGCTCCTGCGTGGAGTCAGAAACCCAGCTTTTTGCTCTTTGCCTTCCTATATAGAGAATGGCATTTCTTGGCTAAAATTTGTTAAAATATATATGCTGCTGGTTATAATCAGTGAGTAGTAAATTTCCTGAGAACAGTCAGAGTGCAGTCTTTGAGAAAGTATTTAGCTTACAGCCTAGTGATGTCCTGAAGTGTGATTTAAGTTGCTCATGAAGTTGAATCATTTATGAACGTGTTTTTAAAGTTACTGCATCTTCACTGTAGTGGTCTTCTGAAAGCTTCAACAGGAAAGGGACTTTGCTTTGAACATATTTTTGGTTAAGTAAATACAGATCAGCTGAAGCACTGGGAATGTTCAGTACTTGATTTCAGCCTTTAGTATGTGGTTACCAATGCTATGTGACACTGACACCTTTTTTTGACACTGGAATATCTTGTTTGTCTTTGTTTTTGTTTGTTTACCTGGTTGGTTTTTGTTGCAAGCATTTGATGAGAGGGACCCTGAAAGAAAGGGGCTGTGTATCTGTGGTCTGCACTAAAATCTTTATCCATGATGAGGGCTCCTTGGCTGAGTGAATGTTTTCTGTATCTTTAGGAATAAATCCAAGTCAACTTCAGAGCTGAATGAATTCAATGCAAACAGAAATAGTAAGTACTTAATTTCTATTATTTTTAAAATTGGTATACCAGGAACAGTTATCCTAAGAAAATTAATTAGTGAAGTACTTTTTCATAGCTGAATTATAGTTCAAATTTATGCTGTTGCACAATTTAGTGAAGCTCTGAAAACAAGGAAAAATCGTACAGTCAGCAGGATAAATATGATTAACTGCTGTCTTGAAGTAGTGCTGAATGCAAGGGGATCTTAGATGGTGAAGTTTTAGATGACTGAAAGTGCAGAAGATGAAACCTATCATGCCTATATATAATTCAAAATGCTTGTTCTCCTGATGTGTTGACTCTGCTTGGTATGTGCAGCTGTTTTTTTTATTGACTGATGTTTTCAGTGCACGTTTGCCATTTTTAACTTCTGTTAGCATAGGAATAATATGAAAATTGCCTCTTGATATTGTTATAGTGGCTCTGCAGTTTTCTGGACTGCAGAGATTATTGCTGCCTTTCTTGAGTTGTCCATCAGTTGTTACTGCTTTTCTAGAGTAAAGAGAGAGGAAGACTTTCTAAATATCTTGAAGAAAATTGAAGTGACTTACTCTAGAGTAATTTTCTTAATTAAATGATCTTACTGTGAGGGATAATTGCTGGGTCTAGAAAATAAACAAAAAAAAAAAGTGTTGCCCTCTAACTGTCAGAAGAGATTAGAGAATTGAATTCTTTCAAGAATTCAAACAGGTATTGAAAGGTCTTCTACTGCATAATCTCATTTCCATAGGTTAGTTACCACAACATCCAAGTGATAGATATTATGTTTTTTGTTTTTATATAGAAATATACTCATATATATATGCACGTATGTATAATCTTTTGTCAAGTGAGCTTGACGGATGTGTGTAGAGTGAGCAGGGGAAGAATTCCTAAATACAGGGATGACTTAGAGAGAATATGAATTCTGAAAGACAGTATCCCACTATTCAATTATGTATTCTGTGTGTGCTTCAGTTTGAACTAGAAGAAGAGCCTTACTTTTGGAACTGGTATAAATTATGCCATTTAATTATGTGCACAAATATGCATATATTGTACTAGAAGTGAAGAGAAATACCTAGTTGTAGATAGTCTAAAAATGTAAAAGGAAATATGGATTTATTAATGGAAATTCGAATAAAACATCTTGCAATAACAATAATGTGCGGGCAAATTCAAAGCTGATCATGTGAAACCCAAATGTAGAAAGAAGCTTTTGAATGTGATGATGAATGCTTCTGGAGTTATACTTGGTGTACTAAATGCTTGACAATTGCTTTTGTGCCTGTGTCTTGTCCTGACAGGTACTCAGAGCAAGCATTCAGAGAGGTCTTGGAACACAAGCGAGTCGCAGAAGGGGTCTCAGAAAGAGCACAACCTGTCTGCAGCAGAGTTAGAGAGACAACAAATCCTTCAGGAAATGAGAAAGAAAACATCTCTACACACGGACAGCAGCTGGATTAGGCAGCGGAGTTCCAGTGTGCATAAGGAGCCAATTAGTCTGTATGGCAGCAGTATGAGGAGGTAGGAATCATGTTAAAAATTAACTTTGTCTCTCATCAGATATTTTTGTTCTGTTATTCTAAACTTCAGCTCCTATTACAGAACACTGAAACAAATCCAGTACGTAAAAAGCTTTAAGGTAAACTGAATAGCAATGAAGCTAGAAGAAGGTAATTGTATTCCGGCTGGGATTAAAGGTTTCTTGCAAGAGAAAGTGTGTGTGTGTGGCCTGCAAATAACTGTTGATTTCTTGGCTGGTATATCAGCATTGGAAACCAGTAGTACTGACAGGTATGCTTAAGAATTTCAGTACAATAATTTATTGTGGAAATTACTGTAGCTGAAGAGTATAACTCTTTGTCAAAGAAATATTGGATCAGAAAGTCTTGAGTTCATTTCCTTCTGTAAGTAACGTAACATATGAATGTTGAGTTTGTCACGTAGGAAATACCTGAGTTATCAGTCAGGAGAATGTTTGGCTATTGGACCAGCACCTTGTTCATAGGTGATGTGGCTGTTCAGCATATATGGATTGTTATTTTCAATCTGGTATCCCTTAGAGACAACAAAAACAAGCCCATTATCTGAGGTCTGTTGCTGTACAACGGATTCTGGCATAGTTCACCCCGATAAGGCTGCAGCGGAGAGTGTTTTGCTGTTACTTTGCAGACATTAAGTACCACTTCCCCTTCACCTCTGCTTCTTTATTCCCTTCAGACTAGGACTGAATGCAAAGAATAATTTTCAATTCAAACATTTTAAGTCAACGTGTTTAGAATACTTTCCAAATGATTAGAGAAATATATTCATGCTAGAAAATTTTTAAAATGCTATGATGTTTTTATAGAACATCAACAGAATATAGCTCTTTAGTTTCAGCTGCACTGCCATTTGCATTTGTGTATGCATCTGTTTTACAGAGGAGAGTCTTTGGACAATCTCGATTCCTCAAGAACAAGCTCATGGAGGCACCACTCGTGGCTGAACCAATCTTCCTCCACTTCATCTCTGTCCTCTAATCAGGATCACAGCCGCCCAGTGTCCACTTCAAACCGGGCCTACATGTGCACTCCTTCTGCTGCCAAAGCACCTCCTGTGGCCACCTCTGTGAGAGCCCCACCTGCATCCCAGGCAGCCCCCCGGGTGCAGTCTCCTGTCTCTGCTTCCCAGCCAGGGTCTCAGACACGCAGCAGGTGAGTAGAAGGCCTACACATTGGGTCACTCTGAAGAGCAGAAACTGTAGATGCAGTGTTCTGCAGCAGCACGTAAACAAATAATATTAATTAGTCTGAGGAGTACCTGCAGTTTTCTGGTTGAATGGGACAGTGGAAATGTAGGCTGGTATGACTTCCTGCTCTAGTCATACAGAAAATTCCCCAGCTTTGCCAACAGTGCTTGACATATGTTAAGAAAAATAAACTGAAACAAAAAACCTTTGGTCTCAGAGCTGCATGCTGGTTACCAAAACACTTAGTAAAAGCCTACTCCAGTTGGCGTTTCAGATATTTGTTTCCTGAGGTGTGTTTTAACAAAAGAATCCTCCAACCCACACTTTATGGCTGTCGTCTTTATCTCTCCTCCCCTCGTCCTGGCATGTGGTCAATCTCATCTCAGTGAGCACTCAAGAATGCTCATAATCCGTGACCCTAGAGAGTTATGGAGTAGGATGTTGTTTTTCATCTTGGAGGAGAAAGCAAGGACTGCAATGTATTTTGAAACAAAGTGTAATTTAGTTGTGATAGATAGCTCTGCTATTTTATATACTTGAAACATTTTAAAAACACCTTGAGATAAGATCATCCACACACAGTTGCATGTATTATATTTAACAGTACTATAAACACTGCTTCACTAACTCTTGGAGTCTCAGACAGTTTTTGATAAATTGACCAATTTTTTCTAAAGATAGATTCATTCTTACATTCTTTTTAATGTAAGAAAATGACCTACTTAAACATGTGTGCTTATCTTGTTCTCACTTCCATTTTCTGATTTGCCAACATTTTGGTAGATCTAAGGAAATCTAGCTCTGTATGGCTTATGTTCAAAGAGTTGAGATAATATTGTGTATTCAGAACTTAGCCTCCTGTTATCTAACAAGGTGCAGATGGTAGGACTTGGCGGTAGTGCTCACTAAAACTTAGCCTTCAGGATAATTTCCTGCAAATAAGAAACAGGGCAGGAGCACAAAAGCAGTGTGTTTTTACTCTCTAAACTTAATGTACTTTCCAGTTTATTTGTAGAAGGTATTTTATACAATGAAATTTCTCCCAAGTATGTGACAGATTTCTTCGTCTGTTCCTAGTAACATTGATCTTAATTAGAACACTTCAGCTTTCCCTGGCTTTCAGATCTACAAATAATATTCCTCTTCAATTTATTTTCCTTGAATAGCATAATAGTCCACTTTGTTACCAGTATGTTTGTGTTTTCAATCTCAGGAAATCTTTAACTTTTCTCTTTTAAACTTTTTCAAGCTTGTTTTAAGGATTTTCGTTCTGTATCTAGGTCAGTCAGTGGGAAGAAAATCTGTTCATACTGTAATAACGTTCTGGGCAAAGGAGCAGCCATGATCATTGAGTCTCTTGGTCTTTGTTATCATTTACATTGCTTTAAGGTGAGAGCTGGGAGTAACACTGTGAAGAAACAAGAACTAATCAGAAGCACGCATGGCTACTCACTGTTCTGCTCACAGGGGCTTTATTAAAATCACCTGCTTTGCCTTCTACTCCAACAGTGTGGTACCTGCATATTTCCATGAAGCAGTCCTATCTGCAGACATTTAGCACTCAGTGTTAATAGGAAGGAAATTGGCAAAAACGTGATAATGCTGACTGTAAGACCACAGTTCTTTCTTTGACAGCAAATAATGTCAAGTTTCAGAGTCCCCCTCTTCTAGAGAAATCAGTGTGGGGAAACAGAAAAAAAGATGCCTTCTGCAAAAGATGTAAAAGCACTTGTAGTTCCCCTGTCCAAGTACAGGATGAAGAATTACTCTGCTTTGGAGTAACTCATTATACCTTGCATCTTTCCTGGCTTTAATAAAACTCCACTCTGTGCTTCACTCAATTATCAGGAGTATTAAAAGAGGTTGACTCAAATATCTTCTTAGTGCTGTTAAACCTGGATATTAATCACCAAAGGCTGATCTTCACTACATACTCCCAGAACATGTATTCTGGGCAAGGAAGTCCAAGGTCCTAACCTATGTAAAGCAATCAAAAATTTGTCTTCTAAAATGTCCTAAAATTGGATAAATAGCCATCCACAAAAATCATTTTTATTTAGGCAGACAAGTTATCTGTAGACAGTTGTTTTCATAAATTTGGTAAAGGTGGTGGTGTGCTTTGAGCTGGTCTTTTCAGAGGTGGCTCCTATCCATAGCAAAGATGTATTCAGCCACTGTAGGTAAATTGTTTAGTTTTAGCATGAAAGGTACCTAGCTGTTTATTAGTATGTTTAACAACAATGAAATTGGCCCTTCTTTTTGCATGAAGACTAGTTTCTATGATGTGAAATCAGGAAACTGGGGCACACAAGTTTGAGTGCCAAAGGACCAAGGACCCCAGCACATGTACTGCCATATGGAAGTCTGCGAGTAGCACACCTAGGTGTTCTATGTCAAAACTGGTGTTTCCATCTAGGCAACAAGTTCTTCCTTGTTGAGCCAGCTTTCAGAGGAACTGAAGTTCAAATTCAGTGTAATTAACTAATCTCTAAACAGCATCTGGTCTTTCTTCACTTAGTTGGTATATCACTCTATCTGTTGTCCAATCGTTGCCTTAAAATACTTCCTCAGAGTTGATCGCATTTCAGTCCACTAACCATTACATGTTTGCTTCTAGTGATTGTGGGTTTATGGTTCAAGCTTTGCTGGGTTTAATCCAAGCTACTTTTGAAGAACATTGTTTTTTCAGTGTTTTGTGAGGAGTTGCTAATTACTCATCTGTCGTGCAGTGCGTTGCCTGTGGATGCGACCTTGGGGGATCCCAATCTGGAGCTGAAGTCAGGATCCGAAACAACAAACTCTTCTGCAACGACTGCTATCTCAGATTTAAAAGTAAGGCAACTTGGCTGCAGTGTGCATGACTATGGTGGTTCTTGATGTTGTGAAACTAAAAGCATTTGTGTAGCTGAACCATTTGATAGCTTTCGTGTTTTACTTTACACTGCTGTGTATGAATGAATAGGTTCAGAAAGGTTTGATTGCCAATTTCTGTCTTTTGTAGGGTAGTCATTCTAAACTTTTAACTTCCTGGTAGCTGTCTTTACCACCTTGTTATTGAGCTGCTTCAAACACAACGTGGTGTAGTCATCTTGCTTTCTTCATAGATCTGAGAAAATGGTGTCAAGGAGTTGTCAGTTGCTGAGCAGGCTTCTCTTGATAACAGAGGAGTCTTGAAAAACTGTCTACATTGATTTAAAAAAAAAAAAAGTAATCTCAGTTTGTATTTAGTTCAATCCTAGCACATAATTGGAAATAGATTAATTTATACTGTGCAAGCAGCACAAGTGCTGCTTTCTTTTTGCCATGCTGCTATTATTTGAATTATAGGTCTGTGATTGGTTATTCGTTTAGGTACAAGTTCAGCAAGAATTGATTTACTTACAGATCTTAATTAAAAGGTGCAGTATATATTTTTTCCTTTGTTATAGTTTGCAAAATTCTGATTTACTGGAGCATGATGTTAAGGCTTTGAATAATAGTGGTGGTGTTTTTTCTGCTGTCATATATGATGGTAGACAACCTCCTAGAATTGAGAAGCCTTTGGAATTTTATATAACTCTACTTTTAGAGTTATATAGTCTACTTAGCAAATAAGGAATTCTTTAAAGGGATAAAGTTCAGATAATGGAAGGGGCTTCTGAATGACTTCCTGGGAAACATGTGCGTGTTTCTACATGAGCCTGGCACATTTTTCTCATTGTGGTCTAGAAGGCAGAGAAAGGAGCAGAGGATACTCATGCTACAACACATGAGCAGGACTTGGGCATCTGCTTGCTGAGAACCCAGCTCGGAGAAAGAGAAACATTGCATCGGGTGGTTTTGCTGTTTTCAGGCTCTTTTTGGCTTGCAGGAGGAGGAAAATTTGCCTGCACCACAGAAAAACTTGTGTGGTGCCAAAAAATAAACAAAAAAACAAACCCATGCTACTTGATGCTAGTGATGTATTTCACAGAGGCTAACATTAAGTGCAGGGAGACCTCTGTGATCAGTGGAAAGAAGAAAGTCATCACCTTTCCTCTGAAGTTGATCCAATGCACTGGTCAGATCTCTCCAAATTGCTGTTCAGAGAATGTCTTTTTGTTAAGAACAAAACCATGCCAAAGTGACCACGTTCCTCTCTAAGGCATTCAAATGTGTGAGCAATTCAGTCTGGAGCCTGCTCATGTCATTTTAGCTTTCTCTATCTTTTCTTTTGTATGCAAAATTGCTGGATGAGTTTGATAAGTTTGAAACTGAAAAGTGTCTTCTTATTTAGTCCCTGACATGGGAGTATTTTGTGATGGCAGTAACCAAAAATTTTATCCTGAATCAAGTGCAATTTAGTCTGTCTCTGACGTTTTTAGCTCATAAACTCATGATGTTCAGTAGCCTTTCAGGACCAAAGTTAATCTGTGAAAAGTGGTTGTATACCCTTCCCATCAGAATGCATCTTCCTGGGTGATTGGGCACCTCAAAACAAAAGTTAGCCAATGTGAATGTGCTGGTAGAGAATGAAAGCAAAATTAATGATTTGAGCAATACAAAATCCAGCTGTGTGAGTACTGCCATGAAAATGTGTACTGGCAATGCAACACTGGTCTGTAATCAGGTAACTTTGCAGTTAGCATTTCATGTCACCTTTTCTGATGATTTGTTATTTTGAAACACGAATGTTCTGGCTAAATGATTTGAAAAACTAGGGTTACTAATATTTGCAATGTAATTTTATGGTTTGCACAGTTTTATGTCAATTTTATGTTTTAATCTTGTAACGTTGCAGTGAACCATTGATGCGTTGGCAGATGCTCTTAAATACACGCAGAGAGACAGGATAATAAACTTTTTAAAAGATAGGTATTACTATAGTTATTTCAGAAATCTTAATTGGATTATTGAAGGTAAATATAGGAAAAAATGTCAGCCTGTCCTTGTGTTAATACTAAAAACAATTCCTTAAAACCTGGGTAAGGTGCATGCTCTGTGGAAAGTTACTTGGCCTGAAATATTTGCAGTGCTACAGTTCGATTAAACCCAAATTTGTATTGCTTATGACAATTGTCTTCCTAGACTCAGAATGTATGCATTACTTTGTGTTACTGCTTCTAATAGATAATTTACTACCATTGTCTGACAACTTTTAAGTGGAAACTTGAATTTTTGTCACTTTAATTCTTCAGTAGCTAGCATTTAATTAGTTTCTTCTGTCTTTTAACAGCTGGACAACCAACCTCCATGTGAAGCAAACCTAGACATGAAACCACTGTTGCAGATAGAAGAAGAGGTGATTGCTGCTGATGTAGATCTATAAATATATATATTGTGTGTGTGTTTTTTCTAAAAGTAACTCTTGCTTGTCTAGTCTTCATAGCAATGCATTATATTCCTCATATAACTGTATTTTTATTTATGATAAAGTAATTGCAGTAAGGACGTATCTGGGGAAAATGCTTTCACTTTTTCAGCTTCAAGTACTGAAAGCACAAGGGAGAATAAGTATATTTTCGGTAATAACTTCAAAATATTTTTGAGGCTTATAATCAACTAGCTGACTTTCCAATGGTATATGAAGAGGGTATTTTGTTTCTAAGCTCTTGAAATGAGCATTAGAGAAATAGTTAATATAAATATATATTTGCAATTGCTGTCTTTATTTTTGACATATACTGGAAGTGAATTCTCTAGGTTAATATGAAGCTGCGTTTAAATGCACACAAATGTGTTTGCTTTCCGTACGCTGGTTTCTAAAATTGTGCTTTTTTGAAACTAAAATACAAAGAATTACCTGTTTGCTCAGTGGTGAAGGCATAATATTCCATGGAATCCATTTAAGGGGAAGAATTCTCTTTTCCCTCTTGAAAAAATGTAACTATCACTTTTTTTCCTCCACAGACTAGGTGGAGAATGGTTGTTGAACTACAGTATATTTGTAAATAAAATTTCTGATGTTGCATTTATTAGAAGCTTATTTTCTTTCTTTCTAGCAAAATGTATTGACAAAGTGATTAGCTGAAATAATTTGTTTGAATATTGTCCTGGGAAAACACTTTAAATACCATTTAGGGTTAGAATGCCACCCTAAATATGTGTAAGTATACCTAAATATGTGTAGTTGATAGCTATTGCTTTTCTCTCTTCGGTCGTGGTATCAGACTTCAAATTTTATACGTGTTTCTTCTCTCAAACTTCTTATCCTCTTTCTCTTCACCATTTAATGTTAGTGGTAAGACCGTTTCTTTGTCCTGTGTGCTCATACCTAAAATAGGACAATTGGAAGAGGTCGAAGTTCCCTGGAATTACTTACTGCGGTTAGAAGCGAGGTGCTGAGAATATTCTGAGTTAGACTCTGCAGCTTCTGAAGACGCACTATGAAAGGGCCCTAGGGGGTTTTAATCAGTGGCTCCCAAATCGCATTCATCAGTTTCTTTCATAGAATCAATAGAACTGTTTGGGTTGGTAGGGACCTTTAAGATCTCTTAGTTCCAACCCCCTTGCTATAGGCAAGGATGCCCATGACAGGGGGCAACCACAGCCTCACTGGGCAACCTGTTCCAGTGTCTCATCACCCTCACAGTATTATAATTTCTTCCTGATGTGTTGTCTAAATCTACCCTTTTCCAGTTTAAAACAATATCCCTGCTTCCTGCCACTACCTGCCCTTATAAAAAATCTCCCCCCAGTGTTCCTGTAGACCCACTTAAAGTACTGGAAAACAGCTATAAGGTTCCCCCAGAGCATTATTCAGGCTGAAGAGCCCCAGCCTGTCCTTGTAGGGGAAGGTGCTCCAGTCCTCTGGTCATCTTTGTGGCCCTCCTCTGGACCTGCTGCAACAGTTCCATGTCCTCTTGTTGCAGGCTCCATACGCAATTCATATACAAGTATATAGCATTCTGTATCCATGTCATTGGAAGCTGCAAGGAAAACATGCAAAGCGGATCAGATGAATTTGAGAGAGCGTTTTTCTGGAGGAAACCAAAAAAGAGGATGGCTAGGATGTGTATTACAAACACCACAAATTGCTGCAGGGACTGGCATCAAAGCAGCTTACAGTGCCTTCATCTCAGGGGCTTACTGAGAATTAGGAGTTTGGGGAAAAGAGATTGTGGCTGCAGTAGTTGAGGGCAACAAGGGAAGATCGTGTCATTTTAGTGTAGTGGGAGATCTTCATTTGTATGGGCCCTCTTGTAACTGCTTGTAACTCCACCTGTCTCCTGATTTGCTTCAAGTTTTGATCTTTCACCTGAACAGATGAGTTTTTTTCATAAAGAAGTTACCTGCAAATGAATGCTAAATCGCAAAGTGATGAACATTCTTCTCGTATATTGAGTTTATATTGAGTTTTTAAAAGAAAAAGAGGTCTAAAATGTCTCAAGAACCCAAACTCGCTCAACTCCTTGTTCAAGCCTTTCTGTGATTTGGCTTTGGTATTCAGTATTCAGTTAGTGCCTCCTGTGAAGCAAACTGGTAAAGATACTTCATTTGATTTCTACTGCTGTGGTAGGTAATGGTAGATCACATGTGGAATGTGGTGATATGAAGACTCTAGGCTTGGAATGCATACAAATGAGAGATACTCACACAACTTGCCCACACAGCTGACTGGAATCCTGGGCCCTCTCTGCTGCTGGTGGAAGAAGATTGGTTCCCTGAGAACCACCCAGAGTAGTAACCCGTATTAGATATTGTCCCATTCTCAGTCTTAGGTTAGTCACATACATCCTCAGCAGAGATGGTGCAGATGTCCTTTTACACAGTCTGGGCAGCCTAGAGCTATGGATGCCCTGCCCTGCTAGTAAATTTATGATCTTTGCAAAAGAAAGGGTTTTTTTCATCATTTTGTTCCAGCTTGTTTACCCGTGACCCTAGAGCAATTGTAATGTCAGGTTTAGTAGGGTCCAAAGAGCTGAAGTTGAAACTCTTGATTTTTAAGCTGTCTCACATTCTCATTTGAAAGGTTTGGTTTGAGATGCTTCAAATCTGCATTTTCTGAGTTGGGTTAGCAAAAGAAAGAAAAGAAAACTCACGTGGAGTGGAGGAGGCATAAAAACTCATGTTATGGACATTGTGTCTTTTGTTACTGAACTATTTTGAGTGTGTTGTTGAAATTCATCAAGGCCAATTATGCACTAGCAACACAAGGTGGCAGTGTGTAAATGCAGCTCGCGCAATAAAGAGTCGTCTGTGGTTTGAATCCTTCTGATGCTCCTCTTTCTGAAACGCAATACCTGGAATTATCTCTGCTTTAGTGTTTGACATATGGAGAAGTGCTTAGTCAACAAGAGGTCATCAAGAAGACCAAGGAAACCGAGGTATCAACACCTGAGTGAGAGCAAGGCTGTTGATCAAAATGTTTGGAAAGTGGGATCTTTGACTACAAGAGAACATGTGTTGCTGTTGCAAAAAGAGAATGAGTTTGATTTTGAGAGTCACATTTACCAGACCAAGAGTTTTAAGGAGAATTTTACTGAGAATTCTAAAAAGAACAGTCTCTAAGGCTGGGAGACAGACCCAGGCTTTACATTGTGGAAGCATGATGTACGACTGAAACTGAGCAGTCTGATTTGACTTGGTCTGACAGTTGGTTAATTAGCTACTACTTCAACCAGTAGGAAGTAGGAGGAAGAGTAAAGAGAACATGTCTTAAGAAGAAAAATAATCTAAATGATTCCTTGAGCGTTATTTGGGTTCAGCTCAGTTCTTTACTCTTAGTAGCCTGTTGATACATGGAATGTTGTCCAGTGTCCAGGATATTGGCTAGGAATATGATGCAAGACTTGGGAGATAATTGAGCAGTTGCTGCTGCAAGTCTGGTGGGATGCTTTTGAGCATCTGAAAGGGTGGCAGAACTTTATGAGCAAGCAACTAAATCAAGGTACTAACAGTAAAGATGTGATTACATGGACCAATGACCATGAGCTGTGTTTCACTGACTTCAGCATGAGCGTGGATCCGAGCTCATGTGTAGACACTTGCATTTTTACATGCCTATGTTTGCCTGCCTTAATGCTGACTGAATTCTCTGCAAAATGTCTGAGAAACTAAAGTTAATCTAAATCCGTTATTTATCCTACCTCACAGGCTGTAAACTAATGAATTGCTATGTATGAATTTCCTTTGGAAATGAGTTGTTTACTGATAGTGGCTCTTGCATAGGGCAATGTTTAATAACATTGCACTTGAGAAAATTACAGTGTTTTATGTAACCTTCAGTGTGAAGTTACTGTGGCATTTCTCCAATTCATAAGAAGAACAAATGAATCTGTCAACTCTGAATGAAATTCAAGGTTTTGCATATGCTCTTAGTTTTATTGAGATGTCTTTAAGGGTTTGTTTGTTTGAAAGAAGATTTCTGCCATAAATTTCTGAGCTTGATTCTCTAAGCCTTCAACCCTTCAGGCAAGCTGGAGGACAGCAAGGAATAGAATACTGGTTAGTGTCTGGATTTATGCAGTGAACGGTTTATTGATCCCAGTGTCTTGAGTTTGAAGCTCACGTTGATATGAGCAGCAGTGGGCGGAGTGGTCTTATTATTTTCAGGAAAGCACCTCCCAGGTGAGGCCATGGAAGATTTTCTTAGTTTCTACAGGATAAGTTCAGTGCTTCGTTTCATTAGCAGCTGTTACAACATTACCCACATTGTCATTTACAGAGGCTAAAGAGGTTCGAAGTCTCTCAGTTTGAAATCAGCATGAACACTGGTATGCTTGTAGTGGTATCTTCAATTTCCACCAATTGTTTGCAGAGGATTAGCAAAACCTGTGCTATGGCTTTAACAGAAGGCTATTAGCAGCAGACATAATTACATGAAGAGCAGCTAGGTGCTGAAAGCTCTTCAACATTTTCATTTTAGCACCATGCTTCTGGGGCACTAGGAGCACCTACATGAAGCAACATAGGAGGCTAATCTTGAGTGTTCACTCACAAAAGGAATATTCTTGGATGGCTGTAGACTTTCAGTTCATTAAAGCTGAAGATTTTTCATATTTGACCTACTGGAAGCACACTTGCCAATTAAGCAGCTGCTAGAGGCAGTGAACAGTCAAGAGAGATACATTGTTCTTGTTGGCTTCTATCTTGTTGGCTTCTATAAGTTTGCCTTAATAGACAGCACTGCAGAAAGAACCAAAGCACTTATGTAAGTGTACAAGCCTGCATATGCAGATTCCTTTATATTAGAAGTGTGTGTGGGGGGGAATAGCTAGAGCTGTTGAATGGTTCATAGTTGGGTTTAATAATATGTAAACACAATCTACGCAGAGCAGACCTGTGGTTACCACAGCACGCTATTTCAAATGGCATTCTGCAAGCAGTTGTGCCAGGTCAACTGTTTGCCTCAATGGGTGTTTTCCATTGCTCCTGGGCAGTCAACCAGATATGCTGTTTCTTGGTGCTTCAACTGCACATCTCTCTTCTGGGATGAAAACTGACTGATTTCAGGGTCAGATGAGGCTGCTGCAGTCATTATATCTGACTATATCACCTACAAAGACCAGAACCTTTCACTCAATAATTCCTACACTGAACAAGTTCTGTTTGAACAACAACATTCTTTGTTGGAAAGAAGCCCTGTGTAGTTCTAAGGAATGCAAATAATGGAAAATCTTCCATGTGTCAAACAAAATTGTTCTAGTGGTTAATTAGCACTGTCAAAAAATGTGGAGTTTTTTTAAGCTATTTTATTCTAATAAGCTAGAAAGCTTATTATAATTTTGTTTTCATTCATTTAATTGATTAGCCTCCTAGCAGCGGATTAACATTCTATTCCTTCATTTTCTCTCTTACACTGCACATTATGATTTTGATATATTCCCCTTCTTTTCCCAGTTTTATTTCTTATGCTTGCATAGAACCATTTTTTTTTTTGTCTGCCCACATCAGTCAGAAAATGGAAGATTGCTTCCATAAGAAGATACCATGGCTTCTTTAGACCTCACTCAGTGAGCTGCAACATAAAACTTTCCCAGAAAAATATGTAACACAGAGTGGAAATAAACTTTAAGAGCATTAAAAAATCTGAAGCTCTAGAAGAATTTCTTTGCATAATGCATAGATTTGAAATAAGAGCTTTCAGAAGGGAATTTTGCTGCATAAATCTTCTGGTATAATAAGTAAGGCATTGAATTGCCTTTGTGGGAATTACAATGCCAGAATTCCTGTGTGGTTCTGTGAATTTTTCTGTCTTAGGAAGGGAGATTCCCATGCTAATATGTCTCAGTTGACAAGGGGATAGGATCGTGTTGCATTTTTATTTCTCATAATGAAGTGTGAGATGCATAAATAAAATTTGTTCCTTCTGTGACAGGTATTGATAGGAGGGGTCCAACTTTCAAACACCTATCAAAAACTTACTCTGCAAGGATACGGATTACTGTCTTTTGATACTCTGTAAGCTGGAGAGAAACATTAGTTTATCTTCTGTGCGGTACCTCTTTTTAAGCTGCCTTCCTTCCTACTGAGGTAACATATTGCATTTGTGAGCTGTATGTTCCATGTGCTCTACCTCATTACTACTGCCAGCAGTTGTACAAGCATACTGCACAAATCAGAGGAGTTTCCAAAGCAGTTTAGGAGAAGCCCCAGTGACTGCAATGGAGCTAGTCAGCTATCACCTTTTAATGAGCTGCAGCCATCCAACTCAGTGTAATGCAGAATAGCAGTCAGGAGATATGCTAGTCAGAATGTTTCATGCTACAGCTGAGCATGCAGTCCTCTCAGTAATTTGAATGCTGCAAGTACTTTTGGACCACAGCAAGTAAAGAAGCGATTGAGCACTTCTCTGCCCTTTGCTATTGGGATAGTTGAATGTTTCCTGCTTTTGACTGCTGGACTCAAATGTTCTTTGAAGCTATCTGTGGCCTGTGATGGTTAACACCGCATCTGATATTTGTAAACCTCAGGATTTCATGTTTCCTCTCCCTCAGTCCAATGTCAGTTCTGTATTAAAAGATGATTCTGGGCTGAAGGTCACCCCTGTAAATGTACCAAGCTTTTAGACTGCCCAGGTCACTGCATTACACAATCATCTTGCTTTCACCCATCCTTTTAATTTCTTCTGCTGTTTTTAGCAGCCCAGTGCTAAATGCGAAGGAAGAAGTGATAAAATAAACACCAGCTTTGATATTGGAATGATAGATGCTGAAGAAGAAGGGAATGTCCATAACTCATTTACCCTTATCATACTAACGCTCTCTTTGATTGTTCTCTGTAACACTGTGAAGATATATAGTGTTACCACGTCGCATGTTCTTGGTATCATATACTCTCATGCTTAAGTAAATCCACTTTCTCTGTAACATCTTGGATTCAAAGCAATGAAATCTGAACAGGTGTGTGGGAACTGTTGAATCACAGCCTGAACCACTGATTGGTCACCTGAGGCAAGTACTGAGTCAGCTGCAGGGCACAGGTGAAGGTAATGTACCTGTGTGATGGGAAGGGGTGGAGTCTGACTCCACCTCTCCCAGACCCCATTTAAGGGCTGACCACCACTGGGGATGGATCTCTTGTTGGAGATCCCTCCCTAGTGGAGTCATCAGCACACCTTGACCATCATAAAGATGAGCCTTCCTTTCCTTTTCTTTTCCAGTAGTCTATGTACCAGCTGTATAAAGCCATATGGAAATATACCATCCTCCATACTATTCCATCTGAATTCCTTTCTTTAGAATTATTCGCCCTACAACAGGTAGAAACTGTTGTCATAAATCTGGGCTCTGGCCTGGCACTCCTTGACATATCATGCTTGTTTGAAAGATACTAAATGAAGGTGCTAACTTCACTGTGCAACAAAACCAAAACATCCCTTTGTTCATCTTCCTTTCATTGTCTCATGGTAATGACCTTTCAAATATGTCAGTAGAAGTATCAATAAACCAGAAGATTTGTTCCTGGGTCATTCTTCTAAGCAGCAGATACATATATTTACACTCCTGATTTTCATTGTCAAAGTACTTTTTTCTCTTCTCAGTCAACCTTTGTGTTTGGATTTTTTTTTTTTTTTTTTGCTTTTTACTAGGGTGGCAACAGTGGTGTTTTTTTTTTTTGTATTGTTCAGCAAATATATTTATCTCCCAATCAAGCTTCATGCAGAGGCAGTAAAACAGATGCATTTATAATGCTGTTCTTTTGCGTCTTGATTGACTGCAGCACTCTGATTCCCACAGAGCCTAGTTGGTTTTAAGTAGAAGAGAGCCTGGAAGTCGTGTTTCCATCTGTCACCTCTCAGGACAGAACAAGCTCTTCACAATAGCAATACGGTTTCTTAGCTGGAGAAAATGATTTGCCCATGCAACCCAGTGGTGCTAGATATAAATCACTGGTGTTTATTCAACCAAATATGTGAAAGAGGTGTCTGCATTCACTGGAAGTTTGCATCATTACTGGCCACTTTGAACAGGAGTTTGACTCAGGTCAGTAAGGCTCGTTAGTGAGAATGGGAAGTGGTGACCTTGACTGAGCTAAACTAAATGCTATATCACTGGTCAGTGCTCAAAAGGTTAGCACTATTGATGTGAGCAGAACTGTGCTGGTTTGCCTCAGCTGGACACACACCCCATGTAGGAGAAGTTAAAACTACTTTGCAAGTCTCATCTTTCTTTTAAAACTTTTGAACAGGTGCTGTAGAGTTTGTGTACATGCATATCTTGTAGGTATACTACCATTATTTCTTCCGGAAGTTTGTCAGAGTAGCTGGAGATTTGAGAGTGATGAAATAAATATGCTGTGACTCTTTGAAGGTCTTTGAATTCTCACCTATTGTATCAGAGTGTAAATGTTTATTATATTTTTGAAGTCTCTGATTTTAAGCTAATTTGGTGGTAATTTTTACAAACCAGTTGGATTTTTTTTTTCCTTAATGTAAGGAAATAAATGAAACAAAGCAGATAGTTTCTGATGGCATTTCTTCCAGCAATAGTGTGTGAGGAGCCCCTGATAGATGACAGCTTCACTGAAAGAAGTGTCAAGATTGAACTCTTTCTTACAGGATAAAATGAATCTCAGACAGTTCGCTGGTCCTGGACTTTGAGTGATGGGTTTGTGATTCCTCACTACTTTCAAAGGGAATCTGTGAGCAGTATTACCTGACACTTCTAGAGGGATGTTTGTAGAGCAGATATGTGTAACTGTACTCATTATTTCCCATGTGAGCACTGAAATTTCAATATTTTAAGCTCTTTTTGTAGCACCCATTGGCTGTTTGTTAGCCTCAGTGTTCAGATAACTGATCTGTGATGAAGACACTTAGGAGAATGATAAATAGCTTTGTTTAAACACAGATATAAGTTTAGCCAAGTTCAAGCTTTTTCCTCTTTGATATACTCTGTGAAGAGGATACTTGCTGTGGAGAGGGAAACTGCACTGTGAATTTCACATTTGAAGGTTTTGGCACTCAAATCTCTCGCCCTCCTCACTAAGCCAGATTAGAAATATTCTTTCTTTTCTCTGCCCAGATATCAAAGACTGAACCTCTGAGGCCTGATTTAACTTTTACAAGCCATAATAGACAAAAACAGCTTTCATCTACCAACTTTTCAACAAAAGACTGGGCAGATAAAGTTGGGACAGAGAGAGATAACAAATGAGTTTTGCTGTCCTGCTTCCCACTCCATTGGAGTGTGGACTTGTCTTTCTGCCAGCAGAGGATTTGCCCTGTGGGTCGCATAGGACAGCACCTCACTTTTCTGAGCAGAACTGCACTCTCCAGTGCTTTTTATTCATTGATAGTTCTGGCCAAGAGCACTGGATGCATGCCCATGCTGTAGCCACTGGTTTTATCTTCTTGATGCTCACATTCTGGCACTGAGGTTAGATTTTGTATTCCTGACAACTGAAATAGGAGGAAAACTGACATTCAGCCTCTCCTTGTAATGTTAGTAATTAGCTGTAGCATTTCACTTGGCATGCAGTGGGACTTGGGGTTTTCACAGCCGTGCTGGAGAGCAAAATATGGCAGTCTTCTTGCTTCCTTACTGCACTGTCAGGTTGGCTCAGAGATTTTCTTCTGACAGTTGTGCTGCTGGCAAAAGACGTGATGTCCCTCTGGCAGCTAACCCATGTGTGACTTGGAACTTAATTATTTCTTTCTTTCAGCTTTGCCCTTTACCGATTTACCTAGGGATCTGGTTAGTTTTTTGCATTCAGGATGTTAAAGGAGCTCTTCTCTATTGACCTTGTGATTAAGTCAAGTTGGAGGCTTTGTAAGTAGTTTTGGTGTTTCCTGATTTGCATCAGAGCCTGTATGTATGTGTGTCTGCCCCCATGAAATGGCAGTTGTGTGTTTTCAGCAGAAGCCATTTCTGGTTTTGAAGTCTCTCAGGATCCACTTTTTTTTTTTTTTTAACTCTTTGACTGCCTAAAAGCAGAGAAAAAACATAAATTTAACATATGGAAATACAACTATAAACAGCTTAACAGGGGAGCTGCTTACCCTTTGTATCTTATCTGTCAGAAGAGCAGGTACATAGAATTCCCCATATATCATCTATTTTTCTCTGATAAGTGTGTTAAGCCCTGTAGCTAACTGTAGAATTTTGAATGAAGACACCTTGTAGCAATAAAGGTGCTATTCTACTCAGAATACAGAAGGGCAGCCTTCAACTTCACAGGTTACAGTTACTGAAACTGTTTTCCTTATCATACCTTGAACAGTGTCTTTGATGTTTAAAGCAAAAAAATAAAAAATAAAACAAAACAAAAAAAAAGCCACTTCAAGAACAATGATATGAAGCAGAATAATTTTTTTTTGCTTGCTCTGGCAGATAAATTTAATTCCTCTTTCTGGCATTATAACCTCTCTAGTGAAAACCTCATTCTACTGAAGGACCCTGTGATAAAAATAGGACTCATTACGTGGTGATGTAAAAGTGAGTTGCATTAAAAGAGGGTATTTGTAGGACTGATCTTTTTTTTTTTTTAGAGTGTCATAGATTCCCCCCCCTCCCCCTTTTTTTTTTTCGTATTTCAGTAAGAGACCATTTCTAGAGACCTCCCTGAAGAGTTTCATTGGACTGACTCAGAAACAGTAGTTGACTCCAACAATAGTTTTGAGAATTTTTTTAGAAAAATATGGAGTAATTTTTCTGTAGTTCCTGAAAATGGTGCTGTCTTTAGACTATCTGTAATTGACACTTTCTTCCCTAGAGGGGAAATTTTTCTCCGAGGTTTCTTATCCAAGCTCTTATTGGCTTGGACTTGCTTTGCTTGTGGCATTTGAAGCAATGCCTTTGTCTTTTCAGACTTTTAATTTTAGAAGTGTATACAACTCTTTAGTAATAGTGAAAATGGAGGAAAGGAGAAGAGGAGGAGAAAGTCCTAAAATCTGAAACCTTTGTTCTGCTTTGAATTGGCTGCAGCTCTCATTATGTTTTAATAATATAAAGATTCCTTATCAGTTTGAAGAATGAGGTCTAAACTAGTGTTGCAAACGTGTCGGCAGAGACAAGATGGACTTGCAAGGGTATATGGAGGTCTGTGTATGACAGAAAATAGAGTGGTTTGTGGGAGAAAAAAATAAATTCTTATCCAGATCCCTTTGTGTCTGATTTGGTAATATCTTGCCGAGGGGTTGAAAGGGACATTAGTTTGAATAGTATTTATTTTGTTTTAATTTGATTGCAGGATGTGTATGAGAGTAGTTATCCAGTACTATTGGAATTAATTTCTTCCCTCTCAATTTTTTCTCAGGCATGGTAGTTTGGCTACAGCTACCAATGTGAGTAGGATGCATAGGTCCTTTGAATGACATTTGAATATTTTTCAGATCCCTGATCTCTGTGCTTTGATCCCTCACAAGAATAACTGGATTGCCACATTTTGAACTGGAACAGAGCCTTTCCTGAGGGTTCAGCTGACCTGCACAACTGGGGTTTTGCTTGTATATGGGATATGCTAGGAGGAAAGGAGAGATTTAAAAAGTAGATTTTCTGTTGCTGGCAGGATTAAGGACACTGACAATGACTGATTTTTTTTCTGATTTATTTCTATGGAATGTTATAGTTGTGATATTTGGCTCAATTGGGATGTTAGGTACTTACAAAATAGGTTTTTTTTTTTTGCTTTGTACAGGTGCAGCTAGATGCTTATGTCACTGCCTTGTGGAGATCTTCCATAATCTGTTCAGTTTTCTTGCAGCTCCCCCATTCCCCTATGTTTTTATGGCCTCTGTAATGCAGTTGTGTTCTATGCTGATCATTCTAAAGTAAGTAATTATTCCCCATCTTTACCTGAGGTCAGAAGAACGCCCCTCCAAAATACATATAATCGTGCTCAGATCGAACATATTCTCTTTTCTGGTTCATTTAAGATCTTTCTCCAGAATACCCTGAAAAGGATTTTCTGAGCCATCCTCGATTATACTCTTATTAAAGTTCTTCCAGTTTTTCAGCTCATAGCACAAAGAGACAATGCAAATTAATTTTCTATATATGATTGTGAGATACACTATTAGTTTTAGTAAAGCATGGTATTCCATGAAATCAATATTTCTTCTACCCACCAAAAATCACCTCTGTGCTCCAGATTTCACATTTTCTTCTCGGAGTGCAGTAACGTGTCAAGCTGCATCAGCTACTTCTGAATGCGATCTTTATAATCTTATAATCTTTTATCTGTTTCCTTTGCTATGTTAGTGAAAAGCTGAGGCCGTATCCTCAGCTTGCTTTATCACATCTCTGAAAGTGAAGGGAAACTACTCAACACTTCATAATTTCATCACAGAAAATTAACCCAATAATTCAAATGTTTTTGTTTTTCTATATCAGGGGTTATTGATTGTGAATGTATATTCAAAATAAAATACTTGTTCTCTGATTTTGTTGCTTTATTCATATTCAGCAATGAAAATAGTGAAGACATCTTCTAGTCAGTTTGTGAGATGTTTTTCTTCAAGTATAATGTCATGGAAACAATTTCAGGAAATGTTTAAATGCTGTTTTCTAAAAAGTAGTTCATTTGGAAATTTTAAGTAAAACCATAAAACCACGTAGAATCATAGAGTCATTAAAATTGGGAAAGACTTCCAAAATCACCCAATCCAACCATCCACCTACTTAATATTGCCCACTAACCTGTGTTCTGTAGCACAACATCTACACAATTATTGAATACCTCCAGGGACAGTGACTCAACTACCTTCCTGGGCAGCCCATTCCTATGTTTGACCCCTCTTTCAGAGAAGAATGTACCTGAATTTTCCCTGGTGTAACTTGAATCCATTTCCTCTAGTCCTATTGCCAGTCACCTGGAAGTGAAGGCTGACCCCCACCTTGCCACAACCGCCTTTCAGATAGTTACAGAGAGCAATATCATCTCCTCTGAGCCTCCTCCAGACCGATCAATCCCAATTCTATCAGCTGCTCCGCATGAAACTTATGTTCCAGACCCCTCATCAGCTTCACTGCCCTTCTCTGGACATGCACCAGGGCCTTGATATCTTGCAGTGAGGGAGCCAGAGCTGAACACAGTTCTTGAGATGCAGCTTCACCAGTGCTGAGTCACTTCCCTGTTTCTGCTGGCTATGCTATTCCTTATTTAAGTCAGAACAGCACTGGCCTTGGCTACCTGGGCATACTGATGGTTCATATTCAGCTGAGCGTCAACCAACACCTCCAGTTCCCCTTTATAATAATTTTTTTTTCAAGTCCTTGTTATGTATTTCCTAACGTAAAGCAAGTTATGAACTGAGAAATTTCTCTGCATTTGCATTTTCTAGCTTTTGATCACAGTGCAGGATGGCTACCTGAAAAGTTTTTTTCCTTTTATTTTTAATAAGTTAGTAACTTCTAAGTTTAAAAATAGACAGTGATTTTTATTGGTTGCAATAGCAACCTACTTTGAAAATTTTCCTTCAGGAATTACTTTTTAGTTTGCCATGTCTTAAATGGTACATTAAGCAGTTTACCATGTTTTAATGCTGCATATTTCCCTGTGATTAGCATGTTAAGTTACCTGTGAGCTTCATGGCTCATTTAACAATTGAATTTAGTGGAGAGAAACCCTTAATTCATTTAAATATATACAGATTTTTATCATTGTAGTCATTCTATTCAGCTTTTGAAGTTTATTTCTCTATTTTTGATAGTGAAAGTTTACTGGGATCTGAAGTAGTGGATCCACTATTTCTTCTGCATACATTTCATACTTCACTGTACTTCTGCTTAGATATTTGCAGTAAAATGCTTACAGTGTAGTGAAGTCTTAGTGATTAAGTGGTGTGCATTTTCAGAGTTATATGGCTTAATTATGTGTGGCAAGATTTAATTGCTGTATTTCTAGTTTACTTAAATTTACAGTATTTGAAGTATTTCTACTGCATTTCTCTAAAGTGCAGAGTCTGCAAAATAAGAAAAGTCAAATACATTTATTTTATAAGATTATAGTGTGTTGAAAATTATTTCCTGCCAGTAGTCTCCCTTCACGTATGTTAATAAAATTATTTTAAATCAAGAGATTCAGGTTTGCAGTTCAGACCTGGACCACTTGTTGTACAGGAAAGCATGAAAGTCACATTGCTGAAATGTCATGGTCCACGTGCTGCACTGTAACTCAAGTTGAAGATTTGAAACCATCGATCAGAACATTGGAAAAATGCTTATGACTGTACCAGCTCTTTTTATAGAAAAAGTTGTATAGAACATTATCCTATTCACTATGGTATAAAATCTTTTAGAAATTAGGTTAAATTTACAGTACCCGTAATATTAAACAAACACAGTTATTCTTTTCAAAACCTCAGGTTTATGCCCTATGGATCAGGTATAGTGATAACTCTGAGCTGGAGACTTTCTGTTTCTCCTGTAGAGTCCCTAAGGTAGTGTGTTTATTTTATTCTCTCTGAAATCATCAGTGTTAGCATCCATTCAAATGTATCTTTCTATTGCTATGAATACCCTAGTGGACCATGGTATTTCAGCTGAGAGAATTTTTGCACATTTCTCATCACAAAGTCACATTAATTTTCCACTTTGTCCCAGGGACTTCTCTCAGTTCTTTCAGTCTCCCTTGAGGTGTTGCAGAGTTGTTTCTTTCCTTCAAACAGTGTTTTTCTGTTGATTGAGATGGGTATTTTTTGTTTTTATTGAAAATAAAGTGATGATAATTCTTGGCTATTTAAAGCCATTGTGTCTTAAAGGCTCTCTGTTGCTATTTTTTCCTTTTAGTGGGGATCTCTCTCAAGGTGGAGAAACAGCTGTAATAAAAACAGCTATTGGGCAATGAAACAAGCCTGACAAGTGTTTGTTTGTCTGGTTTAGCTTCAGGCAAAGTAAACACCAATACTGCCCAAATTTATTAAAATCTCCTTCAGACTTGCAGAGGAGTTGCAGATGTGGAAAGAGCAACTGACCTCTTCATAATATGTAACCAACATATAGACAAAATATGGATTATTACCATCAAATATTATCTGACTTTGTTATCCTTCAGCTATATGTAGTAAAAGATGAAAATAATGCTTGATATGGACTCTCCCATTTTAATGGGACTATATCACTGATGCCCATGACTTACATAGATTGTCTTTTTCAAAGTACTCATTGCTTAAATGGTTTGATGCTATTGTATATAGAGTAATAGAGATTAAAAAACATTTGACAGCCTTTCTGTAGGAGAAATGCCTAACTTCAGAATATTATTTACTGAGTAATGAAAGAATACTATAATGAATCTTTAGCCTGAATCTCCAGCTCAGCCTCTGCTAGCTGAAATCTTTTGCCAGCTGTTTCAAAAATCTGTTGCTAAAGACATTCCAGCCCTGATCATCAATAGGTTGCTGTTTCTGTGCACAGGTTCAAATACATTGTGCAGTACAGACTTAGAAATTAAGAGTTGCAGTGTCAGTAGGTGTCAGAGGTAACCTCCCTGAGAGATCGGAATGGAAAAATCTCTTATTTCTTTATCACTAAAAAAAAAAAAAAAGACATTGTTAGTCTATCATTTATCTTTACATGACTAATAAAAATAAAAATACAACTGCACTTTCTTGCAATATTTTATCTGTCTACAGACACTGATGCCTCTTTCTTTTCTGTTCAAATCCAGACATTCAGGGATACAGTCAGCACAACCCCATGAGAAACAATTAATTGTAGTAAATCTCTGCAAGCACACAAACAATTAGTTTGGGCAACCTGTGTCACATCCACTTTGTGCGACTTAGTTCTCTTTTTGTAAAGACGAATTCCAAAAACTTGAAGGAAGCATATTCTCTAATGGCTGATATTCTCCTGCTTACTCATGAGAGTAATTGCAAAGCCATTGCTTAGTAGGTAAGCCATGTGTTGGCTGATAGTTACCTTGGAGCAGATCTGTGGGTTGATGTGTGCTGCAGTTCTAGGGTGCAATAAAATTCTTCTCTGTTTAAATGTTTCATATAAAATTTCTGTAATTTCAAAGTTCATCGTCAGAAAGACATTTATAAATCTCATAAATAAGAAAATAACGATCATCTCATCATTCCTTTGTTTGGAAGTGCATCACAGGATAGTCACAATGCAGAATGAATTGTCCAGGGGAAAAAGAAAGGAAAATGTGTTTGTAACTGCAAAAATTCTTTGTTGATCAATTCTGTTCTATAGAAATCTGGTTTTAGCTTTACTTTAAACCCAACACAAGTAAGGTATGACATGTATGGTGTGTTTGTATAAAGAGTGCAGTGTAGTGTTATATTCTAGGTTAGTATTTGAGAAGACCAACATAGAGTTGGTCTACTAGAAGAAAAAGTACTAGAAAATTTGTATAATTTTAAAACATTTGATGATGTGCTAAAGTTCAGTGATTTTGGTGTCAAACAACATTATAAATGTCTTTTCAAGGGCAAGTTCCATCCCTTAGAAGATGCTGAAACTTCAGTGTACTAAAAAGCTATGAGAAGAATTTTCCCTCCTTTTCTACCCCAGGAAAAGCAAAATAGGAAAATAATAATAATAATAAAAAAGAAACTGAAAACCACTTTAATGTTTAAAAATTGCTGCTAATACTGAAAATGTGCAATTCTATGTAAAAAAAAAAAAAAAAAAAAAAAAAAAGGATTGGTATGTTGTTTGCTTTGGGATCTCTAACTGTTGTGGTGAGTAGTGTCTACTTCCCTCTGCTTTCTCTCTTTCCATCTGATCTGGTCAGCCTCTCCCTGCTGCCACATCTTCTGCCTAGGTGCTCAGGCATGTGATATGCAAAGGTTTTGTTCAGTGTTAAGAATGTGTCCAAAACCAGGAGAAATAAAACTAGATCCAGGCCCAAAGTTGTAGTGCTCATAAATGCCTAGAGAAATTTTGCCTGGGTGAAGAAAGAAAGTTGAAGCTGTAGCTAAAGAAACTCTGCATTAAAAAAAATTAAGTATATAAAACAGTGGAAAAAAAAAAAACCTAAGAAATTGAAAACTGCTAATTATTTAGAGAAAATTTCCAAAGGGCCTTCAGTGAAACTTCAAACAGGAACTTTTTAAGGCCTACATCAATGAGCAAAGATGCAGAAAGATGCATCCCAGAAGAGTTAGTAGACTCAGAGGTGCAGCATGAGAGAGTCCACAGAGAGCTACCAACCTCTGAATTTTCTTCACCCAGCACAAGTGCTATAACCACAGAGGCACTGAATATTCATGGAAGTAGCTGGGTCTTGCGTTTTTTTTTTTTTAGAGGTCAAGGCATTATTTTCCCTTAGAAATGAAAAACCTGCTGAGAAAACAAACTTTCCCATGATCTGGAACTGCTTTCTGATAAGCCAGGCTCCCTCTCGTTGCTGTCTGAATGTGTTCAGGAAAACTATCATTTCTCTTTTTCTTTGTTAATAAATAGACAGCCAGTATAGAAATGTTGGATGTTAACTCCTTACTGAATTTTAACTTCCTGCATTCAAAAGGGAAGAAATAGTTCCTCCTTACTTCACCATCTCTGTGACTCCTACTATCTGCTTTCTGACTTTGCACCCCTTTTTCTTTTTGAATCCATGGGCAGAAGTCTGTGCTTCTTTCCTTTCCCTACGGAAAAATCTAGACAGTTCTGGATAAAATGTGAAGGTTTATTTTTTTTCATGCAATGTCCAGGAAATTAAAAGACAGAAAACTCAATATTTGCATTGTGGCAATATATTTTAACGTGACTCTTACTGTTCCTCTGTGACCTCAGTGCATCATTAAACACATTTCTTTTTGTTTCAGACTGAGTACAGACTAAGCATTTTCATTGGAAAAAAGCTTACTACATCCCTTTTTCACTTAGTGAAATAGGAAGTGTCCCCCACTGACTCTGGAAATACCTCAGAAGCATGTTTTTGTCTGGTTTCTTAAGAATAAAAGGCTTCTGTGATTGCACTGTCTCTGTCAGGCTGTTGTTGGCTAATGTCCATGTAATCTGACAGAGATGTGGAAATCTCAAAATAATCACATTCCAGGAAGTGTGTTTTTTTCCTTGAAAAACTTGAGTAAAGGGAAAAAGTTTGAATTGGTGCCTGCATCAAAAGAAAGCTGGCTATCAACAGATGCAGACTGGTCAAGCCTCAGTTATATCATGCCCTGGCCGTCATGTGTCGACTGGATAATAGGGCAGACTGGGCTTGTGATCAAGATAGAGATATCACAAGGTGAAGAGATTTTGAGGAAAGAGGCCATAAACCCATAGGAAGACAACAATGGGACTGTTCCAATGCTCAGAGGAGTGATTGTTTTTGAACATGCACCAAAATAGCTTTGTGGTTTATTGAAAAGTGTTGTCACATTCTTCATGCTTTACTGCTCGCTTGGGTTCTTTTTTACCCAGCTCTTCCTGCTCTTCATGCAAGTTCATGTTAAAAGCTGGGGAAGCTGGGAACATTGTTTCTGCATTCTTTACCTTAAACAATCCTGAAACCAGACAAGGTGATGTGGGAAGCAAATTAAAGCCTTTCCAAGTAGTCTGCCAGACTGTGTCTGGGAAATATCAGTGACTGTCAGGTGAAAGTCACAGCACAGCTGATCCTGGGGAGAGATGATAGAAACTATGTTTAACCATAGATGTTAATACTTTTAGATGAGTGTTTATGAGTTCCAGATTCTAAGATGCCTTTAACATTTTTTGGAAAAGAACATGTATGTATTTTTATGCCTCTGTTAACAAAGAAGGCACAGAACTACGTGTAGTCCAACCAGGTCGAAAAGCAGAGAAAAATGGAAAACAGACATGATTTTTAAAAATATTCCCTGTCTACAAATACTGCCTTTTTGTCTTCCTCACTAAGGTAATGAGTGGGTGACTATCATAAACAGCAGTGTTTGGTGCAAACAAATTCAGGAAAGGATCTTTGAAACACACAGGTTTAGTTTGCTTTGGACTAGAAGTCAGTTCTGAATTTGGGAACCTCTCTTTCTCAAACAGAGAGCTTTGATGCATGCAAGCACTGCATTGAGGTGGAATTCATCTCCAGATTCACATCTTAATGTATATGTCTGTGTGACCACCTGTGTGGTGGAGTCTATGATTCACTATAGAGCACTGCAATCAGTTGGAACTGTCCAAGAGAGATGACTGCATTTTGTCCTGCTATTAGGTAGCTAGGACTCAATTCAGTTGCTAATACATAGATACCTAAAGCCATTTGAAGTGTTCCTGGATATCTGAGGGATCTGCATGGATGCAGATGTGAGAAATGACTGAGACAACTGAAGTTTGTTCACTGAACGGCCTTTCTGGTCCCAGAGGCTATTTTGACTAGATCTCCACTACTATAAATTATAGACACTTCAGTAGGCACCAGTGTTGTGATCCCTGAATGTGGAGCTGAATCCTGAATTGAAACCTGCTGCCTAGGCCTTGACACAGCTGCTCTGTAGCTGTTGTAAGACTGCAGAAGTTCTCAAAGTTTCTGTGACTTCATATTGCAAACATTTTAAGCTTTACCTATTTGTCTGTCAGATGATTGCAGAATTGTAATATGAATGCCATGGTAAAAGCTCCACAGAGCAGCCAACAATCTTCCCACGTGAGCACACAGGGTCTGTGCCAGTGCAGTTTAGGAGATTTTAGATGTATCAGTTCTTCATAAAAACTAGTTAGCGCTTAAGCACTTGTTTCTATTTTCACAGTCTCTCTTGATTAATGAATCGAGAATACAGAATGAATGAATGATTAATGAATCAAGAAAACAGAATCATAGAATAACTCAAGTTGAAAGGGATTCCTAAGGATCATCAAGTCCAGACATACTCATTTGTCTGAGTCTACTGCTTTTACTGTTGCTGAATCTGTCCACTTCCTCACATTATTTCATTGATTCCTCTCTCATTTTTCCTACAACCATAGTATTTGCCTTGTGTTTTGTTATCCTGAAGGTGCCCTGCATAACGTAGCAACTTCAAGTCATTTCAGATCAATATGCTTTTCTATTGCAAACGGTATAAGAGTGAGGATGAGGACAATTATCTTTTAATGGCAAACTGGAAAATAGAACAAAAAAAAACCAACATACAAGAATGTACAAGACTCTCACAGGGAGATGAAAGTGCACTGAAGAGTCAGAGCTGGTTTTATAATTTTAAATATTCCTAAAATCTTTCTTACTCATGAGGAATGAAACTGAGATCCCAGCAGCAATCAAACCTGGACTTAGTGCACATGCTATGAAATCTTGTCGTCAGTGAAGTCAATGGACATCTTGCCACTGATTTTTAAAAAAGCATGATAGCACTCTACTGCCATGGCCTCTACTTATTTCCTAGGAGGCTTTGTGCTTTCTAATTTTTCATAAGGCACGAACCAATTGTAACAGTGACACAGGAAAAGCAGAGTGCTGACTTACAAAGAAATCCAAGTACTGGGAGTCTCCAAGCATCTGGAACTAGATGCAATCAGCAAATGTCAGAGGGCAATTCTCAGCAGAGTGAACAGGTAAGATGTTTAAGATGTTTAAGATTTATTTGTTCATTATTTTCACCCTTTTCCTTTTAGCTGGGACACTCTTCCTTAATACATAGGACAAAGGGAAAGAATAGCTGACTCACATCCATGTGGATAACAAAGGAAGCTGATATTCTTTTCTGAAATTGTCAACCCAACTTCTGGAAAAGAACTTGTGTCTAAATGTCTCTACACTCTTTTAATACTCAGCATATGAGATATAAAATACTTCACAGTCTGAGGATGGGAGCAAAACTTTTGTAAATAAGCTGGACAAAGAACAAGACTCCAAATATAACGAGTTGCTTTTGAAAACACAGACCTCTCAGTTTTTAGAACTTGCTAAGAAATAGCTTGTAGGTTTGAAGATCCTTGGTAGGAGTGGAGGCTTCCTATAGCAACAAACAGGGTCACTAAGGGAACAGCAGAAAAAAGGAGCCTGCTGCTATTTTTTTTTCCTTTATCAAACATTGCCCCTTCTCTGTCCAGTTCTGTAGGAGAGGTAAGTCTGCTGCTAATCTCAAGGCAAACACTCCCTCTGCAGGAAACAGGCAGGAGGGATTCCCTCTGGGTGAGAAAGCAACACAATGTCTCTGAAGTAGAAGACATGAAGAGGGGAAGAAAACAAGGTAGTCTGTGCATGGAGAAGTCTGAAACCTATGTGAAAAGTGAATCCGTCTGAAGGGGAGGAATGGAGAGACATGTTTTCCATAACCAAAACGAACAGTAATAACAGATTCTGATTTCTTACCCTTTGCTCCACTGTCTTCTGGTTAACCAAATTCCACGGAGCTCTAAGGGCTGGTGTATCAATAAACCAAATTCATAAAAAATCCCTAAATTCATATTTGCCTCATTTGCTATTTAAACCCTATGCATAAAAAATTGCTAACAGACCAAGACAGATTTGCACTCAGGCTGCAGATTTGCTTCCAACCTTCCACTCCTCTCTGAAATTACAGATTTTCAGTATGATCCTCTGAATGGTAGTCATGTCATCAATTACATAGTAGGGTGGAATGAATAACTGTAACAATGCATCTCAGTCTGAACCATGCAAATCAGTTTTTAAAAAATTCCCCAAAGGAATTCAGATTTAATTGAGATCTACTGAATTATTATTACTATTATTTTATTTTTGGAGGAAAACTATGAAGTTACTTAACAGCTTATTTGATCTACATAAACAGGAAAGAGTCAGAGGCTACAGTCTAGGACCTTGTGAAGGTACTCCTGACAGTGACAGTAAGAGCATTTTGGATTAGAAGCTGAAGTTCCCTATACAACCACTGGAAGGATTAATATTGGAGGATAATTTGGACCAGTGAGACTTCCAAATGCTTTTGTCTCCCTATTCAGATGTCTTCCAGATATTTTCTTTCTTCACTGATAGCATGAGGAGTCCAGATCTTTCAGTTCAGGCCTTGAAGTTTAGATTAAATACAACCAGAAGCCATGTCTAAGGGAGAGTAGACTTAGATTTGTCATTTCTGTACTTGTGAATCAGAGGTACAGGCTGCTGATGATCCCTTTTACATCAGAAAAAGTAAGAGGGGGTGGGTGGGAAGTACAAATATAGCAAAAGTGTTCAAAATCTTTTAAATGACAAATTATTTTGTATACGTGAAAGTGTGTCTATGGAAACAGTCCCACAGAAATATTAGACAGAAGGGAAAAAAGTTCTGAGATTTTTGAGTAATCCATAACACAGAATTCATTTCGTAAAATAATTGGCATCCATCTCACAGCTAATGTGGGAAAAGATGTCTTTCTTCTTTGGAAATTTCTTTTAATACATAAAGGAAATAAGAATGTAAGTAGCACCTGTTAGGTCATTCTTTCATTTCTCCCCTCTGTACAGAGCATTTAAAAAGGCCTCAAGTGATCACAACCTTAGCAGAGCCCAGGAGCAAAGTGAAGGATGTCACTAAAACTTACTGTTTTCATGTTAGAAATCTTGAAAATGGATGAAAGACATTAAAGGATTTGTTGTTTTGGTTTGGTTTTGTGAGTGCAGAGGACATTGATCAGAGCAGCAGATTGGAGCACCCTTGCTGTGCTTTCAACTTCCTTCTTTAAGGTGCTCATCACAGTGTTGGCTCCATGCTTTTAATTGTTTCTTCAGCTGTAAGCTCCTGGTTGCCTTGTTAGCCTCCTTCCCCATCTTTTTCTTTCTTCTTCTGTCACAAGTTTAAGTGCAAACATTTGAAACACAACAAATGTATGGAAATTGCAGAGCCTGCGTGCATTACTTTGACAATGCTTTTCAGAACAGGAACTATAGCTAATTTCTCTGGGCTGTGACTGAAGAAATTTTCAAGTTATTTATAGTGACATATGTTAGGCAAAATCCAGATGACTCATTAGTAACCTTGTAATATTATTCAAGAACCTTCCTGTTTGGAAGAAGCAATTCAAATTGGTATTATATATGGTTTTTATTTAAATTCTCTGCTGCATTGTCAGCAGAAAAAAAGAAAAAAAAAAGACCAAAAAGCTTTGGCAAAGCCAGTTGGTTACCATGAAGATTTTAGAAGAATATGAGAAGTTAACTTAAAAAAACAACAACAAAAAAAAACAAAACAACAAAAAACAACCAACCAACCAACCAACCAACCATGGATATTTCCAAGAGAACTCGATAATTAACGTACAATCTACTAATTTCTAAATGCACATTAGATAACAAAACATAATAATGAAAGGTTCAATGCACTGCTATTTAAAATTCATTGCAAATCTTTTTTACTGATTCATGTAAGACTGAGATCAGCCTTTTGCCTCAGTAAGACTGCAGAATTGAACAGCTCTCCACTGTCCAGGCTGCAGACAGCTTGTTTTGTTCCTTTCCATCATTTTGTTTGGTTTCTATTGTTGATGTTAACTTCATTTTTATTTAATATTAGTTTTACTTTGAGTCTGGTGTCTGAGGAACTTTAGGCTGCCAGCACTGCTGGGGAATGTTATTTGTTTAAAACCAGTCTATTTCTGTATATGTTTTAAAGCCAAGCAGCACTGTAAAACCTTGTTTTTACAAAATCTAAATTCCAAGGGAGAAAACTTGAGTTAAAACTTTAAACCTTTGCCATAACCCAGTGATGTACCTTTTTTAACAAATCTGATTTTTAATGACTTCTCCATGTTTAGTAGATGTCTGTCACTGTGAGAGATTTCTGAGTGCTGCAGGGAAATGGTGGAATTTCTCTCTGCTTCCCAGTGCTGAGCTGTTCTCAGGAAGACTTGTAGGAAAGCAAATTATTTTTCTCTCTTCCTCTTCTTCTCTTCCTCTCTCCTCCCTCTCCTCTTTGGTCCCCAGTGTAAGAAGGATGTTGAGCTGTTGGAGTGGATCCAGATGAGGGCCATGAATATGATCAGAGGGCTGGAACACCTCCCCTGTGAGGACAGACTGAGAGAGCTGGGGCTCTAGCCTGGAGAAGAGAAAGTTCCAGGGAGACCTTATAGCAGCCTTCCAGTAACTGAAGGGGACCTACAGGCAAGCTGGGGAGGGACTTTTTACAAAGGCATGTAGCAACAGGATGAGGGGAAATGGTTTGAAACCATAAGAGGGCAGATATCAGGAAGATTAGATATCAGGAAGAAATTCTTTACTGTTAGGATGGTGAGACACTGTGACAGGTTGCCTGAAGGAGCTGGGGTGCCCCCTCCCTGGCAGCATTCAAAGCCTGGCTGGATGGGGCCTTGAGCAACCTGGTGTAGAGGCAGGTGTCTCTGCTCATGGCAGGAGGGGTTGGGACAGGATGATCTCTACAGTCCTTTCCAATCCAAACCGTTCTATGATTCTTTCAGGCTGATTTTTGAGTTGCTTCGTTGCTCCTTAGTTATGATGTCTTTATTTTCTCCAGTCTGTTTGCTTCATTTTCAACAGCAGGGTTTAATTTCTGGCTTAGGGATGCATGATTACCAAGGGATCTGCAAAAGGGAACTAAGAAAAACATCAAGTTAAACTTTTCACAGTCTGAAGAAGATTCCAAGCGTCTGCTCACTAAGATACTCATCTTATGTCCATGCTTCTTTTTGGGTTTTTTTTTTTTTTTGGCATGGGTAGAGGTGACATAAAAAGGTTAACAAGCAAATCCCCCTTATTCTGAAATATTCTGTCTAAATCTAGACTCTGATCCTACACTGCTATATGGATCTACTGGAATTCACAACTGCCAAGCGTCAATTCTGTGTGATGGCCACAGGGCTCATCTGTATTCAGGAGAGAATATGTGGCACATAAACACAGAAAACAGCTATCCTGACACACAAGATCTTGTAGAGTATGTGTTGGCTTCTTTAATCAGTGTTTATGATTCAGTTTGCGCTGGCACTTTTTTTCCTGAGTATTAAATGTCAATAGCTCTGCATTCAATATAATAAATGGAACATCAGTGCAATAACTCTGAGGATGATTCAAGAGACTCTTCATTTCAGCATGTAATAAAACTCATGCTACTTCTAGCTTTCACATAAGTCTTACCTTTTTAACCAAATGGTTTGGATGGTTTGGTTTCTGATTACTGAAATTTGTACACAGGGTGCTTTAAACTGCTCTTGTAATGGATACACCATAATTTTGGAGTTGTCATTCAAGCTGCTGAGCATTCTTGCCACAAGTCAAAGCATAAAAATAGTGCAGAGGATAAGAGCTCAGAGCTGCTATCCTCAGGGAGCTGAAGGTGCGTGAGAAAGTGTCTTCACAGGCTGCCAGCTAACAGTGTGGTGTTGAAAATGTGATATCCTGCTGCACTGGCGTGCCTACTGCTTTGCTTCATTTCTTAATGTAACACATTGAGGGTATTTTCCTTTGACTCGACAAGACACGACTCCTGCATACAGTCTGAAGGAAGAAGGTCCCAAAGAAGGCTGGGAAAGCAAAATCCTCATAGAGTACTTTTTATTTCTAGAGAGTTCAAAGCACATAGAAAAGCCACTGCCAGGGTAGAGAAAACTCACTGATTAAATGTCTGCGTGTCCTGACTGCCATCTTAACTACTGCAAATATTAGTGCTATGGCTTTGAAAAAATGAATGGTAAATGGTATGTTATAAAATGATTTAATTTCACTAAGCTGAGTCCATCTAATAATTTTTTAAAATTATATTTAGAGTGAGCTATAGCACTTAAAATAGTAAGGATTTTCATTCCGTTAATGAAAATAAGGCTTTTAACTTTTCAAACTTTCTACTGTTGTACTGCAATACTTCTGCTGATAAAATATTTACTCTTTTTAATATATTGTGTTCAGAATATAATAATTTCATTTATTAATTTTCTTATGGTTGTATGACATATACATCAGTCCACTGGAGACATAATGAATTAGATGCTAAGGCTTTATTGAAATGTAAGAAGCAACTTAATAGTACCTGCTGTAATAACTTGATATAGTAACCTAACTACATTGTGAGAAGGAAAGCATTAAGGGGAGATTTGAAATGCTTCAAAAATTTTCTTCATTCATTCTAATTCTAAGCTTACATTAATCCATCTAAAATAATTTTGTTGTTTTGTTGTTTTTTCCTTCGTTTTCCCCCCAGACCTGGTGTAACAGTAGGGGAATATTGCAAAGTTTAATGAGATTTCAAAACTATTACTTAAGAAAGTATTTTTTCTTTCAGTATTGCAAAACATCATCATCTCTTGAGATAAATAAAAAGAGCATGTGTACTCAGTTACATATTCTTATGTCTTTTCATCTCATCTGCCTTTATAGTTTTCATAGTGCTCTGAGACTGGGATCTCACTTATCCTCATGTTTGAAACAAGTTTTCTGTCATTTAAGTCATTAGTATGTATAGACATTGCAGAACAGACTTTGGTCCTTTGAGAATCTGTTTTGTTTTGTTTTTAAACAGAAAAATAACACGATGAGTGCCTAAACTGTTTCAATGACAAAAAAAAAAAAAAAAGAAAAAGAAAAAAGAGTGAATGACAGGTGACTGTGATAAGCCTGAAATAGCAGCACAAAAGAGAGACAGGGGAAGATTAAGAGGCACAAATGAAGGCAATTGCCAATAAGCCATAGAATCTAGGACATGAGATGATCTAGAATAAAGTTTGGAGGGAAAGGAATTCAGAACAAATTAGAGTGGAAAAGGAGCTGACACAAAATTACAGTTTGTTCAACAGGAAAACAAAATAACCCACTAAGCTAACATTTTGCTAATACTTCATGGGGAAAGAGAGAACTGAATAAATAGGCTCCTGCCAGATGGATAAATAAGGAAAGCGAGAAGGAAGGATAACAAAGCCGCTGAAATATAAAGGTACTTTTAGAGAGCTGCATGTTTGCTCAAAGTAAAATGAGATCATGGTTAAAATCATTTGAGGCTGGAGGATCAGGTGTAGTTCAAAGGCTGACGCACTGATGGCAACTCAGAACTAATTTCTGATACTCTTAAGTAGTGTAGAGAATAGTATTTATAAAACACCTCTCTTTCTTCCTCTGCCTTTATTGAATAGAGTGAGATGTATCCTTCACAAATCAAAAAGTGAGATTCTACATGTACTTCTGGTAGAGTGTTTGTGAAGACAAACATTCCAGAGGAACAAGAATAGCAATCACAATGACTATTGAAGGTAAAACCTTATTTTCTACCCAGTTCCTTTCCTTCCTTCTCCGTCCTTCCTTCTCTTCTTCTTCCTTTCCTTCCTCTTTCTTTTCCCTTTCCTCTTTCATTTTCCTTCCCTTTTTCCTTTCCTTTTTCATTTTCTTGCTTCCTTCTTTACTTAAGCCTGACAGCGTATGTTATTCAAAAACAGAATTAACTACCTTGGGGGAATAGTTGACAGCATAGAAAAGATGAACAACTTAATGACTCACTAGTTTAGGGAGAGAGTTTTCTCAGAAGACATGTGGACATGGCCTTGGAGCCAGGTGTCTCTCTGCCGTCTCAGTGCATGAAAATCATTTATAAGAATGACAGTGCTGTATCCTCCAGACCAATCTTGTGTGACATCTGAAACAAGGTATATCCAACAATCCCCAGTGAAGATATTAACATCAGAGGGAGCAGTTTCATGCATCCTTATTACTTAGAGGGGAGGAAGGAGGTTATCAAAAATAAATAAATGGATCATTTCTAAAATATGCCAGCATCTACGTTACTGTCACTGAGAGTTTATGATGATTTAGGTATCCAAAGGAAGGTGAGATGAGTCTACTTTCAAGAACCACATCTAACTAAGTCTCTATACTGAAGAGGCTCTGACTTCCACCTTACTCTGGCTACTCTGATGTGCATCTCAGCTCCAGCAGCTGAGTTCTGGAGATCTTGGTTCAGTTGAATTATTTCTTAATCATCTAGTCTCCCTCAGGTGCCACATGAAGAAGGATAAACACTTCAGGCACAGTTCAGCTCACTGTGAAGTAATTAGGCTTGTGCCATGAATTACCTTTGAGGCTCACCTCTCTGTTTCTTAGCTATTAGAGGAGCCTATGTGAACAGCTTAGATGAAATGCCTTTCAGTAAAAATTATCTTACTGAACTTTAGCTAAGTGCACTGCCTTTGAGGTCCAAATGACTTGGCATTTAAACTGGTACTTGAAATACTAGTTTTAAATGAGATTGGTGTGAATTTTCCTTAACCGTGGCTACAGCAGTATATTCTTCCTTTTTTTTTTTCCTTTTTTTTTTTTTAACTTTCTCTTCTTAAAACATATCACCTGTGTCATTAGCATATCTCTTTCTGTCTGGAATTCATTTCTGGTTATGTTCCAGAGAAGTAGAATTCTATGTTCAGAAATTACACTAAAAAAATTATATATTTGTGTATTTACTTATTTATTTATTTATGTTTATATTTATATAAATAGGAAGCTTTGCTTTTCCTTATTTTAATCCTTGAAGCAATCTTGATGTTATGATGTAGATGACTATTTATTTCGTTTATGTGGGAAATGCCATGACAGAAACTTGCATTTGCCCCTGGAAATTCCCATGTAAATTATCCCTAAAGCACTCTTCTACTAACCGTAATTAGCCTCTCAATTCTTGTTCTTTGAACATGTCCTTTTTTTTTGTCTTCTCATTACAACTATCCCTCAAGGTAGAATAACTTAATAATGTTAACCGACAGCTTAGTTATGGAAACGCAAAGGATCTTTATTTTTTTAACTTCTCAAATTTTCACATACAGAAATTTAACAATGGATAAATGAGCATTCATATAATTTAGTACTGTGCCCCTCCAAAGCAATCAGAGCAACACAAGACCTTTCCAGCTAATACAGCATAGGAACACACACCTAGGACACACAACTAGGAAAACACACCTAGTGACAAAGACATAATTCAATTTATTTTACAGGGAAAATCCTCTAGAAAAAAAAACCTAGTAATTTTATCATGATTATATTGAGCAGATGGACATACTCCTTCATCTATTTCTATGTTTTTTCAAAAGCTTGCTAGAAATTTTATTTCAAAAAGTTATTTTTAATAATCTTCATGACATTGTAAGACATTAAACATTAAAGTGAATACTTTTTTGTTCCTTTGTTTTGGTATACCAAATACTTCGTTTTTAAAAGCACTGTTACAGATAGCCTTACTTTGTGATGATTTGATTCCTTCTCCTCCCAAAGTTTCAAATGGAACATAATGTTTCCATTAGCTACAGAAGTACCACAGTGAAAGTGAAACAAACAAACAAACAAAAAACCATGTTGTTGTCATACTCTTGACCATGATGGTGACATATGGTTAACTAAAACCACTTATAGAATTTCCAACACTTGATTTTTTAATTGTCCATGGGAGGAAAAAGAAAACTGTTGAAACAAGCTAGCTGCTAGATTTTGAAATTATATGATATTAAATATAGACATTGAGTTTAATTCTCTTTTGTGCAATTCTCAGTCCTACAAGCAAGCTCTCCAGTGTTCAGAGTTAGTCAGTTCACACAGGGGAAACATCATGATTTGCCAAGGGAATTTTGCCCTATTTAGAATAAAGTAGCATGTATATTATGAATATAATGTATATTTCAACCCATATGTAGATAAGTCTACTTCCATACAAAGCCCTGCAGGCTCCCTTTTAAGGACAGAAAATTATACAAGGGTTGAAGGGGCTGGGAGGTACCTCTGGGAATCACTTGGTCCATGCAGGGCCACCTGCCCAGGACCATCTCCAGGTAGCTTTTGAAAATCTACAAAGAAGAAACTCCATAACCTCCTGGGTAACCTTTGCAAATGCTTACCTTGCCATAATTGCCAAAAATACCTGTGACATCTAAAACTAAGCAAATTCAATAGAATTTTAATAAAATGTAGTAAAAATTTATATGTCGTGAATGTGCTTTTTAAAGCACAAATGAATATGCTTCCTATTGTGAGATTAATCTTGGATCATTAAAGTTAAGTTTAATTTATGGTTAAGCAACAAAACCAAATCCCTCAGTTTCACTTAGGGCATATGGAAGAACACAAGTGAAATGAGTACAATTATTAAAGGGAAGAAATCTTTGCCACGTTAACCTTCTTCTAGAAAATACATTTATCCATTATCTGTAGGACCATCTGATGAAGCACAAACCTCTGGTAAACAGCAACAGGGCCTGATGGAAAAGCATGAAGCTGCATCAGGGGAGGAGCAGGGTTGGTGTCTGGAAAAGGTTCCTCACCAGCAGGTGCTGAGGCACTGAACAGGCTCCTCAGGCAGCTGGAGTTCAAGAAGTATTTGGACAGTGCTCTCAGACGTGGTCTGATTTTTTTGTGATCTTCAGTGGGGCCAGGATCCTTGTGGGTCCTTTCCACTTAGGAAAATGAAACACTTGGGGGTAGATGAGAGAGAGGATTTGGGAATGAATAAGTGATGCTGTGCCTGGGATAAAGGGAGGCTGGGGAAGGTGATGTTTTGATTTTATTTCTTACCATCCAATTCATATTTTATTCAGTAAAAAATGAAACTTATTTTTCTCAGGTAAAGTCTCTTTCACCCATTATAGTAACTGGTAATTAACCTACCTGTCTATCTCAAATCATGAGCTAATTTCATCTAATTTTCTGCACCTGTTTTTTCTTCCTGTAGAGGAGGTGAAGTGATGAGAGCATCTGGGTGGGCGTTTGGCAGCTGGTCAAGGTTAATGCACTACAACTACATAGACTGAAAAGTCATGTTGTGAATTGAAAGATGACATAGTGATAGATCCTTAGCTGATAAGACTTAGCAGAGGTTGGTTATTTTTGGCAAAGTTATTGTGTTGATATAATTCTTCATCTGATATTTTTTGTATTCTGTTACATATATAAACTGATATTTAATTGGATTTTGAATAAACTATGTGTATAACTGCTGAAGCTGTATAAGTTTAGGAGCTGCAAGTTTGGGGATTCTGATTTGTTCTTAGCTTGCAGCAGTTGTTAAGCAGAGGAAAACTAGACTGATTTTTGTCTGTGCCAATCAGTTCTGGCCTGTGGCCTGGTAGATATTAAATTGCTGGAACCATTTTTTCTGACTAAAACTCAGTAGCATACTGGAATTTGGTTTTACCTAATTGAGCTACGAATCAATATGGTAGGAGTCTACTCTTTAAAATGAAGTGCAAGCACAAAAGTGAGGAGAAATAATGAATATTTTATCACTCAGTATGAACATCTCTTCCTTCTAACTATCTTATTTCAGCTCCTCTGTGTACTCTTTTCCTGCAGAGATTTAAGACACCACTGATGTTAACATTTTGAACCCTGGCATTTCCATTTTGTCATTGCTAGATTTCCTTGCTGAATTTCTGTATGTGGTAGACAGCTGATGTCTACTGTTTCAATAGGAAACTTTTTGAAAACGCTTGAAAAAGAAACAGCTTGAAAAGAGGCATGGTAGGAAAAGGAGTGGAAAGCAGGCCAGAAGATAATATGCTTGCTATTGATGAGTCTTTTTAGGAGACTTCTGCAAGAAAAGCACTAACAGTAACTTAAAACAGTCAACATCTTGTTCTTTGTAATCACTGACCATACATGTTGCTTCAAATGTTATACAGGTTGAGGGATGAATTGAATGAAGATGGGAACAGCAATTTCACTTAGAATGGTGGAAGCTGCATTTTTTATTCCACTTCTGGAAGCTGTACCACCACTGCACGTGAGAAAGTGGTATGAAGTCTAGCTTCACCTGAAACTGTGATCTCCAGTCACCAGTTTTTGAAACTTCTGACTATTGCCATTAAGATCAACCAGGTGTCATGAGAACCTCAGCTTTGCTAAGTGAGGACCTGAGGTTCTTTTTGACATTGAGGAGTTAATGGAAAAATTGTAGCTATATTTTGATCAGAGCTGCACACCATGCATTAGTGATAAGAGATATCCAGATCTTGAAAGATCTGCAAGAGGCTTCATGGTCCAAGTGATAGAAATTTATCTGATTCATTGAATGAAAAGTGTGTGCTTTTAGCTTCGGTGACCATGCGATTGAAAGGCCCAGACTTAACCTTTCCATGTGCTGTCTGTAAGAGTACAGATGTTACTGGAAGTTTGTTTTGCAGTCAGGGAAATTTGCAAGATGTTCCTGTACTTCATTAAATAGTAGTGGTCTGAGGCAGGGTGTGACTTAGTTACTCTTTGTATACTAGGGGACTAAACAAGAGGAAATATTTTCAACTCATTAGGCTGAGATTATCTTAATTAAAAAATGCAGTTTGGTAGTGATATAGATCATAAATGTTGAAGTACCACTTATTTCTGGAGTAGCTTTACTTCATGGAAATACTTAACTTTATGGAAGTAGCTTTGTAAAAGTATAATTAATGCAGATCTATGTGAGACTGAAAACTTAACCCAAGGTATAAGAATTCCTTTACATCTTTTTGGTTAATTAATCTGACTATCCTCTGTCACACTGTAATGACTCAGGTTTCCCTTCAGTAACTTAAAATAGGAATATTTCTTCAGCTCAGAGCACAACTCCAATTTACCACTCCAAAACCAAATATCCCAGAGATTAAGTTGATATAATGCTTCTGTAAGTGTTTGGATGTTTGTTGTTGTTAAAGAGACAAAAGAGTTTCATGAGTATCTTTAATGAACAGGAGTATTGTTTTAATAAATGCAAGCCCTGAGAAGTTGAATACAAGTGAGATCCTATTATAGTAGATTTTTCCTATAATTATACAATCCTCATGCAGTGTACTTAAGAATGGTTAGTTCAGAGAGAGCCTCAAAATTGCTTTTTAGCATTATAAGACAGAAGAGCACATTTTGGAAAGGAGCTCAAAAGACTGTAAATGCTAATTAAAAACTCTAAGGAAACAGAATGTTTCTTCTTTTATTCACTGTGTGTGATTACTTGACTGTTACTAAAAGTAGACTTGAATAAATTTGTGTATTTAAGGTTTAGAAGCTCAATCCAATGCTATGTTTTTGTGAAAAGGAATTTTAGCTAATGGAGTTTATTGGTATTCAGGCGGAAAAATATAGAAGGATGGGATTAATGCAGGAGTAGCTTTTTCCTAAAGACTTTATGTAGGTTTTCAAGCCTAGCAACAAAGTCGATGCTACCAGCACCATGTTAACATCAATGCTGTGGCTGTCACACCACATACTGTACTTTGGTTCAAGATGATGAAAGATTTCTGTAGTCACAGTTCTAAGATGGCTATTCTTTTGTATAGGAGACATGTATTTTCATTTAATGGAATCTGAAGTCATATTACACCTATTTCTTCATGATACATTATTTGTCAAAAGGAAGATTACTCCCAGCAGAACATTTTTCACTGACTTAAAAAAGAATTTTCTAAAAAATATTAGATAATTTTAATGTCTGGAAAAGAATGATGTAGAGTTAGAGGGAAAGAACAAAAAGAACAAAAATATTTCAGTCCTCTGGAAAGTTCTCGCATACATATATAACTATGTATTTTTTCAAATGAATATTATCATTAGAATTATCACTCTTATTATAAATATTAGAATATTTATTTTAAAAGAGAAATTTGTTAGATTTGTTTCTCACTCTTCTAGGTACTAGTCTTCCATTTTAGGAGTTCTACATTGAGAACAAAGGGAGGTGAGTTATTCCACTGCATATACTCCAGTGTTGTGTTGTGCAAGTACACAGTGAAGAAATAGTTTCTGATAAGCCAGAAAATGTGTGGTTAAGACTCCAAATCCAAAGGCTGTACATAATCTTGTTCCTGTGTGTACAATGGTTGCTCCAAAAGTAATGCCTCTCATTTTATTAGGTTGGCCCACAGTGTCTGGTGGGTGTTGGTGAAGAGGCTGAACCTTCTCACGAATATTCCATTACTGGATGATGGTTGCATTCTCCTGCCAAGTTGCTGATCACCCAATACTGCTACAGAATAAGTTCAGAGCAGGTGCAAATGTTGAAATGTGCGTTTCCACTACTGTGTTGCAACAATCTCACAAAACCTCCAAGGACTCCTTTATTACAATTCTTCTAATTGACAGAGGAAAGTAATTTCCCTGTGTCTGGTAAAACTCTGCAATCTTTTCAGGCCAAATATGTTCTGACTATTATTCATAAAAACTCATTTGAAGAGCAATTTTTCTTTGGGATTAAATCTCTTTGCCACACAAATAGGAATTCCTAGCATTGTTGTATATATTAACCGTTATCACATGGCTCTGTCCATAAGAAATAATTTATGTTGTGCCACACATTCAAATGCTGTTAATATGCTCTCATTAGTCATGTAGCTGTAGTGTACTTTCCTTCACTGCTGAGTGAGTATAAGAATGTGCTGCATTAGCTGGAAAAAATGTTGACAGCTATAGGATCTGTGGAAGAATACGAATATGTATCATTCAAATTTAGATGCGTGAAGTTAAATATCATGCAAAACAAAACTAGTGCTGAGGAATTAAAATGGGACTGAAAGAAATTCTGCAGTCAGAGTTAAGATTAACGATTTTTTGCCTGCTTTAGTTTTCAGTGTAGCATGTGCAGAAATAAATAATTGAAACTTTTGCAAAGGAGATGTTTTTTTCAAAGCTATATTTGAAGACTTTGTTTAGTGAGATACATCAGTATGGAAATTATTCATGGGTAAAGAATTAAATAAAGAGAAAAAAAATGAGAGCAATGCAGGTTTTTTTATGACAAGTTATGAAGAGCATTTCCTGTCTGTCACCGTTTTGAAGTATGTCTTTTTCTATGAGATCACCTATTCATAAAACCAAAAATAGGCAGATCTAGGAGAAACCAGGAAGATTTTCCACTGAAGTATAGGATGTCTGACCACAAATATAGCCATTGCAACACAGATTTCTTGAAGCTAACCCCCAAATTAAGTTCAAGAATCTAAAAGTTATAAGTAGGTATTTTGGTGAATATAAATAATGGATGTGTCATTTAAGTTTTTTGTATGTAGCTACTATATGGAGAGAAAAATATTAATTATTGGCTGACAGTATTAGCTGTTGCATTGGTTTCAAGCTCTGCAACTGCCAAAGAAGCTGGTTGTGTTCTTTGGGAAAAAAATGAAACATATAGAATGTCTAAGGGAGCAAAGTGTGATACTATGGATAGAAGAACTAGTTGTTCATTATTTGCTGTAAAAATTTCTCTGCTGACACAAGCTGGTGTGAGGGAATGCCCAGAGAAAGATGGTGAAGCTTTTCTAAGAAACATCATTAGAGAAAGCATCTTTGGATTTCCAAAATATCAGAACAAGAAAAGATGCAACTGAAACTGTGAATAAAGAGGAACAACAGTACTCTATGTCCAAGATGAGCACTCAAAAGCTTGTTTTCTCTGAGACACCATTCGGGTTGTCCTGGGATAGGAGATTTGTTACTCACTATAGTCGGTAGAGGACACATGGTCTCCTCCTGCTCAGTTAGATCCCAAAAGTTTGGCTCCCACCACTTGTGCTCTGATAGATCCAGCTGTTCATGCCATCTTGGAGACCAAGAGTCTAGTCATCCAGAAAGCTAACTGTCTAAGAGAAAAATTCTTTTTCTGATTCTGTCATAATAATCTCTCAACCATCCACTTATTCAGAAATCACACAGCAGAACAGGGTTTAATATGGGAAAATTGTAGAATGTTATATGCTTATTTAATGGGTATCTATAAAAATATACAATCCCCATCCTTAAAGCCATGTGAGAGTTCATCCCAGGATCCAAAGGGACCTGACTGACGTAGTTGCCAAGCTGCATTCCATTGTATTTGAAAAGTTGTGGCTATCAGGAGAAGTCCCCAGTGACTGGAAATATGGAAACATCACTCCCATTTTTAAGAAAGGGAGAAAGGGAGACCTGGGGATCTACAGGCTCATGAGCCTCACCTCTGTGTCTGGGAAGATCATGGAACAGATCCTCCTGGGAGACAAGGTAAAGCATATGAAGGATGAGCAAGTGATCTGAGACAACCACACGGCTTTACCAAGGGAAGGTCATACCTGGCCCACCTGGTGGCCTTCTATGATGGGGTGATGTCATTGGAGGACAAAGGGAAAGCAACAAATGTCATCTCTCTGGACTTCTGCCAAGCCTTTCACATGACCCCCTGCCCACTGCACCCTTATCACGAAATTAGAGAGAGATGGATTTGAAGGGTGAATTATTCAGGGGATAAGCAATTGCTTGGAAGGTCACAGCCAGAGGGTTGTGGTCCATGGCTCTATATCCAGGTGGAGGCTGGTGATTAGAGGTGTCCCCCAAGGGTCTGTCTTGTGACTGGTACTCTAACTTCTTTATCTATGACATAGTTGATGGGATAGAGTGCACCCTCAGCAGTTTTTCTGATGAAATCACACTGAGTGATGTAACTGATACAGCAAATTGCCAGATCCTGCTCTTCCTTTTCTTTATCTTGAAAACACAATTTACAACTTGCTGTGTTCCCACTTTATTGCACCTGGCTTTTGGTCTCTTCTACACATCAAATGCCCCATAGCTCTATTATCTGTTGTGATTTCATCAAATTGCTGTGAGAAGGGTCTGGATCCTCTAGAGTATTCCCTGATGTTAGGCATGTTCAAGAGGTCTGACAATTACAGAACTGATTGTTTCTTTTATCCAGCACAGTCACAGATCTCAGAAAAGGTCTGCATGGGCATATCACTGAGGCTCCATCAAAAACGGTTGCTGAAGGTTGTCTGATGCACTATGAACCCTACAGTTCTGATAGCTGATGTGCAATTTGCAATTGCTAGGAAGCAGGTCCATAAGCTTTCAGGAGAAGCAAAATACTATGATTTTCTTTCAGGTTTGTCTTTTATCTGGGTTTTTCTCTTTTAGCTAGCTGTCTGAGTGGCTGGACAAATGGTTTTCAAGTAATGGTCTGTATGAATATCTGCATCTATGCTGATCTTTTTTTTCTTTGTTTTATCATATGTCACTTTGGGTCACATACTGTTAGCTCAGGTTCAGTGCAAAATTTGCAGAGGCCAGTCTAAATAGCAGCCAGCCTTCTTTGGCTGTGTTGGCCTGGTCCACTCTTCGCTGCTGAAGCCTTGCACTTGTTACTGTCCTTCTTTCTTCATCTCTTTGCTGTTCATACATTGTACTATTCAGTAATACCTTCTTGACAATTATTTACCTTAATGAACCATAGTCGCTGTATTATTTTGGTGTCAAGTCATTTGAAGATTCTATAAAAATGTGTCTGTTTTTGAGAAGTTGTCAAACTCTCAGCAAAATTTAATTTCTATTTCAGTTAAAATTTTATAGTCAACAATGAATGCATAATATTGCTGTAATGGTCTTTACCACTTTTTGTACAAATTTACAGTTCAGTATCTCTAATTTTTTACTAACGGTTAATAAAATCATAGCAAAATGAAAAGCTTAAATACAGGCTTTACAGCACATAAGCTTTCATTAGCTAGACAAAGTTATTTTGTTTAAAAAGGAAATTCTTGTACTTCTGAAGTCTGTAATTATTATCAAAATATACAGACTTGGTTACATGAGATAAACAGGAAAGTAACTTACTGTGAGACCCTGTAGAAGGACAAGGAGACATTTTTTCTAAGCAATAAATTCAGATGCTCACGGTCATTCCCACACAGACTTCACTCACTCTCAGACCCATCAACGAGCAACAAAGACTGAGTCACCTGCCCGCATGTGACAGGGCAAATGAAGTCCTAATCATGTCACCTTCTCATTTGGCAATGATAAAATACCTTCTTTTTTACACATTTTAAGAACTCTGATATGATCCTCTTAGGGTTGCTTCATCCTATATAAAACACAGCAAGGTTTGGTCATGTTTCCTCATTTTGTGTATCCTCACTGACATTTAGTATGTTTAATATATTCCAGCTGAGATAAGAGGAGAAACAGCACACAAACTGTGATGCTGCCTTACTGCCACCTTCCTCTCGGTTTTCTGACAAGTCATTTGAGTTGTGACTTAACAGATCATAGATCTGCTGGTCTTGATGAGAATAATGTCAGATTTCTAGGTATTAATTAGTCTATTGCTGTTTGTCACGTTCTTGGTAATTAACACAAGCTAATTTTTGCTATTTTTTTGACCCTTGTTCTACAGTGAGGTCTTTGGTGCTTTCACATACAGATGTGTTCATTAATTCTTCAGTCAGAGCAAATGATATTTCTGTATAAAGTTTCTGTAAGTGAATGCTTTAGACTGTTCTCTCTGGTTTGACTTTCATTGTCCTTTTGCAGTATCCAATTTTTCCCTGTTCCCATTCTAAGATTTTCTCTGCACTGCCAATGGCCCTTACTGTACACCTAGTCTTTAAATCACCTATGTGCTCATAGGTCTTCAGATCTTCCCTGTTCAAGTAACTGATAATTCCCCCGTCTTCCCTCTAATTGTTTCATGCGATGTCTTGGAAAATTTTAAGAAGGTGAACTGAAAAAAGCTGAAATATCATGGTTTATCTGGAAACTCATCCCTATCTATCAAGGGTTTTCTTAGCCTGATGCATCTATGTTGTATCCAGTGCTTTCTTCTCTTCAGCATCTTCAAGATCTCCTGTTTCTTACTTTTCCCACAACAAATATCTCAGTTAGCTCCCTATGTCTCTTTGTCTCATTTTCTCTTCCTCAGCATCCCAAACATACACTTTATTCTGTGTAAAATGCAGCAGTTAAATACTTTTGCAGCGCACATTGATACACTGGTTTGATAAACATCAGGAAGGGGAGACATTGTCAGTTTGCCCTGCATACAAAACAACAAAGAAATTATTTTTATTATCCATTTTCTTGTTACCCACTGGCTACTTAGGAGACTTCAGAAAATGAAGGGCAAGCCATAACATAAATCACATATTTACGACCAATGAACACACAATGCATATGTATTTCTGGATGGTCTTCTTTGTTCTGAGATTGTATTGTCCTTGTGACAACAGACAAAGAGTTTAAATGATTTTTCCCTGGATCCTCCCAGGCCTATTACAATGGAAACACTATCTTTATTTTTAGTTAAAAAAAATAATATAATATATATATATATATATAGAGAGAGAGAAATTATTGCAGAGCCCAAGCAATTCATCAAGCTTTTACCACAGTCCCAGTTAAAATGAAAATGCAAGAATAATCACATTATATTCTATAGGTATTCAGTAAATCTGTCACAGAAGTGCTTCTGTTAGGATTACAAAAGAGCTGTCACCGTCTTATGGGTCAGAATACACTTACATCTCTGGTCCTTTATATGAAATTACTTCCTGTTAAACTTCATAGAAAATGAGTCTCTGAAATCCATTTATTTTTATACGTAATTGTTCAGTCTAGTCCAGTATATAAATATATATGGTTGATAGAAAATGGTATAAAAAACATGAAAGGGTGGATGACTACAATGTAATAAAAACACTTAACCATGTCACGGAGAGTTCTACTTGTAGATGGCAATGCCTTTGGTACTTATGTTATTTTTGCCTCCTCTTTGAAGTTTCTCAGCTCAGGTAGATGTGGTAAACATCTTACAATTTATGTGATTTAACATCAGGAGGTGATATAATATCTATTTAATGAATAAATTAGCATCTAGCTTTGCCTCTACCATTTCAAAGTAGTTACCACTAGGAATTACAGGTATACAATGAAAAGCTGAAGCAGGAACCAACAGTACGGTCTGCCAAAGCAATTATACTTTTGGCAAAAGAATTAAAAAGTAGACAGGATACACTAACAAGTGATTAATTTCTCACTTCACATTACTTTAAGATGCTTAATAAATCAGTATTTTTCAACAAAACTGCTGTTCGGCAGATGTTCTTGTGTGTTCAATAAAAGCTGTCTTTTCATTGCTCATGTAATTTTGCTTGCTGGGAGTATACTGTTCTGGATCATTAGTCAGGAACAAGAATGTCTGATTTGTTGTATGGGATTGCATCACCACATGGTGTGATAATCATATTCTATCAAGTACCTACTATACTATAGGCCATAATGTGAACAATGCCCCATATGCTGTGCATTATTCTGGGTTGATATCTGCAATTAGGATTATGACAAAAAAATTCAAGTCAATATTTTAGAAAAACTGCTGTGAATTCACTGTTTTTTTCATGTACTCTAAGAAACACTCTGCCAGTGCAAATTGGCTTACCTGTATGTTAATTTCTGTTGTGGTCTTGTCAAAGCTTGTATGCTAAAGATATTGTGGATAAAATGAAATCAGAGATGATGAAGAAGAAGAGAAAGCTAAAATAATTAAAAGTCTTAAAGGACTTTGATCAGCATTAGTGTTGCTACACATCCCACTAGTAGGTCTATATGCAGTTCCACTCAACTGCACAATAAAATTATTCAAATAACTAAAAACAAGAGAAGAAAATTAGAAACATTCATTGAAACCACATTGAGATATACCAGCTGTGTCTATGTTCTTTTCAGTTTGATTTATATGCAAAACACTGGGAAGACATAAAGCCACAGAACTACAAGGGAAATGAAGGCTATTGTATTACCAAAGAAAGCTGGATGCAATATTTCTGATGAATGCAACTCTTTGTTGTGAATCTGTTGTTTCAGCAAAACAGAAATAGTTACTGAAGAAGTATGAATTTTGCAAAAATTTGTGTAAAAGTATTCAGTTAAGGGTGAAAAGCAAACTGAATATTTAGGCAGAGTATGAAACTTCTATTTTTGGCAGGAAAACATTGAATATGTATGTAAATGGGTGACTGGCCAAAAAAAAAGGCAATAACAAAATTCAGTGTAGGCAGATGCAAAGAAATGCACACGAAGAAAACAGTAACAACCACTAAAACAAGTCCTGTCATTTTATAAAATTATGGACCCTGAAGTAGTCATTACTACTGCAGAGAGAAATCCTGGGTTTATGATAGACAGTAGAAAACCTCAGCTCAGCAGCAGTCAAAAATCAGACCATGTGCTAGGAAATAAAGAACAAGAAATAAACATCATCTTGGTGCTGTGCAAACTCATTTTTCTACTGCTTATACACAGAGTGGGGTTCTGGTCCCTCCATCTTTTAAAAGGCAGGTTGCTATTAGGAAATGTTGAGAGGAGGGAGAGAATGACCGAAGGGATGAAGTGTGTCTGTGCAGTTTGGTAGAGGTCTGCAGACCTGAGAGAGGCATGAGAAGGCTGAAAGACTGTCATATCTTCTAGATGAGAACAAAGCACCCTGAGATGCAACTAGCAGTAGCCAGGTTCAGAACAATTGTAAAGAATCAGTTCTTCATGAAACACATAACAGATTTGAGAAAGTCCTTGTCAGGGAATGCAGCCCTTCACAGGTGCACATCAAGTGATCATTACAGAGATAAATGTAATTTATTTTGGTGCCATCTTTTGGGACAGCAATGGAGACTATCGAGGTTACTGCAAATATATCTGTTTTTTCTTGGATTATTTATTCTGATGACCTTAAATTGCATTTTTTATTAACCACCTATATTTGTATATTTTTTATTGAAATTGAATATTTTGTATTTACTCATATTTGATATATTTGCTTTTCTTCATGAAGATGTCACCAACTTCACTTGTATTTTCTATACCTAACTATATAACAGCTTTAGAGTGGAGCCAGGATGTCAGGATGCCCAGCATCTCTTTAAGGTTAAATCAGTGAGCTGAAGTAGGTAAATTACTGCCTCATCTTCACTTACAGTTTGCCTATTTGTAGATGAGTGTAAGAATATTCCTCCACACAGTGGAATAGAGGTATGCTTTGCCTTGTTGGTTTCTTATTCCTGTTCTTCACAGGTGTGCTCACTACAGAGGAAGATAATTTAATTTGAAGCACATGCAGAAGCTACATGGAAAACCCTGAAAGCCCAGCTGCAGACATGAGATGGTGGGATCTGCTGCCTCAGGAAGGTGACATACTCCCAAGAGTTGGGTGACCAACACCACTGGGCAGTGAGAGAGTGTGACATAGCTCAACGGAGCTCATTGCCCATATATCCCAGTATCTTTGTGTCTGCCAGGCAGCCCTCAGCAGTACCCTCACATAGTGACAACTATGGATCCTGGGTATTTGCTTGATTTTCAGGGACCTAGGTGTCTTTCTGATTCTTACAATGCCAGCTCCTGTGAAGGAAATCCGTTTTCAGAGCAGAGCTTCAACCCATTTTCCTCCCCTTGAAACAGGACTGAAATAGCTGCCTCTCACACCTTACAGAAGTAGCAAAGTCTCCTACATAAAAGCTTAGAACTGTTCTGTAATGATTTAAAATATAAAAGGTGGATTTGATCCAATGATCCAAAATAGAATCACCGAAATGGGAAGCCTTCTTACAATTATCAAGGTTCCAGGGTTACGACTGACACATTTCTGTTTTCTATTTCTGTTTTCCTTTCTTTCTTCTTCTGTCTTTGACAGTAAGCTATAAACCACTTGTTGAGCAGTAAGAAAATCAGCAAAGACTGAAATGAAATAGATATTGCAGCTGTAAAGCAATTTCAAGAATGCCCTGGCTTTCAACAGCATTTTTTTTCAACTGCATTTTTTATAATTATTAATATTTTCCCGTATTTCATGAATTTTTCTCCTATGCTGAAAAGTCCTGTACAATCCATATTGACTATCTGAATCTCCACAAGACACATTAGATATTTGCAGTACCAGGAGATACTGGTCACATGCTTATTATTACAGCTGATATATCTCAAGCCTGGTAGAAGACTGGTAAAAACCATTACAGAAGAACAAAAATAACAATAAATCAAAAACACAACTAAAATTAAAAAAAACACTCAAAATCTTTTGGAATTTCTTAATATAATCATAGAATGATTAAGATTGGAAAAGAACACTAAGATCACCTAGTCATCAAAGATGGAAGAAATAGATACTTGTGCAAATGTTTAAACAGTCATTCATTCTGAATGATGTTGTTCACAACTGCAACCCAAGGTTTTCCAAATGCTCATGCTTCTTTATTTAAACAAAATGCCTCATCAATCTTATGATATATCAAGTATTATCTTAGCTGTGAGCAAAACATTCAGAACTGCATATAAGTGGTGAAAAAGAAGTCTGAAAAGTTTATATTCACTGAGTTTGGAAGTGTTTAGTGAGCATAGAGAACTTAGTTGTTCTGTAGTCTTCAAGCAATTTGATTTTGGTGTTAGTAGATATAATTTTTCATATTATTGCAGTTTAATGATGTTGAGTACTATTGGAGAGCCAAAGGAGGGTCTTAAGAGGCTTGTTAAAACTCTTCTACTAGATCAAAAAGGAAGATAGAATGATGGCCTATTTCTGATCTGGAGAAAGTCCTGCAGCTCATTTCTAGGCTGGTACTTAATCACATTTCCAAGACATATAACTACATTACTGAGAAGTGAATAGTTTGTATCTGAAATGAATCAAACTGAAATTCAGTAACCATGAGTCTTCAGAAAAATTCTCGGCAGAACAGCTATGAGCAGTACTTTACAAAGTCTTGTTTTATATAGACTTATATGAGCACTGATGAGAAGTGAATTAAATACCAAAGAGGGCATTTATGTCCAGGAGCCCTTTCTGACCCCATTATTATATGAGGAGGGTCAAGTGCTTCAGAATAGGGCACAAAGTGTAAATTACCACTGAAAGGGTCAGATGAGGAAAACAAAGCAAGAAACAAGTTGGGAGTTTATGTGTCTTCATCTGAGATGTCTTCAAACACACAAACCTCATTCTCTGAAAACCAGTGGTTAAGTCAGTAATTAAACAGACCACAAGGCCAGAGACATAGAATAGTAGTCCTCATTCTTTTTTTCTTCTCTGTTGTAATAAATATTGAAACTGCACACAAAGATCAAAGCAACAGTGCCTGATTTAAGAATAGGAACAAACTCTAACGTGCATTGGCAAGGTCTCTTCATCTGTGTGCTCACTTTGAGCTAAAGAAGTCTGCTGATTAAACTGATCTCTTGACAGTATGGGAAGTAGGCCTCAAACTTCCTTGTCTTGGACATGTGACTCAACTACTGAGCTGTCCATAGAGACTTGTAAGGATGCTGAGGAGAAAAGGTAACAACAGTGACATTTTAAGAGTAATATTGCCACTGTGTAACACGTCTATGGATATATGACTGTTTTCACTGTACACTTACTGAATTGAAATGATTATTAAATATTGGTAGGGGAACAGTCAATTTCTAGACTCTGTGTGATTCTAGCATAATCTGAAAAACCTGACAAAGTTTGAGGCATGGACAGGAAAAAGCTAATTGTTGAGCAATTCACTTTGAAAGCAGTGAGGCTTTCAAGGCTAGGTAGCATTGGAACAGAGACTTGAGAACTGCAAATTTGAATATAGGGAGCCTAAATTCTGCAAAAATTCGGCTGCCTTCTATTTTCAAAGGAGCTTCAAGTCAAATGCTGGGACTTTGAGCTCTCAAGAGCCCCACTGTGAGATGACTGCTGTCCTGTGCAGCGTTGCTGAATTGAACCAAAGATCTTGAAAATTAGGAGAATGACTGCTTATAACTTTCTGGATTGAGCTTGTACTAACCTTCATGTTTTGTGTACCTGATATCAGTAGTCTGAGATATAACTTACCCATAGCTTATTCTTTCTATATCATGGTTTACCATTCTTGTTATTGCCTACAAGAGAATTTCTTTGACTTTCTACCAATTTATTTTTCACATCACAAAAAGACCACATTTCAAATGGTTCTTCCCTTGTTTTGTGACCCCTTCCTTCCTGTAAATCTGAGCAAAAACATTTTTTTAGTTGAAAGGAAAACGATTTTTACAACCTTATGGCTGCGTGGCACACAGTCTGTGAATCGTAGTGTGAAAAAAGGGACTTTTTTATTAGATATGTTTGTTAAAATATTGGCAGCACGCTACCTGACAGCATGTATCTTTCCTTGATCTTTGCAGAATACTTCAAAAAAACAGGAAAGGTTTATTATTCTTACACAGATCAGTAGTAGGGCAGATTTATTTTCCGTGTTTAACTCTTAATAGTTCCCTGCAAGGCAAATCAGAGGAACAAGTTAAGATGTGTTATTTCTGAGCACTTAGTTACTGATGAGAGCCTTCAACAACTGTTAGTACTGTTTGTATGTACAACTGATTTATATATTCTTCCTAAATGTTTGAAAACCTCACAGGCACCGTGTTCTGCCTCCAAAGGAACTATTTATTAATTGAAATTTATTGGGATAATTCAGGATGAATCATAAGAGGGCATTGTGATATACAGATCAAAGGGAATCAATGTATTTGAAAACATGAAGAGAAAGAGCATTTGATTGCTTCAACTGTTGGAACAGTAACAACTTATTTAGGAGCATTATTGCTGCAATAGCTGTCCAGTTTATTTCAGACTGATTGGAGTTGTTTCAAAGGCTGAGAATTTCTTTTCCTCATTACTTTTGCGTATATTCAATTCACACTTAGTTGGATGCTTCTGCTTTAGCTTCTGCTTCATGGTTATTCCAGATGCTGTCCCAATTTCTCCACTTTCTTGTTTTGCTGAAATAGTATTGGTAAGTCTTTCTAATCAGAGCCAACAACCCCCTCCCCCCCAATCTTTTTTTGTCTGGCAAATTGAATACCCCAGTTAATTTTCTAACAATGATAAGAAATAAAATTCTCCACCCAATGCATGTTCATACAGTTTCTGCCTTAATGGAACGAGTATGGTCACGATTACAGCAAGGGTAGAAGTTTAAGCTAATATTTCCATACTGGAACAATTATATTGCTTACTATAAATAAACTAACCTTAATGAGTTGGTGCATGTGGAGAAAAAATAGGAATATTTTATTAGCAACGAAGAGGTTAAATGCCCCTAGTCAGCTTGCATTGCTCTATGTTCCTTGTGTCATTGTTTGAGAAATGACATGGTTACAGAGTAAGCTAGAAAAGAAAATCCTTTTTTTCAATTACAGCTCTGTAAATAAGTCAAGGAAATGGTTTTCAGATATATGCTTAACAGCAAAAAGCAGCGAGAAGTCTGCAAACAGTCAAAATTCACACTTACTTGGGCAAATATTTTGCACCTTTAACTCTGAAAGTTTATGTTACTTTTATTTTTTAATATATTTATAATTTTTTTTAAAGGAACAATCAGCTAATTATTAAGCACCTATGTTCTTTCTCAATGCATTTTTTTCCTGTTCCATAAACATGGCTACCCTTTCAAAATTTATTGATCTCAGAGTCTCTCTTGACAACCTTCAGTAAGTTGCTGTGGGGCAGCCTGACTTTCTTTTCTCTTGGTGAGAATAAAATCCATCACTTTTACCACCTTAAATGCTGTGAGGGGATCCACATTTTCTTATACAATCCAGCAAATTTCTGGAGAAAACTGTATGTTGTCTCCACTATAAATAGTTTGCAATTCCACCTTCAAAGTGGCAGCTGCCATGAAAACAGTTTGCTATCCCTATAGCAAAAAACTGAAAAGTTTTTACTTGGACAAGAAAGAATTAGGAAGAATGCAATACAAGCAATCATCTAAAAATATCCAACTTCTGCCCTTCTCTTCCATGCTACATTTACTTGATTTTGTCTTGAAGATATCAATGCGTAGAGGATTCTAGTTGCAAAGATCTGACTGATAGATCACCTGAGGGGTCATCCCTGATAGAGAAGGGACAAAGAAATTAAAAAAGAAGGTCCTAGCATTACACATCGATGGAAAAATAAAGGTAAGCAGCTTGACCTGTAAGTGCCAGATCACAGCAGGAGAATTCTTAGGGAGTAAGAAAAGATCAAACCAAAGGGCAAGAATGTGGACTTTGTGTGTATGTATTAGTTGGTGTGAACCTACAGATAGACAGATAGACATGTTTTTCATGACGTGTGATTGTTGAAAGAGGCCAAAGAGTAGTAGGTTATAGTGGCATCAGAATGGCAGAAATTAAGTGCTTGACTGGGCATTTGCTGTAGGGACAGGAATAAAAGGTCAGCTGTGAAAGCCAATTTTCCTAAAAGCACTGCATTTTTTTTCCTTCCTGCCTTTAAATGAGCTGACTGACTTTCTTTTATTTATTTATCTATTGATTTTTGTAATCGTATATCTGTATGCCTTACTTTAATAGCTATATCTTGTTCTTATGCATTACTTTCCCTTTGAAATACCCAAACATTTGTGTTTCTCCTAGAAAAGATGAATACCAGGAAATATTGGTATTAGAAACCCTTGAGAAACTGCCAGTTCTCTTATTTAGCACTCTGCTTTTGACAAAATATCATGGCAGCAACGCTGAAGCTCCAGCTCTCCTTGTACTTTGCCTCTTCCTTTTTTCATGTTCCTTTTTTTTTTCTTCCCCTCAGTTAAATGTCAAATTATTTGTTTCTGTCCTAGAATAAGATCACTTTTATTTTTCACCAGATGTGTCCCAGCTCCACTGCCTTTAGGCACCAATTTAATCCTGGGCCGGATATCTGCCGTACACCTCTTGGTTCATCTTTTCTCTTTCTGGTTTCTGAAGTAACAGCCTCACCTTGTTCACTGAACAGTGAATGTACACAAAGTGCTGTCTTGGCTTCTTGTGATTAAACAAATGTGCTTCTGCCCTGGCAACAAAATTGCTATGAAGGTGCCAACAGCTTGCTTTCTTCCAGAAGCTGTACAGCTCTATAGAGGTAAACTAAGGATGAAATCAACACCTACATCCATGACAGAGGCCATCAGAGATTTAAGGAAGAAGATAAACCATTCAAAAAGATAAAAGATAAACCATTCATTTTTGAAAAGCCATTCAAAGTGTTCAAATGAAACAGACTCCCATCCCTTAGAGCAGGAAATTATCATATCATGGGCCGAAAAACAATACCTTAACACAGTGACACCCAACGGTGCTCCTAATCCAAAAGCTGGGGAGCTGCATCTCAATATGTTTGGAGATGTCTGCTTTTATACACACTCAGACCAGCAGCTGAGCATGGCAAGGCATCAAAGAAAAGCACTGCTTTCCTTTTATTCTTGCCAGCATTATTTATGGAGAGAGCTGTCTCCCTCAGGAGATGAAAGTAGTGTTTGCTACAGACACCTTACTCACAGAGAAGGTGGTGATGGGAGAGCTTGAAGCAGTTTTCTCATGTGCTGCCTAGTGCTTCCCTCTCTGTGCTTATTAATTTCTGTTTTTCTTCAAGACCAACAACTGGTGACTTTAAAAGGTGAGAGATCTGTTGAACACTGGAGACATTTTTACCAGACTGAAAGCTAATGAAATTGGGAAAGCTTACAATAGATTTAAAATAATGGTTCTGGATGTCACCTGTTTCCTCTCTACAGATATATATAGGAATCATATATTTCTTAGACACAGTTAAGAAAATAGTTAACAATGAAGACAGAACTGATTAGAATAGTGTTTTAATAAGTCTACCAGAAATAAATACCTGTCATTACGATACTATTTCTTCAATGCAGGATGATCCAAGTGTAAATCCCCAGTTCTGTATATTTTACTGGAGAAATTAACATTTTTTTATAGATAACAACTGGCGGAAAGCACTCTTAGTAATCCTTAGAAGCTTGTATATGTAGAAACTGTTATACTTCATGCTCTATAAACTTTACTGTTTTCCTCCAATTTCAAACCAAATTAAGTCAGAGCTACATTTACAGGGCTCCAAGTGGGATTAGCAATTATTGTTGCTCATGTATTATTTATGGCACTGCCATTTTACGTGCCAATTACAAGCACTGATACACTGTTTTACATATTCTTCTGAATTGGCAACTGTTTTTAAATTTTATGCCTTACTTTTGTATTTTTGGGAAAAAAAAATACCTCTGTCACTAGCTTAACTGTGAAGAATGTAATGCTTCTGTTGGAAACTGATTACACATAACCTATGAATCTTTCCAACACAGGTGATCTTACAATATACTTTAAATGATTCAGAGAAGAAGTTTCCATAACAAACACAAATGTCCAAAGACTAAATGAATAAATCTATTGGCTATCAGTTGAGATGCTCTGTTTATCCATCTAGATTATTCAAAACAACAGTAAGATTTGAATTATCAACACAGGCATACTTAGCATTTTCTTAGTTTTGTTTCAATCTTTTCATTAGTAAAATTAAATGCAAATCTATTCATTTGCATATAGAAATTAGTAATAATATTTGGTCTTGTATTAGTACATCTATGTATATGAAGCTGCTGTGTAGCTGGAGACTGCTTATAGTTTATCCAAATGGGAATATAAATACAAGATTTGAAGGATGAGATTGAATGATGAAAACTATCATTTGCAACCTTCTATTTCAAAAACAATAAACCTCATACTGCACTTCAAACTCTTCCACAGACTGAAAGGACATAACTCAATAGGCTCTCAAAATTCCCTTCCCAATTTCGGCCAAGCTAATTTCAGAGGATGTCTTTTGTTAATGGCTGTGTTTTGTTTACAAACAATACCCACACTCTCACAGGATTGGGCTGTAGCAGCTCCCCATCCCAGTGCTCACCTCACTGCCACTCTGGGGAACGTTTCCCCACGCAGCTCACCTCTACTGCTGTGTGTGCACTCTGTTGGGGCCCTGGCTGCAGGAGACAGGCAGGCCAGGGAAATGAAGGTGATGTCTGCAGGGACAGCCACCCAGAGCCACTACCAGCAGTCTCCAGAGCACAGCTCAGCACCCAAGCCAAATGCTCACTCCACCTTCAAGCCTAGCACACGTGCTCTGCAGGAGTCCAAGCATGAGACCAGGCTCTGCCCACACCCACATACAGTGAGGGTGGTGCAGTCACTGTCCATCACTTGGAGACTTCATAACCTATTGCTCAGAGATGTCACCACTGTCCTTCTGCCACCACAGCACTTGCCCCAGCATCTCCCCCTTTGTCTTCTCCTGGGTACTACTGTTTCCCAGCAGGCTCTGAGGACTGAGCTATGCCTTCCCAGAGGCCTGTCATGTGTCACAGTACCTCTCTTTGTCCTGTCCAAAATACCTATGGAGCTCATCTAAGAATAGTTTTCAAAGTTTCAAAGAGCATCAGATATCTTGTCCCCCTTTTTATTTTTTATTTTTTGCATTTTAAATATGCCTGCAAGATCCACAGCTTCGTATTTCCAGTGTTTCAGACACTACCTCCTTTTCTTCTCCTGAATTTGCCATACCTTTCCTTTTCTTCCTGTGCTATTCATTTGATGTTAATGCACAGGTCTTACTTTTTCCCTGATCAAGTTGCCTCTGAATGGTCTTGAAGTTATGCTTCCTCACATTCTGCAACAGTATACTGTAAATTTTTCACTAATGTGTTATGCAGAAATAGTGTTTGCCTTTATTTGAGTTTTTGACTTGTTTCAGGAATGCTTGGACAATCTCTCCCTCATTCCCCCTTCTGTAAGCATCACCTTTGTCTTTTTGTTTGGCTATCTCTTCCATGGTCAGTTAGGAAATATATTTCTTCCTAGGATGAGCAGTTTGCACTAGTTATTGCTCTTCTCTCTTCTCTGAAAGGGACAGAGGGGATGGAACTAGACAATCTTTAAAGGTCCTTTTCAACCAAACTATTCTGTGATTGACTCTGAAGCTTCTTAATTGCTTTCTACTAACTGTAAAATACTAACATTTCATATTGCCTGCTAACTTGACAGCTCATATTTTTGTACTGTTGGGATGGCAAAGCTATTTAAAGAGCATCCAAAAATGTCATTTAAATAACAGAAAGGTAGCTGTTCCCCCAGTACACAGAAGAGAAGCACACATTTTATAAAGGTACAACTGGTAGGAATTGTCTCACTGCATGCACTCAGGACTGACAGATTTGACAGCTCCAAGCAGATATTCTGCTGCAGTGTCATGTGCTGTTTCCTCCTTAGCTGCTGAAGTGTCTAAATGAGAGCCAGTGGAGAATTTCTGTATCACGTTGTAACAGATGTGTGAACAATAAACATCTTCAGAAAGTAAAAGAGAATGGTGTGTAGGCCAGAAGGCACCTCTGGAGGCCTGTCATCCAGCTCCCCTGATCAAAGCAGGGCCTGCTACAGCAGGTAGCTTAGGGCCAGTTGGCTTGTGTATATTCCTAAGAGCAGATATCCCACTGCCTCTTGGTACAAACTGTTTCAGTGTTTGTCCACCTTCACAGTAAAAAACTTCTTTTTGTCTCTTTCAGTTTTTCAAAGTGCACCAATTTGTGCTTGTTGCCTCCTGTTCTATAACCACACACCTCCAAGAAAATTATAGCTCCACTATGGCTTCCTATCTGTTAGCTGTTTAGAGCTGCAGGATCACCCTACCAACAGCCTTCTCCTCTCCACGCCGAATAATTGCAGACTCTGCATCATGTCCATGTGCAGCATGTTCTCCAGACTCCAAACAGCTTGGTATCCGTTTATGTGCTTGTTCCTTGATGTCAGCATCTGCCTTCTACTGTGGAGCCCCAAACTGGAAAGTAAACTCTATATATGGCCTAATGAGCTCTGAATATAACCTCTTCCCTTAACCCATTGGTTTACCTTCTGCTAATATAGTCCAGGAAGATTCAGTCTTCTATGTTGCAAATGTTCATTGGTGATTCCTGTTCAGGCTACCCAACAGAATTTGTGGGTTCATTCCTTATCCCAAACTGCCCTCCTACATGGGGTTATCCCATCTCAGATGTAGGGCCCTGGATGTGCATTTGCTGAACTTCCTGTTATATCAAGCGATTGAGAAGGGTCATGTTAAATTTTAAGAGGTTCGCTGTTTTGGGGAAGAGATGATAAAGTTAAGAAGATGACTCCAAGAAAATTGATGTTGTCCAGAAATCTAGCAGGTGAAACAGTAAGCCTCAGGAAATTTCTTAATGCATTTAGCTGACAGTATCATAAATCATTTGAGTTGGAAGAAACCCTTTAAGGTCATATAGTTCAGAGTCTCTTCAATGAGCAAGGACACATCCACCACCTCTCTGGACAACCTGTTCCAGTATTTCCCCACCTTTGCTCTAAAAAACTGTTTTTCTTATATCCAACCCAAATCTCCTCTCTTACAGTTTGAAACCATTTCCCCTTCTCCTATCACAACAGACCCTGCTGTCCCCTTCTTTCTTACAGCCACCCTTCAGATACTGAAAGGCTGCTCTCAGGTCTCCCTGGAGACTTCCCTTCTCCAAGTTGAACAGCCCCAGGTCTCTCAGCTTGTTCTCGTAGGGGAAGCGTTCCATCTTTTAGATCATTTTTGTGGCCCAAAAATTTGAACTGAAACCCCTATTCTCTTTCATTCAGGAACTGAAAAATATGTGCATTGAAATTCAACAATAATCTTGTGAATACATATATATATGTACATATCATCATGGATTTCTATACATTCCAATGAGATTCATTACAACACAGAATCAGCCAAATAACCAGAGATAACCACATCCCTTGGCACTATGAAGCCCAGAAAAGGGCTGAAAAGAATATAAAAGTAAGTTAGTATAACGTCTGTTACTCACAACAATATCATTTTGATTACAGCATCACGAGCTGTTATTCCCAGATGTTGCAATACTCAACTGGGGTCTTGGACACTTAGTGATTCTGGTGACCGTTTTTGGAACAAAGTCTGACATTACTTGTAAGAGGGTCTTGAGATATTTTAAAAAATAGTGAATGACTCAGAGGAAGAACTGAAGTGTTAACAGTACTGTTTTTAAAACAATAACTACCACAAGATGGAGGCGCACACTGCATACTGAAGCAATCGCTGGAAATATTCTTTTTGAGAATGTGGTCAATGTGGAGAGAGTTTTATGTCCCTTTCCCTTGCAAAACTAACATCAATATTGGCAGTCTGAAAGTCTGTATGTTTGGAGCTCTTTTCAGAGTTGGGGATTTATCCCTGTACTAAGACCAAGATGTGTCACATTAAGTGATTAACTCATTGAAGTCAGTGGCAAAAATCCTACTGATGCATAAAAGCTTGTCATATTTCTCTAGAGCTTTATTTTTTTTTGTAAGCTTTTCTTTTACATGTTAATGTGAATATCAGCTGAATAAGAGAAGAGTACTGATATCTCCTCGTAAGCATGTGTTCATTTACTCTACATGCCTCACTTGAACCCAATAAACTGTTAGTGTTCTGAGCTGTAATAAGTCATTAAATGATTTTAAGAGCCCAGAAAAACAGATGGAGAACCTTCAGGGCATACCATCTGATGAATTTAAAAATATAATCCTTCTGGAAGAAAACAATGTGCAGTTATATATGCATGACATAAAAAACCCACAAAAATTAGGCTTTGCCTATTAGTTTGTCATAAGTGAGGATTGCATGTGTCTGTAAGTTGAAAGATTCATAACCTGATAGCAAGCACCGAAATATATTCCTCTTCAATTACAGTTAATAAACAACACCTAAACCAGTGCAAAGTGGTGATCTTTTGAAGGTATTACAGAGAATTATAAGACAGATTCAGAAAACCCACTGGCTACCAGAAGCTTCATCAAATGCCACTGATGGGATCATGATACTCCCAGCCTGCCATGGGCAAGGATTTGCCATGCTGCTTGCAGTGCCAGTGCACTGTGAATAAAATCTGCTTACAAGTGATTTTTCATTACATAAAACGGCAGATGGCAGCCTGCAGCCAATATTTTCTGCTGTGCTGTTTGGTATGGTAATTAATAAACAGAACTATAAGAGATTTGTGAAGGAAATCTACGATATATCTAAGTGCTTAGAAAAATGAAGAAGGAATGTTTGTTTATCTGTGTTCTCTCTGAGTCACAACTGTACTCATATGTATTTTCGGAGGGAAAGGTTCTCCATTTTTCCCCACTCGGTTGGTGAAATTCATTGCTGCAGTGCAGTTAGCTCCTCAAAGAAACTGGGAAGCAGAAGCTGATCTGCGGCCAGCATGAAGAAAGTTTTAAGCTGCTGAATGTCCCTGACTATAGAGTTTGGTGAACAAAAGTTCACCAAAGTGACCCTTGTTGGTTTTAATGTTTAGCCAAAAAGCCTTCATAACATTTTTCAGTTCCTATTGAGCTTTTTTTAGCCAGCTTTAAAGAAATAACTGAAGTTCAAGAGGATCTCCCATTTCCCTGGCTGCCTGCTGCTGTGCAAGGGCTGCTCCTAAAGTAATGCCTCCTATTTTATTATGTTGTCCCACGTCAGAGGTGGATGTTGATGCTATGGCAGTAGAGGCAGAACCTTCCCACCAACATTCTGTTACATGTTGCTGCTGTGTGACAGATGGCAGCAGAGGGGCAGTCTGACGGAATGGCAGCTGACATGGAAGTGAGTATTGAGCAAAGGTGTGTCATTGAATTCCTCCATGCAGAAAAAATGGCACCCACTGACATTCACTAATGTGTGATAAGCATTTCTGGAGACCAAAAAAGTAGATGCGAGCACAGTGAGGCTGTGGATGGTGCATTCCAACAGTAGCAACAGCAATGTGAAAGACAGAAGTCTCGACATGAAATGAAGAATGTCTCAATCAGCTTTTCCATGTGAATCAAGAGACTGTGACCTAGGAACCATGTACTGAGCTAAATATTGGCTTAAATGTGTAGGAAATCATGGTGGCAACGTAGAAATATTGAAAAGGTGGGTCCCACAAATGCTTACACAGGAACAGAAAGACGACCGCATGCAAGTCTGTCAGGATCTATCAAACCAATATGAGGCTAAAAGTTACAGTTTCCTGGATGACGTCATAACCGGTGAGGAGATATGGAGTCACCACTACAAGCCAGAGGTAAGATGCCACTCCATGGAGTAACGGCGTGAATTCTCCATCAAAGAAAATGTTCAAGGCTCAGCCCTCAGCTGTTAAAGTAATGTGCACTGTCTTTGTGAATACACTTTTAACCTGTGAAATTTCAGCTTCCTTGTGGAATTGCTCTTATGACTGGTCAACAAAACAAAGCACTCTATCCAGAGGGAAGCATTATAAAAATGCTAAATTACTGGCTTGGTATTAGACTTACCATTTTGATCGACACATGCCCAAACAAATATATAATACAAGGGGCCCTGCTGAAATCGGTGAAAGCTTTGTTTCTTATTTCAATATCATCAGCATTAGCAGCATTTTAATTACCCATTTTAAGTATGGTTTTTAAAGAGTTGGCACTGCGGGTTTCAAATGTCTTTTGTATACAAAATTTTACACAAGCAAGTGATATGCTAGTTGTTCCTATAACACTAAAATGGCCACAGTTGCATGTTACAAGCAAAGAATAGTAGGATGGCAGTCCATTTGTGAAGAGTTGTTTTTGGATTAATCATGAGAAAAAAGAAATTTTTTAAAATGTGATTTTTCAGCACAATTTGAGTTTAGAGACACAAAGGGAAATTTTATGTATATTCATTAGGTGAACTATGAGTCTATTTCTTTCTTTAATTTGCTAAAAAAGAAAAATCTAATCACAAAAAAGATTTTTATAGCATTAAAAAAACTATTAAGAATATTGCCAAAAGGATATTACATCAATAATTCAGGATATCTTTTGCAAAATATGGAAATATTTTTAGGACATTTAAAATGGAAAATCACAAAGTTTCTAATACCCTCTTTCTTTGGAAAAGAGTTTTCTCATCTCACTTGTTAAGTTCATAGGTTCATAGGTACATTAGGTTGGAAAGGACCTACAAGATCATCTAGTCCAACCATCCTCCTATCACCATCCCTACCCACTAAACTACTAAATCAAATCCCTTAGCACCTCATCTAAACGCTTCTTGAACAGCGCTAGGGATGGTGCCTCAACCACCTCCCTAGGCAGGCCATTCCAGTGCCTGACCACTCTTTCGGAGAAAATTTTTTTCCTCAAATCTAATCTAAATCTTCCCCAGTGCAACTTCTGGCCATTCCCTCTCGTACTGTTATTATTTATCAGGGAGAAGAGGCCCACCCCCTCCTCAAAGCAAACCCCCTTCAGGAAGTGGTAGAGTGCAATAAGGTCTCCTCTGAGCCTCCTCTTCTCCAGACTAAACAATCCCAACTCCCTCAGCCGCTCCTCATAAGACTTGTGCTCCAGACCCCTCACCAGTTTTGTTGCCCTTCTCTGAACATGCTCCAGGGCCTCAATGTCCTTCTTGTAGTGAGGGGACACAGTACTTGAGGTGTGGCCACACCAGAGCTGAGTACAGGGGGAAGATCACCTCCCTGCTCCTGCTGGCTACACTATTTCTAATACAGGCCAGGATGCTGTTGGCCTTCTTGGCCACCTGGGCACACTGCCGGCTCATGTTGAGCCGAGCATCAACCAACACCCCCAGGTCCTTTTCCTCTCTACATTCTTCAAGCCATTCTGCCCCAAGCCTATAGCATTGCATGGGGTTATTATGGCCAAAGTGCAGGACCTGGCACTTGGCCTTATTGAACCTCATCCCATTGAGCTCAGCCCAGCTATTCAGCCTATCCAGATCCCTCTGAAGGGCCTCCCTACCCTCAGGCAGATTGACACATCCTCCCAACTTGGTGTCATCTGCAAACTTACTGAGGGTACACTCAATCCCCTCGTCTAGGTCATCAATAAAGATATTAAACAAGATGGGCCCCAAAACTGACCTTGGGGGACACCACTCGTAATGGGACGCCAGCTGGACTTATCTCCATTAACCACTACCCTCTGGGCACGGCCCTCCAGCCAGTTCTCCACCCAGAGAAGAGTGAACCTGTCCACACCACAGGCTGCCAGTTTCCCCAGGAGAATACTGTGGGAGACCATGTCGAAGGCCTTGCTCAAGTCCAGGTAGACTACATCAACAGCCTTTCCCTCATCTACCAGTCTGGTCACCCAGTCATAGAAGGAGATGAGGTTGGACAAGCACGACCTGCCCTTTGTGAACCCGTGCTGGCTGGGTCTGATCCCCTGGTTGCCATGCACATGCCATGTGATCTCCCTCAAGATCATCTGCTCCATAACTTTCCCTGATACCGAGGTCAGGCTGACAGGCCTGTAGTTCCCTGGGTCTTCCTTACGGCCTTTCTTGTAGATGGGAGTCACATCGGCAAGCCTCCAACCTTGTGGGACTTCTCCAAATAACCAGGAATGCTGATAGATGGTAGAAAGTGGCCATAGAAAAATTTGTGGGAAGTCAACTTAAATGGTACTCATGAAACAGTGCCTGATCTTTTTGTGAGCTACCACCTGCCTTTTCTAGCCTTGAGATTTCCTTCCTTGGATCAGTAAGAAGAAAATAATAATCTGAGTCTCAGTTTTGTCATCCTCTATTCTTGTGGTGGTTTGACCCTGACCAGCAGCTAAGCCCCAGCTCAGCTACTCACTCCCTTCCTTACAGGGAGACAGGGAAAAAAACTGTGAGAGCCAAAGCATGAGACCCTATGTTCAAGATAAAGACAAATAAGTAAAGGAAAAGCTGCTCATGAAATTAAATAATAATAAGGAATTAATTCCCTACTTCCTGTCAGCAGGCAGATGTCCATCCATCTCATGGAAAACTGGGCTTCAGCGCGTGTAACAAAACCTTCAGAGGACAAATACACCAACCATGAGCTTCCCTGCATCCTCTTTTTCCCAAGCTTTTATCTCTGATCTGTGGTCAACTGCCCTGGCTGTGCCTCCTTTCAGCTTCTTGCACAGTCTCAGCCTCCTCATTGGCAGAACTGAATGGGAACAAGAAAAGTTCAGTGCTGTGCTGTGCTGCTCAGTGACACCAAAAACACTGGTGAGCTATTAACACTGTTTTAATCACAAATCCGAAACATACAGACTGCCATGAAGAGAATTAATGCCATTCCAGCCAGAAACAGTGTAGCTCTTCTATTAACTTTTTCTCCAGCGGACAAGACTAAGAACAAGGGAAGACCAAGAAATTCAACCTTAAAGGTCTTTCTAGCCACATAGACTTTTTGGATTCATTCAACATAATCAAGATGAGTGATGAAGAGATGTAAGACGTTTCATGAAAGTCTTCTGATAAGAAAACTTAATGGGGGTTTCTTTGGAACAGAAATAAAGCAATAACTCTTCATGCTACATTTAGATCTTGTTCATTTACATATTAAGTACTTTATGAGGTTATAATTATACAGTGTGAACACTGTAGGAGAAATAGGAACTTTTTTTCATGATATGCCCAGGTAAAAGACATGTACCACGATGCCCATTGTTACAGTCTAGGAGTCATCTCTTGCATGGTTAGCAAGTGTGGTTTGAGCTATGTCAGCTGCCTACAGGGGAAATGACATGTTGTTCCCTGGACAGTAGGAGCATGTAGGATAACTGATATATAAACCAACTGGAGAGACCTGACAGTTGGTCTGAGGACTGTTTTCTCTGGTGAGGATACTCTTTTGAATGCTTATGGAAGGATTTGTAGATTCTTGTTGAAAATAACCAACAGAAATTCATGTTCTCTTATTTCATCACTGTTTCCTGTGTGCTGAGTGCTATCTGCAATATTTCTTTCCAGCTGCTTGATGGTATCGCTGGTTCTGTAAAACTGTCATCAAGAATAAAAGAATTAGGCTGGCTTTTACAGATTTCTTTTGTTTCCTCTTTGCCTGGAAGATGCAGACGACACTGGTTGTCATATTTCAGTGGTAGAATGGAATATGAGATTATAACTATCAGCATTTCTGGAGAGTAATTTTCCTTTAATTGCTCTCATAACACTGTAATAACAGAATCAGAAATAAGGAACATTAACATATTACTGTTACACTGTGATACTGGAAGGTGACTGAACTACAACTGCAAGACAGAAACAAATGTTTCCCAAATTCTACTGAACATCTTTATTGTCCAGTTCTGCAATTGCAGCGAATCAAATCCAAATCCTCTTCTCAAGTATAGTGAAAAATCTGTCAGTCAGCTCCAGAGACCTCTCCTGTATGCAATACATGTTCTGTGCTCCAGAACCCCATCTTTGTATCTCCCTATTTCTCTAGCATGTATACTACTGTCTTCATATAACTGTTGTGCAGGTGTTAGTTTGCTAAGGCTTTTGTAAATCCTGAAGTTAATAGACTGCATCCTCCCCTTTTCTTCATTCTCTCTCTTTAGTTCTGATATTTATACTTCACCTTCCTGTAATAAAATTTAGTTAGTAGGACACTGTGTTCCTTAATTGGCAACATACATGGTAATGAAGAACTTATTTCCTAGCAAACAAGTTTAAAATGACTGGACTGGAAATGTTTTCAGGAGAGTTTTAAATTCACACTGACGCACCTTTATTTTCAGTGCAGAGGAAGCTGTGTAAGAGACACTGGTAGATAAAAAGGGAAGAGAAGGAAAAATGTGGGCTGAGTAAACAGAGAATGGCATGTATGGGATCAGAGAGTAGAAAGGGACATCTTTCTGTGTTCATAACTCTGTTGGTGATTCAGAGTTTAAATATGCTCTGGTGTGTGCTGACACTACATTTGTGCTTGTGTGTAAATGGGAAACCATAAGTACACACACTCCTGCCTCTCTGCACAGATCTTCTAGCTGGCTGCTCATAGTTCTCACCTTTTGGACAGTGGGAGTAGGGGCTGAGGTTTGCCAGTGTATTCAGACAGAGTGGAGACATATTTTCCTAGCTGCTGTCAAAGCTCTTTGATAGAGAAGACAAAGGGCAACTCCTTGTTTACCTCAGGGAAAAGCCAGTAAAAACAGAATGGTATTTAGCTTTAAAACTCAGAAAATGGGAGAGCTAGAAAAACAGAATTCTAAGTTACAGATTCTGTATCATTGCTGTAGTAGCTGCTGTTTTTCTTTGCTAAATGGTACTCTTTAGGGAGTACTATTTACTTGTTAAAGACAGCTTGTGTAACATGAAGGAATGCCAAATATAGAGCAGAACATTCTTAAAACTTCTTTTTCTCTGACTAATTTTATATCTGAATGGTCAACAGGTACATCATGTCTTTTAAATTTGCACTGTCAGTAAATTAGTCTAGGGATGGTGGTGTGTCAGTCACATTGATCCTCTAATGTAATATATGACATTATGTTTCCAATGTCTGTATTCATTTATTTCAGGTTTCACAATTTAGTGACAGTGCCTCATTCATTACCTGTGTTTCTACGGTAACCAAATATCCCATAATGGCTCTGTTACAATGCCAAAAAAATGTTTCAATTTAAGCTAAACTGTTCAATTTTTTCATTATTCTGCAGCACTAGCAAGGAAGATGGTTTAGCTTTTGGGCCTCTTTTAGTCTTATTTGTTGTTGAGAAAAGAAAAAAAATGGGCACTACAAAGATGTTGTGAATAAGAAAACATAGGATGTTCACCCATTCAAAAAGTCCTTTATAGCTGTCAGGCATGTATATCAAATGCATTTTGTGATTTTGTGGTCCTTACAGCTGTGTGCTACAGTTGATTTTTACTCTGAAAAAAAAAAGAATAAAATTCTGCTTCGATTTCTGTGTCCTTGATTTTCCTCGTTTGAATTCCAAATGCCTTATGTTTTCCCTATTAAAAATAAATGTTCAAGATTTTTCTAGTGTGTAGCTACTCATGCTTCAAAAATAATGGCACTTATGCTTATTGATTAGATACTGTAAGATTGATGTTACCACTTTGATCATAAATATCTCACGGAGAACCTTTTAGTGACACATTTCAGGATGGTACCATTACACATCTGGAGCCTCAAAACTGCAACATTATTGTTTTTTATACCTGCAAGAGGGTGGTACTGTAACCACTTAAGACAAGGATATCATATGCCACATGCAGTTAGCTCTTCTTCAAAGCTCAGTGGCAAAGGAAACAAAGGACTTATAAACAGTTGTGTCATGTTGGCCATACTGCACAGATTTTATCACTGTGGTACCTGTAAGTCTTTGGAGCCAGGAATACATAGCTGCTTACTAGCAGGTGCCCAGAAAAGAGGCTCAAGTCTGTGATGTATTATTAAAGGATGTCATGATGGATCAAATTTTGCATTCCCGTAATCTTTGTTGTGTCCAGTTTTGCTGAATGGAACAGCAATGGTTTCTAGAATCTGGCTCAGAGCATTCACATAGTGCATCAATATTGCACCCTTTCCTACCTTTTATTTGAGCACTTTTCCGAAACAGAATGCTGCTTGCTTTCACTGCTTCCTGTATCTAGGAGGGATGTTAATTCATACCATCACTGGTAATGTGGTTTTCCAAAGGAAAATTGCAGAAAATTCACCCATTCACAATCCCCTTAATTTTGTTCAAACACAAGTGCCACATTTCACTCGGGTGTGCAGAACAATATAATACATTAACGTGAAATTTATATTCTGTGTGATTGTTAAAAATGACCTTTCTAAGATAAATTGAGTATTGAGAGAAAGCTGCTGCTAGTAGAACAGAAGTTTATTTGTTCTTTGAAGATGATACTTTCCCTTTGGCTACCATGCCCTCATTTATCAGGCTGTGCAGCCACCTTGTGTTTGGGGCCCCAGCCCTCATTAAGGCACAACACTTAGTATGGTCATTGTTCACTGCTTTGTTTTCAAGAGTCACAACAAATAAAAACATGCAGTTTTAAAATCTGGAGATTTATACGCAGCCAAAGAGCATATAAGCAACTTGAGCTGTGCCCACTGCATGACACAAATGTGTAAAAAGTGGGTGTAAAGAAATACTCATCTCTCTGTTGTTAGCAGCATGTAGCCTGCTTTTTTTAAAGAATGGTTTTGTGACAGGTATGATATTTTCCCCATGACTTTGTGTCTTCCTCACATAGAACTGCATTGTACTGCAGAAATTTAAAGTGCAGTAAATGGGTAATTTCAATCGTTAGAGTAGTATGTTCACAAAAAGTCTAACAGTATAGAGATAACTTCTTCAACTATGCGTGTAGCTGCTTTAATACAGAAATGAATGCAAAGATCTGAACCTACTAAAGCCACTAAAAAGCTGCTTTAGATATTTCTCACCACTCACAAAAGAATGTGTGATGTTTCTCTTTTCTAAATCCAGGGTAGACAAAGAAGTTGGGATGATTCCTGCACTACAGGTGAAGATCTGTGTTAAAAGCAGATACACAAAGAGGTACAGAAATGCTGTGCATTTATGCACACTGTCAAAAATAGACATAAGCATGCTGCTGCCCAATCCACATATTTTCTGTCTTTCTTGTGTGAACTACCGCCACAGCTGCAGCTCAGGCTCAAAGCACACAAAAAGCTTAGAATAAGCAAATTTAAGATGATGGTGGATTTAGCTGTAGCTTCTTGATCTCGCCATGCCTAATCATTTTAAGCTGTATGAGGAAGAACTTTGGCTTCCCTTCAGAAATATCCTAGAACATAACACAAGTCTTTAAGTGAACTTGGTTTGCCAGTAAAGAGAGCTGAGAATGGGATCAGATCACTGTGTAACTGATGAGCTACAAATACATATGGGATCATACAGAAAGTCTGTGGCTGAGTTGGGATCTGAGGAAAGAGCTCCTATGTTCCAATTTAGAGGTGAAATAGGACGACAGAGGAAGCATTTGTTTTTCTTTATCTGTTCCCATCTGGAATATAATACAAGGTTTGCAATGACTCATGCAAGTTGACTCACAAATCTAAGGAGTACCCAGTGGTACAACAGTAGCTGTACATTTTGCTCCTGCAGCTTAATAAAATTTCTCCCACATATGCAGTATTGCCTTATTACTGCAGAGGATAATGAGGAAATAGAATTACGTGTAAAAAAATTCACTGAAAAATAATTCCGGGCATCATTGCATTACTGGGAAGTTCCTGACTAGGTATTATGGTGGCTTTCAATCTGATTCAGCTATTCCAGGAAGATGGTTAGGGTGGCTGGTTTAGGAAAAGGACATTTTTACAACAAGACGGTTAAGTGAGCAAGGTGGAAAGCCTTGGAAGACCTTGGAAAAATACCTGCACTGAAGTAAGTAGAATAACATGGCTATCAAAAAGAACAGAAAAGCAAGCAGTGAGACATTACCGATTTTTGCATTTATTGTGTAGAAAGAATGCAGATTTTCTTCTATTGGCATGCAATACTGTTACAAAGAGTCCTGTATGATTCCAGAAGTGTACATTTTCTGCATAAAATCTTGTAGACTTTCATTTGACAACATTAGCCAATATATTTGCAACAGCTTTTCTAAAATATCTGTCTTTGGTCAATTCACAACATCAGTTTCCATTACTCGTGGTAAAATCCCAAGAGCACGTTGGTACTTCCTGCCAGGCAGTGTGATCCCATGAATGAGATCATCTCCATACAAATATGTGCAAAAATAATGCTTTGCTCTCCTTTATACAACCAAATCTTAGGCTTGTTACTCCCAGAGAAAACTGACAATAATTTCCTACTCTGACTCCTTGAGATTCAATTCCTCTAATTTTAGATGTGTGTAAAGCAGAAGTCTGAATCAGAAATCTCCATATATCTTTAATAATCTCTAGTGAGAATGGGACTATTTGTCAGGCTTATACAACCACTTTAGAGTGGATGTATATTTTAAGGATGAGTATTTTTCTGCCCATTGTTCTGTCTGGCATAAGTTTTGAATCGCCTTCTATTTCTGTAATCTCACGTAGAGATCATACACTCCTATGGGCAGAGTCCATCTTTATTTGTATGGAGAAAGGCTGGACAAAATCAGAACTAATGTTTTATGAGTGTCATAAGAACAGTAAAAGCACAAAGAACTGAATGTACTCCCAGATGATTATTTATCTCTTACAGTATGTCATCGAGTAGTTCAAGGATGTTTGAATCTCCAGCTGTAAGATGTATACACAGTTTTAAAAGACTCCGGATTTAACAAGCTGGTGCTCTACACCGTTCATTCTTGTGACACAGCAACCAGATAGTAAAACTGGAAGCAGGAAGAATAGCCTTGTTTACTGACTTTTCTGCTGTGGCAGATGAAAATAGCCACAGATAAATAGAAAAACTTGAAGCTGAGAAGCAAAATAGTGGCATAAAAAAACTTTTTTTCCTGGATAGATTGTAACATCTGGTCATACGTCACCCAGGCTAAATAATGAAGAAAGTTTCTTCTGCTCCAGGAAATTTGAATTTTGAGCCTGTCCAACAAGTTTTATGAACACACTTTAAATACATTAGAATGCACTTCAGCAATCGCTATCCAATATTACATTCAGTCACTCATTTTAGTTTTATAGCATTCTCCAAGAGCCACAGAGAGTTTGACTGCAAAGTACACTTAATTAAAAACACAGCTAAGTAAATAGGATTGGGTTTTATAAACCTCAAGACACCTATCATTTTAATCACACATGGAAATGTAGTCTATACACCAGAGGCTTAGGTAGCTATCTAGAAAAACTGCCAGAACAATCCCATTTTTGTTTTATTGAGCTTCAGTAGAGATTAAAAAAAGAAATCCATATGTGATATAGAATTCCGAACAGCTGGTGGTTCGTGTACAAATAACTAAATACTGAAAATTGAATTGATGTTATGCTAAAGCAGGCTGTAAAATGCAGGGTTAAAGTTGGACATCTTTCAGACGAAAAGGAAAAAAAATGCTTTTCAAAAAATATGTGCATTTCAGCTTGGAATCTTCATCAGCTCTGTAATATTGCCTTCTTTTTTTTCTAGTTATATGAATTATGTTTGTGTTTTTATCATTTCACTACATCTCTGGTTATTACATTTATGTATTCAATATGATGTACAAGAAATGAGCCAGATAATCATGAGTAAGCTGAGCCAGCTGCAAATTCAGATATTGTACATTCATTACGCTCTAATAAGGAGACTCTGTGTATGTATAGTTTTGTACACTGAAACTGTGTCTGTATTTTAGCTCTCATGGCTGCACTGATAAACACTTACCAAGGTTTTCAGGTTTCTACAGACTGCCTCTGCTGCTTCTGTGAGCCCACGTGAACAGACAGCTCCATGCCAGTGGACTTTATGGCAGGAATTTGTCTTCAGCTCTGTCTGTATGGAATAGTGGGTACCTTGCAGCAAGATCATGAGTGCTTTGGCACAATGACCATGGTCCTAAGAAGAGCCAGTGTGCTAGGAATAATAAACAGTGTATTAACGATAGTGACACTTACTAAACAAATATTTCATGATAAGTCTGGCATTTTTGACTTTAAATGACAAATTGTGTAAACACAACAGATCTCTTGCATATAAAAGGAAAAATATTAAAATTACTTATTAAATTGCTATTTTAAAGGTGAATGGAAAGCTCAGCACATTTGCACTTGACAGCTACTGTTGTTGTCATAAAATGAGCTTGACATTTAAATGTCAAAATTATTTATATGGATATGGTATTCTTACAAGATTTACATTGTCTTTGATCATTCTGGTATTTCTGTTTCCATTATTTTGCTTTTCAGTGTTTTGGTTATACTGTGGAGTTATGTTCAAGTGTTTCACGATGCCTTTAACCCCCTACACTTCACAATATGTTGTGAAACACACAACCTTTTTTCCTGGCATATACTTCATGTTTTCCTCCTTCTTACTTTTTCATTTTCCCTCCCAACACATCCCTTGCTTTCTTCTCTATTTCCATAAGCTTTGTCTTCTATATTAACAGTGAGAACTGTGGACCATCTCAGACGGCTGCTTTCATCAAATCCCCATATTGAATAATAGATCTCAAATTATTTAATTTCCTAAACCTTTTTTTTCTTTGCCTTGTTTATTTAGAGTAGATATTTTAAGCAGGTATTTCATGTTACCCTGTCTTGCACAGTTCCTTGTTCTGTTTAAGCCTCAGATTTTGTTGCAATAGCCTTGATTGTGAATGCTAATTAGTTGCAAAGAATAATCTTGTCTTGAGAGAAAATCATAGTACCATAGAATCATTAAGGTTGGAAAAGATCACTAAGGCCATCTAGTCCAACCATCAACCCACTCTCACCATGCCCACTACCCATGTCCCTCAGTGGCACATCCTCACAGTTCTTGAAGGCCTCCCGGGACAGTGACTTCCATGGTGATTTGTCACTTTCTAACTTCATCTAACTTCATCTTCACTAAGATCATCCAGTCCAACCATCCACCTATGACTAAACCATGTATCTTACAACAACATCTAAAAACGTCTTGAACTTTGGGATTCACATTTCTATATGTGAGAAAAGATCTGAGTTCAGTTCATCAGCTATTCCACATGTTGTTTAGGTGAAGTTGGGCAAATCTTTCTTCCACATACAAAACTTCAAGTAACTTGAGGTCTGTGATTCATTACCAACTGATGAGCAGCTCACCTCCACTGCACATTTTCTCTGAGTAAGTAAGATGGAAAACAAACAACTAGTGGATAGAAATAAATAAACAGACAGACAAAAAACTCCGAAAGCTATGCAGAAGCAAAAGAAGGAAAAAATTATTCTCTACTTCCTACCAGCACGTGATGTCTTGTCACATCCTGGGCAGCTGTGCACAAAGCAGTTTCTCCAGAGGACAGATATCTTCACAGTAAGAGCCCCCTCTTCTCCTCCCTATTTCATAGCTTTTATTGCTGAGTGTGACATCATACAGCTTGGAACATTCAGTTTGGTTTAGGCCCTGGTGATGTCCCTTGCCCGCCTCTTGTCTACCACAGCCTACTGGCTTTGGGCAATTGGAGAGAGCCTTGATGCTGTGCCAGCACTGCTCAGCAGCAGACAAAACATCAGTGTGATACCAAAGCTGAACTAGCTGCACATGCTGAGCTATGGTGAAAGTGAACTCCATCCTAGTCAGCCCTGGAAGTGCTTTTCCCTTGGGTGCCCGAAGGAAGGTGAGAGGGGTATAATCCAAGGAAAGAAGTTAAATGAAGTAGATTGTTTTTGGAAAGGGCTCAAAAGCGACGGATTCCATCACAAATTAACTGTGTTTCTTTGCATGTACACATTCAAAGCAGCCAGACTTGGGGGCTGTCACATGTTCAGGAGGATGCTCAGACCCTTAATTCAATGGCCTACAGGGAGAAATGGTTTCCTACAATGCGTTCTCTCATTAGTGCTATGTGTGTAGCTTTTAATAGCATTTCATTGCACTTCATTTAAATAAAATATGGCCTTTGTAACTGAGAAGATAATTAGTAGTTGGTGGAAACTCATCTGTAATTATGTTGAGTTGAAACTGGTAATTATTACATTGCTTTATATGTACAATGTTTTTCTTCCCAAATCCCCTCTGATTCCCTTGTAGATGCCTACATATTCCGCAGCAATTTCGCAATCACATTTGTGGGAAACATAGGAGATCCCAGCAGCTCCTCATTACCTCTCTTTTGCTACCTGAAAAGGAAATAATTCCTCAGCCTGTGAGAAAGTCAGCCATCTATACATTATGCTATTTAACCAGCAACAACTCGTTGTGGGCTCCATGGAGAAACACCTTGCTTTTACAGTTCCGCATCTCTCTCAGATGTTGCAGGTTTGTTTTTAATTTTTTAGTCATGGAATGTTTCCTGAAGTTTCCTTTAGAAAGTCTTACCCTTGAGGTAAACATTGGATTGTGCTGTTAGCCATACTTCTCACATGGCTTTGAGGGCTGGGGGCAAGTTGGATATTCTGTGAGAGATCAAAGGAAAAGCCAGCACTGTTACCACGATGCACTTTTGTGTTTCTCTGCTAATATGAATGGTTTGCCCTCCTCTAAAAGGGAGCTTTGGCCTCTCTCACCCCTTTTGTATTGCATTCCCCAAGGTCTGTGAGGTCACATGCTGAGCCTGGGGACAGTTCTGGGGGTTACTCTTTGACGTAAGCACCACTAAGTAGTGTCATAAGTCTCTCAGCTGCAGGGGGCTTCTTTGTTCTCCTTTTCTGACCTCTTGCAGAGGTTCAGCAGCAGAACAAACCATCCTAGAGCATCACTGTGTAAAAGCTATGCAAACCTGAGTTCAAAGTTCCTCGTCACTGCGGTTGTGTTAGCCTTTCTCTTATTTAGGGTTGAGACATCTGATTTAATCAGCTCTCAGTTTTCAAATAGAGCATCTCAATATTTTCCTGATAGTTTACAGAATTTCACAGGAGTGAATATTGAAAATACGCATAATATTTCCTGTGTCTTCTATTCAGTGGTTGTTTTTTAGAGACCAAGGCCATATTCTATATATCTCCCTGTGAAATGCTTTATTACCTTTCAGCCTCTTCCTTAAATCGACAACAGAACTACAAGAGATATTGCAGATGAGATGTAGGGAGGTAACACAACCTTTCTCCTCCTGTTTGATATAATTTGCCCTACTTCTGTAATGCAATGAAGAAGAAAACTGGGACCATGTAGCTGGCATCTGTTTCCTTTGAATGGTTCTGAGAGAAAGGAATCATTTAAAGAATTAATGAAGATCAGTTTAGGCTGATAAATTTGATGCCTGGTGGTATCTATAGAGGAGACTTTGTAGTTGGTGGAGCTCTGAGGACGAATGAGCCAGCTGACCACCATGAGAGGTGTGATTCATTCACTCCACAGAGGCATTAATGCCACTTCTCAAGTCCTTGGTAATCTTGTCTGGCTTTCAGCTGCTCATCCAGAAGAGCAAGAGTCTCCCATAGGTCTGAATGACATCATGCATACCGCAAGATGCATCAAGTGACACTGGAAACCAACGTGTAGGCAGCTGAGTCATCTTCTAGATGTCTAAATTATCATAAGCTGAAATGCTCTGCAGGTTCTGTTGGCTGTAACAGGATTTTAGATATCTGTAAACACCTAAAAGGAGACATTTTAAGTTTCCTAATCTAAAACCAATTTGGGCCCAAAGGCACAGTTTAATTGCCTGAAAATAGATGTTCACCGTTTCTTTAACCTCAAGCAAACTTAACCTACTTTTTGTGTGAATTGCTTTCAGGACTGCATGATGGTACTTACCCGTGGCTGGGAAAGCGATTCCAGTGTGTTTGATACCCCTAGATATTATGATCTGTATCTCTCTGTCTTTAAGAACTTCTAGTTTTAAAAGTTACAAAGTTTAAATGCTACGTATTTGTCAAGGAAATAGAAGCTATTTCACCACACCTGGAAAATGTAAGTGTCTTGTTTAGATTTCTCCACAGATAAAGACCAGGTATATCCATAGAATATATCTGCCTTCAGAACTTCATTGGCAATTGTGTCAGTGCTGTGTAGTGTAAGTGTGCTTCTGGGATCTCACTTGCACATAGTATGCTGTATAAATAGTATGCCTTGGGTATTTTAACATTCCAGGCATGTAACTCTGAGATTCAGTATTGCCAGAATTATCATTTTCTTTCTGCAGAAATGAACAACTCCTGTTCCTTGTGTTTATAACTTAGGCCACTAGCATTGGTACCTAACACAGAAATTAAATCTTGGTCTTCATATCAAATGTTGTTTCAATCTTCAGTCCTTGTGGGCTTATTGAACAGTGTGCAACAACATTCTACTTCTTTCCCACAGTTCTTTTCAAAATAAAAGCAGTGAGGTTGTTCGGATTAATACTAGAAAACATGACAGCATTCTCATTTTTTGCTTGGTCGTTGAATGGTTAGGTTTAGATTGAGATTTAGGTTGAATATCCAGCAGAATTCTTCTGCATTTCTGAGCCAGGGGCTGCACTAAAACTCTGATTGCAACGTTTGGATGTAATGTTCTGCAGTGTTTTACAGACAATTTAATTTATTACTTGCTTTCCTTTTTTTTTTCCCTTTGATATTTATTTATGAATGTCTAAAATGAAGATGCTCTAGAGTAGGAGAGATAAAAGCCAACATCATCAACATTTCCACACAATCTTTTCCTCATTGTATCATACACTTTTTATGCCTTAATAGCATGCTAAAAAGTACTGTAAAGATGTCATATCTGATGCTTATGACATTTCACATAAAAGATTATGGGCTGTACAGCTCAGCTGGTGGTGCCAGGTGCATATGCACTTCAATTCAGGATATCACTAAGAAATATTTATGATGGGTAGGGAAATGACTGCAAGAGAAAAGCATTGCTTTAATGGGAACTACACAATAGTTTAACTTCTGTCAAATTCTTTTTATTCAAGTTGCTGTCTTAATAGTGCTTGTCATAGATGCCTTACATTAGCATATTCATGGTGGGATTCATCTGCCAAAATTTAAGACTAAAAATTAGACATACAATTCTAAGTTATTCATCCTATGCTGTATTGTCATTTGAGAGAGATAGACACCTCCAGAGGAGCAGTTGCCTTAAACTCTTATTTTATGATGAACTGAATTACCTTTGAAGTGTAGCTATCTCTCACCGAATATAAAGTAAGCCTAGGGTTACAAACTCAAATTCAGGAATGAAATTTTTAGTCATCTAAATTATTGAATTTGTACAGTTCAGTATTTGAATGACTACAAAAAGAAATGCTTATTTGTTTTCCTTAAAATCTTTTCCTAAATAATCTATTTTTATTTCTATATCATAAAAGTTACCATATTTCTAATATTAACATAACTGTGATAACACGTATCCAAGGTCTGGGAATGGTACAGTATGGCTGCACAATGCAAATGACCCAATCTCAGTTTTCTGTCTTGAGCAATGTTGGATGAAAGCAGAAAGGAGAAAGGCATCCCATTTTCAAACAGATTTGGAAATGGCTGTGCTCCTTCCTAGAGTGAGGGCTCAGTCAGGAAGTCCAGCCCAGAGTTGCTTGCTTGGCTTCATGCTTCTGCTGGGATACATGGTGAATTTGCAGTACTAAATGACATTTCCTGTTATGTAGCTGTTCTCATATTTCTGTAACATTTCTGACAAGACACACAGACTGATTTCAAGAACATAAAGCCCAGAAGCACATGCTGCTGTGTGCAGACACACAGCATAAAAAACAACAGGAGCCATTCCTCAACTGATGATGGGAGACATGAAATGCTCATGGAATAAGTTCTCTTTCACTGATGCAAAACAGGCTGTTTTAATATTTCTTCTCTATGGTTTCCTGTTGTTTTGCCTTTACCTGACAGGTGGTTCAGCACCACACAGTTGTTTGCTCACTACCCCTCTTCCAAGTGGGATGGGGAAGACAGAAAAAAAGAGGAACTCATGGGTTGAGATAAAACTATTTATGAAGATAGAGATGACAAAAAGAAAAATAACTATGACAAGTATACATATATGTATATATAAATGTACATAACAAGTGTTGCACTAGCAATTGCTCACCACCCAGCTAATGCCTGAACAGTGGAAGAGAGAGGAACTCTCTTCAAAATTCCTTCCACATGATGCCATATGGTATGGAATATCCCTTTGGCCAGTTTAAGACAACTGTGCTAATTCTGTTCCCTCCCAGCTCCTTGAGCACTTTGCTGTGAATAGGCTCAGCTCTGAACACCACCACTTAGGTGCAACTATGAACATGAGCGTGTTATCAGCACTGCTTTTCTCCTAGAACCAAAAACATGACAATATATCAGATGCTCTAAAGAAAACAATTCCATCCCAGATAAAACTAAGACACCTGTATTTTTTCCTGGACAACAGATCTTGGTTTAGGCCTTTGGCTTGTCAGCTAGAGTCAGTAAACCTGGTCAATATCATATTATTTTGCTTTCATGAAAATAGATACAAATGAATTTCATCCTAATAAGCAGAAATGAGTATATTTTAGAAGAATAATGAACACTGTAAGTTGCATTTTCTTGTGCTTGTTAGCTTCAGATCACACACAGACTAGGAATGTTCTGTACTGCTTCTAAGAGCAGCTGTCCAGACCTCAGCAGGTGGGAGCAGAGTGTAGATACAGATGCCCATGGGGAAATCTGAAAGCAGGGACAGTTCTGCCTTAGTGAGCCAGCCCGAGGCCTGCTGAGCTGCGATGTCTGCTGTGAAAAGCCTGAATTCTGCCCCTCTTGCTTTGAAGTCATCTACAGCAATATTGGTTTATTTTCAGATGTTCGAAGTATACTGTCATAGCTATGAAGTGAGTCACACTACCTAAAAATACATCCTCTGTTTTACTGAATGTTTAGTTTATCTTATATAATGATATATAGAATAGTTATATCAGCACATCTGTGTAGTCTTCAGCCCTTCAACTCTTTATAGCTAAGCTGTTAGGTGAGTAAAATTTGGATATACACATATATATTTGAAAAAAAAATATTAGGATGGTATGCTGCTATGCTTCTGCCTGAAGAAATCTGTACTATGCCTTTGTACTATTGCCTGTGGCAATGCTCTATCTCTTTTTGGTGGCAAAACTAAAATCAAACATTCCCTTGGCTCAGTTAACAGGGAGCAGATGCAAATGCCTGTTATGTTGTGTAACATTAAATTTATATGAAATGTTTTTGATAGTATCCACGGTTCAATGCCTCTTATTTTGTCATCATCATGTCCCTCATGGAAGACAGAAAGGCTTTAATTACCATTTCAGTTGTAAAGATTCTTGATACTATACATTTGTTTCTTGTCACACAGTGACAATAATGAGGTGCAAACAAAAAGTATAAATTAAGCCACATCTCCCATAGTCCAGGAACCCAAGCTTCCAGCTGAGCCAGCCTGAACTTCTCAAAGACAGTGAATTTTTGGTGACCTCTGTAAAAATCCTTACAAGCAATTGGAATCAAATACTGAAGGTATGTCTTTAAATAAATCGTCATCTGCTTTACAGCAATACAAAGAATGAAGCAGAATCTGTGTTAGTGTAAGATGGTATATTTGCACTGGAGTGGAAACTCAGGTATATTTTGTGGTATTTGCCTTGAGAGAAAAAAAAACACAACATTTTCACCCGAGTAAAAACACAGTCAGAAGTCATCAGTCCTTGCATCCTACATTAGGGACAGACCTTAAAACTAATGCTAAACAGTAGCTGTTTAAGTGGATGTCCCTCACTTTAGTTGCTTGCCAGAGTTGTTCTCTGGGAGAATTATTTGTCTTCTTGTTGATATGTTTTTATTTGTTCTTCTAGTAATACACAGATGACTGCCCAGTCTGGCATATCCTTCTACAAATGGAGCTGCCTCATCTGTCTGGTTTGCCCTTTGAATATAATCAAAGAATCATACAATCACAGAATCACAGAATCCTGGAATAATAGAATTATTAAAGTTGGGGAAGACTTCTAAAACCATCTAGCCCAACTGCCAACCCACTGCTACCTACCATGCTCACCAATACCATGGCCCTCAGCACCACATATACACGTTTCTTGAACCCTTCCAGGGATGGTGACTGCACCACTTCCCTGGCAGCTTGATCCAATGCACTGCCACTCAACAATACTTATACTACCCAAATGCTTTGGACTCCCTAAAATGACCTTCCCAAGACTTTGGGCCAGACCTACAAGGGAGAGACTTCGTAGATGTTACAGTATGTCTGATTTTTTCTCTTTTTCTTTCTGAAAGAGGGAGCAATTTGCTTTTGGACACAAATTGGGTGAAACTTGAGAGAAAAAAAATCTCTAACTGCAGGAAGGAGTTAAAAGCATTAGTGTATGAGGCTACAACTCGTCCTTTCCCATTGACTTTCATAGCTGCAAGCCAGGCTTTCTCAAAATCTTGCAAGTTTCAGCATGTCTTATTCCCTGCCCAAATGTAATGATCGCAGAAGCTAAGCTCTTTGCTTGTAGAAACTAATGTCATTTGTCCCAAATGTTTCATTAGATACTGAAGCAGGCAGAGGATGCTTTAACATCTCACCCATCGTGGCTCCTCGTTGCAGAACGTGTACTGGATACAGCTGTGCAGCGATCCGCTGCTTCCCCCAGCTACTTGCAGGGCTTTAATAGCTCACTCTGTCTGGGCTCGGTTGTCATGAGTCTGATGAATCTGGATGCCGAGAGGCACATTAAGGCAATCAGAGCAGCTTTCTAGAAATTTTAACAGCATAGTAACATTTTTTTGCATCTTTTCAGAAAAAATAAAAAATAAAAAAAGAAGAACACATTGCCTTATTTAATGAGACAAGAACTAGCTTTGCTTTCCTCAGAGAAAAAGCCCAGAACAGCCTTGTAAATGATATTGCAAGTGCCATCTTCTTAGACAGTACAACAGGGCTGGTATTAGAATTTTTCTTATAAGTTCACTGTGCCTTTTTAAACTGAAATGATTTAACTGGCTGAAAAGAAAATACAATATTAAAAAAAAAAGTGGGAGAAAGAAAGATACTTTAAAGGATTTTTTTTTTAATTGCCAACTCCTTTGTTTTTGGGTTTAAATGGAGATACTATTGTTGCCTGCTGGTAGATCTCACTGATCTCCTCCCAGAGTAACAGTTCCTGATAATGTAAGCCAAGAAAATTCAGCAACTTACCATCACACGTACCCCATGAAAAATATCAGAAACTACTTTCCTACTTGGCAGAGTAGGAATGTCATTAAAAATGCAAGAAATTGCCAAAGGAGATATACTGTCTTAGGTTTTCTTTCAAAACAGGGTATCTGAGAACATGCTATTTGTGGTATTGAAAAGACAGTAAGTATGTTCTGCAGCTACTTATTATGGTTTCTTTCAGAGATATTTTTTGTTTAAAACCATGGGAAATCCAAGAATGGAAGCTACTGCTATTCATATACTGAGCTCTGGTTATCTGTGTGTACTTGCTGTGTATTGAAATTATTTCCTATACTGGCTGATGGATCTGAGTGCACCTTATACCAAGAATATTCAGTGGGGTACATGTACTGATAGAGAATTCTCCTGACTTTATAGTGCACACTAAGCTCAGGCATTCCAGGAATTGTCACAGAATGCACTCAGAACCTTCTATTTTCTTGTTATGCCCAGGGGAGTTAGCCTGATAAATTTACTTAATATTAAATTAAAAACCAAACTAGCATATTTCATGGAATAGAAAACTTGTGACAGTAACCTGGAATTGTTAGGAATTGTTGATCAGAACAATTTGCACAATTTGCAAACCTGTGGAGTGCCCCTGTATGAGAGGATGTGAAGGAATATTCAGACAGCCCTGAGTAATCCCTTCTTTCCACCTTATCCATCCAGCTGGGTCTTCAAGTACATTTCACATTTTCTGAACAAAAGAAAGAAGGTGAGATGAGGGCAAATTTTTTTAGAGACATAGGTTGACTATTAACTGGCTCCAGAACTTGCACAAAGTGTTGATTTGCAGAAGAATCTTCCCCTCACAGAAAGACATACATTGTGTGTCAAGACACCCAGTTGCTAAGATCCTTTCAAGTAGATGAGAAGTTGCTGCAGCTTCTGGAATCCAGAAGTTTTTGGGGGTTGAATAAATAATATAGTTTGAAAAAGTGCTGTGCTTGTGTTTCAACTTCAGGAACGTGATAGAAGATCTTAATCCACCTGGATTATTTTGTCCCTCATGGATGCTTGGGATTGCAATTGATGAGTTTGCATTTCTTGTTGTTATAGAATTAAGAATAAATTTAAATAAATCTATTGCTTTTTTGGGGGGGGTCATACTGTCACATTTTCTTGGTTAGGGTCAATTTTGGTTTGCTCTGTGTATTCCAGTGAATCTTTTTGACATCGCTATGGCCTCCTGTCTTCTTAACAGCTAGGGATCTGCAAATGATTAAACAAACTCTGAGCCATCTCTGACATAGCAGAATTCAGAACAGAGCAGTAAGATCTGTAGGTAAGAAGGTAAGTAATTAAGGAGCAAACAATGCTAGGTAGAAAAGTACAGAAGTGTAAACTATAGTGCTAGAGCATCTTTGTCAGTGCAAACTTCAACCTGCCTAGCCCCTCTATTTTCAGTTTTCCTTTTCTGCTTTGCCCAAATCACTGGAATTACATCTGAAAAGATTTGCAACAGGTTCTGTCCAGATGTTCACAGGAATGAAATGCCATGTAGCCACAGGAGTAAGAGATGATCTATCTGTGGTTAACCATCAGTCTCACAGGGGCATGATAGCAACAGAAAGAAAGTTGGACCCAACTCTGGCCACTTCAGCCCCTTTCTTTCTGGGGGAACCCACTTGTCAGAAGATGTTAGATTAGGCATCCATTTCATGACATATTATTCAGAAACCCTGGGATTTCATACAGCCATTTCAGAATCACACCCCAACAAATACTCCTTCTGTTGGACCTCTTTGTAAGAGCCTCCAACACAGTTTATTCTTTGCAGTCTCTGGTTCCCATGCCTCTCCTTCCAGTTTCTGAGGTGACATCAATGCATCTTTTCTGTCTGCAACAACTTCTGTATGTTCAAGCATGTGTTTCTGGGTGAGAGTTTAATGTTTCTGATCTCAAAATGCCTTGTAAGGAATAACAAATTACTTCTGTGTTGTTTTCTTTTATTTTTGCCTGCATGCTTCTTCAACCTAGAGTTATAGGTTGCATCTCTGATCTTTCTTGTAATGAACTGTCAAGCTCAGTATTCTGGGAAATGTATCAGAAAAGGATGCAAGAGAAAAACTTTATCTTCTGAAATTTCTTTATGATAATGTTTTCTATAGCTCAAAACAAATCCTTCATGAGAATGACTGAATGGCAAATGACAGCAGAATATTCTGGGGAGATGGTTTGAAGCCCACCATCTCTTAATCTTTTACTAGAGCTATTTTCTTCACTGATTAATCTAGACTTCAGAAGCAACTATCAGTGGATAAAGAGATGTTTTTTAACCTGTGGCAAAGAATGGAATTCCATCAAAGTTCACAAAGAAAACTTCTAAAAGTCAGATGACAAACACAAGTGAATAATATGTACAGTCAACCTGCAAAATCTGTCACACCAATCAGTTTGACTGACTAAATTACATTCTTGTTGCCTGACAAATTAGCAAGCATCAGCTGCCAGTACTGTGTAAAGATCAGTAAAATTCTTTATAGATTCCTGGTATGATTCTTATCCAGCTGATAGCCTCAAATTTGTTTCCCTGTCCTTTCCAAAGTTGCACTTTTGTCTCTGGGTGATCTTTGTATTTTCACAGCAAGAGTATATGCTGTTACACATTTTACAATAGTGTCACAGGAAAAAAATCTTTAGGACTCCGAATATAAGTCATGTAGTCATCTAAACATAGCAAGAATTGAAAGATGCATTAGAGAAACTTTAACTTTCTGATCTTAAAAAAAAAAAAAACAACTTTTTTTCTCTATTTGGTGGCCTCCTATAAATGTTGTCCCCTAAGATTGCTCTTCCTATTCTGTGAGCAACAATAGGGAGAACAAAATAGCTTGAGCTCTTTTATATATTTCTTATATGGCTGCCAGCAGACAAAGAAACCCAAATTCTCCATCACTTTTTATTTTCTGGACCATCCATGAGAAAATGCCGCTATTTTAAGCCACAATAATTTCACTCAGACCTTTAACAAAGAAAGTTGACAGCATTTTCTGTTACTTTTCCAGGTCAATTTTTGTGATGACATTCCTGTTTGTCAAACTGAAGAAAGAGATCTTCAGATAATTTTCTTGAGATGCCAAGCAGAACAGTTTGCTGTGCAGGGTGCTTGAAGTTGCTGTAAATTTCAGTGGTGTCACTGCTGTTGCAGTCTTAGATCTCTCCCTGAGTTATCTCTCTGTACTGCTCTTTCTGAAGTAGGTCCAGTTGATATATGCAAGACGTAATACCCACCACACTTCAGTGAGCTCAGCATAGCATGAATGTGGAAAAAATACCATTATTAATGTATATCTTTTGCTCTGGATAGCACTGTCTGGGTTATTTGCTATGGCTCTGGCATTGCAACATGATCAAGAGAGCATCTGACTGAGCAAGTTGCCTTACAGTTCACTTAAGCTATTGCTTTCTCTACAGAGGGATTATTTTCACGTTATAAATAATTAACCTACGCAATTAATTGTCACAGGATATATTGGAGTCCAAAATATGTTCACATCCTTCAGCATCTGATAAAGGCAATCATTTGGATGCAGTCTCTGGTATAGGAAGAACACTGTTAGAGCAGTATGAGAAGTATCAGGGGACCCTTACCCTATGCAGGCCTGATTTCCAAAGCATCCCTTACAAGCCACTTTTCAAGACAGGATATTGAGATGAATGAATCTACGGTTTTAGTCACTTTGGCTAATTTTATGTTCTTATCATCACAGAATCAAGCCTAACTGCATTTGACAGCACATATTACCCTGAAGAGTCTTACTGACGTCAGGTAGAGTTTGCATTTCCTAGCAATTGCATTTTATTGGTTGCAAGGTCTGTGTACAGTGAACAGGATTAGATCTTAGATCCTGTATGAGCAGGATTTCTTGGCATAAATCAAGATATTTTAAACACAGTGTTTGAGCACGTTTTTTGTTTCTAAGTCCCTAGTTCCCTCTCTTATTTGTCATGAAAAAAATTATTTTAGAGATCTCTCAACATCCATCAGATGAATGAGATTCCATTGCGATGCAAAGCAGCAGCCTGACAGTCCAAGGTTCAAGCCGAAGCCCCGACTGTTTGCTCAGTTGCCGAAGTCAGAGGGAAAATTACTAATTTCTGTGAACTCACCATTTCATCACTACTTTCCAGTCCCAGCTGTCCCACTGTCCTTTTATATTTGAATAAAAATAAGTGGTTCAGGGAAGTGGAATCACTTCAGTGTGCTTTAGGCTCACATTTTTTTCTAAAGATAGATACAAAGACTGACATTTATGAATGGAAGTTGATATACTCTGTGCAAAAAGTACAATATAATCTCATGGAGGAATGCTCAGTTAGGTATTATATATGCTTACCTCAGGTCTCATAAGAGTTTTATCTCTGTTAGTTGACTTAGGAGAACTCCCCAGTTTCATCTGTGGGTGTTCGCCGTGATCCCAGCTTTGTGTTCTCTTTCTATCCTTTACTTTCCACTCTTTAAATAGAAAGGAAACATGGTCATGTGGATCATATAGAAGTTTCAGTGTGCTCCAGCATTTTCCCTATTGCAGCCTCAAGAGGAGACCAAGTTTATTATTAGTTGCTACATTCCCTAATCATAGTTCTTGGAGTACAGTTGAGTTTTATCAGGCCCTGGTACCCTGGTGTGAGCAGCAAAGGTGATAGCATACAGGTGATCGCATATATGCAGACTGTCACCATGAATTGAGAGGGAAGGGGACAAAATATGATGTTTAGTAGTCAAAGGAATCAAATGGAAGTGCATGACAAGACATAGTACTCCAGTCTAAGTTCATACCCTTTTCACTGTGAAAGAATTCCCAAAACACACAACTATGAAGACGTAGATTAAAAGATAAAGGTGACATTAAAGTAGATGTTTATCTAATTCTGAAAACAAGAAAAGAAGAGAAAATGCTGGTCATTTTTCATTATTATAAAGAACAAATTTGCTGCTCATTATTTCACCTTGGTGAACAGTGCTTGAGAGGAAGCTTGAACAAACCAAGGTGTTTTGAAAGAGGAAAAGTGGAGGAGAGAAATAATAATCACAGCGAACATTTGCTTTTATACTTAGTTTTTATGTATGCATTATTCTAAATTTTAAGATGTTACTGTATTTAATAGACCATTTTAAATTCCTGCAGTCTATTGCTGTCCTCTGAATTTAGGACATATAGCCAACTCCATCAGCATGAAATGCTCTGTGGGAGTCTCTTCCTGTCTGGTATGTAGGTCAACAGGACAAAAGCAATGGAGGAATACGAGGAACTCTTTTTCTATTAGACAGTGAAGCAAAAATAAAAGAAGAAACAATAATAATAATAATAATAACCAAACATAAATAGTTTTCTTCCTTTATTTTTTCTTCATCATGAGAATGTAACTAAGTAAGCACTAGCACCTTTCCTTTTGTCGTTCTTGCTTGTGTTCTTCACAGCAGCATCTGATCCTCCTTTGATCTTCCCAGTATTTGTTACGAGTCATATACAGAGCTCCGTGATTTACAGCCCTAGTTCATAGGGCTTATTGTCTCCATCTCCAAGGCTGTGTGTAGAAAACCTCTTTTGGAAATAAGAAAGGATGCAATTCTGATGCAGACTGTAATCTGAATACAGAGAGTGAGAAGAAAATATTTCCCCACTTTTAACCTTGTGGCAAGGATTTGTGGGTAACCTTGTTTCCCAGCCTTTTCTTACACAAAAGTGGCAGGTGAAGGACCCGAAGTCTGTATCAGTGATGTACTACCCTTATATATTATGCTCCCCTGTGGCAACTAGGATACAAAAGACAACTTTTGGGCAACTACTTCCAAGAAGTCACCAGAAAAAAAGTAATGAATGCATGCAGATAAGCAAGCTTTAAAACTAACTGTCATGGTTTTATGACTTTTTGGCACTGGTTTTCCACATCATAACATCATGTAGTGCATTAAGAATTAAAGAGTTAATGCTCCATCTCCATGGATCACCAATAGTTATGGGTATACCTGTCTCAGAAGAGAAGAAGAGCTACATTCCCCAGAGGACTTTGCGATGCTTTGCGTTCTTAACGTATTTACGCTCAGAGGGAAAGATAAAAACTGTCTGCAGTCACGGGACACGCTCTTTCCTTTGGGATCGACTCAGCAGTGGGTGCTCACTGCCGTCCATCTTCAGTGTTAGCGTAAGGCCTTCGGTTTATCGGACACTCTCTCTTGCTCATTTTATTTGATATATTAGCTTTAATTCCAATTATATTGTATTACATTGTGTTATTTTGCTTTCCGATATCTTATTTAGTAAATTAGCCTCTAATCATTGCTGCTGTTTTGTTTCTAGGCCCGTCTCCCTTTTCCCTTTCCCCCTTCCTGGGGTGTAGGTCCATGTGTCCCCTGCACCAATCTTCACTGAACTGGGCCAAACCAGCCTGTAAACCATTGACACTAACTTTGTTACTTTCATCCATTCTATGATGGAAACATCAGGAAGGTTTTTATCTTTGCACCATTCTTTGCACTATCTTTGCTACATTTGCAGATGCCAAGCCCTAAAATCTTTAATCAGAGCAATTGATGTGACAGATTGATAGGTCCTACTCATGCAGTTTCAAGCCTCTATCTGCACTGCAACAGCCAGATGACTGTGCTTTCAGGCTGTGACAGAATCAGTTTTACCTGACAATCTATCAGTTAGCTTCGCTGCCAAATGACATTTCAAGTTATAATAACTTGATGAAAATATGTCCTCTGAATGAAATGGTCACCTCAGAATGTACTTAAAGAACAGGTGACTTGGCCAAGAATACCACTGAGATTTTGGACATTTTCATTATAAGGACAGGGACTGAAAGTAGAGGATCTGACAATACTATTTACTTAGAAGTGTGCTGCAATTTTATTGTTATAATTCAGGTTGATACATTGCTAGATGCATTTGCTTTCCAGATACATCCGGAAAGGCAAAATTTCCACATTGAATAGATAGAATTTGCATATTTATGAGGAGGTTTCTTGTTGTAATGACACTGATAATGACTTAATGCTTTAGATTATCAAAAATAAAAAGAGCATCCCAAGAGTATCTTGAAAAAGATAATTATTTTCAACAGGAAATATCATAGAGAATCATACAGCATCACATACGCAGTCTGCTGATCAAATACTAATGCTCTAGTTCACCTGAATTTGTAAAAAAACAAAATGAAATATATTGAGCAGAAAAAAAAAATGCCTGCCCCAAATAAAATGAAGGAATTAGAAGGCTACAAGCATGTATAATGATGACATTTATTTGAGCCCGTATTTAACATATTAAGATATGGATAGAATATGCCCTATGCCCTGCACAATTTCACACTTTCCATCTCAGTAACTCTTCTGGGATAACTAATAAGCATAAAGGTCATTATTCTCATTTTTCTGATATGAACAGATAAAGCAGCACATCTCTGTGAGATTATCTTGGAAGATGAAAGATTATGCAGTCGAGATTAAATTTCAGTATTACATGGGCTATGACTGAAGTCCATGAATTCAGCAAGTATCTAATTTAGGTAAATTTTAATCTATATTTAATAAGATTTTTTTTAAAGGAGAATAAAACTTAACCATCATTAAAGCACACAAAGAAGAAGAAATAGAAACAGAGATGACTGCATTTTTATCAAACCTGCATCTGCAGAATTCCATAGTTTAATTGTATGAATCAAAATATCAAACACCAAAACAATAAATGCCACTAGATGTAAACTGTCAGTACAGGTAAGTGGGTGTGTTTCAGAAATGTCTATATGCCTACTGTAGCCACCTTGCTTAACTGAAAAAGTGTCACACTGGATAATGCTAGAGGGAGAACTATGTTCCCTTATATTTTGCTTCCTTAGTATCTATAACAGTGTTAGAACAACTACTGAACAGTGCAGAAGGTTGTGTGAGAATGGTTGTGAGTCTTTTTATAAGGTTTCTGCTGACTCTTCATTTGCACTAGAAATATGTGAAGCAAGAATAATATTTTTCTTAAAAGATTGATATTTTTCCTTTAGATTTTGACAAGAATAAAGCAGTCCTGATATTAAAGGTTTTTTTCTATGTTACATGAGTTTTTTTCTTGAATACTGCTGGGAGGCTAATATCATTCTTATTTTAATTAAATAATTTCTCCATGTCCTCAAGTAATTGAGGCTGCAAGGGATCATTCTATTCACCTCATTTGTTTTCCCATTAACACCATATAATGCAGACTTTGAGTTTCAGGGTTGAGCTGAAACATGCCTCACAAACTGTCATTACACGTAAACATACAAGCTAAAGAATTTTGATGAAGAAAGCTGATCCTTCATATCAGATTCTGTTACACAAAAATGGCTAAAGGCTATTTCAGATTTGATTGAGTTTGACAAAACAGAGGTGAACAAAGTAGTGTGACCCTGTTCCTTTTGAATTTTGCTGTTGGGAGAAGGGCTGAGTGTCAGAAATAAGAAAGTTCTGGAGATAGTATTATGACAGAGGTGCAGGATATACCGTCAGAGAAAAGTGTACTTCCAGAGCTGTTGCTCATGAATAAAGAAGTTTCGTTAGGATGAGATAGCCAGTGGTAGCTTTGGCTGTAGGGACGATAAGATGATAAAGCTGAAGAACTGAAGAAAGGAAGGAGAACAGCTATCAAAATTATAACCATAGCCTACAGGAGTGTGGACTTTGGTTTGTTCAGAAGACTAACAGACATGAGAGGCTGCCTTGAGTTTTAAGGCTGTCAAGGATTTGCTGATTCATCTTCAAGAAAACTTCTTCAAAGAACATAAGTAGTCAATCCTTACATGCAGTAAATGAGCAGAAGACCAAGCAGCAGATGAGCAGATGACCAAGCAGACTGAAAGGGTATCTCCTGGCCAAACTTATCAGACAGGTAAGGAAGGATATAAGGAATGACTTAAGGAATACCAAATCTCTGCTGCAGTTGAAGACAATGAAAGATATGAAGCACAAATAGAAAGAATCTATTGGTACTTCGGCAGTGGAATAAAATCACGGAAATTGAGTTTTGCTATTGAATGAAGTGTGCAGCTTTAGTTGGGGTGATACAAGATTATGATGAAGGGCTGATGAGAACATTTGCCATTTATAGGAACCTTGTCAATCTGGAGGAATGGTCTGATAGGAACCTTATTATGTTCAGTAATATGAGTATAGAGTCCTGGGTCTGAAGCAAGACAGTACAATTTAGTAATGCAGGATGGGAACTGACTAGTTAGGTTACAATTTGTTGAGAAGAACTTGAGATCCTGGTGGACAGCAAGAGGAGCACTGAGTCATCATCATGCCTTTACGGCAGTAAAGGCTGACCATGTTAGTCTATGCAGGCAACAATTTGTCAAAGAAAGTGCTTATTCCTCTCTGCAGAGCAAGTTTGAGTGCATGCTCAGAGCTGTGTCTATTTTTTTTCCCTCTTCCTCTTCAGTAAAGGATAATGACTGAAAAACTGAAGGCAGTCTCAATAGAAAACCATTACAGTGGTTAGGGAGCTAAATCACATAAGTGACAGAAAAGTCTATGGTTCTTAGGAGAGCTGCAGAACAGATGGAGCCAGACTTTTCTCAAAGGTTCACAATGTGAGGACAAGAAACAATGATTGCAGCAAGTGAAATCATTACCAACAGTGAGAGTTGGCCAAAGATTCTGTTCTTGGAGATTTTGAAAACTGATTGGCCAAAATCCTGAGCAACCTGATCTAGTTTTGAAATTAGACCTAGTTTGAGAACATATTTGGACTAGATGGCTTTCAGACCTTTCTTATGACATAGATTCTACTAAGGAAATTGCAAAATTACAGTCATGCTATTTGGCACAAAACTGAAATATGGTTTTATTTTTCATAAAAAAATAGCTCTGTGCATCATAAAGGGGTTGATTACTGCTTCATCATGCTTAATAAGCCTTTCAGCTGAAGACAAGAGATTTTTTTTTTTTTTTTTGCAAATAGGCAATTTTATATCCTTAAGGCAGTAACTTTAATATAAAACCCTATAAAATTTGATGATAGTGAGGAAAAGTAATTTATTTTCTGTTGTGGAGTGTTCAGATAGGATGAGCTGCATGGCTTAAACAAAAGCAAAAACAATATCAGGTTATGATTATTCTGGAGTGAAAATGCATGTGGAATTAGTGCCCAGAAACACGGAGAGTTTCATATCTGATGTCATTGCGATTGCAGTGTCAGCTATAATATATAATATTATATATTATAAAACTTCTATGTTCAAGTACATAGTCTTGTTTTCTTTTATTTGTGATTGATCCAACACATTAATTCTCTACCTATATCACAAAATTTTGTTTTCTTTTGTTTTGCTACTAATATGGAATAAAATGGAGAAAACATTTGAGGTGACATAGAATTTCTGCTGAAGCATGCAGTTGTTTCTGGATGGATCTGATTATAACAACGTGCTAGGTGTACTGAAGTATTTCACAGCAGGTAGTAAAGTAATACAGGACAGCCTCTTTATTAACTCTATCTACAGCTTCAAGAAAATGCGCTCCATCACTTTGAAATCAAGTTAGATTTTTCTCAAATGAAAAACTAAGTGAAAAAAAGAAAAGGCCAATAAAAAATCCATGAGCAGTACTTCTCCAGCACTGTGAGCAGTACTGGAGAAATCACAGACTTCTTTGGTTGCCAAAGAATTTATTTTAGACCTGACATACTCAAGTCATTCAAAATACCTTGTTGTCTCATTCTGTAGATATTATTGCATCTCCTGCTACTCCTATACCTTTCCTCCTGTTGAATTTGCATTGCTAAGTCTCTGCAAGTTGATTTCTGATGTAACCTTTCAACCTAAATGTTTAGACTGTATTGTCTGGCTGCAGTTTGTACAAAGCAATTTTTAAAATTCACTTTGAACATAGGGTTTAAATCAAAGAGGATTGACTTACACAGGGTTCTACATACATACATTTGGTAACTGTTTCACAGTGTAAGCACATTTAGCTCTGTTAAAAACAGACCAGGATGGTAAGCTGTTTCAAATATATTTTTGTGAGTGTCTGCTGATTGCGGCCTAAACAATGTAAGTATGTCCGTCCTTTGAATCATTTAAACTTCCAAATGATAAAGGGAGCAAAAGCAGATCTGCAGGATCTGGTGGCACCTCTCCAGAGTGGCTGGTATTTATCTAGAAGAGAAATCAGCTTCTTCTGAAGTGCAATAGAAACAACACAGTAATGGCTCATATGTGAAATATGTTAGACACAAGGAAGATCCACTTTCCAGTTTCTACTTTTTCACAGAAGGAAAAAAAAAGTAAACAGAAATTATCTTTGATGACATAATCAATGGGTGAAGGAAAATATAATAATTGTGGCTCTTTCCTTCTTTCTACTTGATATTTATGTAACCCTTAATTAAATTCTTATTTTTAAATGTTGATTTCTTTTTGAGATAAATTCCTCAAAGTGTTCCTTTGACTGGCAAATTTCAAATGCTGAAAAAGCAAATGGATAAAACTGTGAATCCTTGTCAAGAACCACCTTAAAGACTTACTCATTATTTGCTTAGAAGGATGTCATACTTTAAAATTGAATATTGTGTCTTTTTTCCTCTTTTTATATTCTGAAATTTGTATAAAACTATCAAACACCAAAATCTGCTACTAACAATCTGCTAAATTTATAGAATCCTCTCCTTCTAAATATTATTTTCTATTTAAATTAGTATTATTTTTAAATCCTTGTTTTCATATAGCCTGCAGATGTTAAACTTGCATAATTCGTTCAAAGATCTAATTACTCTGTAAATGTTATATTCCTGTATATAAAGCATGGATATGCAGACAAGTGGGATGGTCAGAAATCCCATGCTAAAAAAAAGGTAGAGTTTTTAGTAGAACATTCCAACGTCAAAATTGCAAAGGAAATAAACGACAACAATTTAAGTCTGCATCAACAGACCACTGAGATATTCCTGACCTCCATTACATCATCACAAATTCCACCATAAATTCCCATATGGATGTACTAACTTAATTTTTAGTCAATTTTATATTGTTTGATGTTCAGTTAGCACCTTTTGCACTTCTCAGTCCCCTTCAGCTGAGGGATTCAGATCAAAAACAAGACAGAGTCAGAGGTGAAACTGCATTTGGATGGAAATTTTGTATAGCATATATATGAAAGTATTAATTCACTGTGAATTGGGTAGCTGCAAGCAGGATGTTTGGATCCAGAAAGAGATTTAAGTGTTAAATTCCATATTTTGGCCGAATCCATTCATTTGAACTGCACACAGTCAAACTTAGTTTGGCATATAGAACCCTTTTGTTGTTGTTGTTGTTGGGAAAATCAGCTAATATTTTTGCTTAACACGTTGAGCAAAAGATCAGACTGGGTCCTTACCAATTTAAAATACATTAAATGGTCCTGGGTCTGAGGATGGAAAATAGAATTATTTGTAAATTTCTTTTATACTTTTCCCTAGCCATCAACTTAACTTTTTGCAGTTGTAGTCCTACCATCTTAAAGTAGTTCCCTCATTATTGCTTCCCAACACCTCACATGAACTACATGCATATAACTGAGCAGTGTCCATACTTCTTCACAGCTTTTCTATCTGAACACAACTCTCACAGGCATTTCAGATATGTGCCGTTAACTCTGTTGAAATCCATTTTTTGTTTATATCACAATAAGTAGGTGTGTTGCACTTGGTTTTGAATGTACCATGTGAACACTACAACTGAGGACCAAATCAAATACAAAATACACTGAATCTTCAAAATACACTGAGTCTTCAGTAGGTCTGAAGGATAAGTTTAAATGAAAAATAATTCAGTTTAAAAGGAACAGAACTTTTCCTTCCTTAATTTCCCCTACTACTCTTCCCAACAATTTGTCCATAGTACTTTTACGTTTCTTCACATTCTTTGGTTTTTATAAACAAATATAGAAGAGGTTCTGCAATTGTTAAAAGTAGTTACAAATTTGAATGATTAGGTGAAATTGATGTTGTTTTTAAAGAGAATCTTCAAATATGATTGCTTACAATAGCAAGAAATTCAGAAAGTCTTTCCACATGGTTATTGCTCCTAGACCTTCCTTAAAACACAGCAGCATTCACTTCAAATTTTCCAGGCATGAACGTGCTATTTTTGTGCTCACTGTTTGACACTGAATTATTCTCATATGAGAAGGGGAATGGTCCAGAAAGAGGGCCCTGGAGACCTTCAAGCTCAAGCTGAATGCGGCTACTGAGCAACCTAATCTAGCTGTGGATGTCCCTGTTCATTGCAGGGAAGCTGGACTACGTGAACATTTCTATGACTCTGTGATTCTGTACATATACACAAAACAAGTGATGCACAAGCAATTGTTCACCACCTGTCAATTGATGCCCAGCCAGTTGCCAGGCAGCAGCTTACCTGGCCAACTACCTATCATCTTTCATGTGTTTTTTCACATAATGTTAAATAGTTAGGAATATCCCTTTGGCCAGATTAGGCTGGCTGTTCTGTCTCTGTCCTCCCCCTTGTGCTCCCTCAGCCCCTCTCAGTGGTGACAGTATGAGAAACTGAGAAACTAAAACATCTTTGGCACTCTGCAGCACTGATCAGCAACAACTAAAACATTACTGTGTTATCAATATTGTTTTTCTCCCAAAGACAAGACGTAACATCATACGAGACACTATAAAAGGGAAAAAAACAAAACAAAAACAAAAACAAAAACCATCTCTCTCCCAGTCAAAAGCAGGACAATATCTACTGTAGTTTCCATGGAAATAAACAGGAGGCATTACTTTCTGAGTGACCTACGTGTTTAGTTAATATCTGACAGCAGACAAAATCACAATATCAGTGTTTCAGTTGTTGAATTCCTGTCCCTAACCTTCATATATTGGGTGGAGAGATGTCCAACACAGATTGTGATCTGAGTGGGTGCAATTTAAGCCAGTTAATATAAAAAAGTAAGCATAAGGGTATCTCGTTCCTTTCTCAAGGGGTACAATCTTGGCCTCTGACTATGACTGGAGTTTGTATCCTTAGGGAAGGTTCCCAAAGTGAGTCACATAGGACCAGTATATGTTGCATGATTTAATGAGAAAAATTATAGAGGTTAAAGGAATGCCTTTTATTCAAGGACCCAATGGTAGTCCTTGACAATCCTTCTGCAGTGATTTAAAGTGATTTATTGCTGTCACTGCAGGCAGGTGCTGTGACTACTCTGAGTTTGTCATTCTCTTGTGCTACTGAAAAGGACCTGGGATCCCAGAAGCCAGATTACTCAAGCTGAACCAAGGCCATTTATCTTGTAGTGCTCATACAGACAGGGGCTGCCCTGACTTCTGTCTACTGTGTCTAGGGAAATTCAAAGCAGAAAAGTATGCTGTCTTTTGAAAGAAGTGAAGACCGAACTTTGTGTTTAGTATATCAGGTTTGAACTTTGCAACAAAATTCCAATTACATTTATATGTTTTCAATTTAGTCTATCAATTCCTTTGATGTGAAAAGAATTAAACAATATTTCTGCTTCTTTTTTTTTTTTTTTTGCTATATTTGTGTGCTTAATTCTCTTTGAAAAGATTACTTGAACCTTCAGAAGTCTTTATCTCATGATAAAGTTATATCAAAACAGTAACCTTCAAATCCAGGCTGTGATGAAGGTCTGGGCTGGAATGAGTATAGTTTGAATAAGAGTAGTTGAAAGAAGAACTTAACCTCTTCACTCTCTCTATCTTTTCTTTGCTTCCTGAGTCCACTGCAGTAATGGTAGCAATAACCAATTTAGCAATATGTGCAGTGTGAACTTCCTTTTCCCTGTCTGCCAGACATCCCTCAGTGTTTTGTTAGATGCTAAAACAATGGTTGTTTTGGTAGATTTATCTCCTCTGTCAGCTGGAAATACCAAGCAACCAGAGGCTACTCTGGAACCTGCCATTTGCTTCACCTCTGGTTCTGCTGACACAATGGCAGCTGGTGATTTCATCAGACAAAATTGCCAGTGTTGCTCAACTTAAGGCCACTTTACATCAATTACTACCTAAAAATTTTGATGCTATATGTTAAGATCACCATTTGATTCTGAAATATGGAGAAAACATGAACTGGAAAAAAAAAAGATGCAACTGAATGCGTAAAGTTTTGAAGAACTTTTAATTGCTACAGCAGAAATAGCAGTGAAATGTCTTCTTTGTTATTACAGACTTAAAAAAAATTAGCAAGGAATACATTTCATCACATCTATCTCCTTTACTCTCTTGATCTTTATATAATTATTCACTGACAGAAGTAAGGTCTGAATTTTTAATATGACACTAAATATAAATTATAAAAATTCTACCGTTGCCAAATCAGCGGAGAGAACAACTGGTCTATCCCAGTTACTGAAAATTAAAAATGTAGAACAGATGAGAACTATAATCATCTGGGAAAATTGAGACAGAACAGTCAGAAAGCTCCTTTGTGCACACTGTGGCTCACTTCAGACTGGAGAACTTCCAGTGACAGGTCAGGTCCAAAATTTTGAATCTAAATTAACTTCTTTTATCCCTTCCTGAAAGCCCTGAATTATTAAAGTCTGATGTGATTTCTAGCAGAGGCAGTAGAGTCTGTGATCCAAACTTTGACAGAATAAGCAGAAGAAAATATTCTCACTCAGACTCCCTTCTTTGACACTCCTGTGAGAGCTGCTAGAAGGCTGCTGGTAATAAAAAGACATTTTGAATTACCATTAAGCTATCCATTTCATCTAATGTCTGAATTCCAATGGAATACTGAAACTCTACATGTGGATGCTGTCCACTAGCTGAAAGATTCCCGATGACTTTCACTCTGTCTCTAAGCACTACTACCTTAAATTTGCTGTTGCGCTTCGTTTGGCATCAAGAGGTATTCAGGTTGAAAGGCTTTCAACATATGCAAAGGTGAGTGATGCAGGGTTGCTGAATGCAGTTGTAAATGCATGCAGATAGCTCTCGACTATATAAAATGATTTGCAGTAAAAGCCTTTCAGTACATGCATTCAGTAAATCTGTAGAATTAATATACTCTTTAAAAGTTATGTTTTAAAGAGGTGGAATCAGTATACATGTACAGCACAGATTGTACCTCTTTCTATACAATATATATACATTGTAGGGGTTATACAGTGAACTGCCATTAAAGCATTACCTGTGCAAAACTGCTTATATGATCTTTTAAGAAAAAAATTGTCTCTTCAATAATTTTTAGTTCTGGAGTGAAAGGATACTTCCCCAAAATCAACTTCAGTGTTAAATATCCCTTTCAACAATCTTTTAATTTGGAGACAAAACCAATTGGTCAGAAAACTACCAGTTTTCCTATTATAAATGCATTACTTTAATGTTCTTTGTGCTTCCAGGCTCTGGCTTTAATTTCATGTGAGAACACTGCATTTTCAAATGTATATAGAAATAACATACAGTATTTTGTTGCTATGGCAATGCAGATCCCTATTTCTTCATTTATGAATAATAATAAAAATCTAATTGAATCGAGTTATATTTCTGTTCCACTATTTCCTGAAGCTAGCCTTTCATGAAGTCTTTATGTACTTTCAATTTAAACTAGTTTATTGACCTCTCTTACAGGATTTTATGTTCTACTTGTGTTTCTTTGCTAAAGTTTCAGGCATTGATTTTAGCTTATGCTACCTCACTGGCAAACATTAGTTCACAAATACAGAACGTATCTTTACTCATTAGGAAAGTCAAACAGTGGAACATATTGCCCAGGCTGTGTAGTCTCCATCCTTGGTGGCTCAATAAGTTTAAGCAACGTGGCCTGGCCTCATAGCAGACTGCCTGGGGCAAGAAGTTGAACGAGAGCCTGGCATTCTGTGACTGGTTTGTTTATTGGAGTCCATCTTATTTAAGGATCCTGAGTGCCCTTCTTGTCTATTACTGAAGCTTTACATGTTGAAATGAGAGCGTGTGAAGATTTTTTTCCAAAATCTCCTGCATCTGGTTTAGGTGCTGCTGAAACACTCTGTTCTCAGACTTCATCCCAGTCCCTCATCTTACCCTAATGCAGTTGCCTTTCATCTTATCTTTAGTATCACTAAAAGTAACACCTCTTGCTGAACAATATATTTCTTGGATCACTCAAGGAAATTCTTAGACATGAAAGATACCACTTGTTATTAGCCCATCTTCATTTCAAATCCCAGCTAGTAAGCAGGTTTCGCACATGGATAATTCCACATTATGTTAATCTTTCTTTATTAAAGGCATCAAGCTCTAGGGTGTAGACCATCTGAAAGACTGTCTAGGAATGCACACTCAGGCAAAAAAGAAATAGTGAAGTCAGCCTTTCAGCTCCTCAGGATTCAAATTTTATCTGTGGAAAATCTGAAGTGTATTATTTTACATATATATGTATATTCACACAAACATACATATATGTTTATGTTTATATTATTATTAAAGGCCTCATGGGAGTTTGATAAAGTCACTGTGCTATAAACTATTATTGTATTGTCCCTTACATTCAGTAATTCACTATTAATACATATCATTCGCATACCTAGTAGCTCAGCTCAACTAAAAATAAAAATAAATTTCTCTAAACTTTATTCTCTTATCCAGGATGGACGTTTTTGATTTAGAAATTCTATTCCTTGTGATATTTTTGCCATCTTACTATGATACACATGTACATACATTAATAAATTTATCATTTGAAAAATAGAAAGGAAACTGCTGTATGTTTAGGAACGTATGTATAATTATGCATATATATTTAGATTTGCATACATGCAACAATACAGAGAGCAAGCTATAGGGCCTTTTTGTGCTATTTTCTATATTTACAGGATTCCAGGCAATTATTTGAGATTTTCAATTCAGAAAGATCTGTTAAAAGGGAGTTTGCCTTTATTATTCTGATCTGTCATTTCTTTTATGTAACAAGCCAGCTGTTATTTGAACAGCATCATTCATTTCCTCAATGAAATGATGACACTACAATCAACCTTCATTATCTTCCCATGCTCTTATATGAGAACTAAGTGCAGAGGAAATACTTTGTAATTACTCTAGGCAGATTTCCCACATGTTAGAGATGCCATAGATGGGATTAATGAATATCACTTGAAAAGGTTGAAGTAGACAAAAACAAAATTAGGCTTCAGTAATCGCAACATGCAGATGGGTTGAAATGCTAGTGGGAAAAAATCCCATCAGCAATTAAACTTGCTTCTTGTAACAGCAGATGTGCATAGTCTCTTACTGAATACCGAGTACACTTGAAAGAAATCTGTAGAGGAAGAGTGCCGAAATACATGCAGCTCTGCTTAGGCAGTGTTGGGATGGGTGACAGGGTTGTTGTTATTTTACTTAGCAGGCTTCAGAACCCCTTGTCTCTGCTCATAAGAATGCCAAACTTCCTTCGGCTGATGAGTGTTCCTCTTATCACTTCTCCAATCTCCTGCTTTCTTCCATAAAAAACTCTTCTGTCTGAGCTGGGACAGCAACCATACAGTACAGAATGACCCTTTAATCTTTGAAGGGCACTACTGTTTCTTAAAAGGAAACATTTCTCAAGCCCAATTCTGCAGCTGGCCATTATACAAGAGCATTCTAATTAGTTACCTTTCCCACTAATATTGAAAGACCTAACTGATAAGAAAAACTCTGCAACTGAAAACCACCAAAAACCAACCAACCAACCAAACAAAAAAACGATTTAGCCACCTAGAGGACTTGCTTTGACTCACCAAACAGGAGATTGTGATCTAGAGGGGTAAATTTGTCAATGTACCACATTGAAGTACTAAATCTGTTGTTTCAGTTTTTAGTGCTCAGATCTTCAAACAGCAGGCTCCAGGACAAGTTGGACTCACAAGATCCAAAAAAGGGGTCTGGTCATCTCCCTAGGAGCCATGCCTAGAGGAAGTGGGAAGGCCAAATTGGCAAGGATCAGAAGGTAGAGGTGTCTGTCCTTGCAGTTCTTAGGGTTTCTTCTTGAGCTGATTTTTCATGGATAGCATTTGTTCTCATAAACTTAGAGAAACGTTGGAGCATTTTGGAGTGTGTATTTTAACTTGTTGGTTACTGAAAATTTGACTTCAGATCCTTTTGGTTATAGCAGGTAGAATGGATTTTAATACTGTCGATAAATGTTCATATTCTTCCCTTGCACATAAGACTTGTCATATTCTGCCCCAAATTTCACCTTCCAAAACAGAATCACAGAATGATTAAGGTTGGATGGTACCTCATGAATATGTTGAACAGGACAGGACCCAGTTTGATGTTTCTGACCACTATTCTCTGTGTCCAGCCATTGTGCTCCCATAAGGAGTTCCCTTTTCTCTCTTCTGTGAGATCAGATTCCTTTCCCTCTCCACTTTCCTCTTGGGCTGCGTGACAGATTAATAACCATTCATGTGGCTGTCATTGCTGCTGCTCCCAGTCACAGCTAGAAGTTAATCTGAATCCAGAATCCAGTACTGTAATCATGATTAGAAGATAAATACATGCACAGACATATATTCTATGATTCTATGGTATTTACATATGCATAAATAGAAGTACAGACTTATAGAAAAAAAAAGGTAGACTAAATCAATGATTTGATTCTAATTGCTACAGTAACTTCAACTAAAAGACTACTACCAATGAAGAGAAATCTTTTGAGATAGGATAGTTACAATACAGAAGCACTGATCTTTCCCGTTATAAAGCTGACTGTTATTTATTAATTTTGATTGTGTTTACACAACATGCCATTTGTGCCACTAAAAGGTCTTTATCTATCACTATTATATTTTCTTCAAAGGACATGAAAAAGCATGCTTTATTCCAGATATTGCTACAACTGAAAATCTTTTCAGGGCAATAGAGAACACTTATGTGTATGTATATGTATAGCACATATGCAGCTAATAATTTATTGTTAGACCAATCAAAATCACAGCAATGTAACCAAAACACAGTAAGAACTTACTGATAAGACTCAAAGTTCAAGGTAATACAGAAACAGCTCATGACTAAGAAAACCTATTAATCTCTAAACCATTTTTTTTCCTGGAGCTATGCTTATCTTTCCAGCATCCTTATGGACTTTACAGACAATGGCTTCAGTCTTTTTCAAGCAGAAGGAAATGCAAGTAGGAGGGAAGGTCTGTGATGAGCTCTGGGTGTCATTCAGTCCTCAGAAATTGGGTCTCTTTCTGCTCAATCCTGGAGTCAATCTGGAACTATTTTTACATCTTTTCTTAATAAAATCTGCTTCTACTCATTGAGCATCAGCCAAGAGCCTTCTCCAGCCTCTGTCCAGACAAAGAGCTATCATACTTCTGACACAGAATACCTAGGTCTGTTGGTCCTTTACCAGATGGTATTCCCATAGCAGAAGCTGCAGGATCAGGCTGTAGTCCCTTGGCTGCTATTAAAACCACCTCAGCTCCAGAGACATTCCGAGTCCTTCCACTGTCAGGTCCATGTCAAACCTGTGATCTTGTGTAATTAATGGTAAAATCTGTATTTAGTAATGCACACCATGTCTCTGTGATTATTAGTGTTGCAGAAACTGCTAACTAATGATTACTGAATGAGTGAATTTATACATGGGAGTAGTATAAAGACTACCTCTGTTTTAGGAGTGGAAATACTGCCATCCAAATTCTTGAGTTTTCTTTTCCCTTTGATTTATGGAGCACACTCTGTCAGGTCTGCCTGTACAGTCAGGGCTCCTTGCATGTGAATGCAAGATATCTTCTGATAGGCTATAACTTCATGAAAAATTTTTAGGAATCACAACTGCAGTGAGCATGCAGCAGCCAGGTTTGGACTGAGGCAGTGAATGAGGTCAGGGATTTATGAAACTTTAAACAGGAGGGAAAAACTTCAGTATATCTCCTACCAATTTTCTATCTATTCGTCAATCTGTACTTAGGCAACCAGATATTCAATTATTAAGGCAATGTCCCTCATTCATTTCAGAATCTCTCTTCCAATTTTGGCCAACAGTTGATTAATTCAACCCCAAGATTTAAAAATGCCTTGTTAGCTGTGACGACAACGTCTCCACAAGAAGTTGACCTCCAGTCCTTGGAGAGATCTAAACAATGTGGCAAGTGGATTCCTGTGAGTGGGGCCCTCTGAGCATCTGCTGCACACACCTTTCTTTGTCTACAGCCTCACACACAGCTTCCACTTCTGCACAAGTCTTTCAAGCATAGATAAAGAACTCACTGCAGAGATCAGCAGATGGTTTTCATTGCTATTATTCCTATTGGCACCAATAAATGCTTAAATCAGCGAGCAGGCTTAGGAACACTATTTCTTCCTCTATTTCTCATTTTGTTTTGACAGTCATTCGAACATCTCCAGATTCCAGATTAGGCTCAGTACGTGATTTATCTGTTTCATCAATATTCTTAGAGAGAAAAGCTTATCTTTGTGTCAGACAGTTCCCCTCTGTCATTTCTGAAAACTTAGCAGTTATGATATTTATTAAGTGTGCCTCTCACACCTTCTTGTTATTTCAGGTTGTTGTCTGCATTTAGTGTCAGGTAATATTAAAAAAAAAGAAAAGGTGGAGGATGTGGGGTTGTTAGCAATCAGTATGCCTTATGTTGCCCATAGACAACATAAGGCATTATCGTCCTATGATTTAGCTGTTTTGAACTCAGATTTTCCAATGCAAAATGCCTGTTTCTGTCCAATAGACATATTTATTTGGTTTTTAAATCAACTTGCAAGTAGCTTGGTAGAAGTAATGGAATGGAAAAATAGATTTGCTTTGTTCATTAAAAAAAAAAAAAATAACACAAACTTTCTTTTAGAATTTCCCTTATGTATGTAACCATTTATGTTTTGGCAGGCATGTTCCTTTTCTCTCTGGAAAAATCTCAAATTTGGCCTTTGAAAAGCCACAGTTATAGATACCCCCTTGCACAGATTTCCAGGCTAACATCTCCTGAGATCCCAGCTGTGACAAGTCCAGCATGTGGCTGCATGAGCTGCATAAAACCATGCTTAAAATATCAGTAGCAATAACTGCCAAATTCAGATCTTGTGACTCTTTTCTACAGCATCATTGGTAGCAACTTTCTTCCTGGGCTCAAGAGACCTGGAGAAAGAAACTGATTTATTCACACTCCAGTGAGTTAAAATCTGGGCTGGATATCAAGAAAAAGTAGCAGAGACTGCAGAGAAACAAACAGGGAACATGGACTAGGGAATGGGATGGCATCTGAAATTGCAGGTAGTAGAAACATGAATTTCATACTGTGAAGAAAATGGGTCTGGAAGTAAGGAGGGGAATTCTGTATCTTCCTGGGAAAGAGTTTAAGAGTGAAAGTGGAGGAGAACCAAAGGCTGTGAACCTCAGAAAAGCCTTGAAAGAATGGGTAGTTTGCAGGAAGTTTTACTGTTTTATTAAAAAGTCTGTCCACTCAAGATTCAGTCTTGTTAAAAGGGAACTTTTGACTCCTGGCCAAAAGTTAAAGCATGACTGTGGGTTCAGAAGGCAGTCCTGGCCATTTAAATGGAGCAAAAAGATCTGTTCAGATGAGGAGCCTTTCTTTTTTATTAAAAATGAATTAGAACTGGAGGAATGAGACTGTCTACATGGGACTGTGGCCATGCTTCAGTGGCACAGTAAGAAAAGGACTGCAAAGAATACACTCTGTTACAATAGTCAAGATAAAAATAAGCTTAAAAGGAATAACAAGAACATTGTATGCAAACAGAAAACTCCTGCCAAAGTCTGAATTTGATAGAAAGTTGATCCCAACTGTACAATTCATGGCTGTTTTGATATTCCAGTTTTGCATCAGTATAACTGTGAAAGCACAAAGATGTTTGGACAAACTTACTTCGTTTAATGCATACTTGTCATCAGGAAAAATTAGCTCAGGAAGAATACCACACTAATGGAATCAGGATTCAGTTTTTCCAGTACCTTTGCTAGCTCAAGTTATTCCACTTAGCATTGCACAGTGCTCAGTATAATCTGCTTTTCTTGAGATCCTTTTTTTCTTTCCTGTTGTTAAACGTAAGTGAATCACTGCTATTGCTATGTGCTTGTTAACCATGAGTGACAGAACTGGTAAAGTTCTGATTGTTACAGTTTACTTTCTTAAAAACCTAGAGACTTCTACACAGAAAAACACACTCTGCACACAAATATAATGAAAGAACATTTTTCAAGATTGAAAAATCACTGTGCCTGAAAAGGTTGCTGAAAACCAGAGCAAAAACTTCCTACACTGAAGTGAGCAAACAATCTGAGTGATTTTTGCTGAAATGTACCAATAGAAATAAGAATAGTTCAGCCTAAGAAGAAACACGACCATAAAACATGCAGTGACGATATATGCTACCAATTTCCACTTAGAAAAACAGGATTTACAGATTATTCTGTAGATCTCAGGTGTTAAATTGTGGATCAGATCTGCTACTTAACTAGTGCTGTGATTCTAAATTTAAAAAAAAAACAAACAGGAGAAACAAGTGAAGAGTTTAATTTTCTATCCACCTATTATCCCTCCAGTCTGCACACCACAAGTTAAAGATTTTGTACAACCAGCTGTGGTTGGTTTGATTTGTTTGTTTTGATTTTATTGTAGGGTTTTTCTTTTTTTTTTTCTTTGAAATGTACTGAAAAGTAATTGGCAAGGTGACAGCAGATAGATGTGAAGCTCAAATTGATGTTGTCAGCATGGATGTGGTAATGCAGCTGCTTCCTGACTTTGAGAAATGTCAGGAAAACATGCAGAGGGCTCACACAGCATGTAGGCACAGCTGAAGATTAGGGGCTGCTTATGCAGGAATGTAAGTACAGTGCAGAGGAAAATGGAACATGCGAGCACTAAATGCATGGAGAGAAGCACCCTTTATCTCCAACAAGCGACATCAGCTGTAACACATCTACATGTCAGACAGGCAGTCAAACCTCACTGCATTCGTGAAGTGAGAAGTGCTGGCTCACCAATGTGAAAATTCCACAGGGAAGCAGCAGCAGGGCTCTGAAGGCCTTGCCTAAACCCCACTGAGTTCTAGCAAGGCTGATTTACTTCAGTATGTTTTAAACTGGATCTTAACACAACACATCCCTCTTGTCTTGTGTGATCCTGTATTGTCCAGCAGACTGGACTGGTAAACTGAAACTCACACAGATCATTGATCCAGCCTATCCAGGTCCCTCGTAGTACCTTTCTATCATCCGGCAGATCAACATTCCCTCCCCGTTTGGTGTTGTCTGCAAACTTAATGAGGATGCACTTGATCCCCTCATCAAGATCATTGATAAAGATGTTGAATAGGAGTAGACCCTTGGGGACACTACTCGTGACTGACTGTCAGCTGGCCATCAGCCAGTGTTTCATCCAGAAGAGTGTATGCCCATCCAAGCCATGGGCAGCCAGCGTCTCCATGAGGATGTTGTGAGGGCAGTGTCAAAGGCTTTACTGAAGTCCAGGTAGACCACATTGACAGCCTTACCCTCATCCACTAAGCAGGTCACCTTGCCATACCATGCCTAACATAACTCCTCTGCTGTAACTGGAAGCCATTTCCTCTAGTCCCATTTCTAGTTATCTGGGAGAAAAGGCCAACCCCCACCTTGCCACAGCCTCCTTTCAGGTAGTTATAGAGAGCAATAAGGTCTCCCCTGAGCCTCCTCCATACTAAACAGTCCAAGTTCCTTCAGTTGCTCCTCATAAGGCCTGTGCTCCAGACCCCTCACCAGCTTTGCTGCCCTTCTTTGAACATGCTCTAGGGCCTCGATGACTTTCTTATAGTGACTGGCTCAAAACTGAGCACAGTACTTGAGATGCAGCTTCACCAGTGCTGAGTACAGGGGGATGATCGTCTCCCTGCTCCTGCTAGCAACATTATTTCTGATACAAGCCAGGATGGCAATGGCCTTCTTGGTTACCTCAGCACATTGCTTGCCTAATTCATCCTAGTCTTAAGCAAATAGGGACTTTAATTAGGAACATAGCTCCCTGCAGTTTCTCACATAGATATCCAAAAAGAAGTCTAACCTATTTAAGATCTGAGCCATCTTTTTCACTATCGATAATGCTCCTGGGCTGCAATAGAAACAAGGGCAAACTAGTTCCTCATTCTGATGCCTTGATCAGGCTTCTGGCTTCTAGTGAAACAAGAGTCTCGAAAGTGTTTAGTCAACGTACATATCATACTGAAGCCTGAGAGATTAGGCAGCAATGTAATTCTCTGGTTATGGTCTGAACTAAATAACTCAAGAAGGGGGGATGGTGATTTGAAAACTCCTTGACTCTTAGGGGAAAGAGATGGATGAAATTAAAGTCCCTGAGTGTTTTCTGTCCTTTGAAAGCCACAGATGAAATACAAAATGATAGCCTGTGGATATATAATCTTTTTTTTCTGTGTTAATGAAGGTTTGCCCTCTATAAAGATGTTTTTCTTTTACATTTCAGCAAACGTTGCATTATTTTATTGTTTTCTGCTGCTGATGTGGCAATCTCATCCTGTTAGCCTTCTGGATATATTAACAGCCCTACAATGCCATTTCCCTCTAATGAGAAAATTGTCAAGAAAAAAATAACTGCTTTAACTCTTGCTGTACTGACCAAAATGTATATTTCTTCTTGTCATATGTGTTAACTTTCTGTCTGTTTTGAATGACTTTACCATACAGTCTGGATCAAAGACTTCTGCCCTTTCTTGGAGGTAACAGAAAGCCATCCAGCAATACAATAGTATAGCCAGTGCCCCCTTGAAAGTGTAACAACTACAGCTTTGATTCTTGTTTTTATTTATTTGGGGGTTTTAATTTATTTACTTGTTTTAAATGCTTTAATTTTTGATTGAACTCTTTGATTATGAGTATGTACAAACTTAGAGTTTCTCCCCTCCCCCATTATATTGCACTTGTTTTTCTTTTTTTTTAAATTATTTTTCTTTTATTTCAAATTACTACATTTTTATATTTCAAGTATAATCTTTTTCAAACAATGATTATCTTATAAAATTTTCTCCAGTACTTATGGAACACAATTAAATTACAGCATATTTAAATTCATTACATTAGATTTCATTAGTTATCTCTCATTTACTCATTTAGCAGAAATGGAAAATGCTAAGCTTCTAGCACCACTTACAGCTTTGTAGTCAAAGCAAAGCTATCCATATAATGATTTTGACAAACAAAAACATCTTATTCAAAGCAGGAACCAGCGTGCTAGCCTGTTACCCTGCTCTGCCCCTGCTCCTTAGTGAAGGAGTGCAGGCGAGCAGTCTGCAGGGCTCAGCATACACCGAGAGATCAGCAAGGATGAGTGAAGTGGGTTGTAGGAAAGTAAGAGTAGATATTCATAAAATAAAATAAGGGAGGGAAGAAGAAAGAGAAAAGGACAGAAACCAAGAGGTAAGTAACAAAGTGCCATAGAGAACAAAGACAGGAAGGAGAAAATCAAGGAAAATGATGAACAGATATGTAAGGGAGAAGAGAGAAAGAAAGGAAGATAAGGTGACTGATGTAAACACCAAGGAGAAAAATAATTGACATATTCATCACGATATGCTTTATTTAATCCTAAGGAGCACTCTCTGTTCTCTGTCATATGAACACCCTGGAGACCACTCGAATTGTAAAGGGAACTGGATAGGTTATCAATCAAATCCACAACCCCAGAGTTTCTGAGACCATGATTTTATGATGCAGGAAAGCCTATCTTCCTATTCCTAGTACCTGATCAAACTGTTGGAGATGCAAGGAGCTGCTGATCACAAGTAAGCTTTCTTTACTGTTTCACATTAGTGCAAAGTTTCTGGTGTGTTAACTTTCTGACATTAAAAGCCTTAATTATGTGTCATCAGTTCTCCCACAGCTAACATAAAGTTTGTGTTGCATGCTTTGGCTAATTCAGTAGAATTGTGTTCATGTGTTTAGAAACAAATATATGTTGCTAGCTCAGAAGGGCATAGATTTGGTAAAAAATGGTCTCACTACATTTCATATGTCATCATAACCAGAAAGAAAGGTGTCATTTATCGAGAGCCAAGTATTTACTTTTATTCCACTTAATATTTTAACAGTCAAAATTGTTACGCCAGTTAAAAATTCTATATTCTTTGCTCAAAATAACAGAGATTTCTCATCAATAATACTTTTTAAAATTGTTACATAGGAAAAACTTTATAGTATATACTACTTTTGCCTGGAATATTGCTTGTCCTTTCTATGTCACCTGAACCCTAATGCTGAATGACATCTTCCCTCAGCAGTGGGGAGAGTTTTTAAATGATACAGACATTGCTAGGATTTACCAAAAGAACTATAGGGCTCATCTTCCCCCACTTTGCCACAGGGAACATGGCACTGATGTCAAGAGTTTCTTCCCTGGGTTATTTGCTTGTGTAAATTCACATGTTTTGCTAACAAGACCCATCTGCACCTCCTTAGTTCCCAAACGAAATATGAAAGCTGCACAGCAGTCTTCCCCCATCTCCATCATGTAAAGGGCTGGCACTTGGCCTGTGCTGAACATTTTTGTGAGGTTTACATGTGTCAGTCCCAGAGATGAATTTACAAGAAGTCAGTTCAACACATTTCTCAAAGCAAGCTGAGATCAGATAGAGCCAAGGAAATTGGAAAAAATCCTGAAACTCTGAGCTGTCAGGTCAGCACAAAGCCTGCAGACATTTACTAACAATTGCAGTAGTATATCTAGTAGGGCACAGCTTCAGACTTGTGAATTCATTCGAAGCAATCTGAAAAATTGTAAGATGCTCTCTAAATTTACTTATAGTACTGGTAATGTAAAAGATGATCAATAGAAACTTCCTTTTGCTTTTCAACCAACAACTCAGCTGTGCTTTGTACTTATGGACTGAGACATCTGGCTTTCAGTGACTGATGTTTAAAATGGTGGAGATCTGAACTTATATGCTATTTTATGAGGAAATATCCCTGATGTATCTTTTCTTCTCTGTAAAGCATTTAGTTTAGCCAATCCTGCAGAAATCACAAATGGCATTAGTTCCATCTCAGTTATTGCAGTTGGGTTCTGTTAGGGTCTAAATTTATTTCACAGCAGCGTGTGTTTATGCATTGTTAACACCTGATTGCTGAAAGTACCAGGCTTAGGAAAGCATCACTGGCAATTTCAGTGGGTGCCTAGAATGATGGCTCCAGTCTCTGCAGAAAAAAAAGCAAATGGGTGAGCAAAACCCCATGAGGAAAGTGCTAAAAGCATCTGCTGTGCTTACCTTTGTCTAGCTGTAAATTTTGGCTAAAAACCCTCAAATCCTTTCCTTCCCCTCCCTTTTTATTATTCTTATTTTTTTCCTTTTTGCAGGTCTGCCAAGCATGTATAAAGAGCTCATTTCAGAGCTCAGCAGATGGTGTTCCTCATTGTTATTCTTTTTGGTACCCAGGGATATCTGAGTCCATGGGCACAGGAACATTTTCGCCCACTGCTTTGTGGTTTCACTTTGACTTCAATATCTAAGTTTCCATACTGTAAACGTAAGTTGTGATACATCTTAATAATACTTGACATCCAGTATTCTACTTGAAGTTTCAAAGCTGTAGTATGTATCTATATGTTAACAGAGTACTCTTGACATTTTGAGTTTGCCAGCAGAAAACAGAGCTTTTAGGTGATCGCTATAATCTAGTGAAGAAGGCTGAATCACTCTATATAGTTTATATAGCAAGGTTTTCATAGATGAAAGCATGGATCCAGGGGTGCACATCTGCAAGCAGAACCTAGAAGCTACCCCAAATCAGAACCAGATACAGTCAGCTCCATAAAGAACCCGCTACTGGCCAGATTCGAGCCATGAGCAACACTGGTTGTGATCCATGAGAACAGATCTAAGAAAGGGGAAAACTGCTGTGCAACAGCATCTGGGAGACAGGAGTGAGAAAGTGTGAGAGAAAGAGCCCTTAGACACCAAGGTCAGTGCAGAAAGAGGTCAATGGATGCTCCAGACATAGAGCAGAAGTCCCCCAGAGCCCTCTCTTCTCCAGGCTGAACAGGCCCAGCTCTCTCAGCCTTTCTTCATAGGAGAGGTGCTTCAGCCCTCTGATCATCTTTGTAGCTCTTCTCTGGGCTCATTCCAACAGCTCCATACCTTTCTTGAGATGGGATCCCCAGACCTGGATGCTGTACTCCATAAAGGGCCTTCTGAAGGCAGTGCAGAGAAGGGCTATCACCTCCTTTGCCCTGCTGCCCACCCCTCTTTTGATTCATCCCAGGATACTCTCAGCCTTCTGGACTGCAAGTGCACATTGCTTGCTAGTTTGGTTTTAGTTTCTTACTGCCTAGTTTGCTATTAGTAGGCAATAAATTACATTAACTTCATTATGCTGAATCTGTTTTGCCTGTGATGGCAACAGGTGAATGATCTCACCTCCATTTTAGAAAAAGAAATTCGGATTTTTCCCTATGTGACTTGCACAAGAGAATTTAAGCAAATTTGAGATCAAAGTAAATCTTTCAGTTGCCTATGACCTAGTCTGTGTCCTCCCTTAATCTTGAAAAAGCATATTTAATTTTGGAGTGATTAATTTTTTGCTTCACTTTGGAGTCTTCATCACAGTAGTTGTAGTATTTCTACCTGTGAAAGAAATGTGCCTTTTTCTCTCACATAGAAACAAGCCTGAGTATGACAGGATGCTGCATAGGTTTATAGGCACCCAAAATAACTGCTAAAAGCAATTACTGCTTACAGAAAATGATGTCATTACTTCAAAGATTTCTTCAAAACAGGGGGATACCACCAATCCCGCCCCTTTTTGAAGGAAGATTATGCTGACTTTCTGCCTAGACTTTCAGTGTTATTAAAGAGTGTCCAGTCTGCCTGTCTAGCCTTGAAAATATAAGAGAATTGCTGGCTGGCTGGAGGCAGGCAGCAGTACATGTCTTCAGTAGATTTCAGATCATCTGTATGAATATGTCTGTAAGTACATGTCTTTATGTTTGTATTTATTCCCAGTATAATCAATGGAGACATAGATCTGAATTGTTACATAAAAAAACTAACTACTACCATATGAGATATTCCTAAAGATATCCACAACATATTAACAACTGTATTGCTTTTCTTAAGAGATAATAATAGGTCTGAAAATCAATCTGCCGATGTTGTTGAAGACCTCCAGTAACTAGCATACCAAGGAGAAAAATCTCTTCCTCTTTCTCTTGCCATGTAGCAGTGTACGATGTGTGGGAAGCAACGGACACACACATTAATCAATAATGGATACTATTGAATGGATATGCTGACCACTTCGTCCACTGAATGAGGAAGAGTTTGTTCCTTAAAAGTATTAAGAGATTTTATGCTGGACCATAATGCATGTATAGAAAGATGTTGCACTAAATGGCACGAAATCTTAATCGAGGATTTTCTTAATATTCTTCCAATTTGAGTTAGTATTTTTGTGCTTGCAATGTGGCTTTGTACTTACAGAGTACAGCTCTGCAAGTAAATTTGGGGGATGATGCAATAAGCCTAAGCTTCAAATGCTTGTCCATGGGCATATTTTGCTGAGAGAGTCTTGGAAAAATGCAACAACAAATGAGGTATATTATGGACCTGACTTATTTATCATACATCTCCTATTATTAAAACTTTATTCTCACTTCAGTGTCTGCAGGGCAACAGCTGTGAGAGGGAAAGAGCAATCATAGTAAATTGGGAATGAAATCTTAGATGTGGTTAGAGAAAAATTTGTCACTAGGGTGAGTTGGGTTGAGATTTCACACATGGACTGATAAACTATAATAAAAGTAGAAGGCAAAGTCCGAGTGCACTGTCATACTTCATTAAAGGGACAAAATTGAATTTTCCCAACCTCTTCACATTTTTAAATCATTTAGAAGTAATTTTTCAGATGGTTTAGATTGCTGAACGCCCATTAATTTTCCTGTCAGCAGATTTCTAGTTATGTTTTTGTATTAAATGATAGAAGGGAGTCCTAGAAGGCAAGGAATGAAAGTACTTGGTTGCCCATAATAATTACACATAGAGAAAGTAACAAAGGAAGGGAAGATAATAATTCATGGGATTATTTCCTTTAGGAAATGAGAGATCACAAGAGATTTTAAAAGTCTAATCATTCTAACTCATGCAAATGAACTCCAGTACTCCTCACTATTACATTTTTATTGAGAACATCATAGCTACTTGTTTTTAAAGGTGATGATTTTAATAATTTAAGAACCATGGAGATATTAAATATATATATATGGTTATCAGTTACCTTCTTCGCTTTAATTCAGATGTTACTCGATGTTGCAACAATGCAACAATGAAAGGGGATTTTGATTATCACATATGTTCTATATATAATGTGGCATTGCAGACTGATTCAAATGCAATAGCAGTGGTGGTCTGCAGGACCTGATCATTATAATGGAATTCATTATTCACAATTGAAATGAGTGCCCATGTAGCTAAAACATCTACCACCTGGGGCTCATTTCTACTCGGTAAGTGAGTGGAAAAAAATTTCAAATCTTTGCATTTGGAAAGGACAGCTACAATTCTACACTATTGTTTGCCTTCTAGCTTTGTTTCATTACCTACTCAAATCTTTGTTCCAGGTTCTGTCACATTTTTAGCAGTTCAGAGTGCCTGCTTTAAAAATGCCAGACTGGGCACAGGCAGTTATAAATCATGACACTGGATAGGGTAAAGGCAAGATAATTTTGTGTTAACATTCTTTATTTCAAAGTTGGAATAGACAAATGGAAGCCAAGTTTTAGAAAACTAAGAAAAAATTTTGAAATACTTCACTGTAAAATAAGTAAATAAAATAAAATAAAATAAATATTTATGGATAGGTATTTATGTACATATGTACACATGTATTTATATTTATGTATTTCCTCGAAGAATTTTTATATTTTCAGCCTTGAGCTGGGTCTGTTCAGCCTTGAGAAAAGAAGACTGATAGGTGACCTTATTGATGTTTATAAATGTCTTAAGTTCAGGAGTCAGAGCCATGGCCAACCTCTTTTCAGCAGTCTGTGGGGACAGAACAAGGGGAAATAGTCATAAACTTGAGCATAGGAAGTTCTGCACCAATATGTGAAAGAACTTCTTCACAGTGCAGTGACGGAGCACTGGCACAGCTGCCCAGGGAGGTGGTGGAGTCTCCTTCTCTGGAGATGTTCCAGACCCACCTGGACGCCTACCTGTGCAACCTGGGCTAGGGAGCTGCTTTGGCAGGGGGGTTGGACTCGATGATTTCTAGAGGTCCCTTCCAACCTCTACAATTCTGTGACTCTGTGGATGCAATTGCTGGTTTTATGACTATATTTTTAAAAATTTCAGAGGGCTTTTATTTTTCAGACTTGGGAATGTTTAGGTATTTATCCCCAGTGTTTGCAGCAGAGCTCCCTACAGGCTCTGAATTACTGGGTGTTAAATAGAACAATCCTTTATTTCCTCCTGCCTGCAGAGAGTCATTTACGAGCAAGGAATTAAAAGTCTGGGTTCTAATATAACAGCTGGCAATTCAACACTGTGTTTCCTTCATTCAATTAAACCACACAGTACGATTTTGGATTTGGTCCAAGTCCTATCCTAGAAGAATATGAGACTTTCACTGTGAGTTTCATGTAGCCCTCAGTGACTTGCAGCTATCAAATAAATTGCAGCTACCACAGCCCTAGAAGATTTATGACCTTCACTATAAACTTGACTACAGCTGTTAAGTCCAGAGTTTTAGAGGACTGAGGCTCTGACACTCACTAAGTTGATGGGCTGTATTTGTCAAGCTGACTAATCTCATATAGGATTGATGTGAATCCTTCTTCAAAAGGCTGTTAGAAAGATGCTGGATGTCAGATATGAAACAGATCTTTCATCACTGCAGATAACCAGACAATATCAGACACACAGAAGCAAAATACTATGACTTAACAACTTAAAATATTGGCAGGTACAAGAGCATCAAAATTTGTTCTTTCTTTCACCACACAAACTGAAATGATGTATATCAGCATGCAGTGCAAAGTCTTTCCTTCACTTGTGGCTCAATAAATAGATCTAGGTAAAATGATTGCATCTCTTCCTCTTCCAGCTGGTTTTCCTGACTTTGTCCAAGGTCCACTTACTTGTATGGGCTCGATATTATACAGCTCAAGAATTACTTGAATTACTTTCAACCTATTCACCTGAAACAAATAAACAAAACTCATCAACTAGCATCATTGTTGCACATTATTTTTCTAGGTGCTACTTCTTTTCTTTAACTTGTTTTTGTCTCATTTCTTTTTGAACTGCATTGAGATATTCAAAAGCTTAAGACTAAACTGGCTGCATTGACATTCTGTTTCTTTTTCCAACATATTTTTACGAATGTATTGAGATAAGACCCAGGAACTCTACTGCAAAATAATCCCTCCTTTTTTTTTTTTTTTAATCTATAACATGTTTCAAATATAAACTTTTTACAAAAATACTGTATTCTGTCACTTATCTATAAATAGCTTTGTGTATCTCTTTCATGCTTCATTATCTATATCCTATTGTTATCTACCTTATTTAAATCTCTCTTTTTTTTTTTTTTCAACTATATGTTTTTCTTAAGCCATAGGAGATTTTTATTAGACAGGCATTTTTAATGTTAGCACTATCACTAATGTTTTGCTTACTGAAATCAAAAGTCAAACATGCAGTCAAACAAGTTAGTGAAAGCACATCAGGAAAACACAAATAGATAGGATTGTTTAGCCTGCATTATCTAGAAGTTCCAGTTTGTGGCAAGACCATAACAAAATAACACTATCAGAAACTTCCATTAATTTATAATTTTTGCCTTCAGTATATTGTCAGACTGCGCACAGACATTATGGTTTCCATGAGATTAGGACAAATATGGATGTTACCATTCCTATCAGTCAGTTCTAGTGCACTCTTAGCTTATGTCACCTGCTCTTTTAGTTTAATAATCTTGTTTTTCACAGAACATTTACCCAGAGGAAGAAGATACATCCAGGATGTGGTTGGAATATCATGAGACACCTCTGCTCTGGGTGTTCCTGTTTGAGCAGGAGTTGAACAAGATTACCTCCAGAGGTCCCTGCCAACCTAAGCCATTCATTGAATGTGCGATTGTGTGATTCTGTAAATTACAGAATCAGAAAACCATGGAATCAGAGAATGGTTTGGGTTGGAAGGGACCTTTAAGATCATCTAGTTCCAACCCCTCTGCTATAGGCAAAGACTATAGGAAATGGACCAGGGGGTATTGATTGATGCTCAGCTGAACATGAGCCAGCAGTGTGCTCAGGTGGTAAAGAAGGCCAATGGCATCCTCGCTTGTGTCAGAAATAATGTTGCGAGCAGGGAAGTAATTGTCCCCCCCCGACTCAGCACTGGTGAGGGCACACCTTGAGTACTGTGTCCAGTTTTGGGCCCCTCACGGCAAGGAAGACATCGAGGCCCTGGAGTGTGTCCAAAGAAAGGCAACAAAGGAGATGAGGGGTCTGGAGCACAGGCCTTATGAGGAGCAGCTGAATGAGCTGGGATTGTTCAGTCTGGAGAAGAGGAGGCTCAGGGGAGATCTTGTTGCCCTCTATAACTACTTGAAGGGAGGTTGTGGTGAGCTGGGGGTTGGCCTCTTCATTCTTGTAATTAGCAATAGGAAAAGTGGGAATTGGCTTCCAGCTGCACCAGGGGAGGTTCAGGCTGGATGATAGGAAATACTACTTCCCTGAAAGAGTGGTCAGGCACTGGAATGGGCCCAGGGAAGTGGTGGAGTCACCAACCCTGGAAGTGTTCAAGAAACATTTGGACACCATGTTGAGGGACAACTATGGTTTAGTGAGAACTATTGGTGATAGTTAGTATAGTATATAAGTATGGAAAGTATATATAGTATGGAATGAGTCTTTTCACTAATACTTGTTACCTGGTTAGGGACAGTCCAGTCCTACATGAAAACATAGATGTGCGAGGGTGGGTGAAGAAAATCAGATCCCGAAGGTTTATTTCATGCTTAAACACTATAAAACATTTTCTGCTGCTACTACAAAGCAAAGAAGTAAGAAGCTAGAGTAACAGCCCTTTGGGGTGGTGTTCACAAAGTCACAGAATTGTAGGGGTTGGAAGTGACCTCTAGAGATCATGGAGTCCAACCCCCTGCCAAAGCAGCTCCCTAGCCCAGGTTGCACAGGTAGGCATCCAAGTGGGTCTTGAACGTCTCCAGAGAAGGAGTCTCTGGTCAGCCTGTGACAGTGCTCCATCATCTTTACTGTGAAGTTCTTATGCACATTTGTGCAGAACATCCTATGCTTCAGCTTTTGACCATTTCTACCTGCCCTATCACTACACACTGCTGGGAAGCATCCAGCCTCGTCCCTTTGACTTTAGTTATTTATAGACAGTCTGAGTCTTCCTTGTTCAAGACTGAACAGACCTAGGTCTCTCAGCCCTTTCTTATAAGGGAGTTGTTCCAGGGCCTTTATCATACTCTGCCTCACCAGGGCAGAGTAGAGGGGTAGGATCACCTCCCTTGACCTGCTGGCCATGCTCTATTTAGTTCACCCCAGGATCCCATTGGCCTTCTTGGTTTCCAGGGCACACTGCTGGCTCATGGCCAATCTGTCATCCACCAGAGCACCCAGGTCCCTCTCTACAGAGCTCCTCTCCAGCAGGTCATCCCCAACCAGTACCGATGCATGCAGTTATTCCTCCCTAGGTGCAAGACTCTACACTTGCTCTTGTTAAACCTCAACAGTAACCTCTGCTACTCTCAGATACCTCTAATACCTCCCAGTAACCACTGCTACTGAGAAGGCTCAGTTGATACCTGTGTATTTCTTTGCTTACCTGTTATTAATGGTATATTACATTCAAATGAATATCAGTCAGAACTTAAGAAGTATTGAGTTGACAGAAATGGGACCAAACTCAATAATAAAAATTAAGCCTTCTGTTTGTGCAAGCCAGTGAACTTTCCATATTGAAAGAATCTCTTGCCTATTGTGAAATGGGAAGAAATAAAAGGATGGCACTGAGACATTGGAGACAGCAGGAGGTACATAAGGGTACAGTACTGGGAAGATGAAAAGTGAGTGATACACAAGAATGGTGAAATATCAGGGAGAGAAGCAAAGGGGGGAAGTAGATAAAAGATCAAAAACAGCACAGAACTGAACTTTGAAGAAAGGGAGTGCCAAAAAAAAAAAAAAAAAAAAAACAACAAATGAGGAAAGGCACAATGGAAGACGAAGGAAAATTTTTTCAATTGGTTGAACCAGTGGAAAGTGGTCAGAAAGGTGTGGACTTTCTTATTAAGGGGAATCCTGAACAGACACAAATTTTACTAAATGGCTCTGCCCTCTATTTTCCAGGCAGATCTATAGGAAGAAAGGCTCAAAAGGAGACAGCAGCACAGAACTCATGCTCCTTTTTCTGATGTTTGGCTAACAGAGTTGCAAGCTGTAGGCAAAATGATTTAAATCATCTCACGATCCACTCAAAATTCAGCCCTGGCAGCAGACCCAGCTGCCACAATATCCAGGAGGGAAATGCAGAAGTGAAGTTAGAGCCAGGGTCCTCCTTGTTCCAGCTACTGGGGTCTTCCTTCTGAGCAGATAATAACTGTGATTGTGTTGTTTATAATTTATCTCTAAAACACATTCTGTTCCTTCAACTTCAGTGACATAAACAACTCTTCTATGGTTTTGTGACAGATTTTAGATATATATAAGAAAAAAAGAAAGTACGTCAAGAGCATCTACAAAATAAAAACCAGTACACAAATGTCATTTTCAGAATCCTTTTCAGTTGGTTCTTTGACATTCTGGTTACCTCTGAGAATAACTATAGTTATGATTAATAGACTTGTTACATGCTGTATATTTACTACAATGTGATAGCTGTGATGTATGCCAGTTGTGTGAGTTGAAAATTCCTGGCTGAAATTCACATGTATACTCTAGGCACTCTGATAGAATTTTGCACAATAGTAGGGATTACATTTCAGAGAATTAAAATCATGGACCATAGCCCTGTTAAAATGCCTACACAGTGGTTTTCTTTTGCAGATGTCTCAGCCAGTGAGAAAACATGCTGGGTGTTACAGTTCCTATCACGCTTACTATGACAAGTAGTTGCAGGAGCTCAGATTCTTTATTAGTATAACTCCAGGAAAGTCAGGGAAGGAAAAATAGGCTGTAAAATTTGAGAACTTTAACAACTTTGATGGACCAAATCTCCCATTCAGTACAAATGTTAAATAGTTAAGAAATTTTTATTTTACTACATCCTAGACAATTTTATTGCCTCTACCAGCTCTCTGAGTTAGGCATTCAGTGTATATTTTTTATATAATGATGTGCATAATGACTCTGAAAGGACTATGCTTATGAAGGAGAACTTCTGCTCTCAGAAGTTGTTTGGATCCTTATTCTGCCCATACAAGCTGGTGAGTTCAGGAACAATTTCTGGTTCATTACAATCACAATCTTGCTACCAATTTTTTGTGCAAACAGTTCCTGATGTTCATTATATTACAGAAGCTGGTCTACTTTAAGATTAATTTCAAAAACATATCAGTTGTCATGTTTATGTTTTGTCGGTGTTAAATAAAGAAGAAATGACTGCACACACACAAAAAGCAATTGAATTTCTGAAAAAAAGGGAGGCAAGTCACAATTTGGAAAGCAGAATTCATATTTACAGGTGTTTTTCTACTTTACAGAGCACCTTCAGATTGAGAAAGCATTACAGTGTATTCAGTTTACAGCTGATAACTTCCTGGCTAATCACTATTTGTGTTAATTAAACTATATTTTAAAGACTAGAGGGTTGATGAGCCAGTGCTATAAACAGAGATGAGGAATAGTTCTCTTGTGCCTCACTGAGGTAGCTCTGCCTACGACAGGGGAGTTTGGAACTACATGATCTTTGAGGTCTCTTCCAACCTAAGCCATTCTATGATTCTATGCTCATTACACCCATAGGATTAACAACAGCATCAGCGTGAGTAGTTTGATTCAGGATAATGACAGGGTTTTAGTCCACCCTGTGCAGACAGTACTTCTTAGTTAGTACTTCTTTGTTAGTACTTCTTATGGCCACATAGGGAAACATGATTTAATACTTAGTGACCATATTCTGAGAAGACGTAAACAAGTAAACTTGCAGTAGTTACATCAGACCCAAGACAACTTACTGAACAGCTCAATAATGCAATAAGCTCGCAATCTAAATGTCCACTGTAAGGTAGTAGCAGAGTAAAGGGAACTCAAGTTTTGGATAAAACAAAACAAAAAGTTTTCTAGCTCATGTAAGAGTAACCTATGTTTTTTAAACCACATAGGCAGGTCAAGTGCAGCTAGCATATCTGTAGCCATATCCTTTCCTGTCAAACTGGCAGAGGAATAATCTGGGTATCTGTTGTGGGAGGAAAACAATCAGCATGATAGTGTGTGGCTTGTAGGATCATTAAGACTATCTGCTCTTCTAGCTCAGGTGGGCAAAATCTGCATGTAACTGACAGTTTTGCTTGGGCTGTGAGTCAGAATAGCACATAGGTGGAGATATGCTCTGAAACTATTTGAAGCAATTATATTTATCTGGTTCAAATGAATACAGGAAACTCAGCATGAGATTTTCGACTCTTTCAGGAGGAATCGTCAAGGGTAAATGCCCTGATGATCTGCTTGCATGTATATATATATAGCCTTACTAAACCAGAGTTCCTTGTCATTAATAACATTTATGATGAAAAAAGGATAAGTTTAAATTCATTATCTCTGCTCCTTGTTTTGTGCTTCCAATACGTAGCTAAGCACTACCATGCTGCTATCACCGCCATGCCTCAGAATGTCAAAGGGAGAAACTTCATAATGCTTTGTCTTTGCTGCTTCTCCATGATCATCACCTGCCCCTCCTCCTCATGTGATCCCCCACACAGGATGCCGTTCTTCCTGTGTGAGCATCCCACAGGCTGCAGCTCTCCAAGCACTGCTCCGACACTTCTCTGTACCACAGGGCCCACCCTTTGGGCACTGCTCTGTAGGGGTCCCCACAGGCACAGCCCCCCCAGCCCTCCTGCTCCACTGCAGGCTGCTCTCCACAGACTGCAGCTCCAGCCCAGGGCTGCTCCTGTGGTGTTATCCATGGGCTGTTCCTCCTTCAGGCCCCATCCACTGCTGCCCCATGGGCTCCTCGGTGGGCCTCTCCTGGGCTGCAGGGAAAATCTGAACTGACCTGGATATCTGCAACTGCAGGACTCGTTCACACTTTCTCACTCCTCTCTCACAGCTCATATATGCACAGCAGTTTCTCCCTTTCTTAGATCTGCTCTCACAGAGCACAACCAGTGCTGCTGTGCCCAGCAGCAGGTCCCTTTGGAGCAGCTGGAGCTGGCTCAGTTCTGATGTGGGGCAGCTGCTGGGTTCTGTTCACTGAGGTTGCATTCCTGCAACCACCCTTTCTGCCACCAGAACTTTGCTATGTATAACCAACACATTTTCTTACATGAGAGGCTTTTGACATTAGGCAGTTCTATCTAAAACAACATAGTATAGGCACGGAATGATATTCCATAGAATGGAATCAGTTATGGGCAGCAAGATGAAAGGCACTGAGGTAGTATCAGGGGATGAAGAAAGCCATGGCCAATAAGGTTTCTTAATGTTAATCAAAGGGAAAGAATTCTGTTCAAGGATGTAAAAAAAAAAAAGGGATAACAATCAAGTTTACTTTGTTCTCCTGATGGATGAATCTGGAAGCCATAAAGGCAGCACTTCTATGGAGTTTATAGTCTTTCTTGGATCAAAGGATTTAGCTGGAGAAAATGAACAGAAGGTTGCCTTGAAATTCTGACAGAAAGCCCCAGGGATACTCTGAGCAGCCAAAGAAAGGAAGAAGCCATGGACTGTTCATTATTCTTCATTGATTTGTACGAGGGGCAGTGCTCAGTAAGAGTGAATTTGATCTTCTACAAATCTTGTAAACTCTATTATAGAGACTTATAAGAGATGGCAAAGAAAAATGAAGACAGAGGACCCTTTTCCTATTCTTTTCCCTAACGGATGGTAAAAACAACCATGCCATTTCATCTTATAATACTTTCCTGAATACATTACTTTAGCAACAGTTTTGTCTCCTCTGAATCTCCAGCAACTTTATACTGCTCCCCGATTTGGCTGAACAAAGACACTCCTGCAGTTCTTGATGTTTGTGTCGCCTCCACTAATGAGTTCTCAGAGGCATATTAACCTAAATAGCTTTGTAAAAGAGAAGTGTTAAAAGAGGTCTCACAGTTAGTGCACAGATCTGGGGAGGATGCATAAGAAGCTAACTTTCCTTTATTCTCTCTCTTTGTGCATGGAATTTGCAATACTAGCACTTTTCTGGGGAAAAAGGAGCTAGTAGTCAGTAGCCTAGTAATCAGACTGTGTTATCTTTCCTTGCTAAGAAGCAGAATATTCCAAAATGTCATATATGCCCATAAGAATAAATGTCTTAGCACTGTGCATATTTTACTTTATCGGATCATGGGTGCTAGGGAACCTAGTGCTACTCAAACAGAAAAATGAGAAATAGTGAGAATTATAAAGGCTACCAGCAGACATCTCAGCATGAAAAGGGAATCAGATTCCTCTAGGACTTTCATGCTGTTCTTTCTCATGAATACTTGCTTAGTCCCGATGAAATATATATGTGTGTTATATACAAGTATAAGGTGGAGACACAATTCAACCAAGGGGTGAGTACTCTGAGATTTACACTCCTCACTAATATCTGACTACTTCAAAGCATGGAAATGAGAGCAGATTCTTCAGGCAAGAAAAGGATCCACTCATGAAGCAAAAACCGACAGCTTTCTCCCCAAGGAAGGATGCTGCCATATTCTTTTTCCTTCTGGTGGTGAGAAGAGGGAGAGAATGCATCTGTTTTCAGTGTAGCAACTACCCATCATGTTTTTGTGGTCATAACTGAGAGGAGGAACAAAAATAGTTAAATTACTTCAAATGGAATCCTTGGATAAAGTCTAATATTAAAGCTACTCTAGGTGTGGACTGATTTGCTCAGCCCTTTTCTCCATGAAACAAATCTTTGCCCAAGTGCTGGAAAACCATTAATGTTGTGGGATGGCATTTTCTTTTCTTTTCTTTTCTTTTCTTTTCTTTTCTTTTCTTTTCTTTTCTTTTCTTTTCTTTTCTTTTCTTTTCTTTTCTTTTCTTTTCTTTTCTTTTCTTTTCTTTTCTTTTCTTTTCTTTTCTTTTCTTTTCTTTTCTTTTCTTTTCTTTTCTTTTCTTTTCTTTTCTTTTCTTTTCTTTTCTTTTCTTTTCATAATGTGTCATGGTTTTATGATTTTTGGCATTGGTATTCCACATCATAACATCATGTGGTGTATTGGGAGTTAAAGAGTTAATGCTCCAGCTCCATGGATCATCGATAATTCCAGGTATACCTTTCTCAGAAGAGAAGAAGAAATAAATTCCCCAGAGGACTTTGTGATGCTTTGCATTTTTACGTGTTTACACTCAGAGGGAAAGATAAAAACTGTCTGCGGTCACGGGACACTCTCTTTCCTTTGGGATCGACTCAGCAGTGGGTGCTCGCTGCCGTCTGCCTTCAGCGTTAGCGTAAGGCCTTCGGTTTATCAAGCACTCTCTCTTGCTCATTTTATTTGATTTATTAGCTTTAATTCCAATTATATTGTATTACATTGTGTTATTTTGCTTTCCGATATATATTTAGTAAATTAGCTTTCCTCCTCCGATCGTTGCCGCTGTTTTGTTCCTAGGCCCATCTCTATTTTCCCTTTTCCCTTTCCCCCTTCCCTTTTCCTGGGGTGTGGGTCCATGGGTCCCCCGCACCAATTGTGCAGAACTGGGCCAAACCTGCCCGTAAACTGTTGACATAATGATTTAAAAATTCCTGTCTCTCTACATGTAAGACCAGATATTACAAAATACCATCCCAGTCCTTCTCCCATTGTGGCTGCTAGAAAAGCACTTATTGGTTTAAATAGGAACTGTATAAAGCCCTGTGATTGTAGTGGGGAGTCAGGAATAATTTATGCCACCTACTGATCAACAAATAGTCTCTGATTGTTTTTCTTTGTGTTTGAAATAAGGGAACACAGAAGACTTACTATTTAAAAGAATGTGACTGTAAGACTGTGATTAAGTTTTTTGTGGTGTCCTTGTTTAATAGTAGATAATACTAAAAATAGGACTTATAATTTCTGCATTAGTAGGCTTTTTGAAGAAGGATATAAAATGAGTTATATATTTATGATTTTGTTGAGCAAGCTTACTAAAGTATTTATTAATAATACTGAAAGTTGAAGAAAAATTATGTCTGGTTGTTTAAGAGAAAAAATAAGCTTTTCATTTTTTTTTCTATTTTCTGAAGGTATTCTATAAAGCCTTGCTTTCTTTTTTTTTTTTTTTTTTTGTAATATATAAGAGAAGAACAACCTAATTCAATAGTTTCATACACATCATTCTTCCTCCCCAAAACATATTATTGACTTATAAAACTCATACTGCAACAAAAATGGGATTCTCAAAGAGGCTTGAAGAGTGAAGGCTGTCCATTGTCTTCAAGTCTGATAGTGTTATACATTTCAGAGCACTAAGGCCACTAAAAGGACATACTCTTGAGTATGTTGAATCAGCTCCTGGAGCCTTCTGTGATTTCTGCTGGAAATAACAATGCTACTTTTAATTAAGTAGGGTTGACATTCCATTCTCAAGTGTGTTGTGTTTGTAGTGAAATACTGTTCAAGGTCTTTGTGGTAAATAATCTAGTTAGATGATAAGGGTCTGATTCTATGTATTATTTAGTGAAGATACTATTTCTTGACTCATAAAGAGGAAGCTCATGTCATCATCATGAACTGGATGACATATTTTAGAGAAAAAGTTGACAGACCTTGAAATGTTACTGGACTATTGATTGATCTTGAAATGTATGTTTGGATGGTGAGGTGGGTTGAGAACTGGCTGACTGACAGAGCTCAGAGGGTTGTGCTCAATATGGCAGAGTTCAGTTGGAGACCTGTACTTAGCGGTGTTCCTCAAGGGTCAGTCCTGTTCAACATTTCCATCAATGACCTCAGTGAGGGAATAGAGTCCACGTTCAGCATGTTTGCTGATGACACAAAGCTGGGAGGTGTGGATGACACGCTGAAAAGCTGTGCTGCCATTCAGCAAGACCTGGACAGTCTGTAGAGTTGGGCAGAGAGGAACCAGAAGAGGTTTAAAAAGAGCAAGTGTAGAGTCTTGCACCTAGGGAGGGTGCACTGGTATAGGTTGAGGGATGACCTGCTAGAGCAGAGCTCTGAGGAGAGGGACCTGAATGTCCCGGTGGATGATAGATTGGCTATGAGCCAGCAGTGTGCCCTGGGGGCCAAGAAGGCCAATGAGATCCTTGGATGAACTAAAAAGAGCATGGCCAGCAGGTCAAGGGAGGTGATCCTACTCCTCTACTCTGCCCTGGTGAGGCCTCATCTGGAGTACTGTGTCCAGTTTTGGGCTTCCCGGTACAAAAAAGACAGGGATCTCCTGGAAAGAGTCCAACAGAGGGCCACAGAGATGATAAAGGGCCTGGAACACCTCCCTTATAAGAAAGGGCTGAGAGACCTAGGTCTGTTCAGTCTTGAACAAGGAAGACTCAGACTGTCTATAAATAACTAAGGTGCAAGAGTCAAAGGGACAAGGCTGGATGCTTCCCAGCAGTGTGTGGTGATAGGACAAGGGGAAATGGTCACAAGCTGAAGCATAGGATGTTCTGAACAAATGTGCATGTCATGGTTTTATGATATTCATTATTGGTATTCCACATCATAAAATCATGTAGTGCAGTGGGAATTAAAGAGTTAATGCTCCAGCTCCATGGGTCATCAATAGATCCAGGTATACCTGTCTCAGAAGAGACGAAGAACTGCATACCCCAGAGGACTTTGCGTTGCTTTGCATTTTTCTGTTTTCCACTCGGGGAGAGTTGAAAACTTTTTGTGTGTCAGAAGACACAGGCTCTTCCCTTTTGGATCGACCCAGCAGTGGGTTCTTGCTAGCTGTCTCACCTTCAGCATTTAGCATAAGGTCTTGGGTTTATCGAACACACACTTGCTCATTTTATTTGGTTTATTAGCTTCAGTTCAAATTATATTGTATCATACTGTGTTATTTTGCTTTTCAGTATCTTATTTAGTAAATTAGCTTTCCTCCTCAGATCATTGCTGCTGTTTTGTTTCTAGGCCCATCTCTCTCTTCTGTTTTCCCTTTTCCCTTTCCCCCTTCCCCAGGGCGTAGTTCCGTGAGTCCCCTGCACCAATCGTCACTGAACTGGGCCAAACCAGCCCGTAAAATGTTAAAGAGTGTGTAAGAACTTTGCAGTGAGGGTGATGGAGCACTGGCACAGGCTGCCCAGAGAGGTTGTAGAGTCTCCCCCCAGTTACCCTATAATAGGTTGATCCAGTTGGATATTGAATGTCTCCATAAAAAGTCACGCCACAACCTCCCCGTACAGCCTGTTCCAGTGCTCTGTCACACTTACTGCATAGAAGTTATTCCTTGTGTTAGTATGGAAATTTCAATCCTCAAGTTTTAGTCCATTACTCGTCTTATTGCTACACACCGCCAAGAAGAGCCTGGCCTCATACATTAGCCTCCCACCTCCCTTTGTATATCTATAAATATTTATCAGATCCTCTCTCAGTTTTCTTTTCTTCAGGCTGAACAGAACCAGGTTGTTCAGGTTTTCCTCATGCGGGAGATGCTCCAGAGAGTTGAAAGAAAAAGGTTAAAAAAGCTGTAGCGCATATTTAAACTGCTTTCATGAATATAGACTCAACACTACTATTTTATGTGCCAAATTCAAAAATTTGACCATAGATGTCCAAAATTAATTTAAAAATACGCTAAATGATTAAATATACAAATGTAAAATGAATAATAAACATAGAATCATAGAACAATCTACGATTCTATGATTCTATGGATAATAAACATGTATCTTTATGATTAAATATGGAGTTACAGTTCTATGTAATTAATAAAGAATAAGGGAGGTTTCTTTTATAAATCTAACCATGTTACTTTGTTGCTACTTTCTTATATTTTTCCTCTAAAAAGATCACTTCATTCAAAATGTGATTTAAATACTGCTGAAAATAATGACAGGAGGTAACTAATGTTTTCCTTTTCTTAGTCTCAAAAGTCAATATCTGAAGCATTACACATTTACAAAACTCTTGTTAGATTATTGAGATTTTATACTGTAGTTTTGGTGAAAAATCTTTTTAAAGGTTTCTAGAATTAAAGTATGAGTTTATGCATTACGAATATATTTGTCAAGTTTAATGAGTGGCCTCAAATCATCAGGACATTGAGCAGTTTACGTCAACACTGCTCAGGTAAAATTCTCATTCCTCTCAAAACTAAGGTCATTAATCTATACATATAAGGAATCTGTAAAAACAGAAACAAGGAATTGTTTTGCAGCTAACCAGATTGTGCTTGGCAGGTAGCAGTAGATGGCATTGTTACACATTGTCTGCCAAGCTCTTTTCCTAGCTTGCACTTAAATCCACTGCATTCTGGGAAGATGATTTCCTGTGAGTTTTACATTAAACTTTATTCCAGCTGAGACCGTATCCTTTGGAAATATGCCATGTAAGCAGTAGAACAGTTTCCTCCTTTCTTTAGAATTTAAATAATGTGAGAGCTTCACTCCATACCAGGTGTTGTGTAATGACATTATTCTTAGGATGGATATTGGCTTTGTTCTGTTTGTGGTTGCCTTTCTTTTATAGCTGCTATGATGCATATGTTTGTGTTGACAGAATAAGGTATGTTTAAAGTCTGTTCACACTATGTCCTTGATTTCTCCTCCACTCTAAAACTCACTTAGAAGTCCTTGGAATTCTACCACTGAGAAATGAAGCACAGATGTTACAAGGGGCTACTGATACTGAAAGAAAAGTTTAGCATACAAGGAAAGTTAATCTAATTAAAATCTTACTATCTAAGTCAGTTGTAATAGATTAAGAGTGTCATTGATTATACCTTTCCAGAGGAACTCTTCAGATTTAACTGGAAGTATACTATTTTTACTAAATAAAAGTTATCCTCCACATTTTGTCCTTTGGTGATGTTTGAAGATGTATTAAAACATCTTTGAGGGAAGTATTTTAATAATTGTAGCCCACTTTAGAAAAAAAAAATTATTGTCAGAACTGCAAATTCTGTCACTGAGAAGCTTATGAACTACAGCACATTTCAAGCTTGAAGAAAAGAAATGATTGTAAGAACTAAGAATGCATAGAATCTATAGAAACCAATTAAACATGAGAATACGTAGCTGTCTATTCCCAAAGGAGACAGATATATCTAGTGTACAAACAATTAACCTCAGCATACTCTAGAGGAAATACATTTTATTATGAGTAATTTTAATATACCTCTGACTAGTATTCTGAAACATAATGCACTAAGTGAATTCAGGATTAATTGCTACCAATAATTGTGAAGGTGAAAATCTTTTCATTGGCTTACATTACCAAGATTAGCTGGGAACAGAATAAGGAAAGGGTCTGAAACCACATCTGCCATTAATTGCTGTTTACCTTGAGCTTCTCGGAACAGTCCAACAGTCTTCGTGTCAAGAGTATGAGTCCTAGACTTCTGTCAATACTTCCTTTTTGATACCACATAAAAGGAGATTTCTGACCCTTAAAAAAATTGGTGCAGCACAATCACCGCATAAATTTTCCCCAGTCCAAACAGCTCCACAGTGACAGAACCAAGGAAGGTATGTATAGTTCTTAAAGTTCATCTCATGTTGAGGCAGCTAGTAGAAAAAAGCCACATGAGCAGCAGCCTAGATGAGCTCGCTTCTACCCACTTCATGTGCAGAAAATCAAGAGTAATAACTTAAAAATATTCTACACTAGTTGAAATGAATCCCTCCATGAGAGTTATTGCAGATTTAGTCTGAAGTAACAGGATTTTGCTCTTATGATTTATTACTCGTTCTAAGGTAGACAAGTATTTTGAACTTCATATGTTATCTTCTGGAGCTGCCATCTAGACAAAAAAATTTAATTTACATCTATTACTACTGTTATATTTTATACAAGCCATTGTTTTTTGCTTTTTATTTTTTCTGAACAATTTTAAGCTTATTTAATTTTCACTCTTGAAACTTCAGCTTTCTAGGAAATAGTATGCTAATCTTTCTGTAATCAGTGGGTGCCTTCCATCAATTGTGTTAATCTATATCTCTGAGCAAACAAATGCAACGACAGAGCACTTTCAGAACATATTCATAGTAATACCATAACATCTAAAATTTTAACAATAAGCAATATTGAAATAAATGAAGTATGCAATCTCACAGAAATATATGGCCTACCTGCAGTTACAACTCACTATTCTCTTGATATCTGTGAAAGAAAAATGAAATTCTTCAATACAATTATTCTGATAGAAAGTATATAATATAGATGTATTATAGACAAATGTATAGACAAAAGAAAAGCTTGTGGTTGATGTATTTTGCTGTCTTTCCCAGGAAATACTTTAAACTATACTGGCAAAAGAGGGCTTTGGCCATTATAGGCTGTTTTGTCATGAGAAATGACGGGGGAACAGATCAGGATAAAGAATACTGGTATAAAGTACCAGAAAACTAACACACACATTCACCAAAGGTAAGTGCAAAGATTGTGTAATTGCTAGATACTAAAATTTATCACTTTGGCATATTGTGGGGAGAGGAGGAGAAGTACTTACATGGACTTTATACCCAAAAGATTTATCTCAAAATAACAAATGCTGAAAGGAGTTTATATACCACAAGTATGGAATTCTAGGATTAGTGATGATCCAGTACAATTACCCATATAAATAACATAATTCCAGATGTTTTTCTATCCTTAGTAGGTATGAATTTTTTCATGCTTTATCAGGGTGACATTTACAGCTGTCAAGGGAATGTGTATGAGTAATTTACTGATTTTTTTTTCAGAGACAGTGAAGCCCATTGGGAAATATGCTCTATAGTTTCTTAAAAAATATTTATGATTTACTAGTTTAAATTTGCTGCTAGAAAGAACATTTCTTGACTAAGTCCCATTTCAGGTTTGTCAAGATAATGGCTGGAGCTGAAAAGCTGAAGGTGTTTGCCTGTGTTGATAGCCTAGTTACAGGGAACAGCGAGTTTCAAGTGGTAATTGAAAAGTTATGAATTCCCATGGCTGCAGGTGTAATGTTATGCTTTGAAGATAAAAGACCCCAATGGATAACAATGTTTTTCTAATGCTTTAGGAGGTGGTGCATACTTTGATATAATGATATGCAGATTTTTTCAGGATGAAGTGGTAAAGCAAAGTTTTACTTTATATCATATCCAGCAGGAAAGTCCAGGCTAGCATTATGAGGAAGCTTGTAGTGTGGTATCACCAAGCAAGGTGGGATTGCAACATTTGGTGATGAGTGATTTAGGGCCTTGAATGGCACTCCTGAGGCATGTCTACATAGCAATCTGCACATAGAATCACAGTACCCTTAGAGTTGGAAGGGATGCTTAAAGGTCATCCAGTCCAACTCTCCTACAATGAACAGGGACACCTACAGATACATCAGGTTGCTCACAGCCCCATCCAGCTAGACCTTGGATATCTCCAGGGACAAAGTATCTATCACCTCTCTGGGTGACATGTTCCAGTGCCTCAGCACCCTTATTACAAAAACTTTTTTCTTTATACCCTCCCCTGTTCTAGTTTGGAAGCATTTTCCCTTGTCCTAACACAACAGATCCTTCTACAGACTCTGTCCTTATAGCCTTCTTTTAGCTACTGAAAGGCCACTATCAGTTCTCCCCAGAGATTTCTCCAGGCTGAAGAGCCCCAGCTGTCTAACCTTGTCTTCATAGGTGTTCTATCCCTTGGATCATTTCTGTGGGCCTCCTCTGGACATACTCCAAAAAAGGATGTTTCTGTGCATGGGAAGAGCAGGAGAGGTATCAAGAGGGTGTGAGGACTGTGCAACTGTGCTGAGGCAGTTGGTTGGCCTGGACTGGAATTATGAACTCATTCCTTTAGCTAGGACTGCTTGTTTCTTCTTAAGATCACCGAAAATAAGAAATACATCTTTCAGCATCTCAATATTACTTGCAGATGTGATGGTGGGGGTAGAAATCCTTTTAAAGCTCGGACTGTATTGCTTTCTAGTTGACAAGTCCTGGATTTCAAGATTATTTCTTTAACAATATCAGAGGTATTCCAAGGACATTTATTAAAACAATCTAGGATCTGCTGCAAATACCAACTCATAACATCAACTGAAGACCCCATGAGTTCTCTCCAGTATTATCATCTTAGTCAACTTGATTTTTCATATACAGCTTTGAGAAATATCTTTTTTTCTGCAATGGGCAAAACTACTCAAACAAAATGTCAAAAGAAAATGCTTCTTTTCCAATAACTTGTTTTCTGAAGGTTTTCAATGAAGATGGCAACTGAAAACTTGTAAGAGAGCCTGTTTGTTTGCATCCTAGGCATGAGACACAGCTCATTGCTTGCTGGAAAGAGCTTATTCTGACCACTGGATCACCTTGTTCTTTACGGCCTCTGCTAAGGAAGGAATTACTAAATCTTCTGAGGATTTCCCCAGGTTTTCCTTTTGTTCCTGTCTTATTTTTTTTCCCCTAGCATATTTTCTCAGTTGCAAATCTGTAAACATAGCAAATTACTACCAGTACAATGGGTACCAGCAGAAGTCTGAACAAGCCTGCTGTGCTGATTATCTTCCATCCTCTAAATGTCCCTGATTTGTGTACTTGCTGAAGAAGAAGGAAGGATAATCTCACAGAAAGTTGATGTTAGGAAGTTAAGAAGGATTAATGTTATCTTACTGACTTAAAACTAGTTTCATGTATAGAAGGAAATGTTTTGCTTTAGGAAAGAACAGACAGAAAGAATAGAGGAAAGAATAGATAACTGAAATTATATTCAATGCTATTAATCACATTACTGTAAATATATTTGACAATAATAACACAACTGCAATGTGACCTGGAGCCACATATCAAAGTTCATATCTCAGGCTCTTCCTTCATCTCTAGCCCTGTTTTTATGAGATATTTGTTCGCTGTCATCATACTTTATTGTGTCCACTAAGAACTTTAATCCACAGTTTACTCCCACAATAGAATGACAGCACTAAAATGTGTACTTGAGTATTCAGAAAAGTTTAATCTCCAGAGCTGTGTTGTATTTAAAAAGCAATATGTTCTGTAATCCCATAGTGCTTTCTTGTATGCACATATTGCTGCACGCCTGTCTGCTGAAATCCTTACGAAAATGCTCCAAAACAACGTGCTTACCATTTGTTCTGCTACCATTTTCAATAGTGGATCCATTAATTAAACATCAAAAGTACCAGATAGATTAATTATGATTTTCATTTTGAAACATAGTTTATACGCTTCTATATATAAACGTAAAATAGCTGTTTGTATTGAAGTAATCTTTGGGCTTCAAACGAACAGAACTGGTGTCTGAAGACAGAAGTACCTTTTTTCCACATTTTCACCACCCATTATTATTAAATGAATATCAAGCTTAATGCTGTGGCAAAATAGAAGCCTTTGTGTATAACTAATGTGTGATGGCTGCACATTTCAAAAAAAGCATTAGTCCTTATGGACAGAACTCTAGGTAATGCAAAATAGCTGGAAAACACACATATCTATAATATAGAGAAAGCATTTAATAGCCATTTACAATATGCAGGCCATATTATCAACTCAGTATTCAATTCCTAGTGCTGTTTTACCTCATTAGGTTAGATTCTTGTTGACATGGCAAAACCAAGTTTGAAATTTTCACGTGACAATGCCCAACACCACTTATACCCATCATTCTGGTATTACCAGTTACATTTGTCCTAGCTGTAAATATCTTGCTCTCTCTCCCAATACTACTTACTTGATAGAGTACCTCCCCAAACAGTTTTCTACATCCATTCCCAGTTTGACCAAATTTTGCTACAATTTGCCCCATTTTTTTCTGCACTTTACACAGAAGATCTCTCCCAGTTGAGCTCTTGTGTTCCTATAGGATTTCTTATTTTAATTACGTATTTTTCTTGAATCTTTTTATTCTTACTAATTTGCTGTGCTGCTGAAGAAGCAGACTCCCAGTTCTTATGGCTGGGATGCTTTGTTGCCTGGAATGAACTGTGCCTGCATCCTGGGTGTTGATAATGCTGCTTGGACAGTTGATTAATGGGCTGCATTTGCACTGTTCCTGGATGCAGTTCAGGCATTCATGTGTTGTAAGATCCTCTTTGTTGTCTGAGAGTTTGGGACTCATCATGTGTTGTTGTATTTTTTTTTTTTTGGACTTCTGTATAGTTCTTCAATAGAATCTTCACCATACTTCACCAAATCAGCAAAAAGCTGTTTATTTCACTCATATTCCCTCATGTAATTAGTTTTTCCTTTCAGCAGCTTTCTGTTCTGTTCTGTTTCTCTTTGTTCCTGATACGTGCTATTGTATATACTCAGAAAATAAATGAGAAAATTAGCACTCTAGGGACAGTAAATCATATTTTTTTCTGTTTTATATTTTCTTTCCATCACTCCTTATATTTTTTTTTGTTGTTTTCAATTTAGTCTTGAATATTGCAAATTGATTTTCTTATTAGAATTCACTTTGAATCATAATCTCTAGCAGATAAAAAATATAAAACTTAAAAGGTTATAAATCATAAATTATATTCCAATTGTATTTCCCCCCCCCCCCCCTTTTTTTTCCAATGGGTCATGCGTTACAGGAAATTTTGCAAGAGAATACTCTTCTAGGAGGCTTTTCCCTTTTTTTCTGTTGCAGTACCACAGTAATGATGTTGCCTACAAATACTCTATTAAGTATTACCACCTTTTTTTTTTTTTTTAATTCAGGCTGTAGTGAGAATATATAGTTAAGACACACTGAAGAGAGATTTTTATAGAACCCTTATTAGTTTTAAAGATTCTGAAGATTATTCTGATATCTTCAGGCAATCACTAAATATGAAGGTACTACATCCAAAGGTAAATTAGATGTTACAAGGGACAATTATAACCCATTAGAATGTATTATATGCATTAATAAAATGGTAAATTTTAGATCTGAGCCAACTATCATTCTCTCAGACTACTCCTGAGCAGAACTTTGAAGATAGTATTGATAGTTTTGATGACTATTTTCAATAGGCATTTATGATGTGAGTCATTTTGGAATGTAGATGTGTCTGATTAAGAGCATGGGCTGTTCTTTATTATTGCATACTGTAGAAGAGCATTGCTAAAGAACTGTTCAGTATAAACCATAGTAGTCTTACTGAGATCTAATTGATCTAATCTTCAGTTGCAAAGATAGAAATAAGCTGTAGTGAGTTTATTTCAGTTGGTAAAGGGAAATATTCTTTCCGTAGCAACATCGGATAACCAATCTCTGAATTCTTCCTCAAATTTAATATGGTTACCATCTAGTCACAAATTCAGGCCTATTCGCAGATATTTTTGTATAAACACTTTTAGACATTTTTTCTTTTCTTGTGTTTAATTAGTTTTTGGGTTGTTGTTGTTGTTGTTAGTTCTGTTGTTGTTTTTGGTTTTTGTTGTTTTTTTTCCCAGAAGTAAGCCACGTATATATATGTTTATTTATATAAAATCATGTCTGTTTTTTCCTGCTTGTCTAGTCTTTGCAAAATTACAGATCATATTGATCTTTTTTTTTGATGTACATTTCACAGATAGACTCCTTACGCATGTTAGGGCCTTGCATATCTGCGTGATTTATAACATGATCTATGGTTTCCAATCAGACCAGCAGCCACTAAAAAAAACTGTGGAAAAACTCTGACTAGATCCATGTGGATAGCAAATCAACACATAGCTCATAATCCCTTCTGTGTGCCCAACAGATAGTGTTAATTTGGGCAGTAGTAAATGCAAGGCAGATAAAAATCATGAGGAAGTGGCAGCAGAGGCAAAAAGACTATACATTTCATCAGCTATTGCTTGCTGGGCTTGTTCTGGACAAATGCTATTATCTCCTTGTGTTTCATCAGTGTGGTCCTATCTGCCATCCTCTTGTTCCTCCTCATTTTCCTCCTGGCAAGGCTAGTGCTATATCATATTAGCTCTATGTCAAAGACTTTTTGGTGAGTGATTCTGGGTGCTAGTTCAAGCCTCTTCCCTTCATATCTTTTCTCTCTGAAATTTTTCTCGGGTTCCCTAACTTCTACTCCCCAGTGGCATGGGTATCTGTCACAGGCTCTGTCATTCTCTTTGTTTCCTTAAGACTGAAGCAGTTTGTCAGCCCAGTACCCAATGTCAAATGTCTCATGTGCTGGCTCATCTTTCCTTGCTCTCATCTCAGACCAGGGATTATGACCATTGCTTTGTCTCATTCCCTGTTCCTGCAGTCCTTCCTTCATCCACTCCTCTCCTTTCTATCCCAGGGGCCAGAGCAGTCATTCTCAAAACATTTCCTCTTCCTATTTTGTAACATTATCATCTGTCTGTAAAATACATTATTGATCCATTCTGTTCTATCAGGAGAGTGCCAGGAGGTACTTTGCAGTTCAGCATAGCCTTATCAAGTGTGAAATGACTGATGGTTAGAAGAATAAATGGCCGAAGTACTGCTTGAATTTGTGGTTGTGCTAAATAGACATCAAGAAATATCCACATGCCCTCTTCTTATCTTTCTTTACAAATGCCCCCAATCAACTTTTTTGCCCATATATTATTAGTTTAGTCCCTAAAATTCTAATTGTGATTGAAGATAATCTCTGAAACTACAAAGTGATAGATTTCTTATCAATGCTGATTCAGAGCTCCCAAATTGGTGCTAGTAAGGCCACCCTACAAGTATTTTTATATATACATAAATACTATATATTTCTATGCTATGTTGTGCTATGCTATGCTATGCTATTCAAACTATTTTCTGAAATTCCACTTTCTTTCATAGTGCATATTTAAAGGCATACATAAATCCATTTATTCCTACTGGCTCTTTCTCCCTCTCAAGCTATATGACCCATGGTTTGTGACTAAAGAGAGTTCAACTATTCATCAAAGAAAAGCATTGTAGTATATACCTTCTGAGATAAAACTGTATTAGACAAAAAATAGAAAACACGTCAAGAAAAAGAAATGTTGTCAAGAAGAATGATTTCTATTCGTGTCTTAAAGTATTCCTATATATTTTCTTGAATTTTTATTAAGTTGTATTTTGACAACGACCAGAAAATCTGTTGCACTCACTTAATCCTCCCATTATCTGTAAACGAGCAGTACTACATGCTTTAAGGTTAATTAGAGCATAATTCCCAGAGCAGTATACATATTTGCTGGCACTGAAATTAAAACTTTAAGCTGGTTGGCTGATTTTAATGCTAATTTATCACTTACCATCTGTCAAAACACAAATTAGTTGGCTATACTATTCCCTTCTGACCTCTCGCATGGTTTACACTCAGTTGATAAACACATGGTTTTATCGGGAAAACCTGAATTATCACCCACACAGTGGGTCTCATTTTGCAAAACACAAGTAACTTATGCAAGGTAGTGTGCTCCTTAACATACTTATTAGGCATTAAATTTCTTAGCACTTCTTAAAATTGTATATTTTAATAGGTTCTGTAATTTCCATGTATATATAACAAACTGACACCAATCTGTGCTCTATTCAGCAAGTAGCATTGTTTCCTTTGGTGGAAATCCTATCTCAGAATCCCACGTGAGCAGGGAATATTTAATATGTAGGCAAACTCCCTGCAATAAAACTATTTTGAGCTCTCTTACAGACGATCTGCCCTTTAGATTAGTTCAGGTTCACACAGCTGCACAGTGAATAGAAATATTTCACAGCTCAATAAATGGGGCAGCTGGTATTTTGCTTCATCTCAGAGCAATTTCACTGGGAATCAATAAAGTATGGTGCCCATTTTGAACAAAAGAGCATGTTGGATGGGGTATCATCATTGTCATCATGGTCAGATTCTGGCTGCCAAGAGACAAATAAACAGTTCTCTTAGAGTCTTACCTTTCTCATCTTTATGTACCCATTGTCAGTTTACTCCCCTACCAGGTAAGCTCACATGCATTTCTTAATTATGAAACAACTACAACAACAAATAAGGGAAGAAATAGAAAAAGTAAAAAACAAAAGAAGAAGAAATACTGAAATGCCTACTAAGTATATCTTGCATGGAAAACAAAATATAGTTGAGGTTTCCCATATATTTAGAAAGGAACTACCAAATAGGTGATATATAGTAGTTTAGCAATAGGGATCAGTATATTGGTTTAAGGCAATGACTGCTAGTTTTAGAACTTTCCATTTTAACTTTACTTGGTGTGTGAAACAGCCTTCATTTTTTTTCAACAATTCTGCTCCACAGGAGAACTGGAGTCACAATAACTGATTTTATCTTTGCATCCAGCAGGTGCAAGGACTTTTTCCTTGAATTTCACATAATTGCTTTGGAAGTTGCTTGTTATGGCCTAACAAGCAATGGAAGAGTAGAGGTCAGTGAAAAGCCCCAGCGATGAAGCTGATGATGGAAAATTGGGGAAAAAGAAAGTGGTTGAAGGCCACCAGTGGCCATTACTGCACATGCACAAAGGGATATCAGCATATATTAATGAGTTCTTGGAAAAGAATGAATATGTATGAGAATGTATTGCATATGTATATCTTAACTGTTTAAATGTCGAATGTGAACTCTCAGAGTGTGCACTTGATTTGTCAAGTTTCCTGCTATGTTTTGTAAGGAATAAAGGAGCGATGCTTTCTGACATCACACTGAAGTTAGAGAATTTTCTTCCCATATTTCAGTTGACATGGGGATACCAGAATGTATTCAACACCTCAAGAACACCTCACTGCTCTAGAATCAGATTTCCATTCTATATTTTAAACTTGATGACGTCAGCCTCTCTAGTTTTAATCTGGCATGTTTTGCACTTTCCAGTACCACTCTCCTTTCTTTTTGATGTTTTAGTTCAGTGGACTCTAAAACAAGGCTCTAGCCTGTGCCAAGATCTTTATCTCACACTATTTCCCACAGAAATATTTATTAAATATTCATTTTCATTCTGACAATAGTTTTTCCTATCTTTTTTGTGAGATGTTGCTTGAAAGGCTATTGACATCATTTCAGATACTCCTTATTATCTGTGAAATGCAAAGGATAATTCACTATTTCATGTCCATGGAAAGATAGAGACAGGAATCATCTATCTCAATAAAAATAAAATACAATTTGAAGATCACTGAAGGTCATAACTCTGACTTTTCATGCCCAAGACTACATTCCTTTTTAGGAATTTTTTTTTTGGTTTTGCATTTCCCTCATTTGTTCTCTCTGATTTAAATTGAAGTCCTTTGCATACTTTTTTTTCTCAAGATTAATTTCAAATGATCATAATTTCCATTAATGCATAATACAATGAAATTGGTAACTCCACTTCTGCAATCATGTAGTTTTCATTCATATGATCTTTTTTTTAGCCTAGAATTGCCAATGCTTGGTCTGAGTCCAAAGTTCTTTCCTTTTTCTGAAATGGAAGTCCATTATTTCTTTAGAGTTAGGACAGGAGAACTTGATTTTAAAAATCCTGAGATCATTTTGTGTGGAAAATAACTGAATAGTTAAACCTTGTACGTAGCTAAGAAATAATTTGAGAAAGTTAGAAAATAGGAGTTCTAAGCTCTTCTTACTTTATATAAGTAATCATATCACAAAGTAAATACAAAGAAAGAACTGTATGAGCCAAACCTTATTTACAGTTTAGATCACAGCCTTTTGAATATGACATACATCTTCTGCTGATAGCTCCTGTCATCACCTCCATTTCATTCAGTTTGTTGTCTTTCAGCTGATCTGATAATTTCATTTTTTTGAGTGCTGTGTTCATCACTACTGTCTCAAACAAGTGGAGGATGAAGTAGTCTGTTCAGTGACATTTTGACCACAGTTGAAGATATTCACAGAATCACACAGAATCATAGGAGCTGAAAGGGACCTCTGGAGACTATTGAGTCCAGTCCCCTGCTAAAGCAGTTTCCCTGTAGCAGGTTACATGGGAAAGCATCCAAGTAAGTTTTGAATATCTCCAGAGAAGGAGACTCCACAGCCCCTCTGGGCAGCCTGTGCCAGTGCTCTGTGACTCAAAGAAAATCCTTCTCATGTTCAGACGGCTCTTCCTGAGTTTTAGTTTTTGCCCATTGCTCCTTGTCCTGTTGCTGGGCACCATCAAAAAGAGCCTGCCCCAAGCACTTGACACTCATTCTTTAGGTATTTATATACATTAATAAAATTCCTTCTCAGCCTTCTCTTCTCCAGGCTGAATAGTCCCAGGTCTCTCAGCTTTTCCCCATACAGGCAATGCCTCAGGCTCCTCACCATCTCTGTGGCCCTCTGCTGGAATCTGAGTGGTTGTCTTCTTCTTAAAGAGTGGAGCCCAGAGATGGACACAGTACTTCAGATATGGCCTCACCAGGGCACAGTAAACATGAAGGATCACTTCCCTCGACCTGCTGGTCATGCTCTTTTTAACGCCCACAGGATACCTTTGACCTTCTTGGCCACAAGGGCACACTGCTAGCTCATTCCTAAAAGACACTGTAGGATGAAGTACAAAATTTTTTTTTTTTGTTGTTCCAGATACTTGAAGAAGGGAATATATTGGCAAAGATTGGAGGAATACATGGTCAAAATACTGTTTGTATGACAAAATTCAGGGGGAAAAACAGTTTTTCCATTGCATTCAGGAAGCTGGGCACAGGCATCTATTGTTTGACAAAAAAATAAAAATAAAAAAAAGGTTATTAATATCAATAGGCTAGTCAGAAGAATGTTTTCTTGTGGACATAGAGCACAAATGGCATGTAGTATGTAATTTGACAGTTATCTTTACCTGAACTATGGTATTTTTACAGCAACTTAAGAGAATTGTGTTAACTATATTTCTGCTATAAGTTTCAGATCAATGTGAAAGAAAGAATAAATAAAAATATGATAATGTATAAAAGGTACCTAGTGTACTGAGGGATCTTTCATTAATATACTTCTATTAATTGGAAAAATGTTTATTTTATTTCTCAAAATCCCTTTCAACAGTATCTCGAATGTCAGTATTTCCCACATCCCAAACATTTTTCATTTTTTGGAAATCATTTTGAAAACACAGTTAAAATGTTCTTACAAGAATCCAACACTACTGATACTGGAGTAGTTGGCAACAAAGGAAATAATGTTTTAAACCTGTATATGTGAGTAAAGCAAAATTTATTTTTCTTGGTGTTAAAATAAACTGAAACCCCTGGGATTTTCCTTTTTTTTTTTTTTACTTTGGCTTCACAATTGAAATCTTAAAGGTATTTAGGTAACTGACTGCTTCTGATGCCAGTATTAGCTAGCTCTGTAAACAAAGACATAAAAGCCAACTAAGCTGTTTTTGTAAATAATATCCATGTTGCCATGGTAGGTTGTTTGCAGTTCAAAAACTTTTGTGTTTAGCTTTGTAGTCTTCTAATTCAGTTGTGAAGAAGAGCTTTTGTTCCTCAACGCTTTCCACTTCTCAGGTGAATAGATTTTGTCTTTCTACAAACCTGTAAATAGCTACATTTGAAAATGTAATACTTCAAAACCTCCTCAAATCCTGCCTAATACTGTATGTGCCTACATGGTTCTACTTTTTGCCTAGGCATCTGTAACTGGGAGCACCCCACGTCACATTTTGAGGTGTGGGAGATTTGTTACTGAGGCTGAAACCACAGAATAATTAGAGGACTGAATTGGAAGATGGAGGAAACTTCAAGTCTTCAATCTTTTCTCTTTGATGAGATACAGATCTTCTATTTCTAGCTCACAGAAGAGCAACACAAAGCTGTGTGAGGCAAGCTAAGTGTGTCTTCTCTCCTGTTGCAGCTGTGTCACCTTGAGAATTGAAATGCAGGCCAAAAGAAGGCAATGGAAGAGGCAACATGGATCTAACAAAAGGTGATAACACTGAAGAAGAGGGAAATGCCCTGCATACCAATTGCCTTAGCTCAGTTGAACTTTTACTGAGTTACCACCAGCACCTATGCTACATCAGAAATTCTGGCCAGACTAGTAATAGAGCTGACCTGGAAGAATGAATGCAGCTGTCCTGACCTACAGTGAAAGGGAGATGGCAGCATGGCTGTTAACAACTCTAAGCCTTCATGATGGTCCCCTACAACCACCTCCTACCTGAATTTTAACTCAATTTGTAATTAGCATTGATATTTGCTCAGTCTACTTTAGGCCTTCACTGTGACCAAAGGGATACTTTGGGCTGTATATTTATACTGCCATATGTGCATCACCTTCTAGACCTGATATTGCATTCCTTATATCTAAGGGAAGTCTTAGCTGCACAACAAAGTCAGGTTCATAAATAGCCTTAAGACAAATTCTTGCTACATGTTGCTATAATTAAAAATGAACACATATGGCTATTGTAAAACAGATGAAATCACAAGTTTTTCTAATAGAACTGTCCTTAAAATGTAGTGGGATTCCTTTGCTACAAGTCTCCAAGAAATATGTTTTTTTAACCTCTGGACTGCAGTCCCTGGATTTGTTTTAAAAAGCACTCCTTCTCTTGGGGAAAAAAAAAGAGAAGTGATCTTCAGAATGAACATGGGAATCTTAAAATGGGCTTTTTCCCACTGTCCAAAGTCTAATGTATAGGAAATTACTGTCAGCTACCGGTGAAGAGGCCAAATGTATATTCTGTATAACAACTAGCCAAATGTGCATTTAACTGTCAGCAATTCAGAGAAAAAGGAGGAGTTAAAAAGAGAGGGGGGAGGAAGTGGCTGCTCAGTGTGTCTTCAGCAGAAAAGCAATAAAGGTATTTTTCATTTATTAGTAGACAAAGAAGGTAAAATGAATCAAATAACACCGATTCTGTGATCTGGAAAATAATGGGATATTGTAAGTGATAAATGATTTTTCTATCTGTTTTGTCACCTTTCTATCTCCTTCCTTATTTTCATGTGACATTAAAGATTTTTTCCTCTGTCACTTTTAATCTTCTTAGAAAATTTTACTGTGACGATTTTTTTTCTACAAAGCATTTAATTACAGGATCATGCTGCCTGGCTGTATACAGAATGCTTAGCAGTCAACAACTTTCAAAAAAAATGTAATGAACAAATTCCAGACTTAGGGAAACAATTCTCTTTCAGAAATGGAAATATAGTTAAAAAATATAGACATATAAATTTCCAGCTTTTTCTTTTATAGGCTGTGTTAGATATGACTTTTTTGAAGGGTAAGTCAGCAGGAAAGGCACAGCAGGTTTTCTGCAGGAAATTCTTTCCTCCTCATGCCCTTCTGGGGCTGTCCCCTTGGCTCAGCAGAGTTTGGGACCAAAGGGATTATTTGTTAATTGGTTGCTGCATGTTTCTCTTCTTCAGATAGCTCCTGTCTCTGATGTTTTATTTTTGAAGGGTAGAATAAATAGCAATATTTTTTCACTTGCAACTTGTTTCCCTAGGCTAGCCACAAAATCGTAAATCTCTGAGTGACCTAAAGCACTTCATCTGGCATAAAAAGAAAGTTACTTATCTGAAATCCAGATCTAGAAATAAATTGAGGACTTCAGTTGGAGGCTGTCTTGTCTCAAACACAACATGCTTAGATCAGTGAGTGAAAGAATGAAAGAAAAGAAGTGGAAAAAAAAAAAGGGTCCTGAGGGCCTGTGTTTCACATCCTGATTTCAAATTGCATCCAACAGACACCATTCCAATTTTTTTGAAAAATCTTTTCTAATTAGGTTCCATAATCGTCCTTAGCAACGTGGTCTTTTGCTTAAACATCCTTTCTCTTAGAAATTTTTCAGTTACCTATTCTGAATTTCTCTAAGCCAATCTCCATCTCTCTCAGGTATTTATGAAGGTCTCGTTTTCTATACTTCCAGTTATTCTCTAAGTTCCCTGCCATAGCACACTAAATTTGTCCCGTGTCTTTCCTCACTGTGCAGTTCTGAATGGTGCAGAAGGAGTGCTTCACCATTTCACTCAAATTACATTCCCATCAGTATAAACATCAGGAGGCTTACTAGTGTTTTGGAGTCATAGCATGAGATTTACAGTGAGGTTGACAGAGCAGTGGCACAGCTGCACAGAGAGGTGGTGGAGTCTCCTTCTCTGGAGACGTTCCAGACCCACCTGGACGCCTACCTGTGCAACCTGGGCTAGGGAGCTGCTTTGGCAGGGGGTTGGAATCCATGATCTCTAGAGGTCCCTTCCAACCCCTGCAGTTCTGTGATTCTGTGATTTGTCTGATCATATACCTACCTGTTAGCAATTGGAACCTATAGCACCATGCGCTCTGAAAACAAAATAAAACAAAACACACCCACAAAACAAACAAACAAACAAAAAGCCACAGATCAGGGTAGAATTTTGCTAATTTTCCATGCATGACTTAGGGAAAACAAGCAACTGTTTCCATAGGAATTTCATATTTGCCATTCAAAAGATTACTAGCCTCCAAAAACAGTACAGGTATTCGTTAGGATAGTGCAGTAGGTCATAGGATGTTACCAAAGGATAGAAAATTATTTGGGATTTTAAAGTAAGTCCAAGTGTGAAGCACAGGACAGATTTAAGTGAGATACCTCAGACTTATCATGAATTTCTTTTTTCTATAGCTCTGCAGTTTGGCACATATATGTCATTTCCAATATGTGATGTCTGTTTCATCTGTAATATGCATGCAGTATTTTATACTCCTATAAATTCTCCTTAATATCTGAAAATGCTTTTCCAGTATACCTAATTCTCCCACTGGGAGCATTGGCAAAATTCCCAGTGACTTGAGCAAAAACACAATAAAATGCAGAATAAGGGAACTGGGCTTAAATCAAGAGTGTAAACCGATTAGACACTTTCATGGTTGGCCTTTGAGTGTCTAAATATAAAGCCTATTATTCTGTTCCCAAAGGCATCAGTCCTGTCACCCTCACTGACTCTTTCAGATTGTTTCATGCCAGGCTTTTTACCTTTGTTCTGAGGCTTCAGCAGGCACCGCCATGTGTCCTTCTTATATGTCCCTCTCCCCTTCAGCCACCAACATTCTCAAATTCCTTTTTCTAAACGAGTCTTTCAGCAGATTATAAGAGGGCAGTACATATGCAAATTATCTTTGTGAAGTGGATACTAAATATCTGAATCAGCAACATAATTTCCAAGTACTGCACTAATTAATCTCTTATTTATGACTCATTGTCAACTGTACATTTTTGGAATGCTGACAAATATAGCTGGCACCCAGCAGTAAATAATGTTTCAATGGTCTCCTGCAGACTTGGATGCAATTTAATGTTGTGAATTACTCAAAATAAGATATCATAATGTATAAACACAGACAGATACATTTTTTTCTTCCACCTTAATTACTTATTTTAACTTATTTGGCTACTTCTATACTAGAAAATTGAAAATCTCTTTTCTTGTGTACTTAAACACAAGCTAGGCTTTTGGCCCTTGCCAAATGATATCCATTAAATAGAAATATTTGTCAGAATGACCCTCATTACTCAGCAGTCAACACCATTCACTACCTTGGGCCAAACTGATTTCCTAGGTTGATGTACAATTAAGTACATTCCCAGTGCATCTGTGTGTAGAAAGCTACCTATGAATCACAGTAACTATCTGTCTTCTACAGTTTTATTGAGGATTTTCCTTCCTACTCCATGGGAATGATTCTCAATGAGGCTATTAAGTGCTCTGGGAATGCACACATTAGAAATATGGCAGAATAGATGAGGCAGACATTTTCTGACCGTGCTGAAGAGGGTGATACCTATTCAAGTATCCAGAAACTGATTTGCAGGGGGTCCTAAGGTTGATTTACTGTTTCGTTAATTATTCACTAGCTACTGCACGTAAACAGTCAGAATAATTACTGCTGCAATGCACTTTCTTGTTCTTCTTATTGTTGTTGTATATAGCTTAGCCATGCCAGGAGTCCCAGACTAAGTTTTAAGATAAATAATATTAACCTCCTATGTAAGCACATACATTGTCAATTCAAACTCTGTATGAATAAGCTTCCCAACTGGATTTTTTGTTATCCCTTGCTCCTTGGAGTGGTAGTTGTAACAGCATGGGGGATGCAAATAAATCCAGCAGATTTCCTGCTGAAAAACATTATGTTTTTACTAAAACAAAAACCTCTGTGGCATGCCTGCTATTGAGCACGAAAGAAGAGCTGATCAAAACTCCTCACAAAGAAAAGAGCCTCCAAATCTATAAGCCTATTTATTCTTTCTCTGTCTCAAGCTGGTTAACCTAGTATATCAAATTTTCAAATCAGTAACACTTATTTGATTGAAGCAAAATTACCTCCAATTGGAGTCAGCATTCAGTTTGGGTGCAGTTCCAATTTTGTGCATGTAGGTGCTAAAAATCTGTGTTTCTCGGTCGCACCTTTGCCTTTAAGCTGCTCCCACCTAACTTGAGCCATATGAAAAATGGACCATGTAGAAACTTGCTGATATAAGCTCCTTTTAAAGTCAATATCAGGAGAAAGAAAAAAAAAGGAAAAAGAGCACTTGTCAAAGATATCCCAAAATATGCATGCAAGGCAGATGTGATGAATCCCTTTGAGGACTGTCCATGTCTCTTTACTGATTCCTGGGAAAACCAGGATAATTGGCTTATGCCAGAATTCAACTGATTTGTTTAGAGTTCTCTGAATCATATTCACAAAGATGTAATCATCTCAGTGCAGGAAGATGACATAGCTCTTAATTTTTATCACTTGTCAGATGTAATAACAGTTAGAGATGGGTGGGTAGTGATAAAATTATGAAAAAACAAAGAGAATTGTTCGTATTAAAAACATTTCACAGAAAACTCCTGGTTTAGTAGATGATGTTATTTAATAATAATATCTACTCTTAAAAAAAAAAACTTATCAAAAACAATTGGATATGTCATAAAAGCTGATTCTACAAAGTTAACAGCTTTTTTTTTTCTTAATACAAAAACTAATAGCTGCTGACACAATGACAACAGCCTTCATAAGGAAGGTAACTACTGCTGTCTTTCCATTATTTTTTTTAAACAGACAGATCATTGTTGATAACATTTCCTTATCATACCTTTGCCTTTGTATAACTTCTTTGTGAATGGATTATTTTTTTCAAGCACTACATTTCTTACAGCTTTCCTTTCATCGAACAGTTCTTTGTAGTTTCAATAACAACAGAGTTTGCTTTCAAAATTGACAGAATTTAGTTAAAAATAAATTAAGCATTTTTTCTCTGTTGTATCCAACAGTGTTTTTCCGGGAAATAAATAAGAACTGCAAAGGGAAATAAAATCCTTTCACATAATAAGTGGTAAGCATTACTTTATCTCATCTTTGTACTGAAGCAGCTGAGGTCTTATCCAACTCTGAAATCAAAAACATTTGCTATATTAAGTACTGGATCCAAACCCTTAGGCATTTTGTCTAAAAGTTTTTTTTCCTTGGGGAGATTTTCACTGAAGTGAAAACTGGGCAACAAGACAGTATTTACTAACAGAAAACAAAAGTGGAACTTCTGTTCAAAAAGACTGGCAGGAGATTATATATATCTCCTTATAAGAACTGACAGTTTATACCCAATATCTTGTTTATGCCTGGAAGAATGTGAAATGCAATTCCTCTAGTTATCTGAATTCTGTAAGGAATTAAGAGTTCAAATGGATAAGACTTTTTGCAAGGTCAAAAGCATGTATTCTTTCCCCCTTTAGATGCAGGTCAGCATGAAAAGCTGTAAGAAATCCACTCAGACCAATCCACTCAAACTAATTTTAGGTTTAGAGCTTTTCTAACATTGCATGACATTTAAGCATCCACAGGGAGAACTATGTTCTTAAATTCTGAAGCACAATGACAAGTGCTTGGCGTAGAACTACAGACATGGTTGAGGAAAGACCATGGTTTCTAAAGCAAGACAGTGATTCATGGCATCTTCATAGTATAGAGCTAACAGCTCAGAGTAAACGAAAGTCAGTCTCCATACAATTCCCATAAAGATGGGCACCTGTCAAAAAAATATACCTTTGAACTATAAAGTAAGATATATTAATTGTCCACACACATAGAACTAATAGTTACCTCAATTTTCATTTATCTTCTACAGAACTGGATATTAGTGATATGATGAAGAACTGAAAAGACTAAATGTGGATGAAAGCTATTACTTTCCCTCTGCCTAATCATCACACTTCCCAACTTTTTTTTCACTTTTTGACCATTACCTTTCACATTTCCTAAGTATCTTCTTCCCTAGTGCAAACTATCTTTTGAGTAACAGGTGCTTCCCCCTTCTAAAAGGAAGCTAATCAACCAATATTGCTTCGTCATGACTCCACATTAACATAATGTCAAGAAACTAAGTCCACAGGCTTGATAAAGGGAGAAAGGTTTTCCCTAGACAAGTGACTTTTTGAACACAGTCTTCTCTGTCTGCTTTTGAGCAAAAAGGACAAGGCAAAGTTCATGCAATGCTAAAAGAGCAGCTATTTTTGCTGCTTTTTAAGTCAACATTTGCATATGAAAATCTTTGAGAGCCACTCTATTTCTCCCTTCTGCTGATAACGGAAGTCCTGAGAGGCTTAGAGGTCAGACAGAGCTCCAACCAAACATCACTCAGATGAATCTGGCACTCAGGAAGCATGAACAGATAGAGGAAAGAAATAAGAGAGGAAATATTATTAGGTTGGTGCTATTTTGACAGAATTGACTCCTCCATGGGTCCCAGAAGATGAATTTGAGGCTGAAAAATGTATTGAAGACATTCAATTAATTACTTCTGTACTAATCTGCAAAAAGTTATGCTGGGTACTATCACCAGGCTTGCTGACCTTGAAGATCAATCATTTTTATCACAGTAGGTGACAGAGAATTTGAGTAAATTTGAAACAGTATACAAAAAAATTATTAAAATCTTCTGGTGTGAAGATCCAGAAGACACACAGGGCTAGGAAATGTTTTAAAACACAGAAGAGCATTTCTGACTGTGCTCACAAACACCGACAGTAAATTGCTAAATTGGAGGGAGATATTCTTGATCGATGGGCAGCAAGGTAGCTGTTTCTTTTTATTCTGCAGAGTAAATCACTGTTGGCCAAAGACTGTGCCATTCAGTTAAATACAAGACATTACTGGCTATGTTACAAGAGGAGAGAGGGAGGAAGGGCACTTGAAGCTGCAGTTTCAAAAATATTAGTATCATGGAATCATAAAGGTTGGAAAAGACCACTAAAATCATCTAATCCAATGATCAGCCCATTCCCACCATGTCCATTAAACTATGTCCCTAAGCTCCACATCCACACGTTTCTTGAATACCTCCACGGACAGTGACTCCATCAGCTCCCTAGACAGCCTTTTTCAATACCTCACCACTCTTTCTAAGGAGAAATTTTGCCAAATATCCAACCTGAACCACTTCTAACACAACTTAAGGCCATATTACCTCTCATCCTGTCATTAGTTACCTGGGAGAAGAGGCTGAACCCCCTCAACTTACGAAAACCTCTTTTATTGAAGCTGTGGAATGACATTAAATGATATTATAGTCAGAGCTGAGCCATCTGAGGCTATAGCCCACAGTACTTCATTTGCTGTCTAGAACTTTCTTGCAATTTGAAAAATCAGGGCATCTTGGTCTTATTTCCACTGCACCAGTGTCACGGTTTTGTGATTTTTTGTTATTGGTATTCCACATCATGACATTATGTAGTGCACTGGGAGTTTAAGAGTTAATGCTCCGGTTCCATGGATCCTTGATAGTCCCAGGTATATCTGTCTCAGATGAGAAGAACTTCGTATCCCAGAGGACTTTGCATCACTTTCCTTTTTCTGTTTTCCATTCAGAGGGAAAGATAAAATTGTTCGCATGTCATGAGACATTCTCTCTTTTCCCTTGCTGCTCATCTGCAGTACGTGCTCCCTAGCTGTCTTGCCCTCAGCATTAGAGCAAGGCCTTCAGTTTTTGGCCATTCTCATTTTATTTGATTTATTAGTTTCAATTCCAATTGTATTGTGTTATGTTGTGTTATTTTGCATTCTGATATCTTATTTAGTAAATTAGGTTTAGCTTTCCTCCTCAAATCATTGCCACTTCTATTTTTAGGCCTACCTACCCTATCCTCTTTTCCCCTTTCTCCTTTCCTGGGTCGTGGGTCTGTGGGTCCCCCTGCCCCATTTCTCACAGAACTGGGCTGAACCGGCCCATAGACTGTTGACAAGCAGTGAAATGTAACGAATGACTACACTAAAGTACTCTCCATATTCTCTGATTCAAAGAAGGTTCTGTCACTGTAGAAGAGTATTTTCCAAGGAATTTGCTTTCATGTACACTCCCATTGTGAACTCCACCACTCAGTAATGTGAATGTGAGAATCCTTATTATTCAGCCACTTGTTTTGAGATGTGCTTAAGCTTATAAGCATGTTTTAAAAGGATTTTTTTTTCTCTCAGAGTGCTTTTAGTTGCACAAAGCTTTCAGCTGCAAGAAATGAGATTTCTTTCAAGAGAACAATCAGACAGTTTGGGTTTCTGTGCTTTCCTGCAAAGCAATGTATATCTTGCTTTGTTCTCCATTTCATTAAGTGGAGGCCTCTTATAACCTAACCATACTTTCTATTTGCAGATAAGGTGACTCATAAGTTATTTGACTGAAGTAAGTCCTTTAATTATTTCCTCCTTTAGAAAACATGGTTTTCAGAATTCCTTATTTCCATTACGGTGATTATTCTTTCTAATATTTCTTATGTTGTCAGATTTAATTTAAATTTTATTCAAGCTGTGCTCTGATTTCAATGCATTATTTAAATATGCTGACTTACATTTTTTCTCTTTAATTTTGGGGGAAAAAAAGCTATTACCATTAACTGTGCTTGAATAATACCACTGTTGCATATTCATGTTTGTGGCATTGGCAAGAATACCACAGTGATAAGACTGTAGAGCTTTTCTGTGAAAACAGATCCCACAGAAATCAGATGAGCACTTCTCCCAAATGTAAATGTTTGTTACTGATATTATCAGAAGCAATGAGATTCCCAGCTGCTGCAAATACCTCTGATAAATCCTTAGGCACTAAAGAAAAACTTCTGTGGCTGTTTTTGAAGTGGGAGAAAGGGACTAGAAAAAAACAAACAGAAATCTAGAAAGAATTTGATGCTAAGGAATTATGAAACAATTTATACAATGGGGAAAAAAGAAAAAAAAGCATATCAACAACTAGCTTGCTTTGGGAAAGACTTCCCCACTGCAAGATTGTCTTGGAAAAATCTGAGAAAACCCCTAGCAGAGACAGAGAGTGAGCTAAAAAATAAGTGTTGTATCCATGGGATAGACATGTAGTTCCCTAACAAGATTTCAGGGAAGAAGAGTGTAACTAGGTGTAATAGCAAGAAAGGAAGGTCCAAGGCTGTTCATGACTGCGTATGCATTTTCTGAACTTGTGACATTCCTTATTCCCCTACATTACAGAAATAGACTGCTACAGGTCCCACCTCACATTACAATCTCCTTTGCTGAAAACCTTTGTTTTAATATATTTGCAAATTTATTTTGTTTGCTTTAAATTTAATAACTATTTTGTAAATTTATCATCCTGTGTCTGTTATTTTCAAACAGCAATTGACAATTTCCATTTGAAGACTGAAGAGGGAGAAGGAGAAAAATGTCAAAAACTGCTTAGGTTCCTGAGGACAAACATCATCAACTTGCGAGGGATGTCTTCAATACCAGTGTAGAGGATAAAAGAACTTACTTTGTGCACTATAGTATCTGTTTCAAATAAGCCTTATTCTTGCTTTGGGGAGTGAATTATTGAAGTACTCCCTTCAGGGCACAGATCATATTTTCATTATTTTTCAAGATAATATATTTTATATTAATAAGTGTTTCTTTTTCCATCTAATAACCAAAGTTGTGTTTCTTAGATGTCTCTTCATTTTGTGATGTTTGTCATCCAGAATTGAGAAGAAAAAACAGTTTTCCTGGTGCAATTACTATATTTAATAGACTTTTAATAACTTTCTTTCATTTTACTTGCAGTCTGATGAAGATCAAGAATGTTGTAATTTATTTTATGGCCAACGGTGAAGAAGGAAAATGAGAATAGAGGGGAATACACAAGTGAGTGGGGAAATACAGGGATGCTTAGACACTTGCTCAAATCCAGTCCAGAATGGTTCTGAATGCAAATCATTCTGCCAAGAGCAGAATAACTGTCTTCCTCAGACTCAATTTCAAGTGCTCAGGAAGGAAGTCAGAATAAAATGGATTTTGAGAATGAGCAACTCTCCTTTGTCCTGGAGTGGGCAGTAAACCATAAGTTTCAAAGAATAGATCAATTATTTAACTCAAAGAGTGAAAATAATTGATTTCAAGACAGATATTGGGCAACATACATGTTTAAATCTAAGTATGTCCTCAAGGATATATTAGTTTTGCATATGCAGTAATGTTAGTGTTAAGACACTACAGTAAAGGAGTTCTGGAAGATAGTGTACTCTTGGTGCAATACGATTTGCAAGCATTAAACTCAGAACGTAAATGTCAGAAGGAAAGGAATAGCAGCGTGTAGAGGAGGATTACCTAGTGGCAAACAACCCACCTCATATTCAGTGAACTTCATTTGTAACTAATGTATCCTGGCACTGCAGAAGCTAGACACAAGGAAGCTATGTAGCATAAAATTGCTTTCAACATCTGTCAAAATCTAACTGAGTTGATTACATTCTGTTTTGATTTGCTATGAACATAGAGGTTAGTTTCTGGAAAACAATTTAAGAGATGTAATCACATTTCTTTGGCAGTGTGAAAGAAAGCTCTTTGATACTATAAGAAAGGAATTAAGTAGCTTTGAATGAATTAGGAGGCCTTGAATGAAGGGTTAGGAGCTCATAAGGGTTAGGAGCTTTTCATAAACTTTCCGTGTTTGTGCAAAGAGTGGCCTGAATCAACCGGATGGAGAGAGAAAAAAGTGGCCATGGAGATTATATGAAATTGATAACCTTCATGAAGCAAATGCCAATGACAGGTCTCACGGCACTTTGTAAAGGAGTATCTTTATTTATCCTGGGGACAGTGCAGCATGGATCAAAGAGCTTTCCAAAATTTATTCTGCAGGAGACTGTCAGAACAAAGCTCTCCTCAACTCCAGAGACATGTTTCATCCACTGGAATGCAAATGAATCAAAGGAGTAATGAAGCTGTTACTGAGAGTGCACGATAACTCTACTTGTCAAGATCCCTGCAGTGGGAAAATTTCCCAGCTTCTCAAATCTGATACAAAATAAACAATGACAATGAGCATGGAGACGTTTCAGGACAGACTTCTTGGCTAATGCAGTCAGAACTGTGCTGAAATAACCAGTAGCTCAGTGTATATATCAAAGTATACAATTGGCAGGTGGAAAAATGTTCCAAAATCCTCATTTCTCTCAGAGTTCAAGTGAGGGTCCGAGTTACAGAGTACACAACTCCTTTTGTTCTCCTCCATTTTATTTAAACATACAAAAATATAAATGTGGATTAGCAAAAGAGATCTTGATGTAGTAATCTCTCTTACCAGAAAATACTAGTTCTTTATCTCATTACCTAATTATCTAAGGTCCAGTCTTCTTTATGAGTTGCACTCTCCACCTCTTTTTGCTATATTAAGTATTTCCCAGATTCAAGGCAAACTCCCATGTCTAAATTTATGACAACTAGTTCCCTTCTGGAAATACTGCTTCTAAGCATTGTAGACTAAATAGACAAATGGAAAATCATTAAAAATTTGTTGTCAAAATGTCTTTTGAAGAATGGGAGAATTGTAAGAGAAAGTCAAATAAGCAAACCTATTTTTTTCACTAATATCAGGAATGCACTTTCAAGCTATGTGAGGACCCACACTGGAAAGCTGTATGTCCAAAGATCTTAGAACACTAGGCTTTCTGAACACAGTTTTCTCTCTGCTTTTGCACAAAAAGAACAAGGCACAGTTCAGAGCAGCTGTTTGTGCTGCTTCTCAGGTATATATCTGCATACGAAAATCTTTGAGAACCACTCAGTATTTCTCCCTTCTGCTGATAATGGAAGTTCAAAGAGGACAGTTCAGACAGAGATTCAACCAAACATCACTCAGATGAATCTAACATCCAGGAAGCATGAGAAGATAGCATCACCTCCTATGAGAAGATAGTAACACCTCCTTTGTAGAACAACAGAACAAAATGATTCAGAGGTTCTCTAGTTTTCCCTTTTTCCACATGTAAAAGTGGGAGGTGAAATGAAATTCACACTATTATCCCCTTTTACACCTGACATATAGCAGTTAGATATCTTATGTAGGGATGCAGAGAAATGATTGAGAATGTAAGATGCTGATGAATATAATCGTTTGAGCAGAGCTGTGGACATGAAGGCAGGCTTGTATCAATGCCAGGTTAAAGCCACACTCTGAAATTATAGCTTGCATGTTCTGATACATGGGAGTGCCCGGTATTATGATTCCTTGACCAAAATTAGTTGTGAGCACGTTTCCGTACCTCTGCTGAGGTGATGCCAAAGTGTTCCCCTAGAGCACACAGGGTAGGACTCTATTTCTCAGCAGCAGAGCTCAGACAGATCAGCCAGTACAGTGAGTGGATCAGCTTGTATGTAAAGTTACAGACAAAACTGGGACAGAGATATTCAGGGACTTAAAGGTCTGAAAAAACAGTAAGTTTGTACATTATATTTTACATCATTTAGCCTAAATGAAAATTACTTCTTAGAAACTTTATCCTTCCTAATTTCAGATTACAAGGCAAATCAGAGACAGAGCTGGCATGCAAGGTAGAGATCAGCTGGTAATCATCCTTAAGTCCATGCATGCCAAAATCTTATTTTCCCTTAATGTATTTATTCTAATGTTCAGCTTTAAATATCAGAGTTCTTACAATAATTAAATTTAAAAAACCAACAACAAATACATAACAAAAAATCCACCAGTGTCTCCATTCAAAGTAGAGTATTATCCTTTGAAACTCTATAGATTGTTTTTCTTCTGTATAAAATAAATCATAGAATCACAGAATGGCCTGAGTTGAAAAGGACTTTAAAGATCATCGAGTTTCAACCCTTCTGACATGGGCAGAGTTTCCCACCTCTAGAACATGCTGCCCAGAGCCACATCCAGCCTTGCTTTGAATGCCTCCAGGAATGGGGCATTCACAACCTCTCTGGGCAACCTGTACAGTGCATCACTACCCTATGAGTGAAAAACTTGCTCCTAACATCTAACCTAAATCTCCCCTTAGTTTAAAACCATCCCCCTTTGTCCTGTTGCTATCAACCCATGTAAACAGTCGTTCTCCCTCCTATTTATACGCTCCCTTCAAGTATTGGAAGGCCACAATAAAGTCTGAGATTGCCCAGGCCCAAGTGCAACACCTTGCACTTGGTCTTGTTGAACTTCATTAGGTTCACATGAGCAAAATAAATATAGCTAATTCAAACATATTGTTCCTAATTGTATGATTATAGGGTCTTTTTTGTTTGGTTGGTTGGCTTTTGGTGGTGGGGGGGTTGTTTTCTTTTGTTTTTTAATAATTGAGGAATATTACTTGAATTAGTATTTGAAATACTTCTGCAACCAGCGTGAGTTATGACGTATCTGGAACTGGGTTGATAGAGAACAGTACTTGTGTTTTTTTAAGTCCCATGAATGAATGAAATAAAACCATAAAATATCATAAAAGCTATTTACCATAGGCAAAAAGTAAGAAGACATATAGACAATCTCGCATAAAGAGTGCCTCAGACAGGTTACGGTGTGCTTTCCAAGTCTCACAGAATTTCTGCTGCTCTTTTGTTTCTATAGTGCTAGGTAGACTTGGATGCTTAAGTACTTCTACATTCTTATTTTTTATTTTACAGAGTAATCAAAGACAAATATGACAATTAGAATTAGAAATTAGTATTAGAAACAATAGAGGGTATTTTATATAGGTTTTGTGACATGAGAGGAAGAAAAGCAAATAGAAAAGGAAAAGAAAAAGGAAGAGGGCTGTTCAGTGGACAAAGAACTGTCTGCAGGATTGAGTCTGGAGAGCGGTGATCAATGACTCCATGTCTGGATGGAGATCAGTAATGAGTTGTGTCCCACAGAGGTCAGTGTTGAATCAAATACTCTAATATCTTCATCATTGGCATTGACACTGGGGTCAAGTACACCCTCAGCAGGTTTGCTGATGACACTAAGCTGTGGGGTGTGGTCGACACACCAGAGAGATGGGATGCCCTCCAGAGGGACATAGGCAGTCTTGAGCAGAGTGCCCAGATGAACCTCATGAGGTTCAACAAATCCGAATGCAAGATCTTGCACCTGGGTCGAGGCAATCTGCATTACCAATACAAGCTGAAGGATGAAAGGATGAAGTGCAGCCCTGCTGAAATAGAGCTGGGGGTACTGATGGATGGGAAGCTGGACATGAGCCAGCAGTGAGCCCTCACAGCCCAGAAAGCCAACCATATCCTGAGCTGCATCAAAAGAAGCATGACCAGCATGGTGAGTGAGGTGACCCTGCCCCTCTACTCTGGACAGGTGAGGCCACTTTTGGAGTAGTGCGTCCTGATGTGGAGTCCTCAGTACAGAAAAGACACAGACCTGCTGGAGCATGTCCAGAGAATGGCTGCAAAAATGATCCATGGAATGGAACAATTCCCCTGTGAGTACAGGCTGAGAGCTGGGGCTGTTCAGCCTGGAGAAGGGAAGGCACTGAGGTGACTGGTAGCGGCCTTTCAGTATCTGAAGGGGTGCTATAAGAAAGAAGGGTACAGGTTCTTCAGCAGGATCAGTGGTGATAAAACAAGGGGAAATAGCTTCATGCCCAAAGGGGGTAGATTTAGGTTGGATATAAGGAAAAAGTCTTTTATAGTGAGGGTGGTGAGGCCTTGGAACAGGTTGCTCAGAGATGTGGTTGATGCCCTTTCCCTGGAGACTTTCAAGGAGAGGCTGGATCAAGTCCTGGGTAACTTGCTAGCTGCACATGTCCCTGTACTTTGCAGGGGAGTTGGACTAGATGACATTTAAAGGTCCCTTCCAACTCTAAGGGTTCTACGAGTCTATGATTCTATGATAATAATTATAAGATGAAGAAGGGGAATTGAAGTCCATGAACCACGAACTCAAACATTGTCTGTCTCTGTAGATTTGCTTTGTCTAACAAGTACATCAGCAAACAGTACAAACGTGGAAATACCACACACCACACTTCATAAAGTTCGTGAAAATAGTTTAAAAAATTAGAGGATTCTAGTTAGGTTTTGAATGAAAAACTCAGAATAGTTTATATAAATTTTTACCTATCTAGCCTATTTATTTTACACTTACAGGTTGTACTACCTATGAGTATACTGAAAAACTTGACTAATGAACTACTGAATGCAGAGCATAAAGCCTACTCACCTGATCACAGAACCTTTCCTATTCATATTTAAAGCAAATTTGCAGAGTATTTTTTCTTGCTTTACTAACTCTCCATGCAAGCTTACATAGGATTCATATTAACACACTGATCCTAGTATGAGATATGTAGCCACTCAGATATGGCAACATGATTTTTTTCTTGCCTAAAGAGTGAAAGAGAACTTTTCTCTTTCTACAATTTATTTTTGTCATTTTCTTGGTACACTATTTCATGGATAGATTCAGACACACTTGTTTTTACTTAATACTTGTTTTGTCACCTCAGATAGTATTACCAGCTTGGTTTATTTTCCACCCTTGGCTATTTTTCCACTTCCAAATCTGGATTTTATGAAATCTCTAGATTACACTAAAATCCCATTCAAGAAAGTCTGAATTCTTTACAACATATATGTTCAATTCAATATACAGGTGGCTCAAAAAAGAAAAGCTTTGCCAGTATTTTTAATCATTTTGCTGTGGATAGGCTGAACAAAACTTAGTTTTATTCACACCTATTCTGTAAACTCTCAATAAGACAGTATATCAGGAAGCTAAACAAGCCTCTAGACATCACAACCTTTTACCTACAGTATTTCCACGTTTGTGCTGCTTTCCAGTTCCATAGATGATGGATGAAACAATCTAAGAAGGCAAATTTTAGAAAAAAATGTAGATCCTTCACAGATGCTTCTCGAACATTACTCATTCCTTTCTTTCCTCCTTTAGAAAAATAGTTTAAATTAAACAGATTCATTATAAGCAGCAAAATGTTGCCATGTGAGCCCTGAACACTTTGTTCAAGAGCTAGGAGGCCAGCCAAGTGCTTTAGTTCCTTAAAGAATAACAGCTGTGTCCTTCCAAGTCTCATGCTAATGGAATTTAGGCTGTGGTAAGGAGCTGAAAAATACTGCCAATTGTCTGCAGACTCTGCTTATACTCTGCTCTGTTGGTTAGCTTATTTCAGGCTTCTATTTTCTTCCACAGCTTTCAGAAATACTTCATGAATTGTCCAGTTGAGTGTAAGTTGCAAGTATTTTACTTTCACTGGCTTAAAATGAATAGCTAAAATTAAAAATCTATGGACTTCGTTATGTATAAGACTGTTTCTACCTTCCTGACTCTGAAAGTATTGTGTACAAAATATATTGAGAAAAATGCTTTTTCACTGTGCATACACAGAAAAAACACCCGAAACCCATAATATGTTCCTTTATTATCAGCACGTTTTATACCCCTATTTTTTGCTCCATAACCACAGTTATATAGCAGTGAAGCAGATTTGTCATTATCACTCATAAACAGATCCTTTGCGTTGCAATTCATGTTTTATATGTTGCAAAGGCTCTAGGATCACATGGGCAAATGGTAGAAACTTGGAGGGGATGCTGCAGGGTCATTTTTTTTTCTTCACCAGGAACATAGCATGGGCAGATATGATTTTCCACTGTTAAAACTCTTAATTCAGCTTTCTGCATTCTGACTATGTGCAGTCTAAAGTGAATAATGCTTATTATAATCTGATCATTGTTTTGTTCTCTCGTCTCTCTGGGATTTGGAGTGTTACAGAGAAAGCTCCTGAAGGAAGTAGTACTGCAAGTAGCTGAGATGGGCTCCATTTACTGTGAGTAATAGGAAGCAGAGAGATCTGGAAGGTTAGAAAGTGGTAAAGCGGTATATAAAAGTAGCATGGCTGGAAGGTCCTGTGTGACAGACACTGAGAAGGCTGGTCACTTATCTGCATCTTTTCCCTTAGCTCAAGCTTGTCTCATTTATTCCTTCTACAATTATAATATTATTGTTTCTTTTTTCAGAAATCACAGAATCACTCAGGTTGGAAAAGACCTTAAAGATCATTGAGTCCAACCACGACCTAGTGTACTACCCTAACTCTAACAACCCACCACTAAATCATGTCCCGAAGCACCATGTTCAAACAGTTTTTAAACACATCCAGGGATGGTGACTCAACCACCTCCCTGGGGACCATATTCCAATGCCTACCAACCCTTTCTGTAAATAAGTGTTTCCTGACATCCAACCAAAATTTACCCTGGCGCAACTTAAGGCCATTTTCCCTCATTCTGTCACCAATTCCACACATTTTCATCTTGCATATCAGTTGTGCCTTCCTGTTTTTGTACTTCTGTGATCTTCAGTTCTGGGAATAGATTCATACAGGCTTTTTATTCATTCTATCTCAATTCTCACTACAAATTTGCCTAGGGAAGGAGGCAGCTACTTGCAAATTATCCCCTCCCCAAAACTGATATGAGGACATTTTGGGGAGTCTCTATCTTAAGAAAAGCTCATCCTTTACTGAGAAAACAACTGGAAATCCTACAGCTCCTTTTCTGAACAGCTAGTAGGATGAAAACTTCCTCCTGAGTTGTCTCTTTCCTCCACCATGGAAGACAGTCCTTATGGCAGAGCATAGGACCTAACAGACTATCTTGTCCCTTTCTATGAGACAGAACAATGAGGTGCTGTAATACATCACCTTTCAACTTAGGACAACCTGCAGGGCCAGGACAGGCTCTGTTCCTATCAATGGATAGGAGCTGAAGGAGACATCTGGTGGGCTGAAGAAACAGGACTGATAATGATGAAGAAGGGAAGCATAGGTGAGATCCTGGTGAAAGCATAGACATGACAGAAATGATGCAAAGTGGCAGGAAGAAAGGATGGGATGCGAAAGGAGTGGATCAAGATGATATATTTCTTCAGTACTCTCATTTTGCATCCTTAACCCTTTCTCAGAATCACCATTTCCTAAAACTCATCCCTTCATAAGTATTTTACCTTCCCAACTACTCAAACTGTCCAAATCCTTCCAAGACAGCATTCACTCTTGATTTCCACTGTTTCTTTCCTATTCTGTCTTCCATCGTGTATTTCTCATTATACTATATGTTTCCATAATTCCCGGTATGTTTCAATACTTCCTGCTTCCATGCGTTTTTTTTTCACTGAGACATTTGCAGTCCCTTTTTGATGCAAGTGACACTATGCATCCCTCTTCAGATCAGCCCTCTTTCCTGCACTTCTTTCTCTCTAGAGGTGTTTATTTTTATCCTTTTTCCCTCTTTGCTACTCAAAAATTTCCCATTATTTATTTTCACTTTTCTTCACAAATTACCACCTCAAATTTATCCACTGGAAACTCCTTCATTACCCTTCTTATGCTTTACTCAAGCAATTTTTCTTAAACTTTTTATTTCCATTTTTTTCTATTTACTTTTCTATTCTATTTATTTTGATTTATTATCTTTTTTTTTCAGTAGAGGAAGGTGACATTTCATTTTATTTTGATATCCAGAAATAAGAATCACTAACTCTTCTGGTGATTTCATACACTATTTTCCCCAGACACCTTCCTCATCTTTCAAATCACCCATAGCAGAAAAGCTTGTCTGCAGCACTGTCTTCTTCACAGTGCAGTGACGGAGCAGTGGCACAGCTGCACAGAGAGGTGGTGGAGTCTCCTTCTCTGGAGACGATCCAGACCCTCCTGGACACCTACCTGTGCAACCTGGGCTAGGGAGCTGCTTTGGCAGGGGGTTGGACTCAGTGATTTCTAGAGGTCCCTTCCAACCCCGACAGTTCTGCGATGCTGTGATGTAACTTCTTTTTTTTATTATTTTTACTTTTTTTCAGAATAACAAGTGAAAGCTTTCAAGGATTAGAAGGCCATAGTTTACATGACAATGTGCAGTGGAATATTCATGCAGTCATGATTTCATTCTTGATCGTCTCTCTTCTTCTCAGGAATACAAAAAAGTGAAACCCTGGAATCACTGCAATAAGAACAAGAATTTTCCCACTGATAGAATAGTCCAAGACACTGTCTAAGTATTTCACAACCTCTTCCATTCATATCTTAGTTCTGCTTTCTCTGTCTCTCTTTTTTATTTTATATATTTTTTAAAATCTAAACTCCTAATCTCAAAGTAGATTCTCTTTTTTTCACCCCTCTCTTTGTTACTTACTTTCAAAGCATAGCTCTCCAGCATGCAGACATCAGAGGCAGAAGGCATCACAGAGCAGGGAAAAGCTCTGCAAAAGCACAGATATTGCAGCCATATCAAAAGACTCCACTGTGCCTAAGCTGGTGGAGATATGTACAACTGTTAAAAAATGAGCATAAGACATATTCCAAAAAGAACAAGGGTTTTTATGATAAGGGTTTATTTTTTTATTTTATTTTTTGCTTAAATTGCTTTATATGCAGGTTTCTCTGAGCAGTGATTGGCTTCTTTACCAGGATAAGAAAATAAGCAAGTCTTTCATTGAAGATATTCAACTCTGAAGCACAACAGCAGAGCGTGGGTGTCTCTGAAACGCTGTTAATAGGCTAAAGACAATTTTTAACATGAAGAGGGGGAAAAAAAAAGACAGAAAAATGTAAAAAAAAAAAAAGATCTAATTGAATTATTGGGTAGTTCTTGTGCATAAGTATACCCGAGAGATCTAACACAATGACTCTCATGTATTAGTCTTTTGTTCTAAATTATCAGATTACATAGTGAAATTCAGGAAAATATCTGGAACTATTGGATGCCAATATGTGAGTGCAGCCTGTAGATATAAAGTGTTGTTGTGAACAAATAATTGTAAATGGGTACCTAATGATAATTATCGTTCCCCTATATTCCATATCCATCTGAGACAGACCATATAAGGCAAGAGCCAAAAGTAATTCTGCTTATTTTACATACATCATTAGTAAGAAAAAAATTAATTTGAATGTTTTGTTTCTTACTATCCCTTTGAGTCTCTTTCTCTTCTCTTGCCTCTCTCTATTTTCAAAGGTACTAGGTGGAAAAAGCCATAGGCTGAATTTATTTCTGGATAATTCCAGAAATCTAACTGGTCTGTGAACTCTCCTTAACCCCATATTTTGGCAGACTTAGCTCTTTCCTGCTATGAAACAGCATGTTGTTACAGACATCCATGGAGATGTTTCTGCCTCAATTCATACTCTACATGTGTTGTAATTTCAGCTCTTTTGATGGGAAGCAAAATAGAGGCAAGAGATCATGATGAGCCTGGTACTCCTCACTGTTGTTAACAAGCTTCTTTGATCTGTAACTTTGCTACTAGGGGTTACAGATGTGCTGATTCCCCTGACACCTGGGAGTGGCAAGGATGCGTCAACATTTGTTGTTTGAAGAGGCATCTGGGAAGCACTTCTGCTTCTGCTGAGCTGCACAGCTAAGCAAACAATGCCAAAGATGAGGCAGCAAGAGCTTTAGTCTCTGCTTTCTCACTGCTGCTTCCCCCTCACCAGCCTTTGCTGTCATCTTACGTGGGACTGCACCAGCTGGCAGTGAGGGAGCAGGCACAGCTCATTATATTAGTCAAGTTGAAAGGGGTCAGCTGCAAAATGAAAGTTATTCTATTCAGTGTGACATCAATCTGGTATTATTAGCTGTCAATACTACCTGTTCCCTGTGAGTTTTTGTAAATGACCATGGCAAAAAAAAAATACATGACAAATAACTACTTTAAAGCCTGCTTAACAAAAATAAAAAAGAGAAAACAAAAACAAACAAACAAAAAAGGAAAACAAAAGACAAAGACTTATTTGTATCATTCCAAAATCAATAATAAGGTCAAATACTCTAAAGATGGAGGGGAGAGGTGTAAAATGATAGAGAACTCAGAAATATCCTCACTTTAATTGGGCATAAAGTAATTGCCAAAAAACTCTTAAAATTATATTTCTTCTGCCTGTCTCAACAGGATTTGCCTGTATGGGTAGATGAAAACCTAAAAGCAAACACTATTTGGAGTTGTACTCATAATTCAGTGTTCAAAGTAATGAGAAAAGAAAACACTTGCATTTTCTGTTAAGTTACTGCAAAGGTGTTCCCACCAACACTTGGTCACCAAAGTCAATAGACAGGGAATATTCTAGATGCTAAAATAACCAGTCTTGATCACTCTCTGAAGATATTTATGTATCTATATATAAATATCATATTTATTAATAGTGTTCAGTATTAGCATAAAGAACCCTTTGCATTCTCTAGTCAGCAGGTAGCAGGCATCTCCTGTCAGCTGTTTTTTAAGCAGTATAATTAGCCAGGCAAAATGTACAACTTCCAGTTTGAATCATTTGCTGATGCTTATTCTGATTCATTTACAATTATACCAGTAATTGGCGTAACTGTTTAGATGTATTTGGAAAAAGTCCAGAAGTGGATATCCTAATTATAGATTTATCCTGGTGGCAGATATTCACATTGTATAATAACCACTTCACTCATCTTTAAGGGAGTGCTATATCTGTTCCTAAGGTAAGTGGCTAGTGAATGCTGTGCTGTATTAGAACACCATGGACTGAATAGGAAAACTCGAAGGTGGTACAACTGCTGGCCTTCTGATGGGGCCCTTCAGATACTAAGTGCATGGAAGTGCAAAATCTGTGCCAGCAATAATGCAAGCTGGCATTTCATTTTCTCTTGTGCGTGTAAGAGAAATCCAGTTCCAGTTCCAGCGCAGCTAAAGCTGAAGTCCTCTGTAGCGAATCTAAAATGTCCTTGGACTAAATGCCAGAAAATGTAAGATGGTGAGAACCTGCCAGGTCTGGAAACTTCCATGAAGAGCATTCACAGATAGTTCATAGAATATCCCGAGTGAAAGGAACAGCAAGGATCACCACATCCAACTCCCAGCTCCATACAGGACAACCTAAAAATCAGACCCTATGTCTGAAAGCACTGTTCAAACACATCTTGAACTCTGACAGCTTGGGTGCATGACCACTGCCCTGGGCAGCCAGTTCAGTGCCCGACACCCTCTAGTGCAGGACCTTTCCCTACCCATCCCCTGACACAGCTCCATGCCGTTCCCTCGGGCCCAGTCACTGTCACACAGAGCTGAGCTCAGCGCTGCCCCTCCGCTCCCTGTGAGAGCTGCAGCCGCCATCAGGCCTCCCCTCAGCTCCTCTGCTCTGGGCTGAGAACACCAAGGGACTTCAGCCACTCCCCATACATCTTCCTCTCCAGACTCTTCACCATCTTTATAGCCCCCCCCTTTGGGCACTCTATAATAGTTTTATGTCTTTTTTACACTGTGGCACCCAGCGCTGCCCCCAGTGCAGGTGAGGCCACACAGATGTTTCATGGGAAAAAACAAAACAAAACAAAACAATGTTAAATGAGGCATTTTTTCCTTTGTATCTCAGAAGAGAAAATAAAATAAAATAAATAATAATAATAATAAAAAAAATCACAACAATTCCTCCAATTCTTTAAACTGCACAAACTACCAGTTTCACTACAGAGCAGTTTTTGTGCAATAAGCTGCTTTCCCCTCTAGATAAATTATCTTGTATTGCTGTTTCCACCAGAAGCAGGTTCTGTAAAGCCAGGCTGAATGCGATAGCTATCATCAGACAATTGGACAGAATGTGCCTCTCAGCTTAAAAGCAAGGTTACACACATCTATTCTAGATCCAAAGCAGCTCTGCAAGAGCTAGTTTAATCAATTGCTTGTCATTGCTATGCAGAAGATGTCTACATGTAAGACAATCACAGATACTTGACAATATACTTTGCACAATTTTTTCTCCATTCATTTTAATATATCAAAATTACTATCAATTTTGTAATTAATAACAAGTGTTGAGTACTTTCTAATGAAAACATTGAATATTTTGTACCATGATAACATATTTCTATCCATTCACTATTTTATACTGAAACAGCTGTCTAAGAGAAACATTTTCAACTTTACTGTCTTCAGAAAGAATGGTTTTGCTTTCATCAGCAGAAAAAGTCTTCATTTTACCTGACATGGTGAACTGAAACTGTTAAGTACCAACATTTGCTTTTCTTTAACTGAAAATCAATAGAAAATTTTAAAATTTGTTTTAACTTCACTTATACTCATTGCAAAATCTAAACCAAGGGACGTGCAGCTGAAGCTATTACTTGCTTTTTTTTCCAACTTTGTTTCTACAAAATGGAACATACTTAAAGTAATTGAATTCATCTAAAAACGTATAAATGAGTCGCTTTGAATTCTGAAATACCTTGCCATCTTGTGGCTGTCCCTGTTCCATAATTTCGTGCAGAGAGTAAATTGCATATAGCATCAATTATATGACAGTGATTCCTAAGGGGCTCAGTAGCATGTAAGTCAAAATTGCCTTTCATAGAAGTGTATCAGGGCAAAATTCCTGTTTGATTTTAACTGGAGTGTAATTAAATCCAAATGAAAAATATGTGTTTGGTTAATACTTTTTCTATTTTACACACCAAAGTGACTTCCTTCGGTTTCTAAATAAATCATACTTTTTTCAGAAACAAGCCATTGTAAAGAAAAATTCCCCTAATCTTCAAGGTGATAGATGTTTTTAAAAATGTACAGCCACTTGCTCAATGCATCACTATGATCACAACAGGAGTATGAAATTAAAGTGTTGAGACTGTATCAGTGGTTGGCTAAGGATACTCAAAATCAACTTTTTCAAGTCACTAATTATTAATCCATAATCGTAGAGTACGTAAAGAGAAGGGTTAATATTAAAAAAAAAAAGCCACCATCTACAAGGGTATTATCTACATTGTAATTTATAATATCCCCTCTAGTCCTTCAATTTCCACAGTCTCCATCCTGGGAGAGATAAGGGGCTGGCTTCAATTTGTGTGCATCTTTCGTTGGAAGGCTTATTCCAGCTGCTGCTGATAAACCTGCATAAGAATAAATCTTATCCCTTTAGCTGGAATCAAACAGTGCTGTCCTCATTGATTTATTTTCTCTTTGTTTCCTCCAGCAGTCTCCTCTGATTTACTTCCTTGCATTTAGGATAATATCACAAATGCACACTGATGTACACGTTAACAGAAACATATTTAACTGCTTTAGTTGCCACTCCAGGATCTATTTAAAAGTCCACAGAAACATCTACATTGTGCACAAGGTGCCATCTTACCCTGCTTTCACCATTTCTTTGCGTGTCCACTCTGTTATAGTATGTAACTTTTTCAGCAGAAGTTCAAGTCTCTAGGAATATTCAATGCTGAACACAGATTTTCAGCTTAGAACTGAGCCCTTACATCTTCTTAGCAATATCTTTGCATTTCACCAAATTTTAGAAAGTAGTGTGTAATGCAGTGTAATCAGCAAGAACGTTTCTGTACATAATATAAAACCAGCTACAGGGAACACTCAAGAATATCATGAGAATTATATGGAGAGAAAACCATATGCTCTTCATTTATGAAAAGATTAATCAAATTAGTTGAGGGTTATACTCACCTTTCTCTGCCCCACAGAAACTCTTGCTCTGAATGGAATAATGTGTTTCTATTACTACTTTAATATTGTTTTATTATATGGAGCTATATTTCAGCACATTAGGGAATGTCAGGTATTGTGCCCACAGACTTTTCATATTCTAAAAAATTATATTTTTTCTTGGAGTTTTTTCTTCTTTTTTTTTCTGAAAATTGATATTCCCATTTTCTCTCATTTGTTTATTAATTCTGAATTTATAATCAGTCTCCTTCTAGGGTTTGCCAATGAGACATATAAAAAGTAGCTCTCTCTTTTGGTGAATGCCTGTCTGCAGGAGAGATTTTTTTGTCCAAAAGATGTTTAAATTGAAGAGAAATTGCACATTTTGGTGCAACAATACAGTCTTATGCCTTTCACTGTCTGGCTCTTTTGCTTTCTCTTGAAATTGCAGTGAAATTCTACAGGTAAATTGAAGAAATCTATAAAACATGTGACAGTCATTTTTAAATCCTGGATTCTGTAAGGCATCTTGTGAAAGATAACCAGAATGAAACCAGAGCTGGGAGAGCTGATAGATACAGTACAGTGCTCCAGTGAAATGGTCTAAAAGTCATGCTTCATAGCTCTGGCAAGAGGAATTTGCCTGTAGATAACTGAAGGAAGTATAATCAACATATATGCTAAAGTCATTGTTTCCTCTTTTGCTTTTCCATTCTCTATAGATAACAGATTACACAGAGGCAAAACAAAGCTCAAAAGTGCTTATGTACCCATTCCAAGCAATATGCTTAATTGGTTGATTTCCTTAACACCACATCTTGCTTTAGACATTATTTCTTCCCAGACATAGCTATTCAGGTCAAAATGAACAGAAGATACATAACAGAAGTTGCAGCATTGCTCAGAACTCCATAGGAAATATTGAGTTCATATCTATCTTGATCAAGATAGAGCTCCCAAGGATAAAATAAACAAAATAAAAGGAATATATGTATATTTCTTTTTCTTTAGAATTTAAAAATATACATCTTTTTCATTAAAATATGCTCTTTAAATCTAATCTTTGTGAATATAACTTTTTTTTTTACTCCCTAGCAAAACAAATGGACAAAACAGAAGAAAAATGATAGCAGAGAAAGTCAAAGAGAATGCTGATGAGAGTTTTCTTGGGTGAGAACTGTTCATATTGGAACATGGCAGTTTGTCAAAGCTTAACATTTTCATGTAAATTTGTCATTTTAAACAAACCCTAAGTTAGGTTCAGCCCTAAGTTAGTTAGAGCTGGGAACTGACCCATTGTCTCCTATGGATCAGGTGAATATTTTACTCACAGTGTGCTTGTGAGTTACATACGTGATGTGTTGTTTTTTTTCCCTTTACAGATGTGCTTTCCCCTGCTGAAGAACTTGGAAATATCCTGGCTCTGTTCTAGTGAATAATAGAAACTTTTTTGCAAACTAATGTATGTCAGGCTTGTGTGGTTGTGTATTTAGTTTTCAGTTGTTTGTTTCTTTTCATTTGTTTGGGGGTTTTTTGGTTGTTGTTTGGGTTTGTGTGTTTTTGTTTGTTGGTCTGTATTAGTTTTAAACCACAGTTCTTGTTTATTTGAATTCTAAAACCAGAAGTGAGATACAGTAGAGACCATCGTTGGTATAGTACTGCATTTGGTTCAAAGCAAAGATAAAGAAGCCTAATAAGAGTTTATGTCTACTTCAGACAAATCATTAACTTCAAGGTTTCTTCTGTTGGTGACTGGTAGTTTTCAGGGTGTCAGGTTTTATTCAGAAAAATAAAATTTTCTAATGTTGAAATATCCTGATTTATGAGAGAGACTGATACACCAGAGGATCATGCTACCATACAGAGTGACCTCAATAGACCAGAGAAATGGTCTGACAGAAGCCCATGTTCATCAAGGGGAAGCACAAAGCCCTGAAGCTGAATAGGAGCAGCACCAGGAACCAGTACATGCTAGGAGCTCACTAGCTGGAAGGCAATTTTATCAAGGGTGATCTTGGGGTCCTGGTGGACCTGAGCTGAACATGAGCCAGCCATGCACCCCTATAGCAAAAATGGCTAGCACTATCCTGGGTAAACTATTGCCTGTATATTGGGGAGGTGATGTTTCCCTTCTATTCACCTGATATGAGAAGGTATGGACTTACTAGAACAAGTCTAATGAAGATTCACACACATGATCAGCAGACTGGAGCATTTCTCCTACATGGAAAGGCTGAGAGAGCTGGAACTATTTAGGCTGGAGAAGAGAAGGCATATCTTATCAGTGTATGCAAAAGATCTGAATGGAAGGAATGGAAGAAACATTTCTTATTCAAGCCCATTGAGAGGAAAAAAGATAATGTACACAAATTAAAACACATGAACTCTCATGTGAACACACTAGAAAACCTTTTTTTACTCTAAGTGTGATCGAACGCTTTGGGCAGGTTACCCAATGAAGCTGTGGAGTCACCATCCTTGGAGGTATTCAAAAACCATCTGGACATGGTCCTGGACAACCTGCTGTAGGTGACTGTGCTTGAGTAGGGGACTGGGGAAGGTTGACTGAACAGTCTCAAGAGACCCACTCCAACCTAAATGATTCTTTGATTCTCAACTTGCCATTTCTAAGAATTTTCTTTGCTAAACTTTCCTTGTCTGAGATAGAAATAAAAGTAGTTGGTCAAATGTGTTTTTATTCTCAAGCAGGACTCACATCCAGTACTGCATGTAACCAAAATTCACTTTGGAAATAATGTGAGTTCAAAATGACATTTCCATTCTGACCTGCTGTGACTTCATCATGACCTGCTGCAACATAGATAGTGAAAGGATTGACCTGTTATTTTTCTACTGAAACACAGAAAGGGTTAACCTGATAACTAGATCCATTGTATTTCAGGAATTCAAGAAGGAGCTGTTGAAATTATTTTTTCATGTAGTTACTTTTATTTAAGAGACTAATAAGTTACTAAAGATTACTTTGTTCCTTTTAAGTTGTGAAAGGTACTGCTGAAACTACACTGTAAGAACTTGTACATTTATGCCAATGTCCTATGATCCTCTTTAATATCTTTGAAAAACTTACGACACAATTCCAGAGCTTCAAAACAGTTTTGTTTAAACATAAAGATCTTAAATTCTTGATTCCCCAGTGACATCCCTTTTCAAAAAGACACTAGACAATGTTTGCTCCTTGAATGTTTAATTAAAGACTTTCTCTTTCACTCATTTAAATGCATCCCACCACTCACCAGGAAAATATTTAATTAGCCTGACATGTTCTCATTGCAGAAACTGTTATCTGGGAAATGAGTAGATCCTGCAGATGCAGCCTCTGTGCAATAAAGTCATAAGGAGGAACAGAGAACCAAGATATCAAGATATATTTTGTATATAATATCAATATAACTGAGACATAGCTTTGAAAATTGCAATCATTGCTATGGAGTTACTTTTTTTTTATTAATTTCTGCTTCTGGCAGAAATAATAGAGATTTCATTTCTCTTGGGTGCATTTGGATTATGATAAATTTTTGTATGCACAATCATATTATTTTTTTCCCTGGGATGCTCCATTCTATACATTAAATAGACAATGTTGATTAAGAGCTATTCATTCTATTTGTTTTGTGTATCAGCCATTCAGTGGATTGCCATAGATACTGTGCAACATGCCAAGCATAAGCATTTCTGTGTTGCTCATGCTAACCTCATCATGCTCACAGAAAACAAAATTATCTTGAGCTTCAGAGAGGGAAAAACAGAATTACCTCTAATTTTCAGTTAGGGAAGTAAATCAGAGAAAGAAGGCAAGAAATCTCTTAAAATTAAGGGCAAAGGTAACCTAACTTCTTGTCTAGAATCACAGAGTACTGTAACAGAAACAAGGAGAACATTCAGTTTTCCAGGGTGACTTATAAGAATGTATAGCATAAAATCCTTAATTTTTATATTGTGCAATCCATCTTGCCAAAACTCCAAAATATACAAACACAACTAGGCAAAACATCTTGTGTAGAAATAATCTAGTACTTACAAGGTACCAGAAGTAATTCTCAAGGTTAAAAACCATTGCATGAATTTACCCTTACATATTTCTAGCTGTTTTGTGTGTTACGGTCATGCAAAAAAGATTCACACACACAGTTTTAATATAAGTACTTACATAAGGAAAGTACCTTCTCTGCCCTTGTTGAAAAGAAGACATAAGGTAGGAATCCAAGAACAAAAACGGGGCCGTTTGCTCCACATATGGCGCTGAAGACAGATTTGATATAACATAACATTTGGAGGTATCATATAAATGATTCTGTGAACAAAAGATGATATTCCAAAAAACATGCTAGGCTTCTCAAAGGCTAATTATTCCACTTGTATCTTCCTTGTACACTTCCTTTATTTCAGAAGAGTTGGACTAGATGACTTTTAAAGGTCCCTTCCAACTCCAACGAGTCTATGATTTTTTGGTTCTATGATATTCAAGACCCGCCTGGACGCCTACCTGTGCGACCTGGTGGAGGGAACCTGCTTTGGCAGGGGGGGTTGGACTCGATGATCTCTTGAGGTCCCTTTGAACCCCTATGATTCTATGATTCTATGGTCTGGCACAGCTCAGTCACACCAGCATTTTGTGACCTAAGAAAACCTAGTGGCAGATTGTAAGGAAGCTTTAGGTATTAGCCATTAATTCTTTGCAACACATTTTCTTTTTTCTTTATTGAACAAAATACTAATAACTTCTTTAACCGATTACTTCTTGAAGGATCATATTATTTTCATAGGCTTGTGGAGACTGAAAATGCTTAATATCCAATATACTGCTTCGTCATCAGCTCCTTAAGCATCTAGTCTGTCTACTCTACATTTTATGCCACATCATTTGCAGCACTGAAGTGACTGAGGTTGTTCATCAACTGTCATTACCTACTGACCATGATTAACCAGTGCTTGAGGTAACCAAGACATTTTCTTGGTATTCTGAAAGAAACCAAACTGATGAGTACACTATGTATAATTTTAAAAAAGTATATACCACTTACATCTGATAATCTCATGTACTTTGAAAATATTAAGACTAGTAAATGGGGGAAATAAAGTTAATAAAAGGTCTTCAGAGTGTATGACACCTAAGCATTGAGACAAGCAGACTGATGGAAAAGAGGGAGATCTAGGACTGCAAAGAGGTCATCTTTGAGGGCCACCGGTACAACATGATGATATTAATTTACTCCCATGCTCAATGTGTACAAACTGAAGTTTGCCTGATGCAGCAACAGCCATGCTCTGGGAATTTTTGAGTGATTTGGGCGGCTTGTAGGTGTGTTTTTGAGACAGGCATCACTAGATGGCACTATTACAAACGCTTTCAGAGGGTCTTAAGGGTGAGCAGTACGCAATCGCTTGTGCGCCTCGACAGTTAGTGCTCTGGTTGTTTTGGAGGTGGTAGTGGGTGGGTGGAAAAGTTAGGGCTCGAATGGCAAGGGGACTTCTTATGCTGCTTACAACAGGATTATTCACAGCAGACTCACTGCCTCAAGCCAGGGGCTGCTGCCAGCTGAAACACCAATTTGGGTATGACTTGATTTTGCCCACCTCTACCTAGCAAATAATCTGGAGAACTGCACAATTACAAATGTTAACTGAGAATTTACACAGGGAAATTGCCACTCATTTCCCCTCTAAAGAGTAGTTGATGTACAAGATCTAGAAATAAGGTGATATTTAGCAGAGGGACAACAGCACACAAGTGTCATGTAAAGGAAATCAGCCTCATTAATCTCACAGCTATATGAGAAACCAGTCATAGAATGGATTGGGATGGAAGAGAACTTTAAGACCATTTGCTTCCAAACCCCCTACTGTGGGCAGGGCTCCCAACCACTAATTAGATCAGACTGCTCAGGGTCCCATCCAGTGTGGCCTCAACCACCTCCTGGGATGGAGCATCCACAGTTTCTCTGAGCAGCCTGTGCCTCACCATCTTCTGTGAAGAGAATTTTCTCCTAGCATCTAATCTAAATCTATCCTCTTTTAGTTTAAAATTGTTCTCTCTTGTCTTATCCTATCCAGTCTGTTCACTAAAATTTTTTCTGTAACCCATCACAAATCAAACTTCTTTTGATCGTTCAGATAGCTAGCCTGAAGTACTCCTCTTGATAGGTTAAGACTATCTTATCTCACATATGATTTTTTTTTGGTCAGTCTTCATTTCCAAAACATTTTTTTTTCCTTTATAAGATCACTACTCTGGAGTGAGTCAGTGTTCAGTGAAGGTTTGATACTCTGTGTCTAGGAAAAGGACCTTTTCCCTTCAGGACTGAGTTACTAGGTGGTAACATGGATCTCGCTTTTAACCCTGAGAGCAGCTCTTTAAAACAAAGCAGTTTTACGTCATTTTTTGAGATATTCATATTTTCCTTTAAACTCTGAATGTATTTGTGACATATCTATAGGGACTAACTAGACTTAATAATGTTTTTGGGGGGTTCTTTTTTTTTTGTTTGTTTGTTGGTTTGTAATCCCATAAGTTGTTTGTAATGACTCTGGAATAAATCTGTTGTATAGAATGGTGTAAATATATATATATATATAATTTAGAAATTTCAAATGACTGCATTATCATTTCAGCAAAGTCAGAAATTAATTTGCTTGCTTTCATGATAAAATGTGATCAAAACCTTGATATACTTGCTACACAGCATGCCTGTAGTAAAATATATGGGTTTTGTACACTGTATTCAGAGTTTTGTTATTTAGACATTCTTAGAGTCTCTGAAGTCAGCATGGTTATTATTAAAACAGCTTTCTTAGAGGTCTGTGCTTCAAAGTTACTGCTCTGAACGTTCATTTGTCTGTATGGGGTATAGCTCTGACAGAAACAAAGTGCGGGGAAGTCTTTGTTTTAGAAAAGAACTATTTAAAATGATTTAAAATTCATTTCTAAATAAATACAAAAGCCAGATAGCATCTGGAGAATGGCAAAATTAGGAGTGCCTATGCTCTGGGACTGAGAAAACAATGAACAGTGTAAGTTCCACAGTGTTTTGCCTTGTATTGTGTACATGCTGTGCTAGGAGACTTGTCTCTTGGACAGATTACAGAAGGTAGAAAGATAGCAGAAGCAAAGGTCAAACCCAGTTGAAATCCCTACTAGTGCACCTGAGGTATTTGCTGCAAACAGCAGGCAGGCAGCAGGATAAGCAGGCAAGAGACGGTCACTCCCCTGAGAGCTTGCTGTTTCCTTCTATGTTTGGGAGAATTCAGCATCCACTGATCCAGAACTGCATGAGGATTTGTACACAGCTGCAAAGAAATGGCATTACCCCACATTTACTCTTCCTCCAGGAGATATTTTTTCTCTAATTCCTAATTATATGGAAACGATGAAGTGTCATTGTTTCTAAATTTTCCTGAAGACTCGATCGAAGCTTCTTGACTCTGGCTTCAATAAATAACAAGCAAAATTCAGGCAAATGTGTTGCAGATATTTTCAAGCTCTTTCAGCTACCAAAGCTAATCTTATTGGGTTATTTCACATATTTTGTTATGTTGGTGCAATTTCTGAGTCACACATCCTCCTTTTTTTTTTCCAATTCATTCTCTTTGTTATTTGCATGCACACACACAAATCCAGTATAAAGAAAGCATCTTTCTCTTGACTGTGTAAATCACCTTGGTGTGATTTATAGATAAGCAGTATAGAGTGATAGACACCCAGTTCCCAGTAACTAAGAGCTATACCTATAGGAGATGCACAGAACAGATGTGATCATGAGTTTAAATTCCACAATCAAGGTACCATACCTGAAAAGATGAGATTTGGAATCCTGTCCCTATTTAACTTAACAATTAACATAGAATGATTTGGAAACACAGATCATAGGGCCAAAGCCCTATTACTGTCTCTTTTATAAGCTAAGCTGTGCAGGCAAAAAAACATTACAAGTCAGTACACTCCAGACTCCCTACTCTCCCTCTCAGTATCCTTAGAAGAAATCAGAGTTCTGATGATGGGTAGGGTATTTTCCTGGGAGCTGGGAATTACAGCTTTGTGTGTTTAGCAAAAGGATTAACATAGTCTTGAAGCTTAAAAGAAAAAAAAAAATCAAGTCAGAGCACAGGAGATTTCTTAACTCTGCATCTGTTATTGGTGAAACCATGTTGTGAATAATAGATTTGGTTCTGGCAAATGCAGTGGAACAAAGGCATTGAATCAGTCTGTTCAAAGAGGAACTAAAAAAAATTAAAAAAAAAGACGTGTTTTTTATTCTTTTTAGGGAAAAATTCCAGGTACTTTGTCTGTTAAACATTTTGAAAATATGGCTATTCATCTAAGTTAGAATCAACATGAATAATGTTTTTATGAAGGATTCTTGGTTAATCAAAATGTATTATAGAATGTATAATAAAATCAAACATTTGTCATTTGAAGCTGGACAAATACAAATTAAAAACAAGATGAATATGATTCACTGATAAGTTATCTGATTAGCCAAGCTGTTTGCCAAAGGCTACAGTGGATTCTCTCTCCCCTTAGGTCAAGATGGGACAGATACAAAATGTGACTACAACTTCTTCTCTAGCCCTGTGATACAAAGATGATCTTATAGGTCTTTTCCAACCTTAATGATCCTAAATGAGCCTAGAACTGGGCATGTGTTATCCTCTTCTTGAAAGTGAAGACTGATCGACATTTTTTGAAAGAGAGGTCCCAAAAATCTAATCCCAGGAGGGCATCTGAGCTGTAAGGGGCTCTTTGACTATGAATAGAGAAGTTCAAGTTGCACCACTCCTTCCACCAAGCTTCTTACAGGACTTACAGGAATGATCTGCTCTGCGTGGCTGGGATAATATGAACCATTGCTGACTAGGAGAGAGGGAAAGCGAAGCAGCCCATCTCTGAGGCTAACCTTCTATTAGGCTGATGAGAAAACAGAGACTGTGGTGGAGGAGATCCAGGGAGGGAAGGCAGAGGAACATGACTGGTATTACAGATTTTGTAACTAAATTAGGAGCAAATTAATTTGATTTTCTTCAGTGTTAATTTTCATAGGATCACAATAGATATATTATCATTTAGTTTAGTAGTTTAAGATCACCTGAATTTTGATGTCTCTTGACAACAGTAAGTATTTAGACATTGTCTGAACTTGTTTCTGAAATTAAATTTATTAGACATGACCTGGAGGCATTCCCAGAGGCCAAACGCAGGACATAATGCTGTGTAAAATAAACCTGTGGTTACAGTGTCTTTATGTCTATTGCACAGTACTGGACCTACCATCTTCCCAAATGTCACGCTTATTTTGTGCAGTTTTTCAGTTCAAAGCACTTGATGCAATGTAATAACTTTGACAGACCCCACCAGATAGTTTTATAGTATATTTCTGAGAAATTAGAACCTTGCTGAAGTGTTGTAGGATGCATAATCAACCAGGATAGTGATGGAAAGTTGACTACAGGGACCCAAATGTGGCACTGCTTGGTCTGTGCTTTTGGGGAGCAGACTCAGTAGTGAACTGCTCCCAGAACTGTAAGTGAGCTCTGTGAACTGACATTTATGCTATGTGAATAGTCAGGGTGCAGAAATGAAGTGGGAGCTAAGACCCACCCCACAGCAAACAAGCAGGGAACTATCTTCAGCAAAGTGGGTCTTCCTTCACTGAAGCTCTCCCCCTCTGTATTGAAATATTAAATATTGCTACATGCTATCAAACAAAAATATTAAATACTCAATCAAATCGAAATATTAAATGCTCATCAGACACAGGAACTTAACAAGATGAGTTTTCATCCTTCAGTAAACACCAGAATATACAACTGTTAATTTGTCTGTCTCTTCTACCTCCTCTTTCCTTCTTTTAATTAGCTCAGTGATTCACATTTGTAATTCCTAGAATTTTTAGAAGCCTATTTTTGAGTCTTTAAAAATTGATGGCTTTTGTCTCACTGGATATATTCTGTGAGCACAGAAAGAGCTTATAACATTGATCTCAACAAACCATGCAACATTTCCAAGTTACAAATCAGGAAAAAATAAACCAAATATACTTTGTTGTGATGGTGCTCTTAATCTATTGCAGCCATGACAGCTAAAATCACTTACAATTACACAATTTCATGCAACCTGTCAATTGTGCTAACAGATATCAGTTATTTCCCAAAGCTCATAATTTAATTTCATACATTAGATCAGCTTCTTGTTGTCACTTCTTAAGCTGATGAAAAGTAGATAAGCAAATTGCAAGAAAATCACAATAATATCAATTATAGCAAAAATGTATGATAATTTTTGTTTTATATTCCCCAGAAATAAGTAAATGAAAAACTTATTTCATTTTATAGTATATATGTGTCTAAGTAACGTATAAAAACCAGTTACCTTCCTTCACAGTCACTTGGTTAGTTGTCAGATTTATTATGACTCAGAAATAAATGTCAGAATGCACAATCAGCAGGAGATTAATGATACCTAGAGGGAATTACTGATCTCTCTATATTACCTGATCTGAAAAAAAGAAAGAAAAAAAAAAGAAATTAAATTGCAATGCTTTTCATTTTTCTAATGACAAAGCCTTGCTTTGACTGAAAGTATTCCAAAAAATCTTAATCTACTAATTAATATGGTGCATTTGTCTGGTAAAACAAGGACATAAAGACATCCATGCATATCTTCCACATCTTTCAGTTTCTCCATAGGTCATCTTTCAGGTCTAATCCTTTTTGTTGTTCTTTTCTGGGATTATCTTGAATTGATCTTCACGCTTCTTGAACTCTGTTTGCCAAAAGTGAATGCAGCACTCCAGCACCATGATAAGTTTGAAAAGAGTCAGATGGCTTTTCTGAAGTTAAGGTGAATTTCAGGACATAACCATCTGTATTCATCAAGATAATTTGTGTTTAACTGTGAGATTTCGGGAAGCCAAACATTCATATGTTATTTGTATTAGCCTAAGTGCCATGTGCATCCAGAACAGGGCAGAGTGACTCTACAAGTCTCCGCCTTTCATCCCCTGGATGCCAGCTCTTTCCACATCTCTCCAGTAATATAAGATGATCATAGTTGTACTTATGCCCACCATAGCGTTCTGTGAAGTTAAAGTCACAAAACTTTTTTTTTTTACTATTAGGGATAGGTACTGTTATTTGATTTCTTCCTCCACCTCCATCCACATACAGGGTTTATCCTGTTCATTACCTCGGCTCTGCCTATGGTTAATGAATAGAAACAGGCATTTCCAGATGATGACTCAGTACACCAATATTAGACATCCACATTGGGTTGGCTGAGTCATCACCATGAGGTGCCTGTATCTGTTCATTAACTGTAGAAGGAGCCTAGATATCTAGTTTATATCTAACTCCTAGGTAGCTTAAATTAGGTGAGATTAATCACTCCAGGTGAGTGCAGAAATAGGTGAGTCTATACCAATAATAAATAGGAATTTTGGCATTTAGACCTTCTCCTGTAGTTTGGCAGCCTTTGTATGGTAGAAATCTATGAAGGGTTCTCTTCCCTGAGTTAGCTGCTCTACAAAAAGGAAAGGTCTTGTGTGGAAGCTCCAGGCCTCAGCTGGCTAGATGACAAAATGGGAATTCCATACTTCCTCTCTTTTTGATAACCAAAAGATTAGTTGTGAACTTCCCTTCCCAGAAGGGGAGAATTAATTTTGAAATTTGACCATCATGTAGGGACTGAGGACAAAACAGGCATTTTTCAGAGGTGCTGAAATTGTTGTTGAGAGCTGTCACCAATGTAGTACACATCTACAGAGACTGTCTCTAGATCAGCTAGTGCTATGGTAGGAAAGTATAAGAGCACAAGGAAGCAAAATAGTAAAACATGGCTATAGGGGCAGATGTTGCTCTACACAGTAGCCCTTACCCTCACAGAATCATAGATTCATAGAATCCTTAGAGTTGGAAGGGACCTTTAATTAACAGTGACATGCACAGATAAATCAGGTTGCTCAGGGCCTTATCCAGCCTAGACTTGAAAGTCCCCAGGGAAAGGGCATCAACATAATAACTGGGCAACCTATGTCAGTGCCTCACCACCCTCACTGTAAATTACTTCTTCCTTATATCTAACCAAAATCTCCCCTCTTTGAGCTTGAAGCCATTTCCCCTTGTTCTGTCACCACAGACCCTGCTGAAGAATCCGTCCCCTTCTTTCTTATAGTTCCTATTTAGATACTGAAAGGCCACTATCAAGTCACCTTGGTACATTCTCTTCTCCAGGATGAACAGCCCCAGCTCACTCAGCCTGTCCTCACAGGAGAGGTGTTCCATCTCTTGGATCATTTTTGTGTCCGTCCTCTGGACATACTCCAACAGGTCTATGTTTCTCTCATACTGAGCACTCCACATCTGGATGCAGTACTCCAGATGAGGCCTCACCAGCGCAGAGTAGAGGGGCAGGATCACCTCCCTTGACCTGCTGGCCACCCTGAACCAGAGCTGTAGATATTCACTTGCAACATCTGCCGAAGTTAGAAATGGATTAGCTTGGAACAGGAAGACTCAAAGGCTCTCTAGAAGGAGCTAGCCAAAGCAAGCCATGTACCGAAGTACTAGTGTTACGTGGTGCTGATCAGTCAAACTCCACTAGCAGAAGCAGCTGGACTCCCTGTTGCACAGTGCTCACACAGGCAGGGAGCATGCCAGAGCCTGCTCCTGCCAGAATCTGCACTCTGACCAAACTGCTTTACATAACATTGTGTTTTGTATAATGTAATAGCCAACAGAAACTAATAAGCACATTGTTGTATGAGTTTCTCTGCAAAACACAGCCAGTTCTTGTAGCAGTCTCATAAAGGAACAATTTCCCTTATCTTCTGTGATATTTGCAGTTGCAGATGTTTCCTGCAGAAGGATTATCAATGAACTTGAGAGTTTAAATGCCTTATAAACAACCCATTACTTAACAATACTCAAATCTCTGGAATGGTCTGTCCTGTTAAATGGATGTGTGGGCTTTTGGAAATGTCCCTAGCAAACCTAATAATTTCCCATCTGTGCCATGTTTTATGACTCTGTTGTGAACTTACTGTGATTTCTGCATACTGGGGAGTATTCTAAGATGGCCAACACTCATCTCTCTCTGCCTCTCTCTTCAAATTATCAGAAGGTACTATCCTCTCCTTTAGACTATTTGAATGAAGTGACAGCTGAAGTTACATGACTGATGCTCTGTGTTTTCTATTGTGGATTCATACAAATCATTTCCAAGAAAAGATGGCAGCTTCTTTGAAAAAAAATATTCTTCTGACTTGTTTCTACATAGGCCCTTCTATATATCTGTGTTACTGTACTACTTCTGCATAGCTGCAGTATCATCTGTATTTTCAAGTAAGGAATATAGAAAAATTCCTTATCATTCACTAGCCCAAATCTTCAGCCCTGGCCACTGCCTGGTCTCTCTGATTCCAGCAGTGCTAACAGCCCACTTTGACCCCAGGAAACCAACTTCCAGTCAAATAATAGAAGCCAAACATTCTGTCTCATGTTGTTGCTGTGCAACAGATGGCAGCAGAGGGGCAGTCTGACAAAATGGCATCTGATGTGGAAGTGCATATGGAGCAAAGGTGTGGCAACGAATTCCTCCATATGGAAAAAATGGCACCCACTGACATTCATTGACACTTGCTGAATGTTTTTGGAGATCAAACAGTGGAAGTAAGCACAGTGAGGTGCTGAGTGGTGCATTTCAGTAGTAGCAACAGCTACATGAAAGACAAGCCGTGTTCCAGATGGCCATGCACAGATGACAGATCACGAAATGAAGAGTGTCTTGATCAACTCTTCCACACGAATTGGTGGATTATGATCAGGAAACTGGTTCAGCTTCACTGTGCTGAAAACAATGGTGGCAGTGTTGGAATATTGCAAAGTTTGCTCCAGGTGGGTCCCACGAATGCTCACACAGGAACAGAAAGATCAGATGTAAGTATGTCAAGACCCATTGAACAAATTCAAGGCTGAAGATGACAATTTCCTGAACTGAGTCACTATCAGCGAAGAGATGTGGAGTCATGAATATGAGCCAGAGTCAAAATGGCAGTCATGTGACTGGCGACATGCAAGTTCCCTATTGAAGTTCAAGCTGCATCCCTCAGCGAGTAAATGGATGTGCACTGTCTCTTGAAATAAGAAAGCACTGATCCTTCTGTATTTCCTGGAACTCAGCCAAACATCAACTCTGACTTCTACACTGTGATGCTGACTAAGCTGTAGACTTACAGCTTAGGGTCAGTCCAGAGAAGAAGACAAACTTTCTCTTGCAACACAATAACACTGGGACTCATACCAGTTTGAAGACGATGGAGCACATTGCCAATTTTGACAGGTCTGTTCTACTACACTCATTGTAGAGCCCAGATTTGACATTTTCTGAGTTCTAACTGTTAAAGCTAGTGAAAATTGTGCTGCATGGGCAACACTTTCCCATCAATTATACCATCACAGCAGCTTTGAAGCAGTGGGTCACCTCCATTGGTACAGATTTTTAGGAGCACAGCATGCAGGCTCTTGTTCATCGCTCATGAAAATGCAGAGCTAATGGTAGTAACTATGCCAAAAAGTAGTTTTTTGTAGCTGAGAATTTGCTCTATCAAATAGCATTACTGTGCTCTTTGAATCCATAGTTGTTTCCAGGGAAATTAATAGGAAGCATTAATTTTGGAGCAATCTATGTAGCTTTTCTTGGCTTGGAGACTTGAGCTTTTCTCAAGCTTGACCCCAGTGTCTACCTGCTGAAATGATTTGGAGGTCCTTACTGCAGCACAAGTCTCCTAGCCTGAGCTTCTGGCTGGAGCATTCAGTTCATCCAGCCATGTTTGCTTCTAAAAGAGAGCTTAGATTTATCCTTCCAATGACTCCCCTTAGGTTTGTGAAGCACAGGAAGCGCAGATGCTAACCACTGACTTTCTTACAGTTTTGGAGTAACTCTGCACTAACAATTAGACTGCTGTTGCCTTTTCCCCACAGCTACATCTGCCTGAGGCAGCACGCGTGTTAATGCCTGAGGCAGCAATGCAGCTACCTGCTCTAACGTCTTCATGCTATCTGTGAGCCGAGAAAGTTCCCAGCTCCTCATGACACAGCTCACACCTGAGCTCGTGGAGTTCAATATCCTCTCACTGGATGCATGTGAGATCATCCCAAGAAACTGTAAGTGTAAGTGCTTACCTGGACATTGATAGGTAATTGCCTATTAGCTCCGAGCCCTGCTCTCTCATCTCACTTACTTTCCAGTCACTTACCATTTGTTCTTAATAACTTTCTTCTCTGCTGCCCTCTCCCTTTTTCCCCTCAGCTACTGTCAGTGTCTATTCTTTCATCTCTGTCCAGTCCTCCTTCGCAGAACACAGCAGTGGCTTACATTCCAAGCTGGAAATTTTCCACTTTCTCTTTACAGCATTTATAAGAAGCTTGTGTTAAATGAAGCAATGAATTCTGTCACCATGAGCTGTAATGAAGGCACAACCATCTTGACTTAAAGTCAGAAGGAATTTGCTCTTCTTTCTTTCTTTCTTTCTTTCTTTCTTTCTTTCTTTCTTTCTTTCTTTCTTTCTTTCTTTCTTTCTTTCTTTCTTTCTTTCTTTCTTTCTTTCTTTCTTTCTTTCTTTCTTTCTTTCTTTCTTTCTTTCTTTCTTTCTTTCTTTCCTTTCTTTCCTTTCTTTCCTTCCTTCCTTCCTTCCTTCCTTCCTTCCTTCCTTCCTTCCTTCCTTCTTCCTTCCTTCCTTCCTTCCTTCCTTCCTTCCTTCCTTCCTTCCTTCCTTCCTTCCTTCCTTCCTTCCTTTCCTTCCTTCCTTCCTTCCTTCCTTCCTTCCTTCCTTCCTTCCTTCCTTCCTTCCTTCCTTCCTTCCTTCCTTCCTTCCTTCCTTCCTTCCTTCCTTCCTTCCTTCCTTCCTTCCTTCCTTCCTTCCTTCCTTCCTTCCTTCCTTCCTTCCTTCCTTCCTTCCTTCCTTCCTTCCTTCCTTCCTTCCTTCCTTCCTTCCTTCCTTCCTTCCTTCCTTCCTTCCTTCCTTCCTTCCTTCCTTCCTTCCTTCCTTCCTTCCTTCCTTCCTTCCTTCCTTCCTTCCTTCCTTCCTTCCTTCCTTCCTTCCTTCCTTTTCTTTCTTTCTTTCTTTTCTTTCTTTCTTTCTTTCTTTCTTTCTTTCTTTCTTTCTTTCTTTCTTTCTTTCTTTCTTTCTTTCTTTCTTTCTTTCTTTCTTTCTTTCTTTCTTTCTTTCTTTCTTTCTTTCTTTCTTTCTTTCTTTCTTTCTTTCTTTCTTTCTCTCTCTCTCTCTCTCTCTCTCTCTCTCTCTCTCTCCTTTCTCTCTCTCTCTCTCTCTCTCTCTCTCTCTTTCTTTCTTTCTTTCTTTCTCTCTCTCTCTCTCTCTTTCTTTCTTTCTTTCTTTCTTTCTTTCTTTTGAATTTTAAGTAACTAAAACTGTAGTTTTTGGAAGTGAACTAGTGACTTAAAGAGAGATATCAGTCAAGAGTCTCTGTTGTATAGATGATCTTCAACATCCCTTCCAACCCAAGCCATTCTATGATCTTTTCCAGAACAACTGCTATACAAAGTCACCTCCATTTAGTATTCCTACCTCTGGCTCAGCAGAGCTGTGGACAGACCACAGCATACCTCTAGCAAAGTTATTACACTTGGTATTTCAACCATTTGGTTTTTATGCTGATTTCCACCAAGGGCAAAATACAATCCAGAGTCCAATCTCAACTTTAAATGACTTCACAGTTATATGGAAAGAAGACACAGCAGGAGGCTTTGTATTTAAAATTTTATACCAGTCTTTGTCTGAAAAGTAGAGCAAGCATCTGTGACAACAACATCTCTCCATCCTTGGATAGCTACAGGCAGCTCTAGTGTGGCTTCAGTTTTCCAGTGGGCTGGTATAAGAGATTATTAGGTCCCTGCTCCAGTTAATTACCTTGCTGCAGCCATTGGAGCTCTTAGCAATAACGCTGCAGAGCAAAGGCAAGTGATGCTGATACATGGGAAGGAGAAGGGTGACTGAGATAGCAGTGAATGCAAGATAAGATCAGGTGTGTATTCATCTATTTTGTTTTACACTCTACTGTGCTAAACACATTTCTCCTCATTAGAAAAAGAAATATTATTAAATAAAGTTCTGCTTGCAATTTTTAGCTACTTGCTGCTTACAGATATATTTCCCCCTCTATTAGGAAAAGTCTTCTTCAATGTACTTTCAGCACCTCATCACTGCCTTGATATTTTAGCCAACACTGTCTTGTCTTGAATATGCACTTCTTCACCTCAAAAGAAGTATAGTTAAAATTAGAGCAGATATTTTATTGATGTATCCTGTTCAACATCAAGCTATTCAAGATTAAAAACTAGAAGAAATTAACTGGGGAGAGCAGTTCTTGAAAAGACTTAAAACTCACCTGGCCTAGCTCATGGTCCCCAGGCACATTCAATTACAGTAAGAAGATTCCTGGAAGTGTTTGTATAACCTATTCTTTAAAAACAGTGGAGACTGCAATTCTACAACAGCCCCAAGCTGTGTACATCAGCACTTCACCATCCTTCTGATTAGAAATTCCTGTTTTAAGATCTAAAACTACAGTTCCCTTTTTACTGCAATTCCTACATTTATTCTCACTGTACACAGGGAATAATTTACAACTGCCCTTTTACAGAAGCTATTTGAAGATCACTGTTATGCCTTTTGGACTTTTCCAGACTGAACAATACCTTCCAGACTTTTGTCACAAGCCTTGTCTCCTATACCACTGTATCTTTTACTTCCGCTACCCTTTTCCTTCCTTACTCCTTCTAAATGCCTGAACAATTATAAAAAAGTCAAGTTCAACTGAGGTTTAATTTCAGATTTACACAGTTAGATTTAACTGTTTATAACATATGTCTTCACAAGTGAGGATGAAGTCTAGGTTCTTCATAGTCTATAGAAACCCAGCTAATGAAGTCAATGGAGTCTAGAATGTTATTCGGCTCATGCTAAAGTAGATAGATTTAGTCAGGTAAGCAGCACTGAACACTCCACTTAGCTCAGTACAGCTGTATACATATGGATTTCTAGTGCTACTTGAGAGGTCTTTGAGTATTCTGCAACCAAACTGAGCTCACAGCTGACATGTAGACTCTTAAACTGCCAAATTAAGGTCAGATGTAGACTTAGAGCACAGTAACACTTAGAGGGGCAATGGGAGCTGGTCATATGGCCTGTAATAGTAAACTTAAGGATAGTTGTATCTGTTCATGAAGAACGCTGTAAGGACTACAAATAGTTGATCTTATCAAAATGGAAGAATTATTTTTAAGAAATATAAGAAATTATAAGAAATTTATAAGAAATATGTATGAGTTAAACAGTTGCCTGCAACTCTCGTGTTTTCACTTGAAAAATGCAGTGTATAAAAATGGGTGGTCTGTCAAAGCCTCATTCAATTTGGAGAAATTCATTTATCCAAGAGGTAGAAAGCAGAATTGAGAGGATCATTTGTACTAATGGTACATATGACATTATGGATGAGTGAAAGCTACTGCCCAATAAAAGGTAATTTTATCTGAGCTGCAGTGTCCCTTCTTATATCATTTGGTATCAAATTTTCATGGAGGGAACTGTAGACTAGATATCTGAAATAATAGTAGAAAGGAATTTTGGAGATATGACAACCTCTCAAGCTCATCAAAAACCTGCAGTGGCCCTCTGAAGATGCATTAGATATTGTGGTAATTGGAAAAAGTTTACCAGGTGTAGGAGGGAATTAATCTGATTTAGTAAGCAGACTGTTGTGGGATCATCTGAGTGAAAATTATTCCTTTACTAATGGAGTACTAGCTCAACATAGATTTCATTTCTTAATTCTCCTCTGTATTTTTGTTTGAGGTAGTTCAAGTGGGATTAATTGTTTCCTAGGAGAATGCTTCTGTGCCAAGGAAGAAGAGATTTGCAATCGGCCAAAAGCAACAGGGAAGTCTGTGCCAGTCACACTCCCCATCAGTCTCCTTCACTTGCTCTCTGCAGGTTGTTGCAGGTGGTTTGTCCTCACCTTGTCTCCCCTCTTGACCTAAGAAAAGTCCCCTTTGTTTCCTTTCTTCCTCAGTCATGAAGTAGCTTCAGCTAACCAATCAGTTCGTGTCAATATCATTTTACCTCACCTTAAACAACCTGTTTCAAAACAAACAAACAAACAAAAGCCACCTGAAGATAAACTGCCTTGATGCTTTCACTGCTGAGAAATATTAGCCAAAAAAAGATAGAACTCAGAATTTTGAGTAAACGTTATCAGCCTAAAAAGTTTTTTCCAGTTACTAGATATTCAATTAACGATATGTAACTCCTTCTTCCACTGTCATCAGAAAATCCAGGAAGAAAACTCTCTAACTCCAATGTGGCAATAGAACCAGAGTGCCCACGTGCACATGTGGGGTTGCATTTCTGAGCTGTCTACCTGCCAACCCTTTCTTCCTGACATATTGTATATTACTGTTGGTTAGTTTTAGGAAGAAACTCAATGTGAAAATACACAGTGAGACTGAATGTATTCCTGCTTCCTTATGTTCTCTTGAGGCACATTTAGTTAAATTTTAAACATTTCCATTAACATTACCTCTTTTTTTTTTTTTTTTACAGAAGAGTAAGAAGCATTGAGTAGTATCGTAGTTCATTTTGTAAGTTTTTCAATAAGGTTGTAATCTTTCTACCAGCAGTGTTGTTTCTTATGTACAAACTCATTTCAATGTAGTGAATGCACTAAATTGGTAAAAGATGTGGAAATGAGCACTGCCTTCAATCCTTTTGTCCTTCTATCCCAAAGTATATCAGCTATAAGCCTCAAAAAATGGGAGACTTGACTTGAAATTGAAACCTGATGCATTGAAATGACCTGTGGTTGCCTTCATTTATCTAACGAATTTCCCTTTTCTTCCTTTTCCTCTCCACCCCTCTCCTCAAGATGTTCCAATGCTTTGTCCTGAAATTCAGTATATGAAAATATTAAGTTTACTTTTATTTGCCTAGATATAAATTGAAGTGTTAACCTTCATTTAGAAGTCAAGATACCCTGGGGATCACTAAGTGCAGAATTTTCTGGTGCTGATATTTTGTTCTTCTGATGTTGCTGTTTTATACTGAAAGGGCTTAGGTCTTATTAATTATGGCTTTTGAGGTTAGAGTGGGAATTCATGGATATGCATTGCTCTCAGGAGTAAGTGGCAATGGCAGTAGCAGCCACACCTACAGTCCAAGGAGTGGTAATGGCTCTACCTGATCCAGCTTGGTTTTACATATCAGCACAAAAGGTAGCAATAGGGTTAAAATAAAATGACTTTTATGAGTCTAAGTTTCAGGTACATTTGAGTTAGTGTTTAAAGCACTTCAGCAGCTAGTTCTTCACCAATTAATGGAGAGGAATATCTGGTTTTAGGAAAACCAGTCAATAAGACTTAAAAATACCCCAAAGGGTAAAGAAAGCAGGAGAATCACTCTTGGGACTTGGGAGTGCTGGAACTCATTCTTACGATTCTCTGTGTCAAAAGTCACCTTGGCCCCAAAATCTGCCCTGGCAGCCCCATGACCATGCTCCCATGTCCTACGTGATATAAAGCCAAGGACAGCTTTCAGCTTCTTTTCTGCTGTTCATCTGAAGATTCACACTTATATAAAGGCTTTTAAGACTTTTCTTTAGGGAATACAAATTTGAAATTGTTTAAGAGTATTAATTTTACTTGATACGAAATATCCTATATGCATAAAAATAAAAAGTAAATAAATAAATAAATAAAAGCAAAACAAAAAAAACTGCCCCAGCCAAAATGTATTAAGTGGAGTAAATAACCCTCTATTCATCCTTACCAAGCACACTGGGGTCCGTTGGTGTAAAGCACTACAGAATTTCCTATTGTGATAATTATTGTTAAAACTGAATTCAATTTAGATGAGGGACATGATATTTGAAGCAAAATTCTATCTAAATAAAAGTGAATTTGTATTATCTTCCAAAGCACTTCAAACTGCATCTAAGCAAGATATCAACAGCTGAGGCTGTTATCTGTGGGAGCATGTGTTATTTTTGATTACGCACACTGTTTGTCATTTTGAATAAGAAAAGAATTTAAATTACCTCCAGAATTTCCAATCAGCTTGTAATCTTAGAATAGTTTTCCATCTACCTCCTTGAAAGAAACAAAGAAAAAAACCCAAACAAATGTGTTCAATTTAGCAAGAAAATATAAAGGAATTAATTTGTAATTTTAAGAAAGTAGATTGCCATACTTCCATCAAATTGTTAAATTGTTCAAAACATCCATAATATAATCATTCCTAACTAAATGTCTAAAGCTGCTCCCTTCAGCTCTGCTAATAAGATATAGAGTCCATCCTCTGCTATGTGCAATTTCTCTTTTCTTTTGGATGAAGTCTCACTTTTGTCATCATGAGAAGAAACATTTACTAATAAGATCCCTTTCTTTCTGTGTGCAGACATCTGTTTCCAGTGTAGCTTGTAAAAGTCTGTCAGAGTCTCTATCTACTTATAACGACAGTTACAGTGTTCATCCTATTGTGCTTCACAGAGACAATCTTTTCAAAAGTTTTCTACATTGTGATGCATTAAAAAATACCATTTTGCTAGTTCCCAGTTCAATGGTCTCACAGTAATATGATTTTTTTTTTTATAGAAACCTTGTAGAAGAAAAGCAAATTATTCCTATTGTATTATTTACTCAGGTATTAGAAAAGCATTCAAACATCTCAATGCTCTTAAAGTTTGTGTTCTTTTCTGCTGGTAAGCAATGTTCACTCAACAGAAATCAAAAGAAAAATATACCGGCAGTGATAAGGGTGTTACTGGGATAGACAGATACTTTGGAATTTGAAAAACTTCTGATTTTCCAGAGAATAAATTTATTTTTTATGTTTCAAAGAGTAAAAAAATAGCTCAAGGTTTCCAAAAGCAGAGAAGTTAAAGTGAGCAAATAAATAAAACGTTGACATCTCACCATCAAGGTGGGCAGACAATAATCGTAAGGTGTGTGTGCATCCCAAGGCAGTGTTTATTCTTCAGTCAATTTTGGATATCACTATTCTCACTGATCTTTTTATTTAATCTGTGTGATTATCTTATCTCAGCTTGGGAAGTGAGGCATGGGAAGCTAATCAGAGATGCCTGGATGCAGGGTCTCACTGCCCTTAAGCATGAACACGGGCTCCCTGGGGACACTGCAGGATGTACTAGCAACCTTCACCCTGCTGCAGCAGTCACCGAGGCCTGCCAGGGTACCCAGAACAGCTCAGGTGGAAATAGATGCTTGTGTTTAAGAACACGAATCAAACAAAATGACTGCAATGCCTGCAATTGCTTTATTCCCTTTTGCATAAACAAAAAATGTCTTAGCGGGTTTCTCATGTGCAGCCCTGTTAACAACTAGTATGATTCCAGCATTGCAGCAGCCCTTGGAGAAGTGAGAGGCTGCGTGGTGGTGGAGGAGCATCTGTGCAGGAACAGATACTGAGGCAGGCAGTGTGCTGCAATGAGAAGCTGCTGCCATGCATTTTGTGAGACCATGCTATCTTTTTGCTTGCTCTGTACTGATGCTCTGAAGAACTCCTGAGCAGGTATTGCCCCTCAAAGTTATGGTGAAATAAAACCTCAGTGCTTTTTCCATGAAGGCATGAGCAGCAGGAAGTTGGGAATGAAAGTGTTATCAACAGCCCAACTGGGAAATGATTTCAAGTTAAAAGAGAGAAGGTATTGTTTGGATATAAGGAAAAATGTTTTTATGATAAAGGTAGTGAAGCGTTGGAACATGTTGCCCAGAGAGGTGGTGGATGTCCCATCCCTGAAGACATTCAAGGTCAAGCTGGACAGGGCTCTGAACAACCTCATGTATCTATAGGTGTTCCTGTTCATTGCAGAGGAGCTGGGCAAGATGAACTTTAAGGGTTGCTTCCAACTCAATTATGTGACTCTATGATTCTACGATCTTTATAGTATTATATACCTATGCTTTCAAGAGTTACACTGGCATTTTCCATAAAGAGTAAATAGAGTTTCTTTCTTTCTATCTCATTGATTTTAAATACTCATCTTTACTTCTGGAGATGTTTTTAGTCTTCTTTTATCTGTCGATGTTGATATACTTCTGGGTTACATACAAATGTCGATGGCAGTAGGGAACTCTGAAAAATACTGTTACAATAATTAATACTGATTATTTTTTTATAATGAAAAATATTTGAAGTTTTGTTGAAGGGAGTTTTCAGGATCTGCACTATATTCACACAGTGGAAACAAAGATGGAGCTGCAACTCTTTGGTTTGGTTTGGAAGGGACATTTAATATCATCTAGTTCCAGCCTCCTGCTATAGGCAAGGACACCTCCCTCTGGACCAGGTTGCACAAAGCCCCATCCAACCTGGTCTTGAATGCTTCCAGGGAGCACCTACAGACGCACTGATGTCTTTCTGCTAAGCAACACTGAAGTGTACATTGTGCAAACTTTGCAGTTAAGAAGAGAAATTCAATCTGCAGTCCCAACTCTGTTTTAGGAACAGTAAATTCACGGGAAAGAAATAAAAGCAATTTCAGAAACATGCAAGTATAAATGGGAAATTGGAAAAGAGAAATAATCAGCTTTATGCTACACATTGCCTTAAAGCTGGTGTAAGAGGTTTCAGAAAAGCAATTCAAAATGTATAATTATAGCATTCTTTAATGTGTATTTCCTCTTCTTTATTTAGCAACGACCAAGAAAGAAATTCTACTTGGATTTCTAAATGATTCTTCGTTCATATCTGAATGGCTGGAGCTGGCTTTTATTGAATAAAGGATCAAAAGCAAAATGTAGAATACATTCAGTCTTTTCTAGGTCAATGTGTATTCTGCCTCTATTTTAAAAATTAACATAATTTCTATAGCATCCATCCAGGGAATTCTAATTTGCAGTCACTGTTACTTCAAATCTTTAGCCATTATACTTTGCTGCATTTTAAAGATGGTATTTTCTGATAACCAACTTATTTTCATTAATTACTTGTTGATTCAAGTGTAATCAGCACTTAAGTTACTAAGTGAAACTGGAACAGAGTAAAATATTACATTTGCTTTCATGTGAAGTGTTAATTTTCTTAGGGGAAAAACTCTAAGACAGAGATCATACAAACACCTGTAAAATAATGTTTTAATTCTGAAAAAAAAAATAGCTGAAGAAGTTTAGAGATCATTCTCAAAACCAATTTCATATAATCCTCACTACAGGCTTGCTCTAGAGCCTATAATATAATACCAGCTCTGAGCACCACTGACAAATGAAGACCAAGTACTTCACTACATTTGTAATCATATTGGATCAACTAAAATAAAAAATTAAAGCATTGTAATTGTAAGAGAGAAAATGCAGTCGTAAAATAGTCAACTTTCCCTCTTCTGACACATTAATACAGAAATTAATACATAACAGGACAGCTCATACAGTGTTCTATCTCCAATGATAAAAATGTTAATAAAGATGAATCACATTAAACCTAAGCATGCAATAGTGCAAGTTGGGAAACAATATATTTCTAATGCAAGTTGATGAGTATCTGATACCTCAAAGTAACAGAGGAGCTCATGCGTTGTATCTGCATCAGTTGTAACCACAGAGGGACATCCCACACAATTTGCTTATAAACAGGAAGCAGAAATCAAAACAAATATTCTTATTTTGATAATCTTGTAGCTCCAACAACCACATTCCTAAGATGAGTTCATTTTTAATTACATACCTTTTATACAGATGTTGATGCTGTATCAGGAGTACACCACTCACTGGAAGAGCTGAGTGAGGATTTCATGCACTAGGTGTCCACTCAGTGGCAACATTCTTTGTTATAGAAGTTACTAATGCCACTTCTCAATCAGCATGGCAAAATTTCAACTTAAAAGCCCTTTTTTGCCTCTCAAAAGATGTTAATGTGATTCTGTAGAACACAATATAAGAATGGAGGAAAGTAGATAAATATCTTATCAGACAAGATATTGATTTCATTCTTTTCCATTCCTTTTTTATTCTTATTCAAATACTATATGGTTTTCAACATCCAACAACTGACTTTCTCATAATTCTCCAGGAGATTTGCTCAGATTTTCAATGCTCTTCTCTTTGAAGGAAATTGTCACAAAACAGTGAGCACTTCCCACGTTTCTCCTATCCTTTGTTCGTTTGGTTGTGAACTCTTGATTTAGGCACACACTCAAGTGTTACCTTAGTTTATTCAGTGCTCACGTACTCTAACAAATCCTGGAAGAGACAGCACAACAAATCTCTGCTGCGTAATGTTATTTCCATTAGCAGTGATGTTCTACAGTGCAGCAAAATGCATTAACAGCATTGCATTATAATACCATAATGGGGCAACTGATGCATGTCACCACTCAGCACTGTTTATTGTCTTGTGATTAAGGTATGAGACAAGATAAGCACAGCTTTACAGATACTTTTCTGAAGTACTTCTGAAGAGTAAAAAAATATGCTTTCAGCTAAAAGGCTTTGCTCATCTTGTGTTTTCTGTTTTCTTTCAGAAATCTCTCATACTCATTATATTCTTATTTTGAAACTTGAATGACAATCAACATTTTCTACAAGATAACAAGGGAGTAGAGCAAAATAACACTAAAGAAAAAGACATGTTAACGTTTCCTCCAAGGGAACATTGCTCATTAACAGCTTCTCAGTAATCAGAACTATTTTGACAGAAGTAATCTGTGCTCCCTCCTTTTTTTCATGCATGAATTAAAATTGTAATTAGTGCATCTGTAGAAAAATCACCACCCAATATACAAATGTCTGTCCAGAGATAATTTTTCTCTTTCTATTGCAATCCATTTAATAGCCTCAGTTCTTCCATGGCATGGAGGAGACTAGTGAAATTTCATTACAGTGCCATCCCATTTCATTGTTTAAGTCTGTGGCCAATGTTAGATAACAAAGTACTACATCAAATTTATCCTTGCTGGCACAGAGTCATTCGGAGCATTCTGGCTTGTTTGAAAGCTTTGCTTTGTCACTTTTCACAATTACCCAAGAAAGTACATGGAGTTTTTCTACTATATTGCAGGCTACATTCAGAGGAACAAAGATGTACTTCTGCTGTTCCTATCATTTATAGAAAGGCATCTAATCTAAATTGATGATGTAAACCTTCAGCCCTGCTTTTGTAGATGGCAAAGTAAGAGTTTCTCACAGTATGATTTTACACCTTGGTTCATAATGGATATGTACCCTCCCACAGCATGAGTCTTACATTTTGATACCTTGATTTTCAGTGAAAAATCTTCTATATAACAAAATTACTATTAACTAGAGGAAGTTAGGCAGCCAGTAGACCATGAAAGAAAATCAAAGATAGCCATAGAAGGTTCCCTGGCTATATGATTTTGCCTACCATCTACAAAATCATAGAAACCAGGATAATTTCCTTCCCTAACAAAGCAAATACTGTAAAGATACTCATGCCCTGACACTGAATATTGGGAAATGTTCCGAGTCTTACTCTGCAAAACAGCAACAATTACTACTTTCCTATGAAATGTTAATATTCATGCAATAGAAATAAATGCTATAAGAATTTGCAGAGTCATTCAGCATCTTCTTCTAGAGAAATATCACTATGTCGATACTAAAGAAAGATGTAAATCAAGGCAGTAACTTTTTATTTTTAATGTTCTCTTTTCTCCAGTTAAAAAAATTCCCAACCTCAAAATAATAAGAAAATAGAGATGCAAATTAGTGACACTCCAACATGAAAGATGAAATGTCATTTAGAAAACCTTGTTTGATTTATCTGCAATATTCATAAATGTGTATTTATTCAAAAGCTTTGCCTCAGATCAGACAATTAATTAAACTAGAGAAGATCTCAAGCAGGGAGAGCTGAGGGTTGTTAATACTTCATAGATGATAACCAAGTGTGTCTCTGTTCTCTTGGGACACATTCCTCTGTTTGTACTTCTGTGACACTAGAAAGGTGTGAGAGCCATGGGTAGGCAACGTGTGTGATAAGCAGCCCCAGCTCTTCAGAATTTGAACAGTTGCCTAGACCACAAGGGTTAGTAATTCTTAGGTCTGAAAAAAGTGTGATTGTATCTGGGCATATCTTCACTTCTTTGGGCATATGCAGAAAGAGACTTTCACGTGGCCCATTTTATCTGAGGGTAAGTGAGAAAACAAGTCAGTTTCACAATGCAAAGTCAAAGCTACAAAACAGGAATTGTAGTAAGTGCAAGATGATGACGCTGAGATTTGGCTTAACACTTTCAAAGAAGGTTGTGAAAGCTCAGAAGTCAAAACATGGCAACAGGAAGGAGCAGATTTTAAGAGCATCCTTGTAAGTTTGACACAGATATTGCCCAAGCCAGTCTCAGATTTCCCTGCACTGCTCCCGATGAGAAGAAATGAAACATTCTTCACAAAACTGGATTGTTTCTACAGTCTGGATTCAAATATCCAGTTGCTCCAAACTCTGGGAATATAGAAGCACAAAATAAGACTGCACACTGCATCAAATCAAGATAGGCTCCATAAAGCCTTTTCTGGAAATATATATCTGAGCAGGATTTGATCCCAAGCTCTCTCATTGAGACTCCAGAACCATTTCATAAACTTGCTGCTCAGAACTATGTGTCTAAGTCAGGGCATCTAAGTGTTAAAATTTGTCACAATATGTAGAGAGAAAAATGTATGTGATGTGTTTTCTCTTTCTTCATGCTAGGCAGTTTGAATCCACAGGCTAAAATTCTTTCAGCAGCTAGACCTCTCTCTGACTGACCCAGGGGAATTTACCTTTTGTGGAAGTCACAGCTTCTTGTCAGTAAGTCATTATTTTCCTGCACTTCTTGACTAATACACCTGCATATCTCATGACACACAAAATGGCTATTTTCTCACATTCTCCTTTTCAAACTTGGTGTTTGAAATACATTAAAATCCCCTTGATTTTCATTTATACTGGTGTCACAGTTTAAAAAATGGGCAAGGCTACACAGTCTACGGGTATACAGAGATGATAACAGCAAGCTCATCAGATTCTGTAATACGCAAAGACGCAGAGACAAAAAAATTCTCTTTACTACAGATCAACACAAATCACCATTAGCAAGAATACTACTATTCACTATAAGGTAAGTATATGTATGCACCTCATGTTAAAAGAGGTGAAGAGCAAGAAGTGTGGCCACGTCCTCCAGCTGTTGGGGCAGCTCCTGCCTGGCTGCTGGGGCCCAGCCCAGTGCCCAAGCACCTAGTGTCTCTTCCCAGGTTAGAAGATGCAGCTGCTGCAAGTAGAACAGATACATACAGATGAGACCTTTTCCTCCTGTCTGGCTGGTTCAGATAGGAGTTTGTTAGTGCAGGCATGCCCACAGCACTCCAGATCCACAAACACTCTACATATTCATGGATCCTTCAAGTTATAGAACAGCCCCTATGCCTTTGTCCTGGCCTGTATCGCAGCACAAACACGTGGGAGAGAGGGTGCCAGTGCTCAGAGAGAGAGATAAGAGAACATTTAATGAGAAAAAGCTATTAGATAGGGCAGATTGTGCTGTTCAGCCACAGGGCTCAGACAGATAAGCACACTGGCTGGCCCCATTTTAAACACAACCATCCCTTTTGTACTCTTTTCTACCTATTCCCCCTCTTTGTTCCTCCTCCTCCCACTTCCTCTGCAGTTTCTGCAACCTCCCACCACAGACCCCAGAGCCTTAGGAACAAGGTTCGTACTCTCAGGAAGGGGTACCTGCAGCTTATTAGCCCACCAGTTAATGTCACTGAGAGGTCTGCCCCTTGTGATCATCTCTCAGCTTAGAAGACCTCTATCAGATAACCCTGGTGACATAAACATTCCTACATTCTAATAGGCTCATAAATGAGTGTGACCGACAAGGCTTAGTTCTCATCTTTCTTATTATCCCTTGTTGCCTTACATAAAGGTCCTTGACCAGGTAGCCTTAAAGCACCAGACAGTCTCCGTCTGCATACCCTCACAGATAATAAGTTATTATTGATATCTCCAGGAAACAAGTATATGTGTAACACATACTAAGGTTACAGCACCAGTTAATAGCAGCAGCAATTATGGATAGTAGAAAGGTATTTTGACATACGAAAACCAGTAAAATAGTATCAGATATGGTTTGGTATTAGCAAACAGACAGCAATATCACTAAGTGAATAGGCTAATAATGAATAACAAACAGTAATAGAATAGCGAACACACTTATCAGACTGTTAAGACTTAACGTTATCATGACTGTACTTATCAAGAATACACTTATCACAACTATACATATTACGTTTATACTTACATACTTCTATTTTATATAAATATTCTTAAAATGACCATTATTAAACACATCAAACTGATCACAGAAAAGGTGTCAAGGTCCCACCAACCTCAAAAGGGTCCAATTAAGAAACATCACAGAGACTAACCACCCACAGAAATGGGCCCAGATGAGTAACCAAAGTAATGGACAGTGTCTTACTTCAAAGTTGGTGCATATCATGGAAAACTATTTACATCTGTGATATTACTCTAAGTGGAAATGGCCAATTCTAGTTCTATTAAATTCACTGATCTTTTTTTAAAAAACATTCCCTTTTTTCAGCCTTGAATAAAGAAGACCCAGAGGGGATCTGATCAACATTTATAAATGTCTAAGGAGCAGGAGGCGAAGGGACAAAGCTGAACTCTTCTCTGTGGTGTGTGACAATAGGACGTGGGGAAATTGCCACAAACTGAGTCATAGGAAGTTCTACACAAATGTTCATGGAAACTTCTTCACAGTGCAGTGACAGAGCACTGGCACAGCTGCACAGAGAGGTGGTGGAGTCTCCTTCTCTGGAGACATTCAAGACCCACCTGGATGCCTACCTGTGCAACCTGGGCTAGGGAGCTGCTTTGGCAGAGGGTTGGACTCAATGATCTCTAGAGGTCCCTTCCAACTCCTACAATTCTGTGATTCTGTGATTTTTCATCTAACATTCCTTAAAATATATTTCATTGTATTTTATTCTGTGTATTATTATTCAATTACATAAATGCAGAATGCTGTTTGATCTCCTGCATTGTTTGTATTTAAAACGTGTTCAATTTATTCGCATCTGATGACCTTAGAGGTTTCCCATTAAAATTAAAGCAGATAGAAAGTTAGGTAGACTTCTTGACTGTTGATTTCTCTTAACATTCCATGTGCATTGCACAGGAAGAATTGTATCTTAAACTTGGGACCAACAAGACCACCAAATTCTCCTTAGGTAGTCTGCAGAAATTCACACTTGTCTGCCAGCTGAAATGGCAGAAACCAGGAAAGTTTTCCTTTTGGTTGTTTTTAGTAGGAGCTCTGATCTGATAGATTACTGTCTGAAAATGTTTTATCAAAGTAACTAGTTTAACTAATTAATCTGATAAGCCTGCTGAGACTTGTGCACAAAGTTGGTTCTCCAAGCAGCTCCATGGCATCAAAGACTTAAGCAGGAGCAGTCTTGAAGATGTTTATTGACAGAAGCCACACAATATGAAACCTGAACATTTGAATTTAAGGGGAAGATAAATCATTCCGATGGTAACTCCACGACTAAATGTCTTTCCAAGACTACTTCATCTTAAAGGCTATTGCCTTCCTCATGTTCTTCAAAAATATATTTTGTGCTATCTCTTTAGAAGTATGATTTGTTTCTGGGATGTCTTCCAAACTGTTATTCATCAGAAAAAGTCATAAGTTTATTTCCAGAATTATTTATTGGGTGGTATATTCACTTGCAGTTGGAAAACAGCGTGGGCAGAAGAGGTTAAAATTCATAAAGATGTCTATTCAGCTTTTTGCCTTATAGTGAAGGCTGACTTTTCTATCTGCATGCTAACAGAAAAAAAGAGCAGCGTCTGCAGTATGGACATCAGTCCCATCTTCGAGGAAGGACTCATCTACCTAAATGTGTGCACCTAGTACCATTTGTGAGGTAGAATCATAGAATCATAGAATTGTACAGGTTGGAAAAGACATAAGTTCATAAGTTCATAAGTTCATAAGGTTGGAAAGGACCTATAAGATCATCTAGTCCAACCATCCTCCTATCACTATCTCTACCCAACTACTAAATTAAGTCCTTAAGCACCTCATCTAAACGCTTCTTGAACAGCGCTAGGGATGGTGCCTCAACCACCTCCCTAGGCAGGCCATTCCAGTGCCTGACCACTCTTTCAGAAAAGAAATGCTTCCTGAGGTCTAATCTAAATCTTCCCTGGCGCAACTTGTGGCCATTCCCTCTCGTCCTGTCATTACTTATCAGGGAGAAGAGGCCTACCCCCTCCTCACCACAACCCCCCTTCAGGAAGTGGTAGAGTGCTATAAGGTCTCCTCTGAGCCTCCTCTTCTCCAGACTAAACAATCCCAGCTCCCTCAGCCGCTCCTCATAAGACTTGTGCTCCAGGCCCCTCACCAGTTTTGTTGCCCTTCTCTGAACACGCTCCAGGGCCTCAATGTCCTTCTTGTAGTGAGGGGCCCAAAACTGAACACAGTACTCGAGGTGGGGCCGCACCAGAGCTGAGTACAGGGGGATGATCACCTCCCTGCTCCTGCTGGCTACACTATTTCTAATACAGGCCAGGATGCTGTTGGCCTTCTTAGCCACCTGGGCACACTGCCGGCTCATGTTGAGCCGAGCATCAACCAACACCCCCAGGTCCTTTTCCTCTCTACATTCTTCAAGCCATTCTGCCCCAAGCCTATAGCATTGCATGGGGTTATTGTGGCCAAAGTGCAGGACCCGGCACTTGGTCTTATTGAACCTCATCCCATTTTGCTCAGCCCAGCTGTTCAGCCTATCCAAATCCCTCTGAAGGGCCTCCCTACCCTCAGGCAGTTTGACACATCCTCCCAGCTTTGTGTCATCTGCAAACTTACTGAGGGTACACTCAATTCCCTCATCTAGGTCATCAATAAAGATATTAAACAAGATGGGCCCCAAAACTGACCCTTGGGGGACACCACTCGTTACAGGACGCCAGCTGGACTTAACTCCATTAACCACTACCCTCTGGGCACGGCCCTCCAGCCAGTTCTCCACCCAGAGAAGAGTGAACCTGTCCACACCACGGGCTGCCAGTTTCCTTAGGAGAATACTGTGGGAGACCGTGTCAAAGGCCTTGCTGAAGTCCAGGTAGACTACATCAACAGCCTTTCCCTCATCTACCTGTCTGGTCACCCAGTCATAGAAGGAGATGAGGTTGGACAAGCACGACCTGCCCCTGGTGAACCCGTGCTTGCTGGGTCTGATCCCTTTATTGCCATGCACGTGTCGTGTGATCTCCCTCAATATCATCTGTTCCATAACTTTCCCTGATACCGAGGTCAGGCTGACAGGCCTGTAGTTCCCCGGGTCTTCCTTACGGCCTTTCTTGAAGATGGGAGTCACATCGGCAAGCCTCCAATCTTGTGGGACCTCTCCAGATAACCAGGAATGCTGATAGATGGCAGAAAGTGGCTCAGCAATCACCTCTGCTAGCTCCCTCAGCACCCTTGGGTGGATCCCATCTGGCCCCATGGACTTGTGGCAGTTCAGATGGAGGAGAAGATCTCTGACCGTCTCTGCTTGAATCACAGGGGGTGCATTATGCACCCCGTCCCGGACTTCCAGGTCAGGGCAAGTACCATTTGGATAACTGTCCTGTCTATTAAAGACAGATGTGAAGAAGGCATTGAGAACCTCAGCCTTTTCCTTATCATCTGTGGTTATATTGCCTGCCTCGTTGAGTAAAGGAGGGAAATTTTCCTTAGTTTTTCTCCTGCTGTTAATATATTTGTAAAAGGGTTTCCTGTTCTCCTTTACAGCAGTAGCCAGCCTAATTTCAAGCTGGGCTTTAGCATTTCTAATTTTCTGCCTGCAGATCTTGGCCAGTTCTCTGTAGTCACCCCAAGTAGCCTGACCCATCTTCCAGAGGACATAGACTCTCCTTTTCTCTCGGAGTCTCAACAAAAGATCCCGGTTCATCCACACTGGTCTTTTGCTCCTCCGGCTTGACTTACAGGACTCCGGGACTGCCTGCTCCTGTGCCTTTAAGATTTCCATCTTGAAGAGCATCCAGGCTTCCTGGACCCCTTTACCCTTCAGGAGCAAGTCCCAAGGGACCCTTGCAACAAGTGTCCTGAACAGGTCAAAGTCTGCCCTCTGGAAGTCCAAGGTAATAGTTTTGCTAGTCACCCTCTTGACGGCACCCAGAATAGCAAACTCCACCATTTCATGGTCACTCTGGCCAAGACAATCTCCAACCTTCACATCCCCTACTAGTCCTTCCCTGTTAGTGAAAAGTAGGTCAAGCAAGGCATCTCCCCTGGTAGGCTCTTGCACCAGCTGAGTCAGGAAGCAATCATCCACACATTCTAGAAATCTCAAGGACTGCTTCCTCTGCGCAGTATTGTATTTCCAGCATATATCAGGGAAGTTGAAGTCCCCCATGAGAACGAGTGCTGGCCATCGTGCAACATCTACGAGTTGTTTATAGAACATCTCATCTATTTCTTCATCCTGACTAGGTGGTCTGTAACAGACCCCCACCACGATGTCACTCCTAAGGACTATCCCCCTGATCCTAATCCATAGACACTCTACTTTGTCATTTCCAACCACTAGTTCTTCAACATCAAAACACTCTTTGATATAGAGAGCTATGCCACCACCCTTTCTTCCCTGTCTATCCCTTCTGAAGAGCTTGTAGCCATCAATCCCAGTATTCCAGTCATGGGAGAGGTCCCACCATGTTTCTGTAATAGCTACAAGGTCATAGTTAGCCTGCCTCACAATGGCTTCAAGCTCTTCTTGTTTATTGCCCATGCTGCGTGCATTGGTATAGATGCACTTCAGCTGAGATATCTGCCTCACCCCTTTTTCCAGCACAGCCTCCTTAGGCGCTTTACTGGAGAGCCCTGTTTTATCCCCTTCCCCCGTCACAGCTAGTTTAAAGCTCTCTCAATGAGTCCAGCTAGCTCCTGTGCTAGGATTCGTTTCCCCCTTTGGGATAGGTGTGTCCCATCAACAGATAACAGGCCAGGAGCCGAGTAAACTGTCCCATGGTCAAAAAACCCAAAGTGTCTATCTCTACACCAACCTCTCAGCCAGTTATTCATCACTTGTGTTTTCCTAGCCCATTCTGTGTCCTTCACCGCCCCAGAAGGTATGGAAGCAAACACCACTTGTGCTCCCACCCCTTGAACTAATCGCCCTAATCCCCTAAAATCTCTTTTCATAGTTCGCAGACTTCTCTGAGATATTTCATTGCAGTCTGCCTGAACTACTAGTAATGGGTAGTAGTCGGTGGGGCGTATCAAGTCCGGGAGTCTTCTAGTAATGTCCCTGATTCGAGACCTTCAAGACCTTCAAGACTGTCGAGTCCAACTGCAACATAACCATTCTATCCTAACTCTAACAACCCACAGCTAAATCATGTCGCTGAGCACTACATCCAGGTGTTTTTTGAACACATTCAGGAATGGTGACTCAACCACCTCCCTGGGGAGCCTATTCCAGTGCTTAACAACCCTTTCTGTAAAGAAGGTTTTCCTTATATTTACCCTAAACCTCCCCTGACAGAACTTGATGTGATTTCCCTTTGCCTGTCACCTGTCACCTGTCACCAATGAGAAGAGACCAACCCCGCTTTCACTGCAATTACATTTCAGGTATTTGAAGAGAGCAATAACATCTCTCTTCATCCTTCTTTTCCCCAGACTAAACAACCACAGCTCCTTCAGTCACTCCTCATAGGGTGTATTGTCCAAGTCCTTCACAAGCCTTGTTGCCCTTCTTTGGACCTGCTCCAGCATCTCAATGTCTTTTCTGTACTGAGGTGCCCAAAACCATACACAGTACTTGAGGTGGGGCCTCACCAGTGCCAAGTACAGGGGCAGAATTACTTTCCTAGTGCTGCTCACCACACCATTCCTAATACAAGCCAGGATGCCATTGGCCTTCTTGATGACCTGGGCACACTGCTGGCTCATATTCAGCTGACTGTCCATCAGCACACAAATGTACCTTTCCATCAGGAAGCATTTCAGCCACTCCTCCCTAAGTCTGTGGGGTCGCCTGGGGTTGTTGTGACCAAAATGCAGGACCAGACTCTTGGCCCTATTGAAACTCATACACCTCATTGATCCAGCCTATCCAAGTCCCTCTGTAGCACCCTTCTTCCCTCCAGCAGATCATAGGTTCATAGGTTCATAAGGTTGGAAAGGACCTACAAGATCATCTAGTCCAACCATCCTCCTATCACTATCCCTACCCAACTACTAAATCAAATCCCTTAGCACCTCATCTAAACGCTTCTTGAACAGCGCTAGGGATGGTGCATCAACACTCCCTCTCAATATTATGTCATCTGTAAACTTACTGAGGATGCACTCAATCCCTTCATCAAGATTATTGATAAAGATGTTAAATAGGAGTGGCCTTAGTACTGAGCCCTGGGGCACCCTTCTCATGACTGAATGCCAACTGAATTCAGCTCAATTGACTACAACTCTTTGGGTCCAGCTGTCCAGTCGGTGTTTTACCCAGAAGAGTATATGCTCATCCAAACCATGGACAGCCAGTCAGGATGTTGTGGGGGCTGTGTCAAAGGTTTTACTGAAGTCCAGGTAGGTCACACTGACAGCCTTACCTTCATCTACCAGTCGGGTCACCTTCTCATAAAATGAAATCTGTTTTGTCAGACAGAATCTACCATTCATGAACTCATGCTGACTGGGCCTGATCCCATGGTTGGCCTTTAATTGGTCCACGATGGCTCCTGATATTAACTGTTCTGTAACCTTCCCTGGCACTGGGGTGAGGCTGATAGGTCTGTAGCTACGAGAATCGTCTTTCTGGCCCTTTTGGAAGATAGGCATCATTTCTCAGTCTGTAGTCCACCAGGCCATAACTGGTGTTATGTGTTGAAAGATGATGGAGAGTGGTTTGGCAACCACATCCGCCAACTCCCTCAGCACTCCAAGGTGCAGTCCATGTGGTTTCATGGACCAGGTATATTCACGTGTAGGGCTGGTAGATAGGACAGAAGGTGTACAGGAAGCCCACACTTTTCTGGAGAAGCACCTGGAGGCTGTGAAAGAGATTCTAAAATGCACACATACAGCAATTTTCTGTAAACCCCTTGTGGCAAGGAGTTTGAACGAAATTATCTTTAAGACTCCTTCCAACTCAAGCCATTCTGTGATTCTATGAAATGAATCCCATCAGAGCTATCAGAGCCTTATATGATCATGATTCCTTTTCTGCATTGCCTAGTAATAGCTGAATTATTTCCTGCTCCCTTAATAAGATACCTAGAGCTGTAAGTAGGCTGAATAAAATCATGAGGAAGATGTGTTCCTAAATTAACAACGATGGCTCTGTCCTCTGACATTAGTACACCAGATGATGGTACAGTTAGTACTGCTGTTTTAGATCTGGTTAAACCAAATTGATTTGCGGTCCTTTCTCTCTATCCTTTCCACACTAGGAATGTAAAGCAGCTAAACTTCTGCAAAAATTCCCAGTGTAGAAAATCCATAGTTATGACTATACAAGTATGACTGTACAAGATTTTCTTTTCAATCGATTTCTGTTACCAGAAAAAGGTACTGAAATCAAATTTTGCAGTTCAAGGGAATCAACTATAATAATGTCATCTCTGATGTCAACATATAAAATAATCTAACATTTTCTATTCAGAATTCAGTGTCGTGTGAAGAAGACCCATGTTTTTCCTTCTTGCCTGGACATGTTCATCTGAATTTCATATCTGAAAGTAAAACAGCAGTTCCAAACCTAACATGTACACCTTGTCTACACACAGCTATCATGATGGCCAGAAATTAATGTAATTCATTTAATCTGTTGAAAGATCAAGTAACTATAAAGACAATTTGCAGTATGAACTTGGTCTATGAGACAAGGCATAGCACTATTTTCCTATGTCATAATTAAGAATTCCAGAATCACAACCTTACAGTATAAACAAACAAACAAACAACAAATAAAAAAGAACTATGAGAAATATGATTTTAACTAGATGAAACGATAAAAGGGTGAAAGGGTGAAAGAAAGGCTGACTTTTAGAGTCAGCCGCACATTTGTGAGGTGGTCCTAATACTCTTTTCTATGTAGATTCTCTCTAGACACTTAGCAATTCTGTCTTTGTTTTTAAAGCACAGACTTCCTGTTCTCATCTTTCTCATTTGATAAATTTTGATAGCCTAAAAACAGGAAGAATAATCTACCATGTAGTCAATAGAAGTAAGAGCAATATTGTTTACAGCTTTTCACTTTTCTTTCCGTGGGTTTTCTCTGGACATTTATGTAATGTTATTGACCAAAATCCTTAATCTTTTAGTCACACACTGGAGATATTTAGAATAAAATGGTCAGAGAAATTCAGGGCAAGAATGACCATCCTCTCTCCTCCCTTCCACAGTGGTTAGATGAGGAAGGATGCTCCTATAGCACAAACAAATGTGCTAGCTTCTGTCTCAGCTTTCTTTTCAGCTTCCCACACAGTAAGGAAGGCAAATAAGACAGAGAAACAAGGGCCATTGTCATGCGAACAATTTTTCATGGCTTTGGGTCTGCTGTAATGTTGCCTATAGGAGCCAGCGACCCTTCTTCCAGTCTTGACTTCTTTGTGAGCTGGTTATAAAGCAATTTACTGTTTCGAAAACTCCAAGAATAGGTAGAAATAGGTCACACTCAGTATAGAGGAAGAATAAAGGTAGAGCTTGCATGAAAGAAATCATTCTGCCTCTGTAAGGTGGATGATAATGATATATACAGAAACCAGTATTTCAGAAAATTGCTTCATCTCTCCATTTTACTGAACCGTATCCACACCATTATAACCCTGTTTCATGTGAAATCCTTCCAGCTTAAGTTGTCATGTTAATAAGATGATTTTTAAGAGGAAATTATTACCAGGTTATAAAAAAAGATGAAGACAGTCTGCTTTGGTTAAGCTGTGAGTATAGATCAGAGAGGAGGGAAGATAGTGGGTTAAAATCAGTGCTGTACGTCTTTTACACACACCGTCTCCCTTCATTCACACTCACACAAAAAACTGATGCTGGGGAAGCTAAAATAACTCTTGGGATTAATGAAAACAGATCCCTATTGCCCTAAGCATACAACAGTCACTGTAGATGCTCTATGTCTTGTGTAGCAGGCTCAGCACCCTGGCAATATCATGTTATTCCCTTCATATACTGCCCCATTTTATTGCTGAGATCCCTGGCTGCTGGTGATACAGCAATACTAATAGAAACACTTAGTTCTGTCCTAGTTCTGTGGTGAGAATTCCCTGAGTTTTATGTTTAAACTTTTTTTTCCCTAATTGACTTTATTACAGTCTCTTTAGTCAAATTACTCAAACTTCTAAAAGTTCTCAGATCTACCAGTGATAAAGTAAGTTACAAACAGTTTGAAAGGACACTGCGTTTTTCAAGTGATAGAAATGAAGTCAGTAATGGCATACACAAATATAGTGGTTCGAGGTTGTAAACAATGATATCACAGAATCATAGAATCATAGAATGGTTTGGGTTAAAAGGGACCTTTGAGATCATTTAGTTCCAACCTCCCTGCTATAGGCAGGGACACCTCCCTCTAGACTCAAAGCCCATCCATCCTGTCCTTGAAGGCCTACAGGGGAGGAAAATTCACAGCCTCTCTGGGCAACCAGTGTCTCACCACTGTCACAGTAAATAATTTCTTCCTTTTATTTAATCTAAATCTACCCTTCCTCTTCCAGTTCAAAGCCACTTCTCCTCATCTTGTCACGACATGTCCTTATAAAAAGTTGCTCCCCAGTTTTCTTTAGGTCTCCCATCAGGTACTGGAGATAAATAGGATAAATAATAGTTTATTTATGGGATAAATAGGAATAGTTTGTATAAGTGTTCAGCTGAGGAGAAAAGTACCATAAGGTAAACTTACAGACTCAAGCTGAGATGAAACATATCCACATAGATTTGTGTAGATGTCAAGCAGGAGTATTTATTATCCCACAGAATCTCTCAGAAAAATATGTAACTTCCAAAAGCAGTGGATCCTTGTGTTTCAAAAGCAGGGAAAGGTTTGGAGAACAGGATTATAAAAAGAATAATTTACTTCTACATCCTATCAAGACATTTAACCTACCAGACAAACATTCTATGAGAGAGAAAGGTTCCACCATTGCAAAAGATACTGTGGAGCTCACTGAAAATACTGGCTTCAATATCAATTTAAGTGACTGTGATAGCTTCATAAATAGCCACTTCTGTTTAAACAACAAGCAAAGGATTGTTCAAGTTTCATTCCTACTGTTGAAATCATGTTGCTTTTTCTACTGCTAGAGGTTCTCACATAAATCATTAAAAGCCTACATTAAAAATGCTGTCTACGTTGTGTTAGAGAAGAGAGTTATTGGATTTCATGGTATATTTATGCTCCTGAAGACACCTCACCCCTGAGAAAAAAACAGTCTGTTACTTTTTAAGTGAGAAGTTCCTTTTGGACATGATGTGTTTCTGGGCATACAAGCTAGATCACTTAACTAGCAACCAACTATCCGACTGCACTTTCTGAGGCATTTAATTTAAAAGTTTTATCCAACTATGGCTCAAGTATTTTGTTATGTATAACATCTATAGCTACACATACATATAACTCATCTTGCAAAATTGTAGGGATTTAAACAATAAATGTTGGCAAAAGAAATATGAAGGGTCTAATTGAAGAGTGTTGTATCCTACTCTTTTATTTTTAATAGTCAAAGTCAACTGAAGAAATATGTATGACTTCAGAGAAATGCAGCATTGCTCTTCTTTAATGGGATAAGCAGATGAACTTACTGCTGGAAGACTTCCAAAAGTATGAAGGGGAATGGGAGACAGGACATGAAAGTACATCATCCAGTCACCAGTGGCTCAGAAATTATCCTCTAGTATATAACATTCATGCTTCCCTCATGCTAGTTATAATAATTAGAGTAACTGCATGTGCAGTGTCAGTAGTTGAATTAAGGAAACTAAAGAAGTCCAGTCCTCAGAGCAGTGTTAAAAACTTGAGGTTTTCCTAGCACATTGTTGTTGATAGTAGATGGTTTTGTCCTATCAAACTAAAGGAAATACAGGGTAATCACTTGGAATACAAATGTGAATCATTTCCACTGTAAAAGTCAAAAGTCCAAATCCTGTGCTAGAGATGAAGCTTTAAACTGAAGAGAATGTAAAGCCTTACATTCAGAAAAAGGTAATTTCTCTGAACACCACAATTTGCAGGCCAGCACACATATCATTTAGCAGATCTAAGGACTACTATTTCACAGTTATTGATGTTAAAATAAAGTAAATGATCAGTGTCGTGTGGGAACAATATCTCTGCTCATTCACATCTCTTTATATGGCAAAACTTAAATATTTAAGATAAGTTAACTTTTACTTCAATTCATAAACTTGTGTTTGTCACAACTTGTGTTTGTCAAACTTGTCACAAACTAAAGCTGAAAATCTGATTCAAGACAACAGCCCTGAGAGCATCACATCAAAATATGATTAAGATGTAGAGAATATAGAAGACTATCAGTTTGTATTTCAGATCAGCTTGTTTCTAAAACAATAACCAATAATGTTACAGTAACTTGAATTGTTCTACATTTACTGGATGGCTATTAAGCAGACAATACACTCAATGTAAATGTGCACGGTCTTGTTTTATCTACTACTTTAAATCCATCATCTAGAAAAAAATAGACAGCAGCATAGCATTAAAACATTTATAACAGATTTTTTTTATAAAGTTCACCATCAAATACTGCAGTGCTAGCCTCCAAAAATGCGACTTTTTTGTAAAACTGTAACATTATTCCTCCCAGCCTAGGAGGACACTCAGCTTTTACATCTCTTCTTTCTACCACTTTCCCCTTCTCCTGTTTTCTTTTAACCCATCTTAACCCCTATTGATAGGTTTCTCCAAGTAGGTGCATCTGCATTTTCTGCGAAGTAACTGTCTGGAAATGTGGGTGACCATGTAGACTCTAGCTCTGTGTAGAATGCAACAGTCAGCAGTTGTCTTTCATCTCTCTTCTTTCGTTTGTAGGAAATCTCTCTTGGTCAGATTGTCCTCCTTGCTGCGAGCAAAATCACTGCATAGCACACTAATATGATAAGCAGGAGGAATGTTCATTTAAACACCATTAAGGTTCCTTGAACAGCTGAATTCTGTTCTTGAGCCTTTAATAGGACGTAAACAAGCTGAGAAAGAGTGTGGCTTATGTGACCACAGATCTTGAAGATGGAAATGTACAATGATCTGTACATTTCAGAGTTTCCAAACTCACAGAAGAAAGTGCACAATAAAATTCTAATTGAAGAACATGAATAGAAGAACTTTACTTATTGCTGAAGATTATTTTTTTTCCTGTTTCTGAATTTACAGAAGGAAAATAGTAAATATCAAAAGTCAAACAGAAGAAAGAGATAATCATATATTCAGGTACCTCTTGTAAACAGTGCTTGAATGCTGCTCGTATTGAATGCACAATCAGGTCATACTGTTATAGCAGCTCACCAGACAGCATGCTGGGCATACTGTTCACTCCTTCTGAACCACCTGCACAATTAGTCAGAAAACGAAAGTTGTGAATCTACTGACAAGTTAAGTCATCTTTACAAACTAAAAGTACATGGCATCGTACCTGTTATTATATTAAAAAAATATATTCAGACCCAGCACAGCACATGTGAGCTCCTTCTGTTAGATTTAACCATGGAAATCTGGAAATGAATCTTAGAGAGGTAAGGAGATTTGAAAGGTGTTCTGTGATGCACTGAAAGATGCATTTTTCTACTGTGTTACTGTTTCACCTTTTTATTATCCCAAAGCTGTATTCTTAAGAGGGATAAAAACAGAAGACAGAAATTTAGGTTAACAAAGAAGACAAAAATCAGATATGGGAATGTCCTTTTTCACAGGAACTATAAAATTCCTAGAAAATTAAAATTCTTACATACTTAACATGCATAAAATTTGAACATTTTCTGAATGTATCTCCTTGTGCTGTGAGGAATTGGAAAACTGAGATGGCAGAAAGAGAGAAGTATGAGGAAACTGCGCAGATTTCTTGCCACAGACCTGGGGGAAAAACTAAACTAAACTCCAAGTGAAACTCCCTCTAAGATTCAAATGCCATATTATACTTTCAGTACATAAAGACAAAAAGCTAGAGCTGAAACATGAGGCGTATGCCTTTTACTTTCTTAGTGAGTGCTCCAGACTTAGGCTATTATGACAAAGATGCTCACTGTCACTACGCAAATACTGTTCTCTATAGGCAGCCAGAGAAACACAGATGCCTAAAATAGGTGAGCAGTATTTTCCCTCTGCACATATCATGGTCATCCTTCTCATTCTATTGACTAGGTAGAGTACTGGCTTTAGGAAGCTTTTAGGTCATACAGTGGTGCAATTTGTTTCACGTTAAATTCCCAGGTAAGTGGACTGGGTACCATATACACTTTCAGGCCTTCTTCATAGTAATAAGACCAAACTTTTCTGTGCAGGCTCTTATATCACTAGAGATTTGAAGGCAGCATAAGTGAAGTAGAGGAGAAAGGTAAAAAGAATCAACATATGTAAATATGAAATATTAAAATTGTTTTCTGCTTGTACAAATTAGGTTCTTTTATGTTTATTACTATTGTTTTATACCTGCTTTCATGCATCACATGTTCTGATTTATCCAAATAATATTTCATATGGCACGGTAAGATGTGTGCAGAATTTCCCCATGATTTCTGAATGACAAATATACACAACACTTGATCTTTCCTCTGTGTCTCATACCTGACAAGTTGTAAATCTAGTGCATCTACAAGGGGAGGGAGAGTTTATTTTTATCTCACAAAGAACTATGACTAGCATTTAATGTTTTCATAGTGCTTTGGAGTTCAGAGGTACTAACTTTGTGTGACACTGTACTGTTTCCGTAAAGACCATTCCAGCAATTTCAGCTAAACTATAACACCATCTTCAGTTCTTACTTGGTCACCAAAGAGAATATGGAGTTCCCTATAACATATGAATATAGTAAAAACTTGAATCCCTAACTGAATTTCTTCTTTCATTTTGAAGAAATAACATATAGTCATTTCTTAATAACTAAGAAATCTTACAGGTGCTCTGAATAAGAACTTATTGCTTTTATTTTCAGTCACTTCTTAATCTCTTGCACTGTTGCTGTTCTTGTTCAACAGCATTCTTGACAGTTAAGGTTCCAGCTAACAATGACACTTACTGCTTTAAGGAAATGAATAGTGTAGAGTTCTGCATTTCCCTTAGCAACATGAGATTTCTGGCATGAACTGCAGACATATTTTGTAGTCCAAGGAATTAAAAAAAAAAATTATTTACATTCACATAAATATTATACAGTCTCCAGGTGGTGTTTACAAGGTGTGGATAAATAATTATATGAATTAATTTTTCAGATTACCTCAATGACCATAAACCCACAAAAAATATATCTTAACTGCACTATTAATTCCTTTCCAGAAGCTGTTATTGTAATGAAATTTTTCAATATTGTCCACTACAAATTAAATTCTCGTTTAAAAATCCCTTATGTGTAAATTTTGTACACAATGCTTTAGTATGTTCACTGAGGAAGGGCAGAAAAATCAATTTTCTGACCTGAATGAGATCTGTGAAGACAACTAGTAGTTGAAATATATTTCATCAATCCCTTTTCCTGTACAACAGAAAGAAAAATCTCTGGAAGGAGCTTTCTGTGTTCTAGCACAAGTTTATCATTACCAAGCTCTTGGACTCTGAAGCTTGGCATCCTCTCTGAGTCTTATCCATAAGCCAGAGAAGATATAGCAAGAAGGGAGACACAGCATAAAATTAGATGGAGTTGATACTCAGGCACAAAATGTATGAGATCACTATTACTGTTCTGTGGAACCTGGGATGTCTGTGAAATGCTGTAGCATTAAGCCCACAGTCTCACCTTTCATTCTAACAATACCAAGAAAAAAACCTTCAAAATGTAGTAAAGGAAACACCAAAAATTTCCAAGCACTTTATCCTGTGCATTTGAGCCTTAGGATTGATAGAGAGTTATGATTATTTATTTATTCATTTATTGTCGTTTATTTATTACATTTAAAGCATTCACTGTGTTCTTCTGCATGGAATCACATCTTTCTACTAATATTTGAGCTCATTCTGCAGCCTTTCTCTTATGAGGTCAGGTAAAAGATCTCCTTCCTTTACCCAGAAGATGCATGCAGGTTTTACAGACAGCAAAATTCCCTTACTTTTGACTAAAATCCAGCTAAAATAGTAGTGAATTCACTGTTTAGAAGTTAAGGATGACCAGGCAAGCACTGATTACAGAAATTCCTACATGGATTATTTAACACTATGTCTTCTGCCCAGGAATAGTAAATATAGGTGGCTTTTTTTACAGTTTTTAACAAAATATTGAGAAGAAATAAATAAGGATTTTACTGATTTTATACTGCAAAATAAGCAGGCCTTGGAAATATCGAAAGTGTTTGTTTTATGACTTCCTAAAGAAGCAGTGAGATGTAAGGATAGGATTTAAGCTGTAAATATGTTATAAACAGAAGACCACTACATAGAAATCTTAGGAGTAATTTTAAGAATGAGCAGAAGGATGTCACAGCACAATCCTGACGACTTGTTTGATGTTCTGTAACTTATGCTTATCGAAATTGCCATACTCTTTCAGATAGTTATATTCAAATACAGGTTTAATATGTTTCTGCCTTCTGTCCTGAATTTCAGCAAGACAACCACTTTCCTAGATGTTTCTTGAAGATACAGCTTTGTTTACACCAATGTCTTTTGATCTTGAATAGTATCTGTCAAGCTAAACAAGTTAAGCCCCATAAATCTCAGACAGAAGCAATAAGGTTTCCAGATAACATGGAATTTCATTCACTCTGAAAAATGGGATTTTACCTAATACAGCTTTGCATCAAGCTAAAACTGCAAGCTCAAATACATCTTTGATGTTCTTTTTTCCTTTTGACAGAACAATTTGAGTACCAGATATGGATCACTTGGGGCCTGAGCACTGTCAAGTCTACTTCTGACATCATAGGGTTTTGGGGTCCTGGGGTAGATTCCTTTCTTTTTCTGGAAAAAAAGGATATTCCTTGTATAGATGCTTTCTACCACCAGTAACAAATTGGTTGTCTAGCTTTAATCATAAAACCATAGAATCACAGAGAGAGCTTGGGTTGAAAAGGACCTCAAAGACTATCTAGTTTCAACCCCCCTGCCATGGGCAGAGCTGCGAACCACTAGACCAGGCTGCCCATAGCCACATCCAGCCTTGCCTTTAATGCTTCCAGGGATGGGGCAAAAACAACCTCTCTGGGCAACATGTTCCAGTGCATCACCACCCACTGAGTGAAAAAAACCTAACTGTTACATCTTCATCCAGTTAATACAGTAACTGGAGAAGATTAAAAACAAGATACTAGGTTGAATTTGAATGCTTGTGGAAGAGCAGGCTAAAATAAATTGGTATGCCACTTCTAGGAGCAACTCAGTAGTAGCAGGAGGGAAGATTTAAGGTTTCAATGCAATGTGATCAGTGCTGAGATCAGTGTCCATGGATACAAACAGGTTTTGGGGTAAAAACACCCTGAGCAACGTAACATTTGAATATTGACTGAAAAAGAGGGGAAAACAGATCATCTCCAGAATGCTTAACAACTTCTGGCTCTAAGTATGATGAATGATAGAACAAGGAGAAATGGTTTTGATATTAAAGAGAGTAGAATTAGGTTAGATATAAGGAAAAATAGTTTTACAGTGATGGTGGTGAGGCACTGGAACAGGTTGTCCAGAGATGTGGTGGCAACTTTCAACGCCAGGCTGAATCAAGCCCTGGGCAACCTGATGTAGCTGAGGATGTCCATGTTTATTGCAAGGGAGTTGGACTATATTGCCTTTAAAGGTCCCTTCCATTTCTAAGAATTCTATGTAACATACAAATTAATTTTTTTTTTCTAAATATGGTTCCCTCAAGTATATGCTTTAATATGGTCTATGAACTTAGGTGCTCCAACTGGTCTGATAGCATTAATACATTCATTTTCTGAAGGTTGACTGTTCTCTGAATCACAGAATCATAGGGCTCGGAAGGGACCTTCAAATTCAACCTCCTGCTAAGGCAGGTTTCAAAGAGAAGGTTATGTAGGAAAGCATCCTGGATGATTTTGGGTTTCTCCAGAGGAGACACCACACCCTCTCCATTCAGCTGTTGTTAAAACAACTGAAAACTTTAAAATGTTTGTATGTCTGGCATACAATACCATTTGAAAGGATTCTCTCTTCTGCTTTCAATGCTGTTTTTTCTCTTCTTTATGTTGCATGTCCTCAGGTTCCAGTTTTTATTGTCACTGCTCTTTGATTGCAGAAATATGAAGAGGAATCACAAAAGAATTTGTCTGGAGATTTCACAATGGTCATGGTTCATTCAAATAATACTTGACAAAAGTCATATTCTAAACAGAATACAGAAAAAAGATAGAGGAATGCAATGTATCATTTATGTGTGTAGACTGAAACAAAGGACGAAGTAACTTAAAACTGGCAAGAAAACAGAACAATGAGTTAAAATCTCATGAGTTTGATATTCACAGTTTCTACTTTCATCTGAAGAGTTAGCCTTTTTTCAACTTTTCAACATGATTTGTACAGTGTCAAAATCTGCCAAAAGTCCTGTCCTGTGTTCTCTCCCAATTTGGGGATGTTTTTTTCCTGGGTTTGTGCATCCTCCAAGGCTGTCCAAAGATCGTCCTTTTATAGTAAAAGGAGTTTGGATAGTGAAAATGTCAGTTCCTTAGAATGTTTTGAGAAAGGCAATCGCAGTTCAAACACATTTCTGCGGAAGCCTCATGAACCTTGGTTATTCCAGCACTTCCAGCTGTTCATAACTTTTAAAATCTATTTTACTTTGTTGTAGATAAACAGATTTGTAATATGATTTCTTAGTTCTGGAAATTAATTCTGACAAAGCTACAGCCAGATTAACATCCATCTGCTTAACAGTACAGTTTTTCTTGAATAGATTGGCCCATTGTGCATGACCATACATTCACCTCCAGTTTGGACAGAGCTTAACGACTGTGCTTGAGACTACCAGGGGAGCTGCCCTACTAGACCTGCTGTTCACAAACAGAGAAGGTCTGGTGGGTGATATGGAGGTTGAGGGCTGTCTTGGATAGAGTGAGCATGAAATGGTAAATTCTCGATTCTTGGTGGAGCCAGGAGGGGGAATGTCAAAACTGCTACCTTGGACTTCTGGAGGCTGGACTTTGAATTGTTCAGAAAACTAGTAAGAAGGGTCCACTGGGATTCAGTCATGGAGGGTAAAGGGGTTCAGGACAGCTGCCCACTCTTCAAGAAGGAAGTCCTAAAGGCACAAGAGCAGAGTATCTCTCTGAGCTGCAAAATGAGCCAGCAGGGAAGAAGACCGATGTGGATTAATAGAGAGCTTTTCCTAAGGCTCCAGAAGAAAAAGAATCTACTTCCTGTGGAAGAAGGGATGGGCAACATAGAAAGAGTGCAAATAAATTGTTAGAATGTGCAGGGAGAAAATTAGAAAGTCAGAAGCCCAGCTTGAACTGAATTTGGCCACTGGGGTAGAAAGGAACAAGAAACACTTTTATGAATATATAGACAGTAAGAGGAGGACTAAAGGACTGGATGAGGTTGGGAACATGACTACTGAGGATAAGGAAAAGGTTGAGGTCCTCAATTCCTTCTTTATGTCTGTCTTTAAAGGTCAGATCTGTTATCCTCAGGATACTCCACTCTCTGACCAGGAAGTCTTGGCTGGGGATCAGAATAAACCCCCCACAATTAGGAGGGAACAGTCAGAGACCTACTACCCAACCTGCTCTGCCACAAGTCCATGGGGACAGATAAGATCCATCTGAGAGTGCTGAGGGATCTGGCGGAGGTGATAGTCAAGCTGCTTTCCATCATCTATCGGCATTCCTGGTTGACGGGTGAGGTCTCAGAAAGCAGGAGGCTTGCCAATGTGACTCTCATCTACAAGAAGGGTCGTAAGGAGGATCCAGAGAACTGAGGCCTGTCAGCCTGACCTTGGTGCTAAGGAAGGTCATGGAGCAGATTGTTGTGAAGAAGATCACATGGCATGTGTGGGACAACTGGGAGATCAGGCCTAGCCAGCATGGGTTCGTGAAGGGAAGGTCCTGCTTGACCAACCTGATCTCCTTCTATGATCTAGTGACCCATTTGGTGGATGAGAGAAAGGCTGCTGATGTGGTCTTCCTTGACTTCAGCAAAGCCTTTGACACTGTCTACCAAAGTATTCTCATGGAGAAGCTGGCAGCCCATGGCTTGTACAAGTACACTCTTTTCTGGATAATTAAAAGGCTGGAGGGCCAAGCCTAGAGAGTGGTGGTGAATGGAATTAAATCCAACTGGCAACCAGTCACAAGTGGTGCTCCCCAGGGGTCAGTACTGGGGCCTGTCCTCTTCAATATCTTTATTGATGTCCTAGATGAGGGCATTGAGTGCACACTCATTAAGTTTGCAGGCGACACCAAGTTGGTTGGAAGTGTCAATCTGCCTAGGGGTAGCGAGGATTACAGAGGGATCTGGACAGGCTGCCTTGCTGATTAGGGATTTGATTTAGTAGTTGGGTAGGGATAGTGATAGGAGGATGGTTGGACTAGATGATCTTGTAGGTCCTTTCCAACTTTATGAACCTATGAACCTATGCTGGGCTGAAGCCAGTGGGATTAGGTTCACCAAGACCAAGTGTCAGGTCCTATACATTGACCAACAACAACTCCAGGCAATTATACATGCTTGGGGCAGAGTGACAGGAAGACTAGAGAGGAAATGGACCTGGAGGTATTGGTTGATGCTCGGCTGAACATGAGCCAGCAGTGTGCCCAGGTGGCCAAGAAGGCCAATGGCATCCTGGCTTGTATCAGAAACAGTGCTGTTAGCAGGAGCAGGGAAGTAATTGCCCCCCTGTACTCAGCACTGGTGAAGCCACACCTCATGTACTGTGTTCAGTTTTGGGCCCCTCACTTCAAGAAAGACACTGGGGCCCTGGAGCATGTCCAGAAAAGGGCAGCTAAGCTAGAGAGAGGTCTGGAGCACAAGTCTTACTAGGAGTGGCTAAAGGAGCTGGGATTGTTCAGTCTGGAGAAGATAAGACTCAGGGGAGGCCTTATTACTCTCCAAAAGTACCTGAAGGGAGGTGGTAGTGAGCTGGGTTCTTCACTCTCGTGTAACTAGTGATAGCACTAGAGGGAATGGCTTCAAGATGCGCCAAGGGAGATTCAGACTGGATGTTAGGATGTTAGGAAATACTCCTTTTCCAGAAGAGTGGTCAGGCACTGGAATGAGCTGCCCAAGGAAGTGGTAGAGTCACTGACAGTTTCATATATGAGTGTAAATACAACTAAATAAACTTATCTACTAATCAAGCTATTCATCTGCAGCAGATGAGAGAGAAAATGGACAACAACAAAAAAGGATGGAACCATGAGCAACTCCGGCTAACACAGAAAACATGTTCCTATCCCTCTCTCCCTGTGCTGCCTTCCTAACCAGTCTAAACCCTAATTCAACTGGCAGGATCCACAGACATATTTCAGTGACCACAGCAAATAAGACTTAAGTGAACCTTTATAGGAGACAAATCCACACCATATTATCTCCCTACACTTAAAAAGTTACCAGTAAGAAGAGTGCTTTATAAGAAAATCTACAAGTTAGGGTGAGTTAGTTATTTACTTGGTAATAACAACTGGACAACTGAAGAAAAAGTAAATGATTTTGTGCATCCCTTATCTTCTTTTTCAAGGCATTCAGGATACTTGTACACCTCTACATAACACGTCAGGGAAAATCCAGAATCCTGGATTATTCATACTACTTAAGTGCTCATACTATGCCCTGTTTCTGTCTTGTGTGACTATAGTTAATACACTTCAAGACAAAGACTAGGCATTCTTGGAATAGTTGACTCCAAAAATGCTTCAAAGTCGTCATTTATGAATATTCATAACAATTTGTCGGTCTCCAACCTCCAGTACTACTTCAGCCAGCTTTGAAATCTTATAGGATACCATCAGCTCTCTACCCCCACCTAAGCACATAAGCAAATTATGTTGGGTTTGGTGACATGACAACACTTCTTCAATGAGCTGCAATACAGTTATCACCAACATGGCAGTTGAGGTATCATCAGAGAATATCCAGGGCCAAAATCTTTGTAACATGCAGATGTCCACATGTTGCTTGAGTTCAAAACAGGAGCCAAGCCATGTAAATTTATTGTTAAATTTACTATTGTGAGTAATACCAGGGACTGCCTGATGTACTACATCGTATCCCTCTTTTATAAGCATGGTGGAAGTTCGGAAGTTGCAACTTCCACCTCATCTTCTGACATACTATTAAATGTTCCAGAAAATGAAGCCTTATATGATTCTATATATCCACTAGCCATGTATTGAATGTCCAAGTCAAGGCACTGGCAACCACTTCCAGCCAGCTCCAATGGCTCAGGAGCAAAGATAGTGGTGTACCAGGGAAAGTCTATGTAGTAAATAGTTGAAAAAATCATAAGTGGAGGAGAAAAAAGTGAGATACAGCAGTGCAAATACCAGTCAGAGAAGGAAGAATAAGATGTTCTCCATTGTGGAGCAGAGACAGAAAGAATATTGACTGTTCTTTCAGTCAATGAAGAAATCATGCCTGAGCTGATTGTTTCCAAATGACTGCAGCTGATGTAGAGCCTGCAATGGAGCATGAGAAAAGTGAGAGAAAGAGAGAGCAGGAGAGAGAAACCACTGTGTACTGACATAACTCACCAAACCCATCCTCCACTGCCACTGAAAGGGGTTATTGCAAGCTGGAAGAGAGGAGAGAGTTGTAACCTTAAAGTTTGTCTTCTTTTTTCCAACTATGCAAATTAATATTAAACATTTATTTTAATCAACAATATAAATCCAATTGCTCCTATGAATTGAAACACAAACCTTGCTTCTGAGAAGTTAGAAAACCACAACCAAGAAGAGAATCTTCACTGCCAGTTCAGCAGAGGATGAAAGCCTTTCTGTCTTTCAATCAGATGATCACTTCAGTCCTGAACACAGGAGCATGACAGAAGCCATGTTTCTTCTACATCCAGTACCATGAGAAGGACTAGCACATCTGACCAACATCCCATCACTGGCCATAGACTGTCACTATTGCCTCAGGGGAAGATTAAAAGCACTTCCACAACCCAAAACAAATCAAAGAAAAGCGGAATGAGAGGAGGAATCTGTCTTGGTCTTTGCATCATAGAATCAAAAGCTAACAAAATCGAAACAGAATGTAAAAACCAGACACCAAAAGCAGTCAAATGTCTTTGACTCCTGCTCAGGATAGCATTAAAACAAATAGGGAACCATGCTTCACAGTATTTAATGGCTTTGAAGAGGCTCTTAGACATGACACTGATGAATGTTGCACAAGCCTTCTGTAACATAAAGTAGTTGTTAATTCTCTGCTTAAGTATTTTAAAGATGTTCAGCAAAGAGATTACTTAAGTGTTTCAATGAGCAGGCAGATTTGTTTGTTCTGAAGGTACGTTTGTTTGACTGCATTTTCATTTCAAACTCATGTCAGCCACTGATTTCCTTGAGAAATTAATAAGATAAAAAAAGCTGATAACAAAACGTGTACATAATCAGCATAGTTTTGTTTGTTAGTTTGTTTTGGTTTTGCTACCAAACATTTTTTCTATTAAATGTGAATTTTTTCTATTAAATGTGAAATAAGTAGATAAACGTTAGCTCCCAGAGAAGGATCTTTTCTTTAGCAAAGGGAATGAATGGCAAGGTCTGACTTCAGTTCCTTCAAAAATAATGATTTGGATCATGGGAGACTTATTTTAACTTATCTTCACTGAAGTTGGATAACTGCAGAAGCGGCAGCAGATATTTGCAGTTTGCTGGTAAACCAAATGCATCTTTTGTTCTTGTATGGATTAATACATATTTCACTCCCTTTATTTATTTATTTTTTCCAGTATTTAGTGTAACAGTGCATGCTTTCATAATATGGGTTGCTTTTTATAATTAGTGGGTGGAATTAAACCTTCTGAGGAGTAAACCTCAGAAAGCAATAGAAAAGTGTTTGAAAAGTTGAAAACATCTAATTGCTTTGGAAAAAGAATCAGTGTATTTGAAAAGAATAAGAGTATAATCAAGCAAGCCATGTTTTATTATTGAATTCTAGGAGATTTTTGGATTTCCAGCACAGAAGGCAATTTGTGGATCATCAATCCATTATTTGTGGAAGCAAAATTACTTTTGTCTAAAGACAATAGTCTTGATTCTGAAGTTTTTGAAGCAGCTACAGTATAGAGAGGTCAAATTTATATTTTTCCCTTTTTACTATAGGCACCATTTTGGAATCCCAACTTGTTATAGAATATTATTTGCATATATCAGTTCAACAAACAGACATCTGGCTGCTAAATCTGCCTTCTAATTTGGAAGTGCTAGATGAAGCTATTAGAACTTGTTAATATACAGTTATTATACTTACAAGATCCATAGTGTGTCATGTGTTGAGTTTCTTAGATTTGTAAATTGTAAATAAATGCACTTGACATGAAGGTCAGAAAAAGAAGTCTTTGTAAACAAGACTCCCTAGGTTTGCTAACTCAATTGTCCCTGCTGTTATTTTCTTTGGCTTTACTTCTAGTCTTGTTCAGTTAAAATAACTACACAGAAATTAAGACACTGGGTTTGTGAAGGCATATTTTCTCATATAAATCCTAGATCTTAAAGGGATATTATAGGGCATTCAAATTCTTTCGTGTACTTCTGAACATGTAACTTCATGATCAAATGTGCTTCTCCATATTCAACCCATCAACATTTTAGTAGTGTACTAGTCCAAATCAGTAGCCTAATTTAAATGATACACGAGAAAACCAAGATATTTTAAAACAAACTAACTAACTAACAAATAAAAACCCAACAGTATCATCTGTTAAGTCTTTTTTTGGTTGTTACACGAGTAATGTTGTTTTTATTTACGGCTTTTCCTGGAGCTATGCTCAGCCTTCCAGTGCTGGGTTAGGCTGCCAGTCTTCCTCCCAAAAGCCTTCCTTGTGAGGGGTATGATGTCCATACTAGTGGGATTGTGTCTTCCTCAGTGTTAGTGTCCACTTGGGGTTGTTTGCATGTGCTTTCTTAACAAGTCCAACTAAAGTCTGAAAGACGTTATGTCAAAGGGTGATAGTGTCCCTTAGTTTAACACAAATGGCTGTTACTTTTCCTATGTTGACTACCTACGTTTGTCAAACCTTTGCCATACACAGTATTTCCTGATGTGAAACTACAAGTGATTGGGCAAAAGTCACTTGAGCAAAAGATGAAAAGCTAAGGCCAGCTCAGGTCAAAGAAAATACAAAAAGTACTGAAATTTTATACTATCAAGTCAGTACAATGTCTGCAACCTTTCACTTGTAGTGGTAGAAGTCACTCCGTGGCCACAACCGCATCATATCACCCGAAGTTAATGAATCCCTTCAAGTACTGATTTTTGAAGTCCATCCACCCTTTAAAAATTTGAATGATTTTACGCTGATAATTCCATAGCATTTTAGTCTCTCAAAATAATTGATGAGCAGACATAAGTCTATGATTACAATAAAGATTATGTAAAACTGATGACAAACTGATGCTTTATAATATGCAGTTTGTTGAAAATAAAATGATGTGGGCTTCATTATTTTCTTTTCAAAACTAAACAGCTATTTCCATATAACAAAGTATTAGAATTTGTGGGCTGAAAAAGGATTTTTCATTACACACAGGGCTTCAAAAATAGTTAGAATTTTGCAATATCCAGATGTGGTTCAAAGAATAGGATTAAAGAATAATAATTAAACAATTATTTTAGAAGGAGAGTGGAGTCATTTTCTGCAAGAATTATTTCACAGAATAATGAAAAGGAATAATAAAAATCAAAACAAAAGTGATATTGATTTATGTTTCATGAACAGTTTTAGGCTACTGAATTAGGGTACTTATGGATTTTTTTATTTTTTTGCATTTTGCATTTTGAATACTTAATTCTAATTGAGAATGAAATCTTTCTAGGATTCTAGGATAAGGACATATTTTCCTCCTATTTCCTCCCAGTTTATAAGTGTTTACTGGGAAACTGCAGTGAAATCTCAGATTTACTGATTACTGAATTTTTTATTTCTCTGGAAAAGAGAAAAACAAAAGAAAAGTTAAGAAAGATGAAGAAGAAAAATAATAAGTCTGGGGAAATACTTTGTCTAAATTCAGTTAACCAGATTTTAGTTATTTGCCTTTTCCATCACAAGAGGTATGCCAGTCAAAGCATGGCACTGTATCCAGAAGTGATCAGCTTTTTTCTACCATTTGCTGCAAAAGTCTGCTTTTGATTTACCTCCCTTCAAGCCACTGGGTCTAGGTCCACAGAGAGCATGGCTGTATTTCCACTTTCTTAATCTGCTTCTGTTACACAGATTTTGTAAATGATGACAGGGATGTACATCAAATCTTGAACTCTATGGTGTTTCTCAGGCAGTTTGAAGTGAAGGAAAAAATTAGGAAAATTTATCCCCTGAAACAGTGGTAAGGCATTGGAACAGGCTGCCCATGAGTTGGTAGAGTCACAGTCCCTGGATGTGTTCAAGAAATATGTTGATGTGGCACTGGAGGACATGGTTTAGTGGACATGGTGGGTATGGGGCAATGGTTGGACTAGATGATCTTAGAGAACTTTACCAATCTTAATGATTCTATGATTCTAGGTTGAATTCAGCAACACAAATTTGTTTGCATACATGCCTATAGATACTTTACTGATACTTTAGTGCATAATGTTTTCAGAACTCTACAGAGAGTTTTCTGTGTTTATCTCAGTGTTTAAATTATTGCCAAGGGAAGGAAAAAAAAAAGGAAGAAAAAAAGTGGTTAAATGAAGCTGTTGGGAACATAGTTCTCAGCAAACATCAGTTAGTTCCACGTGAGCTGAAGAAATGAGGTGAGGAAGGAAATTACAAGAAAGGAGATTCTCCTCTGCTTCGAATTCTGCCCAGGGCAGGACTACACCTGGACTCGAGTAGGTAGATTAAAAAGGGCTGCTGTTATCAAGAGAAGCACATATTTCTTGGGACAAAGGCTAACTATAGTGTTTGCCAAATGAGGCCAATTTTGGAAGCATCGTTAGTCTGTACATCCAGTGTTCTTTGGTCTTCACATCCACTGTTAGCAAACTACACCGGACTATACCAAATTGCTCCCAGTGCAGTTCTGTGCAAATCTAAGATGCTTGAAGAAAAATGTGTTCTTACTCATATTTAAGTTATTATATCAAGTTGTTTTTTTTTCCTGCAATCTTAATGAGTTATTCTGTCATGCTTGGTCTCAAAATGAAAATCTCCTATATATCCTTAGCAATTAATATAAGTGCCAAGCAATCATTTCCCTGTCTGATAAAAATCAAGAAGTTGTATTTAAATGCCAGCAATCATCCTGCTTCCTTCTAGCTCCCTCCTTACAACACATCCTGTCTCCACTAACAGATAGTGTCAGTCGGGAATTCTGGTTCTAGCCCAGCTACTTTCCATTTCTTTCTTCCATTGGGAATTGTCCACTACCTCCTTGGAGAATGAGCTTTTGCTTGGCCATAATAACCAAAATAATCCCTCTTTTTCTTATTTGATGTGAACAGCAAGGCAAAGAGGAAGACCTGCATGTTCAGACATAGTGTCTTTTCATGCTTGAATTATTCTCTAACACATATGCTCCATTGGCTTCTCTCAGAGTAATTCTCACCCTGACCCTTGCTCACAGTTTTGTATGCATTCACAAAAACTCTTATAGTGAGGGCATACAAAATACAAACCTCTGGTATTTCAGAACAATACAAAGTTTTGTGACTCTTACATTTTTATCTTGGGGAGATAGAAGACATCTGTCTTGTAACTGAGTGTGTTATCTAAGCCAAAATAGGTGCTACTGCATTCCAGGCAAGTAAGCACATACCACTAATACTAAATGAAAAGTAATTGCAGTCATTATGAATCATCAGCATCTTCAGTATCAGAAAAGATACCTTGCCCTTCATAAAAGAAGTAGACCATAGTCCCAAGCAGCTAACACTAGTTTGAATGCACAATAGAACACACACACAAATATCTGGAACCAGTATTTCTGGCACTAATTCGAAGCATGGGTGAGTAATTCCACGTGGACTAGTTTTTGTAGGTTTTTGCCTGGCATCCATGTGTGCCACTAGTGGTGACCTAATGCTCTGCCCAGTGCTGAACTGGCCAACAAATACGGATCCAAATGCAAGTAAAGTATGGCATTGTCTGCAATGTGTTGTTGCTTGTGCACTGAATATTAGGTGAAGATGGAGTGTAGTAATTAAACCATACAGAATGGAGTGTAGTAATTAAACCATACAGACTATATAATTCACAAGACCTCTGAAGCAGTAAAAGCAGAAGAATCAGCAATTATAATTTTAATCATCTTGGACAAATTTCTGTTCAACCTTCAAGAAAGATATAAAGATAAGGAACACAGCATTTGAAATGTCAAATTTCTAAGGTTTGTTATAATTACTAGAATTATGCTTGATAGAAGGGCTTTATGACTATTAAAACACCACAAATGTAGTTTTCTAATAATACTTTATATCAAAGAACTCCTAAACCCACCAATTTTAAAAATATAATGTGGGAAAACATTCTTAAAATTTGCAGCTGAATAATATACAGAAATAGAGGGGGAAGGGGGTCATATGGAGAAAAATATATACCAGATGTGCCTTAAATTCAAAGATCTCCTTAGGATATCAAAGATTTTCATGTTTGTCAATGTTCACACAATTTAGATTTCTTCTAAGTCCTTTTAGTAAATTTATAAGTGAAAAGGTCACTTTGAAGGGTTTTGAAGAACTCACATATGACTCATAAAGGGAAAAGAGATAAAGACAGTGAATGTGGTATATGTCTGATGGAACTCAAACTGTCTGAATATGACCTGCAGAGTATTTCTAAAAATCATCTAACCAGCAACATTTTGACCACAGATGTTCAGAGTTTCCAGTTGCCTTTCAAACATTAAAACTTGTATTTCTTTAAGATGCACAAAGTTTATTTCATACTGTTGAGACCAAAAGAGAATGAGGTGAGAGTTAAAATCTGGTAGCTTTATGAATTTCACCTCTCCAGCACCAAATTTAACTTGTTAATCTGAAAACATTATCTATAAAAATGGAAGAAGCTAATAAAATTTTCTTCATTTCAGTGCTGCTATTATAGTTGGAAGAAATACACAATTCGTGTGGTTCTACGTGAAAAAATCATCTGTTACAAGAGTAACTGGAACCGAGTGATTACAACCAGCGTTTGGTTGATGTATTCAGTAATGAATGAGTTATACCTATATAAAATTTTTAATAAGGTTGGATTTCAAATGTGAAGGACATTAACATCCGATTTATTGCAAAGTAATCATTTTATTTTTCATAAATAGTTTAGAAATAGAAAATATAGAAAATATACTGCATCTGAAGCAGTTACTTGTAGCAGACTTTTGGGGTAGGTAGGTTTCATCAGTTCTATGAAATTTGCCATTATAAGCCTTGTTGAAAAGATGCATTATATGATCCGAATGACTGATGATTGACATGTCTCAAGTAGCACAGTTTCAGCAGTTCTGTTTGAAACAGCTCTGTATCTGCCATAGATAAAGTCTAGCAATTTCCCAGTCAGTTATAAATATAGGTTATTATTATAAAAGTAAATTTGTAATGTATTGATATTGGATTTTTTTGTTAACACAAGATTCCAGTGGTAACAACAAAACAATTTTCTTCCTTAGAAAGATTCTTAGGAAAACTTAAAATAGTCTTGGAACATTCTTACCTTGCCAGTTCAATCTCTAAATGTAAGAGAAAAAGGAGAAGCTGAGAAACCATCCATTTCAGTTCTTTTTCTTTCCAAAAATACCTAAAAAGTAAGGAAGGAAAGCTTAGATATATGTTGAAAAAAATACAGAATGTTGAAAACCAGAGGGTTTGATATTGACCACCTATGCTAAGTAAGGAACTAAGTTTTTTTGGGAAGTGTCTTCAAAGCTCATACACAGAAATAAACACTTAAAGATATTCTACTGTTGATTTTACACTTTGAAAAGCAATTTACTGATCAGTCATATCTGTACTGTATTTTCCATTCCAAGAAATTCAGTATAGATCATAGAATAAGAACATATGCTACCAAAATAGCATATGATTATGTTTTGGAAACAAACAATTCTTATCTGGAGTAAAAGATTGAGACTCAGCTCATATTACAGTATTTCACTGTATTTCAGTTGCAATTTTGTCAGCCAGAACATGGAGGATATATACCTAATAACCAGTTTGATTATGCCAGTGATCACTAGGCATTGATATTTCCATGTCAACAGAAGCTCCATGATGCTTTCATGGCTTCAAGAGAGTAGTGTCCATCTGTCAGAAGAAAAGAGCTCCTTCTATCAGCCTACAGTAATGCTACATGATGCAGCTATGACTTGGCAAGGACTCATGTAAAGAGACTTGACTCTGAGCATGGAAAATTCCATTCCTGAAGTAACTGGTGTTTGATCTGGGCTAGTAACATTTTGAGAGTCATGAGTGAGGAGGGGGTCAAAACAAAAGCTGAAATAAGCTCTGTTATACTGCATAATCTATTTGCATTGCAGAAATAGGATTCAAAGACTTACATTCTTCCACTGAGCATCATAAATAAATAAATAAATAGACTGGTATAGAGTGTTACAATAAAGTTATTAATCTTACAACATACATAGCTATTATGAACAAAAGGTAAATTTTTACCTGATGGAAACTACTCGCTACTGCAACTATACGTCAAGGGCTGCACTAAATAATCTTCATCACTGACAGATTTTTAAGCATGTTTACCTAAAAGATATGCTCCATCTGAAATTAATTCAAAATCATACGGAGTGTGTTCTGCAGAGCAGACTATATAACTGTGAATGTCCTGCTATACTCAGTTAATCTACTAGTTCAGTTTATATTACATAGTTAATATAAATTATTTTATCAAAGAATGAAGTCACAGTGACAAAATTTAAATTTCTGTTAAAGGAAAGAAAACGGAAAGGTTAAAGACACAGAAAAGAAATGCTTTTACAAAAAGGAAAGGATACAAAAAACGTGAACTCAATTATTAGCCCTAAGATCTATTAGCTACTATACAGACAGATAACAGTGAGTTTTGTAGATGTAAGCCTACTAGTTTTCCTCTCCAAATAAGCAACTAAGTTCATGACTACGATGTTGTTTTCAGCTCTGGGATTTAAAATAATTCTGTTTGAATAAGAAAGGAGGAATTTGATCCACCCTCTCTAGCATGATAGCAAATTAACTGGGACTTGCTGTTCTTTCTCTAAAGCAGAGAGAAGGAGGAAGGTAATCAAATTAGTCAAGAGCTGATCCTTGATTTCTCCTTCCATCATTTGTTAAATGACAGGTCTTGGATGCTATGATTTGTGATGGACTCTGTCAAGCTGATGATTGTCAGATGTGTTCTGACTTCTGCTATCAAAAACAAAGGATGGTGAACATTTTGAAAAAGGTTATCTTAACTTTGCCTGCAAGTTCTGCTCTGGCCATTGCCAACATACAAAATCATAGAATCACAGAATTGCAGAAGTTGGAAGGGGCCACAAAAGACTGAGTCCAACTCCCCTCCTAAAGTAGGAATCATACAAAGGAAGGTGTCC